>NW_027526422.1:164054640-164656321 GCF_048455015.1 Haemaphysalis longicornis
ACGAATAGAGGCCGCCCAGGGAGAACTCTCCCACCCAAGGGACCAAAAAAAAAAACATCGAGGCGCAGAAACCAGCAACCTGGAAGAAAAGAAAAGACCAAAAGAAGGACGGGAAACAACCGTAAACCGCCGGAAGGTTGGCCGATCACCTGGGCCAGGAAAGCGAAAAACCAAGAAGCCTCGAAGTAAGAGACTACGCTGACAGACACGTCATCTGTAGTTTCTTATCCTCGTCGTCCACGTCTGGTTGGCGCCACGTTTTTTTTATTTCGTTGAGAAAAAAAAATTCACCCTTTCCAGCCATGAGCGTAGGGCGGCATTCATAGGCAGAATGAGAAATGAAATGACTGACTGACTGACTGACTGACTGACTGCAATGGCTTACTTGCACGAATGCTTTGCTCTGTGGACAGCCAATGCACTCGCCATTTGTACAAGTGCAGCATGCACACACACAGCTGGCTGGCGCCACATCTTTTAAAAGTGCTACGAGTGGTGCCGCGCCTCCGCCAGATGGCGCCACGGGTCCCGCGACCGAGATACGACGCAGTGAAAAATCCCCCTCGCGAGAGGCACGATCAAATGCCGAGCATTTCCGGGGGCGCACGACGTTAAGTAATTTGCGTTACGTTAATGTTGTTGCACTTGTGGCAACTGCTGACGAGAGAGCGCTCGTCAGCAGTAATTTGAATGAGTCAATGATATAAGGCTAAGGAGCGTTCGTAGCGTCCCAATCTGTGTCGGCTTTGTGGCGCAGTGGGTAGAGCACCGTGTACAGTGGTGATGTTGCTAAGGGTGAACACGGGAGCTCGTGGCCGCCGGTACTATCAGAGCAGCCTACCGTGCCCAGCGCGAACCATCACGCATGCGCTGTGCGTGCCGAGCGAGACTAGGCTTTCAGCGCGCGCACAGCGTCATCGGAGCGTCTGCGCGTCGTCTGCTATGTTTATCGCGCGTGTAGCGGTGGAGCTGTCAGCCACTGTATGAATGAGTGGAATCTAGAATCCACATAAAAAATGTTTCCATGTGAGCGGTAATTCGTTCTTTAGCTCCAATACAATGGTTTTGGCACAGCAGCATAACTCGCCCAATTGTTTCAAACAGGCTCAATCAAAACATCTCGCAGATTTTAACAGCACTTTATTTTTGCAAGTGCTTACAAAAGTCTTTTAAATGCACGTAGAAGCACGCAATTCAAAGCTTTGAAGGTGTTCGCTCAAAGGTGGCACAGGCGCTACGACCTTCATTCAATATACGGGAGAAAAATATCATCCTTTACATTTTTATATTTGGGCGTTTTCATGCAAGAATCCAGGAATCGCGGATCAAACCAAGGTACCATTAGCAGACGAGACGGAACATAGCAGACGACGAGCAGACGCTGTGATGACGCGATGCGCGCGCCGAAAGCAAAATATCGCACGGCCCGCACAGCGCATGCGGGATGGTTCGCGCTGGGCACGGTAGGCTGCGCTGATAGTACCGGCGGCCACGCGCTCCCGTGTTCACCCTTGGCGAGATCACCACTGTACATTGCGTTCCGCCGGCAGGGTCCAGGGATCGAAACCAGGTGCCGGATAGTATTTTTTTTTATATAGCAGGGACAAGACGGTGCGGACTACGGACGTCAACGCGGGTGACATCGTGAGTTACTGAAATGCTCTGCATTTAAAATCAGCGTAAAGAATAAAAAAAATGTCAGCACTCTGGCACTTGCCTAAGTTGTTGTGCTTCCTCCACTCTGATGCCCATAGACGGCTTAAAAAGGGTGAGGGGTAAAAACGCACAAGCTTTGAATAGATGACAGCGAATAAACGACATCAGGAAAGACGCCTACACAGAGCAGTACAGTGAATAGATGGCTCAGTGTGAACCCGAGAGCGTGTGGCCGTCGGTACTATCAGAGCAGCCTACTGCGCCCCGCGAAAACCATCACGCATGCGCTGTGCGTGCAAAGCGAAGCTACGCTTTTAGCGCCCGTACAGCGTCATCGGAGCGTCTGCGCGTCATCTGCCATATTCATCGCGCTTGTGGTGGTGGAGCTATCAGCCACTGTATGATAGAGTGGCTGATAGACTAGAATCCACACGAAAATCTTCCTCAGTAAGTGGTAATCAGTATTTTACCTCCAATGGAATGATTTCGACACAGCAGCGTAACTGACCCCTTGCTTCAAGAAGACTCATTCAAGAGATCATGAAGATTTTATAAGCTCTATTTTGGCAAGTGCTAACAAAAAGCCCTTTAAATGCTCATAGAAGCGTGCAATTTAAGGCTTACAATTCATGCATGGAAGTTCTGGATACAGGACTGCATTGTTCTCAGTAACGGGGCATCTCCACATCCCCTACAATGACTGTATCTATGCGAGATGGCAAGGAATGGTAGAGGGCCGAAACAAAAGCCTGATCGCCCCCGTGTCGCTCCCACTCGTCACTAATTGCCGTCCACATCTGGTCTTGTGTGGCCGCATGAATTCGCTTGCGAACCAAGACAGCTTTCACACGGCCCCACACATTTTTGATTATGTTAGGGTCCACTCCTTTTGGGCACCATTATAACAACGGTATTTGCTGCTGCGCCAAGTAATCTTTCATCGCCCTAAAGGAACGAACAGGTGAAATGTCCTGCTGGAATAATTAATTGCCATTGGGGAACAAGCTTTGAGCATAAGGTGTCAGAACATCACCAAGGATGTTGCAATACTGCACGGACGTCACTGTGCCTATAATACGGTAATGAGGACCAAAGCCAAGTTGGCACATTGGGCCCCATACTCTGAAGCTTGCTCTACCGCTGGCCGAGACACGTTGCGCGTTGTCTGGATCATTACTGCATGATAAAAATAAAATAAACAGTCAAGACCTCTTACACGACAATGAATGCATGAGTAAATATGTCTTACCTAACCGTGCACTCTTTGGTCTTCTCGAGTGCAGAACCTGAACATATCGAAAAAAATCACTCTGCCCCAGTAATCGGTATTCCAGCAGGCTTGCTGTGTTGCGATGTGGAGCCTGGCGTTCTTGTTCGAAACTGTGAGTAGTGGTTTCTGCGCCGCAATACGACTACAAAGGCCTGCGCTTCGGAGCCGATGGCGAACAGTAGTGTCGGAAACACCCAGTTCCAGCGTCGGCTGGATGGCTCCCGCTGATTGAAAACGGTCCTGCACTGCTGCAGCGACGATGCAGGCATCTTCGTCCTCCGTGGTTACTCAAAACGAAGGCACCCTGGGTACATCGCGGTAGCGAAGTTCGTACTCAAGGACTTGAATTATTCGGTTCACAGTTTTAAAAGGCCTCTCTACAAAAGTACCAATATACCGTCGCGAATACCCTCTCTTTGCGAGCCAAAAAATCTCGTGTCGTAAATCCTCCGGTACTCGTACCATGACCATCTGCAGCAATCTGGCACGCTGTACCAATACGGCTGAACTTTGTTACTGTCCCATACGGTGGACACACTTTGAACCCGTTATCTGCGGATGAAATGATATGCCAACAAACGCAACACGCTGTGACAGACTCCCAGTTGTTAGACGCCTGAAATCATATTGCCAGAGAAACTGAAGACGCGCATGCTCACAATGTTTATCAGGAATAAGTTGGTCATTTGAAGGTGGCTCAGGCGCTAGGACCTTAATTCAGTTTACGGGAGAAAACTATCTTTGTTTGCAATTTTACATTTGGGCGTTTTCATGCAAGAATATAGGAATCGCGGATCAAAGCAAGATACCATTACAGCCGAGACGCAATATAGCAAACGACGAGCAGACGTTCCAATGAAGCGATTCGCGCGCGCTGAAAGCATAGTTTCACTCGGCATACACAGCGCATGCGTGATGGTTCGGGTGGGGCACCATAGGCTGATCTGATAGGACGAGCGGCCACGCCCTCCGGTGTTCACCCTGAGTGATCTCACCACTGTATCTGCTTGCCCTTGTGCCGGACGTGTTAGTGCACTACATTCTCACAAGCACGGACAGTGTGGACGTGCGCGCTCACTCTCGTCCAGAGTGGCGCAAGTGAAGTAAAACTTTACCTCGGCTGCTCATGTAGCGCCACCGTTATCGCCATGCCTGTGGACATCAGCGAAGCCCTTTCCTCCGCCAAGATGAAGATCGACAAGCTGCGTCAGGGCAGAAGTGACGGAAGCATTGGCCAACGCCTGCTCCTGCAGAACTTTGTGCGCAAATGCTCACGGTTCCCGACTGGTTTTCACGACTACCTACACTGCCAGGCCGCAGACTTGGTTGGATGTGGAAGCAGTGACCACAGGACGGCAAATGTGCAAGTCGACGAGACTGCAACATCCGTAAGCGGGACGACCCCGCACAAACGGAAGCGAGATGAGCCGGAAGGTACGTGTACGAGAGATATTCGGATCCGGATGCACACAGAACTGCACACACGTTGCTCGCTAATTAGCCTTAGGGCTAGAAACGCCCCGTAAAACGTACGTGCGGGGTCTTCTTGATATACTGCTCGATGTGTGCGCCACTCTTAACAGTGTACGCCTAACCGTTGTGTATATCCGGTGTAGGTCGTATGTTAACCATTGGTGCGACCATGTTACCAGAATTGCCGGTATGGGCGCAGTAGTCTCGTAGGAACGGTCCCTCTCCCGCTCGTCAACCGCCGCTGACGTTCAGTTGCAAATGCGCCTCAATAATCTCGCGAGTGCAATGGCCAATCAGCTCCAAAAATGTATAAGTGGTCCCTCTCTCGCTCTTTCTAAAAGAGAGCTTGCATATCTTGCTTGCGCATAATAGCTGTGTGTATCGCTGAGCGTAGTAGTCAGTTTTACTAGCTTCATCTCTTTTCTTTCTTGTTTGTGTTTTCAGTGATTTAAACTAAAATTATGGCTGTTTTTCTTCATTAAAATCTTCGGTTGCGAGTCAGCGCCGTCTTGGCGTTTTCCCTTCTCTGTCTTCGTCTATGACGCGCTATTTTCACCATGAACATTCACCAACTTGTCCAGTTCGCCGCACGCGTAAATGATATGTGTAGATTGTTTTCTGCGCAGGTTTTGCGGTTAATCAGCATTCAGATCCCAGTGTGACGCAAGGAACGATTGTGTTCCTAGACGCTAGATGACGAGACGTTCCTAATACTTTGGGGGAAAGGAAGTGTGGCACTCGTTGTCAAAGATTAGCACGGAATGCGAGTTTCCGTGGATTTTGTCGGCGGCTCCGTTCCATTCCTAACCATTTTGTTCTTGTGTTGGTGGGGTGTGAACTTTCATCATTGTGGATAGAAGAACTCCCGTCAAGCGTGTAGCTATTATGCCTGTAGCCAGTATACTAATGACGTTTTGAGCATCTTGAACGATTTTTAAGCATATCTTTTATATTTCCGCTAGGCGGATATCGCAACAAAGCTTTCCGATTTGCCTTTCTTGTGCGTAGGAGGGTGATAAAGTCCCAGCGATTGCATTGCTAGTTCACTACAACAATTGTTTCCTTCGTTCATTCGGTCATAGTGTTCTTTCAGTTTTAGAGCTTTTCGCAGCAGAAGCCCAAGGACACGGGTTTGATTCCTGGTCGCGGCGGCCACTTTTCTGATCGACGCGAAAAGCGAAAACACCAATGTATATCAGATTTCGACGCACGTTAAAGATCTCCAGGAGGTCAAAATTAATCCGGAACCCTCCACTACGGCACGCCTCATCAACTCTTTAGCGTCGGCTTGTAAAACCTCACAATGAATCAATAAATTCCTCACCAAAGTTATAACAACTCTTTGTTTCACATGGGTAAAAAAGCCGCCCTTGAAATCTACGCATCGTTCAAAATGAGTCACAAACACAAGCAACTCTGCTTCGTTAAATACATAAGACAAAAAAGCGAGGTTAAACAATGGCTTACCTCTACTTCACGCCAGCGTTTCTTCGTACGGTAGATAAATCCAAGGTCGTCATAGCAGCGAAAGATCCCAAGCTTAAGGCGCGAAGCCCGCGAAAGCCGCGAATGCATGCCCTTCGGTCAATTGCGCGCGCATCGCTAGCAACACAGTGCACAATGTTCCGGTATCGGCCTCTGTGCCGCCGCCGTGGTGTCCGTCCGGAAGAAAAACTAGTTCACGAACGCACGCGTGCACAAACCAACAAATATACGGCTTGCTCGCGGTTTCGGGATCTACCGCTGACGCACACACATGCAAGCAGTTAGCGAGCACGCGTCGTACTGTGTCGAAGCAAGCATGACGATAAGTGCAGGACTAACTTCTTATGTTGCATGACGCGTCTGTTTCAAAGTCCATTTCATTCGTAGCATATTGTTTACAAATCGCAGCCGTGTATTCCGCGCTGGTCGGACCTCACGGTCTGGCGCGATCAGTCAGTCGACCGCAAGGTCTTGGCGGGTACACCGCCTGTGTCCGTTTTCACTGTTGACGTGACAAATCGTCGCGATCGCCGACGGTGTCCTAAAGGGACACTGAACTGAATTTGTCGAGATCCACTTTTTGCTTGCATTGCGTAAACTGCCTCAAATTAACACACTTTTCATTGTTTATCGGGTCAATAGGTGGGTAATTATTTTATAAAGCCCGAAAGAAGAAAAACTACCCTGCGGGGTCTGCCACGGCCGCACCAACTAAAGGCTGTGACATCGGGAGGAGGTGCACCATGATTAGACGATGCCCAAGGTTAGCATTAAACAAGTTCCTTTTTTGGTTCTGTAAAGCAACACGCTTGACATCTGACGTTAACGTTACGTTGGCATTCTCGATATCTTAATAATCGTCATACTGCGCTTCTGCCATGTTTTCAGATGTAAAATGCCTAAGATAAGCCTCCCAGGACGGCTTAGAATCGTAGCAATCACTAGCCGAGGCCTACGCAATGGTTGTACGCCCTCCGCGTCACGGCAGACGTTTAAATTCCATGCTCTGTTCCCCCATATTTGTAGCTTGCCTCACTCATCCCTGTATCGTAAAAACCGTGTTCGCACCAGGCTAAGGGTCTGCTGATTTTGGCCTGTGCTCACTTCAAGCTAGCAGTTGGTGCTTATGGCAACAGCACGCCAAAGAGAACTCGCAAGCCCGTCAGTGTCAGTTCGCCCGCGTTCTGCGTACTCGCTCGTGCACGGAACAGTGAACGTTACGGCCCAAAAATGGGGAACTCAGAATAGAAAACATCAGCCGAAAGCGAAAAAAATCATTTTTAAGATAAGAATATACCTTGGGGGATTCGAACTTACGACTTGCAAAACAACACACCTAGCGCTCCAGACCACTCGGCCACGAGGTACGACCTCCGGGTGCTGAAAATATAAGGTATCTCATGTATAACCAGTTTACACCTTCTAGTTAGTTTTAGCATTTCAAGCAGCTTAGGCCCCGCCGCGGTGGCTCAGTGGCAAAGGCGTTGCGCTGATGAGCACGAGGTCGCGGGCTCAATTCCCGGCGGCGGCAGCTGCTTTTCTCATGAAGCCGAAAAGCAAAAGTTCCCGTGTGTACGAGATTTCGGCGCACGTTGGACAAAAGTTGGTCAAAAATAATCCGGAGCCCTCCACTACGGCGCGCCTCATCACCTGTGTTGCGTCGGCGCGTTAAACCCTATAATCAATTCAAGCAGCTTAGGTGACTATTTGTTGTATAGCGCTCGTGAAGTAAGCATCCCCCCGATTTCCACAATATCTCACTTCTAGCAATTGCATTGTTTCGTTTGCAGGTGTGTGGTCGTGCTGCTGACCGCTGTGCTTGTTCACCTGGTGCAAAAATAAAGTGCTCCCGGCACCCTAGTTTTACGCTGTACGGTAAAAGTTTCAGTTGATTTTAGTTCCTTAGTACCTATATTGACTTCGCTGACTCTTCTCCCACCTTCAAGTGGCCTTAGATTTTCCTACTAGCGCGCCAGTCCGCGAAGCGTCGCATGTGCGCTTGTTCAGCGCTTGTGTGGAGCGACCTGCACTTGGAGCTTGACCCATTGTACAAACTAACAAACCAAGGAAAGGCATATTCTTCCATTCACAAACGTGTTGTGGCTTAGATTCAACTGAGCGAACGAATCGCGACGACCCGTCGGTGGCCGGCAGACTAAACGCTGGGCCGACCGACTCTGTCGGAAGGTCGGCGAGCCATGCAGTAGTGCTGTCAAGCCAAGTCACTTCCTGCTGACGTCACACGAAAACGCCACAGAAATTTGGCGAGGATGCAGAGAGGAGCACAGCATTTTTGAATGGATTTTTCTACTAAACAAATTCGCGTAAACGCACTCAGTATGGTCAAAATATGTCCTATGGACTCCGGGCTACATGTTGCGATAGTAATCCCGCAATGTTTACAAATAAATTCAGTGTCCCTTTAGGGCTACAATACGTGGAGCGAACCTTCACGACGAAGTTCGCGTGGCGGAAAATCCGCCGTGGCGGGACGCCGTAAGTTCGTCGGGATCTGCTTTACTTTCCTCCGTGGTCGGGCTGAACTACGAAGACACGGCGTCCACCTCCGCGTTGCCGCTGGGGTGATCTCAGTATGGCTAACTCCATGCCCATATTCAACGTCGCTGTTTAGTAAACAGACCCAATCAAGGAGCTTCCCGCTTGGGTGGCACGTGGTTTCACGATTGAGCGTTACTCGGGGCGTTTCTTCGCCTAAAATAAGCGTTTCAGTTGCCAAAAGCGCTAAATGCAGTAAATAACGAAAAGAAAAAGTGTCCCTGGGGAGCTTCGAACCAGCAACTCTAAGATCATGGAACCGGCGTTCTACCTCCACTCCACCTCACAAGAAGGCGCTTAAGTGCAAAATAGGGAGTGACAAGCCTGGCTCTTAACACATACAACTGGCTGCTTCAGTTTTGCTGTATTTGACATTCCCTCGCAGAAATATCGCCTGTTCTTTACATGCCGATCTTGCAGACGTTCCCCATGTTGCTGCTAATACAAGTTATGTAGCCGGATTTCGTTTATTTAGCCTAAAAAAAGCTATCGGACATGCCTATCTAGGTGACACAAGCCACGTTAGTTGGGTCGGGACCGTGTTGCGCTTGAAGCTTGAGCTATCAGAAGAGCGCGCACTTCACTTCTTGCAACTCTATTTTCCTCAATCGACTTCAGATTTACAATCTGTTTTTTTTTTTTTTTGCTTGACTAGGCGCGGGACAAGCGCACGTCTATCAAACTCTTCTAAAGCGGCCGTCTGCAGCGGCCCGTAGATTGGTTCCTTCGGTTTGCCGCTTGCCGCCCCTCGGCCACCGACGAACTTTTTTGACCCATGCTAGATCGGCGGAGGATGACGATGATGATGATGATGATGATGATGATGTCCTCAAATTTTTTGGCACGTACCCACAAGAGGGGATTGGCCAGGGCTAAATCGGTTAAAAACGTGGGGACTTCAATATACTCATTTCCGGAAAGAGGCTGTAAAAGGAAACTTAGTTGTTAATGAAACCGGAGGATGACGTTTTTTCCGCCGCCGGGCACGCGCTGCCGGGCGTTGTTCGTTCTTTTCGTCGCATATTCGCTCCATGAATTCGGGTCCTTACGCACACATGCATGTTGGACATGCACGGTGCCGCGCGCATTTGCCGGCAGCTCTGCTGAAATGGGCACGCAGTATTCTTTCCTTCGTGGTGCGACCCTTTTATGATGCATGGTCTGCAAACTTTCTAAATGTCGATAACGAAGTCATGACCGAGGAAAAACAAAAAAAAAACACAAATAGAGACATGCATTTTTTTGGTCCTGTTAGGCTTGTTCCATTCACGTCACTGAAGTCTGCGTGCAATCCTTGCGCGAATTCATATGCTTGCTCATTTATAATGCGCCGAGGAAGTAATCAGACGCATTTTACCCAACTGCATTATATAATATATACGTATGCAAAAAATATATCCCTGATGTACTGGTGTGCGTAAATGGTAGTAGTGCATCTCCATGCGTACTTCCGCACAGAACAATAATGACATTCAAATTTTACTCTTCGTACAGGTGAGAGGGAGACGATGCGCAGATTTGCTCTTCACTGGTGCGGGAGCGGAACTGTGGCTGCACTCTGCCCCACACGACAAGAGTACGCGGACAGTTTTGCTCTTCCCCAACGTGGGGAGCGAACATTGCATCCATATATACATAAGAAACTTTATTTGCACCAGTCAAAGGCACAGAGTAAGCTCAGTGCCCCCCCATCAGTCGGCCGGGATCCCTTGGGACACGGCGGCTTCTAAGGCGAGACCGATGACTTTTCGCTGAGTGCTTGAGGTCAGGCTGAGTAGCAGGACCTCCCAGGATGCAGTATTTCTATGAGGTTTGTTGTAAGAGGGACACGTCCACGCCATGTGGACGAGGTCCGCGACGCCGTTACAGTTCTTGCATCTAGAGTCGTATACTTTGGGGTGCCATTTGCTGTATAATAAAGGGTTTGCGAAGACCCCGGTTTGTAATTTCCTCCAGTAGACCTCTTCTTTCCTGCTAAGCTGTGGATTAGCCGGGGGAAGTACCTTACGCGCTAGTCTTTAATGTTGGGTAATTTCGTGAAAATTTCCCAGTTCCTCTACCCTCGGGGATGGTTGTACAAACGGGTCTAGGGCATCCTCGGCGATCGTCCGGAAAGTAAGACCTCGGGCGGCCGCATGCGCCTTTTCGTTCCCGATGAGACCCCGATGAGCTGGAGCCCAAATAAGCGTTACCTGTTCCGCTGTCACTTCCGCATTTGCGAGAATTTTCCAGGCAGCGTTGGAAATCCTGCCTCGGTCGTAATTTCTAATGGCTGACTTAGAGTCGCTAACTATCACCCTCGTTCCTGGCTTAGTAAGCTCCAGCGCGATGGCAGCCTCCTCAGCATCTTGCGTGTCGCAACTAAGTATTGTGCAGCACGAGTGCGGGACGCCGTCTTCCGTTACTGCCACTGCCGTGTAAGCTTTCTTTCCTATGTGTTCTGCGGCGTCGGTGTATAGGACGTCCGGCCTGCCTCCGTATCTGATTTGCAGGGTGATGGCCCTGCTCCTACGTCTGCCCTCGTGATATGCCGGATTCATGTTCCTGGGCAGGGGCGATATTGTTAGCTTTTCTCTAACATTCTTAGGGAGGTCCTTCATGTCCTTAGCAATTTCTCTGGATTTGTAACCCAGTCGTTCTAGTATTTTCCGACCTGTTCTGCTGCCTAGCAGTCGTTGTTGCTGTGACGCCTTGGTCGCCTCGATGAGCTCGTCTATGGTGTTCGAGACGCCTAGGCTGAGTATCTTGGCCGTCGAGGTGTTCGGGGGAAGACCCAATGCACTTTTGATACCTTTTCTTATGATAATGTCTAACTTGCTTTTCTCTGCCTTGGTGAGTTTCAGGAACGGGGCAACAAACAGAATGCGGCTAACGCCAAAGGTCTGAAACAGCCTGAGGAGGTTTGCTTCCTTCATCCCACCGTGTTTGTTAGATATGCGTTTTAACATTCTACAGATTTGCTCTATACTGTTTTCTAGTTTCCTAATTGTCTCTGTGTTTTTGCCATTTGCCTGGACGTAAAGTCCGAGTACCCTGATGCGTTCTACCGCGGGTATCGGTCTTCCGCCGGCTCTCAGCATTATGTCATAATCGTTTCGAGAGGCCTTCCTAAAATTGTTTGGAACAATGAACAGTGCCTCCGATTTTTCCGCAGAGCATTTTAGCCCTATTGGCTCTAGATATTTTTCGACCTCGCATATGGCCTTTTGGAGGACTTCCTCAATGTGCCCATCGCTGCCATGGTTGACCCATAACGTGAGGTCGTCCGCGTATATGGTGTAATGTAGGTCCTCTATCTTATTTAGTCTCTCGGGGAGCCCTATCATGGCGATGTTGAAAAGGGTAGGGGATAAGACCGACCCCTGCGGCGTTCCCCGATTTCCGAGTTGTATGTTTTCGAGGGATGCTCCCCCTAGCTTTATGGTCGCTGTCCGGTTAGAGAGAAAATCCCTCACGTAGTTATATGTTTTTACACCTACGTTTAGTGAGCTCAGGTTGTTCAGGATTGCGGTATGCTTTACATTATCAAAAGCCTTAGCGACGTCTAGGCCAACGATAACTCTGGTGTCTTGGGTAACTTTCTCTATGATTTCCTCTTTAATCTGTAGCATCACGTCGCAGACGGAAAATTTGGCCCTGAAGCCGATCATGGTGTCTGGATAGAGCTCTTTGTCCTCAAGGTACCTGCTGAGTCTATTTTGGATGACGTGTTCCATCAGTTTTCCTACACATGACGTGATGGAGATTGGCCTGAGGTTTTCGAGTCCGAGCTTCTTTCCTGGTTTTGGAATGAGGGCTAAATTAGCCTCTTTCCATTGCGGAGGTATCTCTCCTCTATCCCAACATCTCTGCATATAATTAGTTAAGTTGCAGATGGACTCGTCGTTTAGGTTTCTTAGCATTTTGTTACTGACTCGGTCCGGGCCCGCAGCCGTTTTGGTCCTGAGACGGTTAATTTCGGCTCTAACCTCCGCTACCGTTAGGGGGGCATCCAGGGCCTCATTCGCGGAACCTGTGTAGTCGGGCAGAGTTTCGCGAGTGGGTGGACTTAGGTAGCGATTGCGGACCTCGTCTAGTAGCTCTTTCGAGGAGCCGTCGAATTTGTAAACGAGTCTCTGAAGTTGCTGTTGCGCTTCTGATCTAGTCTTATCCGGGTCAAGCAGGTGCCGGAGTAATTTCCACGTTTTCGCGCTGCTGAGTTCTCTGTTCATTTGGTCGCATATATTTCCCCAATTTTGTTTGGTCAGCTCTAGCGAGTATTCCTCGATCTGTTTGTTTAGGATGGCTATCCTCTTACGGAGGTTCCTATCCCACCTTTTGTTTCGGATTTTCTCCTCTATGTCTCTCTTTTTCCTCCAGAGGCCGATGAGGTGGCTGTCGACTATCTCAAGCACCTCGTCCACCTCCAGCTCGTCTGTGGCCGTTTGGGTGGCATCGATTATCTTCCTACTCCATGCCCCAATATCTTCTATCGGTTCGTTATCTGTACCTATATTCCTGAAGGCGTCCCAGTTAGTTACTCTGTGCTTGCGCTTCTTCGGAACTAGGGGTCCGTTGCTAACCACGATCTCTATGATCTTGTGATCACTGCCTAGGTCTTCCCTGGTATTACACCACGTGGCCTCGATACCGCCGTGCGTGAGGGTCAGATCTGGCGTCGTGTCTGCTGACACGCTGTTTCCCTGCCTCGCCGGATGCATGGGGTCTGTAATCAGCACCAGGTTGTGATGTTGAACTTTCTCCCATAAGGCCCTACCTTTAGCTAGAGTGTGTTTGTAACCCCAGGCTGGGTGTGGAGCATTGAAGTCCCCCACTACCAGCAGAGGGTCGCCCTGGGCTAGGCTTTTTACTTTGAGAAACAGGTCCCCGAAATCACATTTTCTTTGCTTGGGTGAACTGTAGATATTTAGTACGTATAGATTCCTTTGCGCACGTTTGCGCGGTATGAGCTCCACCAGCGAGTGGTCGATTTCGGTGTTTCCCGTCTCATGATGCATTGCCGTTACATTTCTCTTGACAAAAGTGACTACCTGAGTATCGTTTCCAATGCCCGGGTAGGATTTATATCCCGCCAATTTTGAATTTTTTCCGCATTCCTGAACTGCAATGACCTCCGGGCGATCGCTTCCATCGAGAAATGCCTGTAAGACCGCACGTTTGTTGATGAAGCCCCTACAATTCCATTGCCAGATCGTGTTATTGCTGCATTTTGGTGTCATCCTGAGGTCGTGTCGTTTGCTTTGACTGAGCTTCCCCGTATAGCCATTGAATTTGTTTGTCCCTGAATTGGATTTCACCTTTCATCTGTTCCATAGCGCTACCCAGCGATTTTACTTGTTCAAGTATCGACTCTAGCATGCCCTTTATCGAGTTGCATTCCGCTTCTAGGTACGTTATCCTATTCTCGTATTTGACGCCCTCTTCATTCTGCCTGGATTTAACTTTCTTGAAGGGAGGAGGACTGACTGCCACAGCCGGTGTTGCCTCCTGCTCTGGTTTTTTAATCAAATCTGGCTTAAGTTCGTCTAACTGCTTCTTTAGTTCAGCATTTTGTTCCATCAGGATCCTATTCTGCTCCTTAAGGGCATTTAAGATTTCCGCATTTGCATCCTGGGCGGCCCTACCCACCCAACCTACCTTTGGTGCGATTGTTGCCGGATATCCCGAGGTTGCACGAACACTGCCACTGTCACGTGAGTCCTTGGTGTTTGATGTTTCAGTCCTCAACGGTGGCAGGCGAGGGAAGGATTCCGATCGGTTCCTCGACCTGCTGCGTTGCCTGGACTTGCTCCTCGAGCGGTCCTGGTTTTGGTCCTTTCTGCTTGCGCGTGGCGAGCTGCGGGTGCCGAGTTTCTTCTTTTTCTCCTCTTCTTCTTGCTTCCGCGCTTCCGCTTCGAGCTTGCGCTCCCACTGTCTTTTCTTGACGATATAGGGAGTTCGGAAAAGGGCTTTGCATCTCTTGTCCCCCGTCATGTGCTCTTTGCCACACAACTTGCATTTAGGTTCGCATCGATGTTCGTTCGTCGGCGATGGTTCACCGCATCCTTTGCACGTTTCCGTAGGGTTGTTGCAGACGTCCGACCGGTGGCCGATGTCGCCGCACTTGAAGCACACCTCGTACCTTTTTCTGCAGAGGTAGCATTTCATGGGCGCCCCGAAGCAGAGCATCCACCTGGGGACTTGGGGGCCGGCGAAGGTGATGATCACCGAGGCGGAGTTTCTCATTCTTCGCACCCCAATGATAGGGGGGTTTGCGGGGTGGGAAAAGGCAGTCTCCAGCTCTTCTTCGGCCAGCCTTGGGTCTAGTCCATGTACCACTCCTCTGCCGCAGTTGTCGGGTGCAGCCATGTAGGTCAGAACTTCAAACTCCTTGCCTTCGACTTGCAGCCGTCTCAACGCAAGCATTTTGACGGCGTCTTCTTCTTTAGGTGTGCTGTAGGTTATCGTCCCCTGCTTGTCGTTCATCACGACCCGGTCTTCTTCTTGTCCTTTTTTCCACTCTATGGCGGCTGAGAGTCTCAGTAGCCCCCCGATAACGGGTAGCGAAAGCTTGGTGAGTGCGAGCCCTTCCTTGGGTCGTATAATCACTTTGTAATCCGCGTGCGGTAGCCTCGGAAGGTTCGACGCGATCGATTTTTCTGCCAGCTGCTTGCCGGTTAGCTTCACCTTATGTTCTTGTTTTGCGGTCACGTTTGTGAAAAACACTTTCGCATTTCGCTCCATTCCGACCGCAGCTGTTACGGCCGCGCCCGAAACACCAGCTTGACTTTCTCGCTGCCCCTGTTGTTGGAGCTCCTTGACTTTCTTGGTCACTTTCGTTACCCAATTCGACTTTTTCAGCTCCGCCGGATCGATGTCCGTGCCGTTGACTATCACTTCCATCACCATGATGGCGACCGCGAGCTGCCGCCGAGGCTGGCGGCTGCCGCCCGGGCTGCTGGGCTGCCAGGCCTAACGTAGGCTTAGCTAGGCCAGAGTCCTTCAATGCTTTACTGGTCACGAAACTGCT
This sequence comes from Haemaphysalis longicornis, assembly GCF_048455015.1. Classification (NCBI taxonomy): domain Eukaryota; kingdom Metazoa; phylum Arthropoda; class Arachnida; order Ixodida; family Ixodidae; genus Haemaphysalis; species Haemaphysalis longicornis. The sequence goes on from NW_027526422.1 coordinate 164,070,090, forward strand.
CCGTAACTCAATGGGAGAGCTTCATATGCTGCGTTTGGCCGCCGCGCGGTGGCGCCACCCTCTCACTGAGGTCACTCCTCGGGCTGCGTTGCGCTGGCTCGAACGGCGGAGACGCGGCGAGTTGTGTTTGTTTTGTGCGGGAAAAAAATGTAACGTGCATATCCTGCTCTTGTGATGCGACTTAAGTAGTGCAACGACGATGCCGAACATGTGTTGCGTCCCAGGATGTCGTTCCTTGTACAACGATACCACAGAAAATGTTTCTTGTTCTGTTGACCGAGCGACGGGCAGCTGTGTGAGAAATGGAGGGGCACCATTCCAAGGCAAGCAACGGGAGATTTCAGCTTCGATTATAAGTGTGCGACAGTGTGTGGAAATGCACTGTGTGTGAGAATGGAAAAAGCAATGTACCCTTTTGAGAGCATCGTGGGCCTAGAATTGTACAAGGCTAACTTAAAGCCGGATTTTTGTCATATCAGTCAGGTTGTAGCGGTGCTTCATTACCTGTTGGCAAACTTGTGTTACCTTGCGCTCAGGCTCGCGTGTAAAAAAGCTTTGGGACATCCTTGTGCTTTTACTTTTCATATTTCCGCTAATTATCCCTTAGGGTTCGTTTTGTTTGTTTTGTAACCCCGCGTGGCCGATTCCGGTTTCTTATCTGGCGTTTCAACCGGAGCGCCCGCTTGCTCTTTTTGTCGTACGTCCCGTCGGGCAATATTGTTTGATATGGAAAGGGTGCCACCTTGTCGCTAGCTTGATTTTACATGCAGAGCATTTCTTTAACTCGCACTGTCACCCGTCGTCCCTCGGCGTTGCCCGCTCTCAACAACAGGTGCGGGCGCGCATGCGCGTGCTCCGGCGCTGAAAGAGGCGTTGCAGCAACAGGTGCTACCTCCTCTCCCTCTACTGCGCGCGCTAAGGCAGCGGCGAAGAGAGAGAGAGAAAATTTTATTTGCCCTTTTGGCTAAGGCCTCCTCATTCCAGGGGGCCACTGGAATTCCTCGTTAGTTGGTCTTCCAGGGCGAAGCGTCAGCGTCGAGCGGCCGATCCCGAGCGTCGATAACGAGAGGTTGCCTCCAGTCGTCAGCGTCGAGCTGCGGATCCATCGAATCGAGAGCGAGACACGGCTTCGAAACGTCAGCGGCGAGCGGCGGACCCCGCGTTACGAGAACGAGATGCCGCGGTCGGCATTGTTGACGTAGTCCACGACGTACGCCGCGCACGCGTAGTGGTCGAGGATGATCTGCAGGTCCATGTTGGAGTCGAGAACCCTTCCGATCCACGGGTTGAACGCGTTCACGCGCTTCTCGGCGGGGGTCCTCGCGTGAAGCACGCACGGACGCGACGCGCCAGGCAGCAGAATCTCCGAGTACTCCTCCCCGGACCGCACGTCGAAGGCGCGCAGGTTGGCCATGCAAACTACCCGTGCTCCAACGCCTCGTGCATTTCGTCGTACTTGGCCTTCAAGCGCCGTCGACGCACCCGTACGACAACAACAACTACAACTACCACCGCCAACTACCACAACCTACGCCACGTGACCACACCCAATGCTCTGCATTTACTCGTGTCCCTCGCGCGGGGGCATGCGACGGAGGTTTTTTTGTTTTTTCGACAATGTTCTCGATCCTATTTTCATGGATCTGAAATTAATAACGTTCCAAGAGTAATATGCATAGCAAACGCCGCGCAACTCACTTTATCGACGTTCATCTGTTCACGTCACACTGCGGACTGCTTCTTAGACGTTTGTGTTTCATTCTAGTCTTTTATAGTGCAGGAGATCGCTAGCTCGCTGCGTTCAGAAAAGCTTTGCGTCGTTCTTGCTACGTGGCAATATTCTGCTTCCTCCGTGTGCTCCACCGCAGCGCGAAAAAATAAATTTTTGTACGCTGGACCACGCTCTTTTGTCTCCCTTCGTAACATTGAAATTTTTTGTTGCGTGTGATAAATACAGTTTCATTGTTATTTTTTCGCTTCCTGTTTTTGCGAGGATTGCAAAGTGTGGAAGCAGAAAGACACATGGAGTAACATATATCTCTTCGTGTTTTGACACTTCTCGTTTCTGCAGCGTTTTTAGATGTTCTAAGTATGTACCCACTCATCGAAACGAGAATACTATTGGGCTATCTCTTTTAGCGTTCTGTGCATTCCAGAGCAATCAACGGCTTCATTAAGCGTAGTCTGAACGACGCGTACTTCGTTTCTTTCAGTTTTTTTATTGTATTATCGATAGGCCCGCAGCAGTCCGTGACTACACAGCTACCGTATGTGTGGTATTTACAACTTTGCTTTAAGAATAGAAGCAATATAGATTTAAATATCCGTAAACACGACGGCACAGCGCTTGTGCCAGAGCACACAGAAGCCGTTGCCGTTCGCGGCCGAAGTCTACGGTAACTTACTTCGAAAAATAAAACCCCATTGAAGGCAGGTGATAAACACAATAACTGGACTATTCATCGCTAACTACTAAAAAAAACACAATCAGCGCGCAGACACCAAAAGCAGCAAGCGTTTGCACGCCAAGAGCTGGCCAATACGCCGCACGCGCGGCGGCTGGATGACCTTCGTGCGGCGGTGGCGCCTCTAGTGGCGCGCGCGGTCCCTATATGAAGCGAGCGCCGAAGTTTCGTGACCAGTAAAGCATTGAAGGACTCTGGCTAGGCGTTCGGCGTGGTCGACCGCGGAAGATGGAATAAAGTCTTAAAAAGTTCACTCACGGGCTTGATTTGGTATCCACAGGATCCTCGTCACTTCCGGAGTGAACTCACACCAGTTTCAGGCCAAAATTTGCTTAGTTCCGCTAGAGAAATTTATCATTTTACGGAGTCGACGTGACACACGCCGCGCCCGCTGGCCCCCTAGCGGCCTTCCCCCCATTGCATCCAACTTCCCGCAGCTTTCGAGGGGAGTGCGCCAACGCTATACAGTGACTGCTGGAATCTTCTGATTTCTTAGAGTGTATGTGAGTTCGTGTGCTTCTTGTATAGTTCGGAGTTCGGTTCCAGACCATTGGAATCCGCTGTACAGGTGACATTGTAACTTTCTGCATTATGGGGATATCTTGCCGAAGCGCCGGTATTCTGCCTCCACAAAACTGTATAATGTCATTTGTGAGCCGGGAATGATGTCATACTTCTCTTTGATACTTCCGCTATTCGTATTGCCCAGAGGAGTGCGACAACTTCAAATTCTTTGTTCCTGCATGTTGTAGGGTCATGCAGTCAAAAAGGTTTCTCAGAGTAGTAAACTACGACAATTGGGCCGTCGTGCTTTCCTACATCCCGGTATGGCTGTATACTTTAACCGAATATACTTAAGCCTTTCATACCGCACCTTCTTGGATAGGATTGATTGATTGATTGATTGATTGATTGATTGTAGGGTTTAACGCGTGGTCGAAACGCAGGTGATGACGCGCGTCGTAGTGGAGAGCTCTGGATTATTTTTGACCACCTAGCATCTTTGCGTGTGTCAAAATCTCGTACACACGGGCGTTTTTGCTTGTCGCCTACATTAGAAAAGCGGCCGCCGTGGTCGGGTATCGAACGCGCGTCGTCGTGTTCAGATGCGCTAAGCCTTAGCCACTGAGCCACCGCGGCGGGTTTGACATGGATTGTATTTATATTTTTGGTAGAGGAGATTTTTTATGTGTAGTCACTGGATAGGTGCCATGTCTATCAGGGCGCGCAGTGGTTTTCTTGCAAAGGCGGAGGGGGGGGGGGGGGGGGGGCGCGGTGCCGGTTTCTTTTCAAAGGTGGCACGATGGCCCTCCCGATTTTTTTTAGATCAGCTTTCTGGGCGCAAGGAGAGTGGTTGAGTGGTTTCTCCAATTTCTTGAAATGCGTAGGAAAACCCAAGTTGAGGTCCTATTCATCGTCATTATCACCCACCTCCTGTTGTCCTGCGTATCCCGTGTCCATTCTTTTAAGTTTATCCCTCCATCAATTAAATGGCCGTCCCCTTCTTATAGACCCCTTTATACAAGGGCATTCTGTTGCCTTTGTGGTCCGCCCTTTGTTAGTTCGTCTCACGGTCAAAATTCCGAGGTTGATAACTAGCTTATATGCTGCCCTTGTGATGGTGTTTCTTTCGCTTTCTTTGGAGCGGGTAAATTTGTGGTTCAGTAGGCTCTGCAATATTCTCGTCATGATCATTGGTTGCACGCGTCTTACATTGTCTTTTTTCACGGTTTTGCTCTTCTCTTGGTTAACCATTTTATTTGTGGGCATTAATGTGTTAGAGTTTTTTGGTTTTGGCAATTCTGAGTTCGGAACAACTCGTTTGTGTAGAACCCCGCCGAGCATTCTTACGTGGCTCTTCTCTGGAGGGATATTCTTACCTATTTGGAGCAGGATGTTTAACTTGGCTGCGTGGCAACATCTGTTGTTTACGAAACCGAGCTGGACGCGGAGACATAACCTTGGAAATATTGAAAAGTGTTTTGAATATTTGTGATTAGTCGCTCTATAGTGAGCTTTATTTTGCTATGCTCGGCTTATATTCTATGCTTTTTTTATTGCTCAGAGACCAGCGTTAATTCTTTGTCATCTGGTTTGGTTAGGTCGCCAACTATTGGTGCCCGCATGATCCCCGATAGAAAACACAGCGCCGTGGCTCAGTGGGTAAGGCGTTACGCTGCGGAGCCCGAGGACGCTGGCGCAATTCCCGGCTGCGGCGGCCGCTTTCTGATTTAAGCAGAAAAACGCCATTGTGTCGAGATTTCGGCGCGCGTTAAAGAGCCTAAAGTGGTCAAAATTCTTCCGGAGACTTCCCTACGTCATGAATCGCAGCCCACAGGTATCTTCGGTGCATGAGGCACCGGAAAATTATATTTTTTATCTTTTGGTGGAAACACGCTTTGGTGTGGTGGCGCAACTTGCGGGCATGGCTGGAGACTGTGTCTGCCGAGCGTGCTACCACCGATTGGGCACACAACCAACTTCACCGCACAGGCAAGGCGCCTGGTGAAAACGCGGGTCCTTTCTTCCGTATCTGACGTTGTATCATTGTCCTCCTATCCTAACTTATGTTGCCGTAGCGCCAAAAAACAGGGTCAGCGGAGCCATCGAATTTGGCTGCCTCATTTCTAGCTTCCAGGAGGCAGCGTTGACGTATTTCCGAAGATGCCTGATGAGCACGGCTGATAGCGGACGGCTACGAGCCTCGGGGGAATAGAAAAATAGGCCTAATAACGCTATCGCGTTAAAATGTACAGACCTCATAGCGATATCTGGCGCCTAAAGAAACGCTGCCTTTTGGGCACTGCATGCGACGAATCGGGCTCCGTTTTGTAAATTGGTTAATTTCATTTCGGCTGTGTTTTAAGAAGTGTTACAAAAGGCGAAAGGAGCGGCTGGTTCTGATAAATAGCGGTCATTAATGTTCCCTCGCCTTTCTAGAAATTATCCAACTGATTAAACTAGCTAGTTTAATCGATACATGGGAATCACTAGGCTCACACGCAGAATTGTTTCGTTGTCTGCGCTTTTAACACGCGGTGGTCCAGCCCCCAACTACCACATCAGGATGGCTAGGTTTTCGTTTCGCCTACGCACGACCGGGCTACAGCGGCGGCACCCGTCGCTTTATCCCGATTATGCCCGACGCTGCGTTCGGGATGGCGCCCCTCCCCCCGAATTCCAGGTAACGGCCGGCTGAATCTCTCATTTCACTCTTCGTAGAGCCATCCGTTTGAATTCAAGTGACGTTGCGTGGTCAATTGCTGTGGGCGTCGTTTCCAGGTTTTCTTTCCAACCACGTTCACAGCGTCGATTGTGGCTATTTTTTATAATAAATTGTGATCGATCGATACGCTGCTTCTGCAGCACCCGTTGCTCCATCATTACAACAGCAGAAATATTTCCCACCGAGATCACTTAAATTATTTAGCTTCAGCAAGCTCGCTTCCCTGTTTCTAATTTCTTTCACACTAGGTATATTTTCCTTATAGGCTCCGTGCAGTCAAATTTGCCGAGCGGGCGTAGCGCCATCTACCGCGCCTCCGCGCAACACTGGGTAGGCCGAGCCGCACCGTCCTGGCCGGCCGTCTGCTTTTAGGCACTGTGCATGCGCCCTTGCAAAGACGTCTATCAAGTGGTTAGGTGCGCTTAAGTGGCTCAAGTTTGCGGAATACGCTGCAACGGCGACAGGATGGAGTGTTATCGACCGAGAGGCTTTAAAAAGAAACAAAGCCCAGAAGGAAAGCTACTGCCTTCGCTGGCCTGAATTGTCCGAGTTGGGAAGGCTGGTCACAGCCTCACAGGCGGCACAATTCCGTGAAATTTTTAGAAAATACAATGGCGATGACTAACAAGCAGATTACATGCTGCTGTCAAAGTAAAGTATATCGGTTTCCAGCTGTTAATAGTCGTGAGCTTACAATACATTTCCCCTCTTAGCGAATATAGCGAATACCGCGCGCATTGGCAGTATTTGCACGAAGGTTGGTTTTTCTGCTTTGTGCATGTGTCTTCCGCTGCGTTTATAATGAAAATTCATGCGGCGCGTAACACTCAGCTTTCGTTTTAACGGGGCTCACAGCAGCAACTTCAGAGAACAATAAAAAATGAACGGAGTTTATGATGATTCTATTATTTGGAGGCCCTGCTTACCCCGTAAAAAGGAAGAGGTAGTCTTGCTGCGAAACCCGTGTACATTGTGAATGTATTCACGGAAAAGGAGACGGAAGGCACAGAGGTTGTAGGCTTTCGCTCCTGAGGCGATAATTGACTTCGTGCACAGAGCAAGGATACGTGCTCGCTCCGTGTTCTCGGGGTGGGACGAACTGGCACCATCGGAAACGAACTGTCAGGGGCGAGGAGCAAGACGCATTCTGGGAATGTTTGGCAATAATTCAAGCCGTGAAATTGAAAATCGTCGTCAGGTTCATTTCCTGGCCGCAGCGGCCGCTTTTCCGATAGAGGCGAAAAGCGAAAACGCCCGCGTGTTCGAGATTCTGGCCACGTGAAAGATGCCCAGGGGGTCAAAACTAATCCCGATCCCTCCACTACGGCGCGCCTCATCGCCTGTCTGGTGTCGGCGAGTTGAACCGCACAATCAATCGAAAATCTCCGCCATTTGGTGCGCAGTTCTCTATGATTCCCACACGCATGATCCACACTGGAGCCCGCGTATTTAAGGTAATTATATTTGCTTTGAACTCAATGCTACTAGCACGTAGCGCAGCGTACACACCGCACTACACCCAAACAATCGATCCTGTGAGACGGGCACCGTACTCGAGAAACCACGGCTGTCCGATTTCAAGTATGCGAACAAAACGGCTTCTTCCCAATGCTGTGAACAGCTAATTAATTTGTGCTTTCTAGTGGAAACACAAATTAACTGTGAAAACGTGCGCACAAAAGGCTCCACCCGCGTTCTGGCTATGCATGCAAAGTCAATGTCGCTTGCCCTTCTCCTCCGTACACGTAGTCAACAGTTCAGTCCTTCAGTCTATTCCTAGCCCGGTGCGGTGGAATTACTGTAGTATGTTTTAATTAATATGAAACTTAAGAATTGCCTATACTACATTTGACCCGGTGCCGCCAAGCAGGAGCGCAACCGAAACCCGAGCACGCTGGCGAGCGGTGGCCGACCCAGTGTTTTTCTTATTCCCCGATGACGGCGCTGGGTGTCGCGGCTCAGTGTCGCCCTCTGTTCACTGCACGGCGCCTATATTTACTTTATTCTCTTCGACCTGCAAAAGTGATGGTTTCACGCCAGGTAATTACTGGACGCTATCTTCCCTTCCCCCAGCCATAACGACCACTTTCTTCTATCTTCTTCTGCGTCATCGACACCGCGGTGACCATCCCATTTCCGCTTTTACTCTTAGCGTCGATCCTCGTACCAACGCGTGACCTGCTACGATAGCAGATAGTTAGGATAGCATAGCATAGCGGCTAACGCACGATACGCTAGCGGCGGCGGGTATCCCGACCCACCTGCTCATGTGTGCCTCGGCAATGGCAGGCGGTCCGCCCATCACTGGAGTAAATGTGTGGGCCCGCCGTCGGGGGGCACGCGTCACCGGAACGAATGAGCACATGCGCAGTCGCGTCCCGGCAACCGATGGCGCTAGCAAAGCGTGCGCTAGCCGCCATGCCAAAACTCGTAAGTATTTTTTTTTCTGTATGGCTGGACAAGTATGTCACAAACACGTAACCATGGCGCCTTTGCTGAGAACGTGACGTTCCCTGTCCTTTCGTGGCCTAATGCCCCTGGTACTCGGTTTCTTTCACGCGCGTGCACTCAATGCTTCAGAGGGTTTTAACCCTGAATTAACAAATCCATTTTGCCTGATCGTAATCTGCTGTAATGGAACAGATGACTTTTCATCCACTACAATTAGAAGTTTTGGTTCCTTGTTTTTACTTGAACAGATGATCCTGGTTCCGCCAAGCTGCCCCAACGTCTTTTTCCCGGCCGGAGGTCCACCCAAGATGACGCGCCAGGTTATAGAAATCATGTTGCCTATGCTGAACGCAGAGGAAATTTGGATTTCGTCGTTGCGGGAGCAGAATTGAATACGTTCAAGTTGACCGACCCACCAGGCTACTCAGGTCTTCCTTCTTTCCTGTCGGTCTTCAAGCCCTACCTGCCATTTGGTCAGCACCAGACCCAAAAATCTCTAGAAGGCACGCAGGAGTCGCAATTACCAGCTTCGCAGTGCGGTGATTAAATTGTTCAAAAAGCTCATTCTAATTTCTTTGTTTTGCAAGACGCCGTAAAAGATAGATGGTTGAAACTCGAACCTTTCTCCCACACAACCTCAGTGAGAGTTGAAGTCCTAAATCCAAACTACATTGGCGATGTCGGAATGGTGCAATTTGGTAGACGTCAGCTTCATAACGCGAGGAACACATCTTGAAATCCGACCACGAGAAGCGTTTTTTTTTTCTGGAGGGGCCGATTGCGCACGTTGGCTTTTCTCAAGTGCGTGCCGCCAAACGATGGCACAAATGAAACATGAAACGCTATCCTTCAATTCTACAATTCTGCCTTCGTACTCATTTTTAGCACACTGCTACTTTCACGAGCACGCTACTACTTCGGGCCGGATGAACGGATGGCTTGTACTGAACTCGGGCTGAACAAAAAAACAGGGGCAAAATGTTGCGGTGGCAGGTCTCAGACACGGAATTGCGGCGTTAAGAAGGCGTAGGTTTTATATTTAATACTTCAGCAAGAAAAAGCTCGCACCAACTGCCACCGGGGCTTACACGGCACGGGTCCTCACTTTGACCCCAAGGGCGCTAAAACTCAAATTTCTGCCGGAATCCACACTCTACCTACGAGGAAATGTATTGGTTTGAGGTTTAGTCCGCGGGGCCTTTCACCGGCCCCGCTGCAAATTTTTCGGTTTATGCGTTGCGTCGGAGCGCCTGACCTACAATCAATCAATTATAATAAACCGAAAAATTTGCAGCGGGGCCTTTCTCCGGAACAGCAACGAATGCGATTAGGCGCGCCGTAGTGGAGGGCTCCCGATTCATATCACCTGGGGATCTTTAACATGGGCTGAAATCTCGTACACAAGGGCGTTTTTGCTTTTCGCCTCAACTAGAAAATACTTCCGGTTTATCCTACGGGTGTCTGTTTACATGCACATAGTCACGTCAGCAAGAGATCGCCCGTCCTCTTTCAGAGATATTGTCCAAATACTCTAGAATTGCCGACCTAATGTATATACGGTATCGAAATCAGCTAATATAATGAATTGGATTCTAGAAGGGATCTATCATAACGCCAGTATCATTTATACGTCATGACTGGTTAGTTCCAAGGGAAGTTGTAAACTTTACCGAATTCCTGTCTGCTCTGTATTGAAGCCAATGTACGTAGCGAATATGGTTACAGAAAACCGGTGAAGCTGTTGTTTTATCGAAACTATCCCAAAACATTTAAACTACGACTTAGTTTCGACTAAACTCTAACGACGTCACGCGTATGTCACCTCATTCGCTCAATATCACCCATTGGGACACTGCAGCCAAATTTTGCCTTTTTTATTTATTGCATATTTTCGTGCCTTGGAAGTTTCTCGATTCGAGTAATGATAGCTCTGTTGATTGTTACTTTTGTTTTATTTTTCGATTGGTTTTTACATTACACAGGAGGATGCAGGGTACCATAATTTTTCAATTTTGATCATTTTTTTTTCGTTATTGCAAACAATGCCTTTTGCGTTGCTCTTTTTCATTGATGGCGATGAATTCAATAAACGGTCTAGAATTTCGTAAATCAGTTAGGTTATATATGTCGTTTTGTACATTTTTTTACGCTTCAATCACTGTAGTATACACAGCAGTATACATGTAGTATACACAGTAGTATATTGTATTTATCTTTGTATTTATCTTTATGTATTTATCTTTACTTGCAGAATTAAATGTTGTCTCATTTGCCTATCCATAGCCAAACGAGGCGAGTTTGCGTTTCTAAGTATTACATTTTGGACTTGTTTCTTCTGATTATGTACATTCACCCTACAAAAGGAAATAAAAGTTCGTAAGTTACAATGACAGATCACGTAAGATTTAATCAAATCCGTTGTTCGAGTTGGTGTACCATACAAAGACGCCTGCGCTTTAAACGCATTATATTCTGGTACACTTCCGCATATAGAGCTTAACAAGCTTCGCCAGCGTTGCATTGTGTAACATCTCTTTCCTGAGGAAGCGGTTCGCTAGTCCAGAAATGACAGATCCGGGTCCGTCACTGGTTCGTCCTGCGGCAGCCCGTAGTCATCTGTGGATGTCGGGAATGGTTCCCCCATGACCGGGTGGCTCTCGTCGTCTTCATCGTCGCAAGAAAGCTCTTCCAGCTCCTCGTCCTCATCTTCTCCGGATGCAGGGTGAGGGCTTGTCGAGCACAGAAGGCGGCGTCGCTTGGACGGGTTCGCAGCATCTGCGAGAGAAAAGCAACAAACATTTCCTTGTGAAACAACTTGCAACATACCACGAACATTATCAGCCTACGCCGTAAAGCACTAGAAGCTACTCCATGCGCTTATCGAGAATGGAAGAGCATGCGAAAGCAGCAAAGTCGGCCTGGCGCAGCACTTACCATTTTCGGCGTCTCCTGAGCGCTTCCGTGGTGAAGTGCTTTCCAGCTCCACTGCAGGCACGTTTTCCACTTGGACGGAATCCCCGTCGCTGCTCCCAGTGGGCGCATCACAGCAGCCACTCCTGGCAGGCCACGCCCAGTCCCTCCACAGGTTCCGCAACAGCATGCGCCGACGTATCCCCGGGTCTCGACGGCTGCCATCCAGGGCCTGGATCTTCTCCCTGGCTGTAGAGAAAACAGACTCAGCATTCGCTTCCATCACAAGGAACGATACAGAGGGATACTCAACCGCCAACTGGGCAGCGAAAAAACACTGCTGACACGACAGCTAGACGAGAAACGACTGAACTCACTGAGTGACTTGCTTCTTTCGCTTTTTGACCTTATCTCATCCCCTTTCCACCAAGAGAAACACGATTGGTGGGGCATAGCGTATTGCCCCCCCTTCCCCCCCCCCCCTTTTCTCAGAAAACAGCCAGTGGGGCGACAAAACCGTCCCGCCTTTATGACAAAGCTTCTTGTTCCAAGAACACACCCAGGGAACACCTGGTACCGACCCTCTTACCTTGAAGCGAGCGCTCGTGCGGTCAAGGTCAACCAAGCGCACGTGCGGTTGTCCGAGCCCGGGATAGCGCCTCTGACCACCAATCCACAAATAAATATTATCTGAAAACAGGGTACACGAGGGCATATATGTACTGATGAATCCTATTGTTCAAAATAACTGGCGCGAGTGGTTAAACCATCTGTTTAAAATTAGCTTCGCACACAGTGTTATACTTTTAAAATGTGTTCTGCATCGAGCTACAGGTTTTTACTTCTATAATAGGTTGAATGGTTGTGACTGTGCATTTTCTATATTTTTATTCGTGCACGGTGGATAACCCTTGCAAAGCCACACGCAGAACGACGCGGTCAAAAGCTTCCATTTGCATTTTTTCGTGTGTTTCGGCTGCCATTCCAGCTGCCTCGGTAATCTCTCTTGTAAGTGCATGAGAAGACCGGTGTTGTTTAGAATACCTTATTATTGCGTGCGTTGGTGCACCTTGGTGACCAAACATGGGCTTTGTGCGAGAAATGCAACAAATACGGCAAATATTGGACCAGCGCAAGCAAAAGTCCTTCCTGTATGCGCTGTACGTCTCGCGCAACGCCGGTGTTTATTCACCAAGATGAACCAACTGGCTCAACAATAGGTTCCTTTAAACAACAGCTGTCTTGATGTCAGACGTCATTGTCATGCACTTATGAGAGAGATTATTGAGGCAGGTGTAATAGGATGCAAAGGAGATTATAGCATAGGATTTGTCCGCCCATAGTATTGGCAAAAAATAAGATTACTTACTTAGTTCATTAATTCGGAATATTCACCTCACAGATCGTTTCGTCCTTTTTCCTTGTTTTGATGTCTGCCGACAGTGGGTTTCAATCGTGTTTGTGTACGTGGCTGTTTTGCAGTTATGGTATCTGCTATGACGGTGCGATAAAAAGTATATTATATCCATGAGTGTTTTTTTCTTTTCATTAAAACTCGTTTGAAGTGAACGCTGGTTTATTGTCCCTCTTCCTGACATCACTGCTCTGTTTTCGGCTGTGAAGCTCAAGAACCCTTTTACTTAACGCAAAGTATGACCACGAGTACTCCGGCGATCGCACTTTGCGGAAACACAGGAACGCGTGGCTGCAGCTACTGCCAGAACATGCTAACAGCGCCGCGCACAAACAACGCGCATGCGCTTAGTGGTAGCAGGCCGACTACAGAGCTCATTGCGCGCAAGCCGCCATCAGGATGCCAGCATGTCGTCTACTGCCTGGCGCATAAAGATGCATGCAGCCCAAGTATTGGCCCTGAGCCAGCACGTATATTTTGCCTGTTTTTTTCCTCTGATTTCGCAAAGCACATTCCAGCACCTACAATGGGCAGAACCACCAACAAAGCACAGTTTTCTTTAGTAGTTTGGCTGCATATACCCATAATATCAGAACGAACATATGTATTGAGCGGGCGGCGAGCGACGATGTAAATTTAAATTGAGTCGAGCAAACCTCTAGCGTGTACGAGACGGGAGAGGACCAGCATGAGAGGTGAACGGGAAAGAGAAGGGAGGCATTTACTTGGCAGGGGCACCGCCAGACGACTTCCGTCTTTCGTCGACATTTATGACGAAAGGAGCAGATGCCCGGCCATTTTTTGCCTACCGGGTAGGGTTGCTTAAAGTTATACCGTATTGATTGGGTACAATATTTATGTGCTCCTATGCGTTACGCAGATGCGGTCCATTTAAACCAAGGAAATAAATCTCTCAAGGAATTTCCAAATGTTTGTTTTGAGAAGTTATAACCGGTTAGTGTGTTGGGATTTTTTCGGGGTTTCTCCCATTTGTCTGTTTGTATGCAGTCTCGAGGTGTTGTTTGAGGAATTAGAGGGCACTAAATGGGATGTAATAGGGCTTAGCGAGGTTAGGAGGACGGGTGAAGCCTATACGGTGCTGAAAAATGGACACGTCCTATGTTACCGTGGTCTAGAGGACAGAAGAGAACTGGGAGTGGGATTTCTAGTCAATAAAAGCATAGCTGGCAACATAGACGAATACTATAGCATTAACGAAAGGGCCGCAGGTCTTGTAATTAGGCTCAATAAGAGGTACAAGCGCAAGGTGGTGCAGGGCTACGCGCCCACATCCAGCCACGACGACCAAGTAGTGGAACGCTTCTATGAAGATGTGGAATCGGCAATGGCTAAAGTAAAAACACAGTATACCGTAGTTATGGGGGACTTCAATGCTAAAGTAGGCAAGAATCAGGCTGGAGACAAGGCAGTTGGGAACTATGGTCTGGGCTGTAGAAATAGCAGGGGGGACCTACTAGTTGAGTTTGCAGAACGAAATAACCTACGGATAATGAATACCTTCTTCTGTAAATGGGAGAGTCGGAAGTGGACCTGGAGGAGCCCGAATGAGGAGCACAAAAATGAAATAGACTTCATATTATGCGATTACCCTGGCGTTGTGCAGGATGTGGAAGTGCTCGGAAGGGTAAGGTGTAGTGACCACCGTATGGTAAGATCTCGAGTTAGGCTAGATTTGAGGAGGGACCGCAACAAGCTAGTACGAAAGAAGCCAATAAATGAGCTAACAGTAAGACATAAAGTAGAAGAATTCAGGATCGCGCTGCAGAACCGATATTCCGCCCTTAACATGGAAGCCGAGCTTACGACACAGGAAGCCAGCGACAACCTTACACGCATTATCACGGAATGTGCAGTAGAAGTCGGGGGCACTATGGCTAGACAGGATACTGGTAAACTTTCACAGGAGACGAAAGATCTAATCAGGAAACGGGAAACCATGAAAATCTCTACCGCAGCTGACAGAATAGAACTAGCCGAGCTCTCGAAGTTAATCAATAAGCGGAAGACAGCTGACATACGGAAGTATAATATGGAGAGGATCGAATACGCTGTAAAAAACGGAGGTAGCCTGAAAGCAGCGAAGAGACGTCTTGGCGTGGGGAAAAATCAGCTATATGCACTTAAGGATAAGCAAGGCAATGTCATCACAAATAGGGATAAAATAGTCACAGTGGCCGAGGAGTTCTATAGAGATCTGTACAGTAGCCGGGACATACAGGATTATGCCGAACGAGACAGTAGTTCAGAGGAGATAGACATCCCACCCGTAACGACCGAAAAAGTTAAGAAGGCTTTGAAAGAAATGAAAGGGGGCAAAGCACCTGGTGAGGATCAGATAACAGCAGACCTCTTGAAGGATGGCGGAGAAATTGTACTTGAAAAACTGGCAAACCTGTATACGCAATGTCTAATGACCGCAATGGTACCGGAATCTTGGAAGAACGCGAACATCATCCTAATCCATAAGAAAGGCGACATGATGGACTTGAAAAATTACAGGCCGATCACCTTACTGTCAGTCGTCTACAAGGTATTTACCAAGGTAATCGTTAACCGAATCTCTGCAACCTTAGATTTCAGTCAACCTAAAGAACAAGCAGGGATCCGTAAAGGTTACTCAACAATGGACCATATTCACACGATTCACACGATCAATCAGGTGATAGAGAAGTGCGCTGAGTATAATGAACCCCTATATTTAGCCTTCATAGATTATGAGAAAGCATTTGACTCGGTCGAAACCCTAGCAGTCATTCAGGCATTACGGAACCAGGGGGTAGATGAGCATTATGTAAGAATACTAGAGGATATCTACAATGGGTCTACAGCTACCATCATCCTCCATAGGGAGAGCAGTAAAATACCTATAAGGAAGGGTGTCAGACAAGGAGTCGCAATCTCTCCAATGTTATTCACAGCATGCTTACAAGAAGTATTCAGAACGCTGGATTGGGAACAGGTGGGAGTAAGGGTTAATGGAGTAACCTCAGTAACCTCAGATTTGCTGACGACGTTGCGTTGCTAAGTAACTCGGGGGACGAATTGCAAAGCATGCTTTCTGCACTGGGCGAACAGAGTAGAACCGTTGGCCTGAAAATTAATATGCAGAAAACTAAAGTAATGATCAATAACCTCGGGACAGCACAGCAGTTTGAGATAGGTGGCGAGGCAGTGGAAGTGGTAAGTGAATATATCTACTTAGGCCAAGTTGTGACCCCAGATCCCAACCATGAGGCAGAGATAATTAGAAGAATCAGAATGGGGTGGGGTGCATATGGCAGACATTCCCAGATAATGAATAGCAGCCTACCATTGTCGCTGAAGAAGAAAGTGTATGACAGCTTCATATTACCGGTACTCACCTACGGGGCAGAAACTTGGAGGCTGACTAAGAGGGTTCAACTTAAATTGAGAACGACTCAGCGGGCAATGGAGCGGAAAATGCTAGGTGTAACATTAAGGGACAAGAAGAGAGCGGAGTGGGTCAGGGAGCAAACTGGTGTTAAAGACATATTGGTAGAAATTAAGAAGAGGAAATGGACGTGGGCAGGGCATGTAATGCGAAGGCAAGATAACCGCTGGTCGTTAAGGGTAACAGAGTGGATCCCTAGAGAAGGCAAGCGCTGCAGGGGGCGGCAGAAAATTAGATGGGCAGATGAGATCAAGAAGTTTGCGGGGATAAATTGGTCACGGTTGGCACAGGACCGAGGTAATTGGAGAAGACTGGGAGAAGCCTTTGCCCTGCAGTGGGCGTAGATAGGCTGGTGATGATGATGATGATATTTCATGTGTCATTAGCTGTAATGATGCGAGGGCGGTGCGTACGATATAACTTTTTGATTGTGTGACTATGAGCAGCTTTATGTTAGCTTTAATATTTTTTCTCGCACAAATAATTATTATTTTATCCTTTACACCAAAAAACGCGTAAACCTCGCCAAATGTGCAGTGTTCCACAAAACAAGGCAATATACGGTTGGCATTTTGGACAACTTGGCACAGACTGCTTCCGAATTACCATAGTTGGATGTAACAAATTTCCAACTTGAAGCTAGGTTGTATGCTTTTTCGGTTGCAATTTTCAACCCTTTGCCGACATTGTGTTTCACAACCCGTGGCATCAGTTTCTTCAAAGCAACCCAGGTCAGTTAGCACGTTTTATTTGAATTTTAGTAATTCGGGTTGGATTGCGACAATACTAATGAAGAGAAATGTCTGAACTGTCACCAATGAATATAACCGTTTACAGTACGGAATAATGAAAAGAGCAAATGAAAACGCTGCTCATGCAAAAATAATGAATCGTTCTGTATTTAAGCTGTTTACAATAGTTCGGATATTTTCTGAAATACAATCCTGTGATCCGTTATGTAGGAATATTAAGAACGAAGTCTCTACAATGCTGCACCTTTCAAGGCCATCATGGTGCCGCAAGGTATACCTTCACCGGCTGGAACGTAAGGTGCTCTTTTTGTATAGCTTTGCTCGCTCAGAGCACCTCCGCCATTGTACCGCCTGTCTGGGTGAGGGTAATATGGCCACTTCACCTGCGTTTTATACATCCCAGCGGTGGCTGCGCTGAATCCGCTTGTGCTTCAGTGCAAGGGAACCATGTGCAAGGCGACTGTGTAACGGCTGCTTTGCCGGCGCCCGGGCCCTTAGTCTTCGCATTGATTGCACAGCGGCTCTGCGAAAGGGTTCCCAGCTAGGGCGACAGAGACAAATTGGAGGCTCTCGTTTGGTCGGTGTAGAAATGTTTTCTTGGGGGTTTGGCGAGTTCAAATGTTTTGCACATGCAGCACATTATGCTATATTTCAAGCTCAGCCAACAATTCTGTTCACTTTCGAGGAGTTCTAACTAACATCTGTGTTTTGTCTGTGGTTTGACTTTCCCTGCAGTGCTCTGCTCATTCACTCGTGCTCTAGTGTTGGAACCAAGCATGACCGACGCGCAGTCCTCTTTCTAAGGAGCAACCGTCGTTGAAGTTCCAGAGAAATAAAATTTGCACATACCTCTATGTCATGAGCTAGAAAGGTAATGCTCACCCACCTGAAAACAGGGTTATGGCTCGTAAAGTTTTATCTATAATCGATAAGGCAAGGTGGGCATACCGTTTGGGGACGGTGGGGTACCCGAAATAAAATATGACCTTGAGCTCATCGCAAACATATCGCTTTCTTCCGATCTTAGTTTGTCGCTTTAATCAGTTCAGAAAAAAAGCTTTCTTGTCGCCGCGGATGGAGACTTGCGCAGGTGGCCTTCAGTCTTTCTGGCAACGGCGGGATTTATTAGGTGTTTGCCGTGTCTTCGCTAACCTGGGCTAGTGAGGCATTGGTCGGAGGGCCTGTTTTCATAAAAGGGTCATGGTTTGGGCCTGTTGGTGATGCATAATGGAAACTGAAAGCGCAAAATAGACACGGACAAAGAAAGGGGACAACAGTGCGGCATCCCGCGGCACCGCATCACTGCGGCATCCCGCGGCACCGCAACCGTTACCTGAAGCTTTGTGCATTGTGACAGTTCTTGGGGGTTTCTCTTTCTAACTTAAAGAGAAAAAATTATCCAAGCGTAGTTTCTCTCGCTCTTGAGGCCAAACGCAACGCAATAAATTTACAGTACACCTGATATCAGGCGTACTAGAGAACAATCTAGATTATTAGTATGGGCAGTAACTTATACAATTACATTCAAATCAGGGCACACAACAAAAAAACCGCAGTATTCAAACCTTCTTTATTATAAAATTATGCAACCATTCTTTCCTTTTTTGGCCACGAATGTGAGTAGAAGAACGTTGATTAAATACTGGTCAGCCTAAATTTAACTGGCGACGCAGGCAACGACGAAAGACAAAGCACGAGCGCTGGCACTACCAAATGAATGTTTATTACGCCTCGCCTGGCTGTACATTTATACCCTCTAGCCACGTGTTCTCGGAGCAACAGTGCGCAGAAATAGTTTTTCTTTATCGGTTTGCGCAAACGACGCAATACTGACACAATCGTCGGCACCCTCTTTAATTTCCATAGCATCGATGATTTCGCGTGCCAGTGAATCGTTGTTTTTAATGCCTGGTAATGACACCATGAAAGTCACCTTCACACTTGCGGCAATCTCGGAGGTGCATGGCCAAATGTCCTGACGGAACATTCTTTGTTGAGGGCTTGTCCTCTCGAACTCGGTCGTTCATACAAAGGCCGGTCTGGTCAATGTTGCTTTTCCCGCACGATAACGGTATTTTGTACACAACCCCCTGCACACATGCTGCGTACTTGGTACGGTGGTTGGTTGTGCACTGGCTCGCTATCATTGGCTGGTTAACGCGGCGGCACATGGCATACCCTTTGTTTGGGGCTGAACACACAACTGTCACCCCTTCTCTGGCCGCTATCTTAATGCTGTGTGCTATTTCGCGCAGATAGAGCTCAACCGCGAGCTTGCTCCTGTCAATGGCCTCTCTCAGATACTCGGGGATTTTTTTTGTTTGTTTTTTAAGCAACGACTCGCAGATCTACACCAGGACCGCATTTGGATAGCCTGCATTGCGCAGCTTCGAGAATTGGTCCGTGAAGCTCCTCTCCATTTCGTGGCAGCATGACCGACTTAAAGCCCAGTTCAGGGCAGTGTTCGCCAAACCGCGCTTGACATTCTTCGAATGCGCGGAGTCAAAGGGCAAAAAACAATTCTCTTCCCGTGATGCCTATCTCCAGCACGTGAGATCGCTCCTGAAGTGCAGTATTAGGTCTAGAAACCTTACACTTTCTTCGCTTGCCATCTCGTGAGTGAAAGTGAGTGCTTGGCATGCACCTTTGAATGCGTTCAAAACCCTTTCGATGGATTCTTCTTGGTCCGCTGCTTGGCTTGGCGTACACAAAACTAAGAAGTCGTCGACATACCGGTAGATCACGACCGCTCTCTCTTCACCAAGCATATCGGTGACCTGCCTTCCGAAGAAGGCCAGAGAAATGTCGCACAAATACGGCGCAGCTCGTGAGCCAATACCGATTTCACTGCGTTGCGTGTAGTGGTTGTCTTCGAACGACACAATTGTGGCTCCAAGGTATGCAGCTAGAAGCTCAAGGAAGGTGTCGGCAGACATACCTGCTAAATTTTGGAATGCCACGGCCCCGTTATCTTCGATTGCAGTCCTCAAAACAGGTAGCAATTCATCGTGCGGTATGGAGTAATACATGTCCTTAATGTCTATTGAGAACCCTGATGTGACGCCTGACGCATGATGCTCCAGAAACTGGCATACGAGTCGGGTACCTGAGCCACCAGGTAGTATCATAGGCCCTGAGGTAAATCAGCGTAGGCAGTGGGGCATTTGGGTCGAGAGGGGTCAGATCGATAGCGATAGAAGAATAGGCGGGAGGGAGTGATCAGGGCATTCATTTGGATGTGCCGGAGGCGTCGAGCCTCCCTTACGGTGAGTGATGGGTGAGGAGGCGGGTAGAGGCGTTTGTCAAGACGGAGCTGAAGGTACACCTCCTTGATGGTACGGCGAAGGGACAGCCTCGCACCGTCCTCCGAGGGCCCGGGCTAGGATCAAACGAGCGGTCTCTGCTCTACAGCCATCCATCATTTTTCTTCGTTGGGCCCCTGGACATTCCGGAGTTGACGGCAATGAGTTGGCGCATCAACCATGGACAATGTGTATAAATGGCGCAAGGTTCAAAGTATTAAATTTAGTTGGAAGTCAGCGCTCATGCCGTCGTCTTTCTGTGTCCGTGTTTTATTTCGCGCTGTAGCATCTTGAGGATGTTAGTGTGGCTGAAAAATTGTGCTATGTATTGTAATTCGCAGTTGTAAAGATAGCGGCGGTCAAATATCCACCTCTATGCTAAGCCTAAAGTTCCCAACACCGAGAAAACCAACATGGTTGCGAGCTGTTGGGTGCGCCGTGTTTGGGTCTGAAGCAACCGTCTAATCAATATTTACTTTTGTCTACACTGCTTCAATCTCGTTTTGTATCGCAAGGTTAAATGTTTTATTATTGTTACGCTCACAACCAAGTGACCGATGTCGACAGACTTGGAATTTAGCGTGTAACAGCCAAAGCCGCAGTTTGCGGTAACCGCGGTTAAAGTATAGTAACCGTGGTTAAATGTAACTCCGCTTACTTCCGCCGTGTATCTAGGGCATTAGAGGTTCGCGTTGCTGTTCTTGGTTCTTCTACTTTTCCAGTTGGCTCATAGTGATGTGCTACAGCAACTTCCAGCCGCAACGCACATTTAGCCGTACTACCAGCTTCAGCCGCAAAATTAAACACGCGAAACATGCAAAGAAAAGTAAAACAAGTCCCCGAAAACAATGAAAATGCGGGAAAGACGCGGCAACATATATATGCAGGCTCTTGATCATAACGCACAGCTGCGACAATGCTGCATGGAACTATGATGCATATAATTTGAATGGCTGAAACTGTCCCCCTTCCGCCATGATGTGACGTTCAGCCGTAACGCACTTTTTGCCGTAGTGAAACTCTCCGCCGTGTTGCGACGCTCAGCCGTAATACACTCTTCGCCGTAACGCGACTGTACGCCGTAGTGGGAGGATGGCCCACTTAGGTGGGATAGAAAACTTAATACAGGGTGATGAGTGTTTACGAGTAGAAGTGCGGCTAGCTCTAATTAAACTCTGATGCCAAATCAAACTTTCTGTAATATGGAAAGTACGAGCTCATTTAATTTAAGCAAGAATCGACCATCACACTCTCTTCCTCTCTCCCCCCCCCACTACCACAAAAACAACAAAAGTACTGCGAAGTTCTGCCTTGTCACCTAAAAACTAAAAGTTGTCCATGGCTAAAATTTTTCTTGAGGGAACTGAAAGCCAAAAAGCAAGTATTAGGTACGTTAAGATAGTTTCATAAGGAGACACAATCGTTGGAAGGCAAACAGGTCATCCTAGAGCGTATGGATCAAGACGCAGGTATTTTGATGGCCGTTAAAGACGGTGGTGACGCATACATTGAGTACGCATTGAGGAAGTAAAACAGAGGAAGATCATCTGTGAAAATTAAAAAGAGCAATGGGCCCAAAATTGAGCCTTGTGGAACTGCTCTATTAACTGTGACTGGGTATGACGTTGCTGCAGAAATTAAAACGATCTGTTGCCTGATTAGTAGACGGCGTCTTATCAAAGTTATGGCAGGACCTCTTATCCCATAACGCTCAAGCTATCAAATGAAAAGAACGTCACGGTTCCTCGTGTCGATTCCTGTCGATAAATCTATGAAAACGGCAGCAGCAACGTCGCCGCGGTCAATGAACGATTTAATTTTGTCTGTTAGACACGCAGTCATAATGTTGTTAGATAAGACAGCACGAAAACCAAACTGAAAAAGGGGGAGCAAGCGGATTTTTTGAGATGGCGGGACAGACTAGTCTCAGTGAGTTGTTTTTAAAACCTTATTTGAGAAGACAAGAATGGATATGGAGCGATAATTAGCCATAAACCCCGCCAGACGTTTTTTGAGCACGGGGATATTACTCGCTACTTCCAGTGCCTCTAGAAAAAATACGAATTTAAAACTCCAAGCATGTTTACGTGTACCACTACCTTCAGCCGTAAAAAATAAACACGCAAAAAATAAAACAAATTCCGGAAAACAATGAAAATGCACGAAAGACGCGTCAACTTATATATGCAGGCTCTTGCACGTAATGCACAGCTGCGACAATGCTGAATGAAACTAGCTGCAGATAATTTGAACGGCTGAAACTGTCCCCCTTCCACCGTGTCGCGACATTCAGGCGTAACGCACTTTTCGCCGTAGTGAGACTCTCCGCCATGTTGCAACGCTCAGCCGTAATGCACTCCTCGCCGTAATGGGACTGTCCGCCCTAGTCAGATAGAACCCCCACAAATACCCTATCTCTAGCGTCTGCATTCCTCATGCAATCTCGAATGTGTGGGCGTGCTGCTGATTCGTGCGCGAGTTCATGGAGTGAAATAAAGTGCTTCACGTACCTTGGTTTAACTCTCTACAATGAAAGGCTAGCTAGATTTTGATTGCTTTGTACCTGTTTTAACTTCACTGACGCTTCTCTAGTGTTTACCGGCCTTACATTTTGTAATAGTGCCCCATCCAGCGAAGCGTCGCATCTACGCTTCTGCGAAGCTAGATTACTTCGTGGACATTACTGAGCGTGATACGATCTACAAACAAACAAATAAAAGTCACGTGGTTCCTGACAGAAGTCATGCCGTGGATTATTTTAACTGAGTGGAGGAATTGTGACGACGACTCACCAGCGGCCGCTAACTGCATTTGTTGTAGGGCTGAGAACCCCGCTGTAGCCATCATCAGCGGGTGAGCTGATGATGGCTGATGATCGAGTGAGCGTAGCAGAAATCGCCAAGGAGGATACAGAGAGGAGGACAGAACTTTCAAATTGATTTTTCTCATAAAGTCGCGTAAACGTACTGTTGCGACTTTCGTGGTCAGATCCCACCAGTTCCAACAGTTTTTGCAAATCCATGGTTCGGGAATCCATATCGGTAGCGTGACCGGTGACCGGAGACGTTGATCAAGAGACCAATGCTTGCTGATAAAGGAGAAAACTTTATATACGTGTTTACATGATGAGTACAAGTTTGTATGCTAAGTCAGCAACCGCAACAACGGGTGGCTAGCAACAACGCGATATTGTTCACGCCAAAGTCCCTACAGGTCCCCTAGGGAATTCAACTTACAAATGGCTGGTCCAATCACAGACCCACAATCTCACGCACATTGGCACCACCATCGCGGGAAACCGTTCTGGTTACTTGCCCACATGACCACGTGGGAGAGGATGCGATGGCACCGCTTCTACGGTGGGATCCTTTTTCCAAGTACGAGGCTCGCATTGGGGCTTGACTCACGATGTTCGCCGATAACAGATTTCATAGCCCGCGCTTCTGAAGTTATCTCTGCTGTTTCATCAGAACCACCCGTGCGGGGATGCTCAGGGAGTCGCGTGCCCGGACTTGCCTGCTCGTTTCCGCTGAAGTTACTCAGAGTTGAAGGGGTGCGGCAGCCGCAGGGTTGATGAATGGCTGCATTCAATGCGGATTCACACGTGGTAAGAGCTGATATCGACGAACGCGCTAATTAGGGCTGAGGTCATCGCTGGGGTGTGCCGGATACAGCACCCGGTCATAACAGCCCCTAGAATGACCCGACGCTGTGGCTCAGTGACTATGTCATTGTGCTGCTGAGCCCAAGAATGCGAGTTTATTCTCGGTTGCGGCGGTCGCTTTTCTGATAAAGGCGAAAATACAGAACAGCCATGCGTTCGACATTTCGGCGCACGTTAAAATCCAGATGCGCATAATTAATTCGGAGCGTTCTACTACGGCGCGCCTCATCGCCTCTGTAGCACTGGCAAGCTAAACCCCAAAATCAATCAACCAATCAAAGCACCGAGAGTGTAAGAAACATGGCTGCCTAGGGTCTCCTGGCCACAGTTTACGCTAGTAATATTACAATGTTGACAAATCACTTCATTGTCCTTTTACGTGCTGCGCACAAAAACTCAAAAGACAGGTAAGCGGTGCAGGATTGGTTACACCATGGTAGACAAAATTCAGAATGTGCGTACATTTTGGCCCTGTCTAAATGAGGTGCCCCAAATCACGTGTGTGGTGTTCTGATAAAATTTAGTTATCTTTTTTTCTGGTTTACTCCACGGAACATCGAGAAACATTTGTGGGCTGGGGTATTAATAAGGCCGACGTAATGTAACGTAATGTAAGCTTAGGCAAATAGTGTACACCGGTTGCGCTTGTGAAACTGGGACAGGCGCACTCCTTGCAGCCGACTTGTCATAGCGAAACTGGTCCTAGGTGAACTGGTCAAAACGGGCATCTGGTTTTAGGTGATCCCGTACTAAGGAAAGTTGTAGCGTCGACCTTCTTATTCGTGGAAACTTCATCTCGCAATTTCCTTTTCGGTGGATGTGGAGAAGGGAGGGAGGAAGGAAGTGAGTTTAGTGGCTTTAACCTGACAACTGTTTGCCGGTTAACCTCTTCGTAGTTAGGCGTTGGCCTTAATTTGTTTGTTCGCAGGTACAGATTCAACGTGGATCTTCGGTTCTAACTCAAGCCTCGATTTTTTTTCTTATTTTTCTTGCCCTTGAAAAACTAATTTTTCACACATTGGGAAAGGGGGTCGACTATTTGGTCCAATTTTAACATTTCCTCCTGTTATTATTGCACCATTTTTGCCCAGAAACTGTTTTCTTAATTTTCACGTTATCCGTTGAAGGTTCTTCAGACATCATGGCCGGGTATTACAAAAATGCACCTTCAGCGTTTTAAGGACTAATTAGTCGAGCTTCAGGAAGTGGTACACCCATGTTTGGAGGGTTGACACTGTTCTTAGCACATGCGAGTGCGCATGACCAAAGCGTGCTGGGATATGTAAAACGGGTTTAGGAGCAGAGGTACACAGCTTTCGAAAAGCTAACAGCGTCATCTCCTGGTTTAAAAGGAAGTGTAAGCAGAAAAACTCTAATTAGCGTTTGCTAGTAAACTGATTTACTAACACTGTGTTTTATTGATCATTGTAATAGTACAAAACACAAAACTAAACTTACGCAAATGAGGTTCTGATGACAACTATCGTTAGTCAGAAGAAATCAAAGACAAAAAAGATCAAAATATTATAAACCGCAAAAGCAGAACCAAATCCTAAACACCTACCCATACTAGATTACCGAAATATAAAACTGTAAAATTCAAAAAATGGACATGAACAAGCAAAGACTAATATTGTCACATCACGCGATGATCTCAAAAAACACGAAATAACCAACGAAATACGCCGTCTGGAATGACTGTTCCTCAAAGGCCCCTAAGGAAACGCAAGGTCGGTGAATCAAAGTAACGGTGTATAAGAATGTTTGCGCATAAG
The DNA here is from genome assembly GCF_048455015.1 of Haemaphysalis longicornis. Lineage (NCBI taxonomy): Eukaryota > Metazoa > Arthropoda > Arachnida > Ixodida > Ixodidae > Haemaphysalis > Haemaphysalis longicornis. The sequence continues at coordinate 164,095,482 of NW_027526422.1, forward strand.
TAAAGAATTATAGGAATTTCTCTGTTTTTTTCTCTTGAATATGATTGACCAAAAACGTATATTTGTACGAGATGCGTGAGGGTAAGGTGTCCTAAGTTACGAATTCCCCGAGTGCGAGATGGTCAATGACGACCTGCCTTTTTGTCGAGTTCACCTACGACGAGTTGGACGCAACGAATTCCCTTGGGACGAGTACTCCTAGACCATTGTGAAACATCGGTGATCGCTGAAAAAGTTTCCGCACTTTTCCTGCTCCCATCAAAATTTGACGTCATCGTCCGTACCATGTTTACATGCAATCATATAGTCAACACTCCACGGAGCATACATTTTGACTGCTGTTCGGTTTCTCGTTGTTAAAGCACTCGGTAATTCCTTTTTCTAGAATCGTTGCCGATGCAGGACTCCGCCAGCGTAGTCTTTATTGCCTGCGACCCGGCCTGCGTTGGGCATTAAGGTTGTAAGCACCATTTGTAAGGAATTAAGGCTAGTATTACAACCTTTCATTTAAGTAATGTACTGCCATAACCCTAGAGGCGATAAGTATTCTCACCTACCCAATGCGGCATTTTTATGCTCATACATGCAACACGAAGTTGGTGGTTTGGGCGAAGCTGGTGGTGTTCGTGGAGTTTATTTTACGTAATTGTGTAAGTATGGTGGCCCGACCTTTGTTTTTGTTTGGTCATAATGTTTTTGTTGTAATTACTCCAACCATTTTTTTTATTTTCCAACGAATATTTTACTGTGGCACTACGGTAACAGATGTATGGTTGACTTTGGCAACTTCGCAGTTTGGAGCAGCTACAATGCGGTACAGAGTGGGCGATCTTTCCTCCTTTTTCTTTGGATTTATTTTTGTTTTGAGCTTCTTGTTATGCCCGAATCATATGAAGGCGACGGAGGAGATAAACCAATGTATTTTGGCAACTTCTATTCTCTTGTTCCACGTCCATCGATCAGTGTACTACATTTACAATATTACTATTAAATTTGCAAACTTCGCCCATTTTGGGGTGTTGTGAAGATGCTAAAAATTCTTTGTGGTTTTTGGCGTAAATCTTTGAGGTCAGTTCAAACATCCCACCCTGGTGATGTTCCTAATTTATTTATCTTTAATTATATGCATACGAAGGTCTAGCAGGACTAAGTGTGTGTATTTTGCCGGAGACACATTGTGGTGCAGATAAGAGTTGTAAATGGGCGTTATTTTTTGGGTACAGAAAAAGCAATGGTAATAGAGAAAATGATTTCTAGAACAAAAGTGCTGCTGTTTTTAAACATTCGCAAGTGGCCATAAAGATACAGTACGCTTCCTCCAGGTTGGCAGTTGTCATTCGGCTACAGTGTGTGTCACAACAACTGCATACAGAACAACTTATTGGACAAAATAAAAACTCTTGCTCCCGCAGGTGTTCTAGTCACCCAGGAAAGCGAAAATAGGAGGCAGGATCGGCTCCTCCCCCAAGTCATCCAAACTGGGATCTGGGCAGGCATGTCCTCCGACAGCATGCTGGTCGGCCATTGGTTACGTGGCCGGAACGTTCTGCTCGCAGTTCTCACAGGCTCAGGGAGTGTCTTGGTCGGCATCAGGCGGACAAAGCAGTCGTGGCCGCTTGGATGGTCCCTGGTCGTCTGCGCATGGAGAATGTTAAAAAAATCAATAAAACTCGTATATAATTCATTTGAAAAGACTAACAAAAAGCGAGCAAACTGTGCTTGCTAAGCTGTTGTGTTTGACATCAGGGTAACTATCGTCCAGAAGAGAGGTCGATAAAATATCAGCATGAAGGTACAAGTATTGTCCAAGTCCAAAAACTTTTCCAGGCTAATTGGAAAGGTCCCGAAAACTTTTCCCGAGCATAGTGAAGACGGTCACTCAAATAAGGAGAATACTTAGTATGAGTGTGTTCCATACGTAAAGGGCAGCAAAACAGAGCACCCGATGTTAAAGAGCATAAAAAAGAGACCCTAACGCACACACAAGGGAATAGAAGAGGTGAGGTTTAGCACATACCATTTACGTTGTCTCCAGGACGTTTCCGCCTTGAAATATCATTCAGGGGGAGGGTAGGCTCGTCGTTCTCGCCACTGGGCCCGTGACTGCTGCGGTGAGAAGGCGCGTCTTCGCGGTGGCTCCTGCGGAACAAGAAGCAGTGCACGATCAGGTTCTCCAGCTGCAGGCGACGCAGAAGCCCTGGGTTTCGACGGCTCTTCCGACGCCTCTTATCCAGGACCGCGATTTTCTTCCTGGCTGCAAAGATAATTGCGTAAATATTTGCTTCCATGACTAGGAACGACACAGACGTATACTCAACCAGCGCGGGTGAAGCGACACACAGCCTACTCGATGCGAAGCTCAGAGCAGACTGAAGGCAGCGTCCGTGCTCTGACACGTGCTTCCACCCTCCTCGCGTCCTTTCCCCTGAGAGAAAAAGAGGGAGAGAGGTTCCGGCACGTGCATGACCGGCTGAGATAAGAAACGTGACTAAGGGGTGCCCCTTTTCAAGGCCAGGTGTGCATTTGCTTGAAAGGTGTTATCTTCGTCCTTGGAATGAGCAAAGAAAGTAACCTTGGGCAGCAGGTGTCTTGTTCCTTTGTCGTTTCGGCTGTTGCTGACTTTCTTGTTCTCAACCTGTTTGTTGTCGCAATATCATTTCGTTTCCCCTACCATAATATAATCCATAAATATCAATGCATCAATCAAATGCTTTTTTATTTTCACCAGTACTGCATACAGTGAAAAAGGGGTGCACGGAGAAAAAGCGGCTAACTAGAAGTAAGAGCTTAACGCTGTTCAAGAATGACTTATTGGTCCGGTGACCTGTTGGCTATTGCCAGAACCCAGAGCACATCCGTGAGGAAATTTAAACACATGGAGCGCGCCTGCCCTAAAATATCCATGAACATTCTTTGCCGAGTACACAAAAGCTACAACAGGGTGACGTCCAGTATTTCCAATGAATGCATTATCAGCGAAGTTAGCGAATTATAATGCGTGTAAATCTTGATTATTTAGCCGCCGCGGTGGGAAAGGCGTTGTTCTGATGAGCACGAGGACGCGTGTTCGATTCCCGTCATGGTCGGCCGCTTTTCTGATGGAGGCGGAAAGCAAAAATCCGTGGGTACGAGATGTCGGCGCACGTTAACGATCCCCAGGCGGTAAACATTGTTCCGGAGCCCTACACTATTGCGCGCCTCATCACCTGCGTGGCGTCGGCACGTTAAATCCTACAATAAATCAAACATTAATTATTTGCCGTAAAAAATTTCAACACAAAATCTGGACGTAGAATAAAATCATCAACAATGGCCAATTTTTGAGGTTCCACCCGCACGCCATTTTGAGCCACCCCTGCAAACTAGAGTTACACTAACCATTGAGAAAAAACCCAGTTTGCGACGCCCTCTACATGCAGGATTGGAGATAACTCGCAAAGGTGGCACATTTAGAGCTCTGACAGAGCTGCTGTTACGTGACTTTTGCGAAACAATTTTGTAACAAATTACAAAAAAATGAAGAAAAATAATATGATGTAAAAATAAAATGTAAATTTAACCCGTGTCATTTACGCCATCAAAGGAGTACAAACACGAAATGTTCGCGTTACGTTTTTTTGGCTGCTATGGGTGCCGATTAGCCCACTAATCATAGAATGACACATTAGATGGTCGATCGCCGCGTAAATAATCATTTACGGCGTCGTTTATTCCTCTAAGTTCCGGTTTTCACAAAACTAACGCCGGGCGGCCGCTATGAAAGTACAACCTGACGCCGTCATTCTGTTCGCATCGCTGCCGACCTGGACATAGAGTTTTTTAGTATGTGTACTAGAGAGGAAACTGCGCCTGGTAAGCCATGTCGTCGTGGGGGTGTATGGGAAGGCACCGCTTTTGGGATGGGCTTGGCAGGACAGTGTGAGTTTTAACCGGTTTTTGGGATTTCGTTTCTTCATTGTGCATTATTACGTCTACCAGCTACGCGGAAGCCGAAATCCTCCCTGATCTGTGGTAGCCGTCTTTGGTTAAACAGAAAGCAATGCGCGATCGTACCTCACGTTGGTATAGCCGCAGTCGAAGGACGTATGACTGAGTGGGTAATATGCTGGCCAAAATTTGTATCTTACGAAAAAATGAAACAAAAAGGTACTTCGAAGAAGGCAACATGCGGCAGATACGGGCGTCTGTATCGATTCTGTCTCGTCCTCGTCAACGACTGTTTACCGCCACGTTTTCTTTTCTCCTCAAGCATAAACCAACTCGTTCAGCGGCAAGTTTTGTTAAACAGTAACTGACGGTCGGTGCACCGGTTCACCACGAAGGCGACTTTTTCTAGGCACGTTAAAAACAAAACTTGACAAACTCTTCAAACAACTTATTACCTGATACAATGATAAAAAAATAAAATAAGAGGAAATAACAAAAGGTGAAACACGAAAAGATTTGTTGAACAAGAGTAGTACTTTTTCTGTTAAAGATTGACCGGTGGCCTTAAAGCTACAGTACCCTTGTTCGAGATTGGCCGTTCTAGCCCTGCGACAGCGTGCCACACAATAACTGCATTAGGAACTACGGGTGAACAAAAGAACTCTTCCTGCAGGGGGGCGTTCAAGTTATTCAGGAATGCGAAAATATAAGGCAGGGCCGGCTCCTCCTCCAACTCGTCTAAATTGGGATCTGGGCAAGCATGTCCTCCAACAGGTTGGTGGTCGTCCTTTGGTTGCCCGGCCGGAATGCTCAGCTCGCAGCTCTGACGGCCTCCGGCAGTGTCTTGGTCGGCAGTGTCTGCATCGGGTAGACAAAGGGGGCGTAGCCGCTCGGTTGATCCTTGGTCGTCTGCGCATGGAGAACTTTGGCAAATAACTTATTAATGAAACTCGCATACAAACCATTTGTAAAGGCTGACTCAAAACGGGCAAACTGTGCTTGCTAAGTTGTTGTGTCAGAAATGAAGCTGCTTAGCGTCCAGAACACAAGTCGAGAAAATATCAGCAAGACGGGAGAAGTATTGCCCCCGTTCGAACCTCTCCCAGTCGAATTGGAAACGATACAGAAACCTTGCACGAGCATAGCGAAGTATAGACACTCAAAAAGAAGAATACGACCTATGAGTGTATTCCACAGGTAAAGGGCAGCAAAGCAGAACTCCCGACGTTAACCAGCATTAAAAGGGACCCTAACACATACATTAAAAATACAAGAGGTGGGTTTTAGCACAAACCGTCGGCGTGGCCTCTGGAACGTTTCCGTCTTTGAATATCATTGAGCGGGAGGGCAGGCTCGTCGTTCTCCTCACTGCGGCTGTCAGAAGACTAGTCTTCGCGATGGCTACTGCTGTTCCTGAAGCAGTGCACGATGAGGTTGTCCACCTGCAGGAACCGCAGAAGCCCCGGGTTCCCACGCTTCTTCCGACGCTTCGTATCCAGGACCGCGATCTTTTCCCTGGCTGCAAAGATATTACCATAAACATTTGCTCGCATGACTGGGAACGACACAGGCGTACACCTGACCGTTGCGGGGTGAAGCAGCACACAGCCGGCTCGATGTGAAGCTCAGACAAGAATCAACACAGCGTCCTCGCTAAGACACGTGCTCCCACCCTCCTCGCACCCTTTTGACTTAGAGGAAAAGAGGGATAGAGAGTCTCCGGTACGTGCATGACCGGTTGAGATAAGAAACGTGAATTATGGGTGCGCCTAATTAAGGCCAGGTGTGCATTGCGTTCAAAGTTTTTTCGTCGTCCTTGGAATGAACAACGTAAGAATGGATGAGTATGCTTTCTTTTAAAGGAGCCACGAAGCCCTTTCGGGAACAACGAAAGTAACCTTGAGGTGCAGGTCTCTTGTACTTTTGTCGTTTCCGCTGTTGCTAACTTCCTTGTTATCGACCTCTTTCTTGTCGCTATGTCATCTCGCTTCCCTACCATATTATAATGAGAAGGAATAGCTTAACGCTGCTCAGGAATGACATATTTGTCAGGTGAACAGTTGGCCAATTCAATTCACCCAGTGCACTTTCGAGAGAATATTTGAAGGCGCAGAGTTCAGAGTCCCAGGTTGAGGGTCGATGAGCAAGTCTGATCCACCTCAGAGTTCATATTTGATGCTGGAACCTTATCATAAACGGTTCCATGAGGAGTTTCCCACATGCAGCCGCTTCCAGGAGCAGCCGCAACAAAGCTGTGTCACCAGGGCAGAACCGTGCACAGTCCAGATAAGCCCCAGCAACATTGCTGGAGCTGCACCAAAATAACTCCGCTGAATGCGCCTCACTGCCTAGCGCGGAGTTCACCGTACTGGGATCACCACATCCAAGAATCTCTGCAAACAAAAAAAAACTGAGTCCCACTAACCTACCCAGAGCGGGATCAAGCCACCCAGCGAACTCAATTTCCGAATCTCTATAGCCACAGTTGCAACTATAACTAAGGGCACCCCAACACAAGCATACGGCGGCGAATCCGATAAAATATTCCATCTCCCTCATTTCATAGGGAAAGTAGCAAACGTTGGTCAATCCCTCCACATTTGAGGAACATACCTTCAAAAAAAGAAGAAAATTCAGGGCAAACCTGAAATACAAATGCCAATACCTCATTATGATGGATGTGGGGCACATATCCAAGCGATATAAAGGCCGGTAGAAATTTGCCCAATGATCTGAAACGGTGCCCCAAAACGCCCTCGAGTCCTGAATAAAGTACTTCAAAGAACTTAAGCCAGAAAAAGAAATATGCTGGCCAGTCTCCTCTCGTGTCAACACTACGAGACACCCATTCAGTGTATTTATTTAATCGTCTAATGTGTCTAATGGGAAGGTGGTGCGGAGATTTTAAGTAATGAGGCAAACTGTAGAATTTACCCAGCGTTCCCCGTGTGGAGGTGCCTGCTCGCCGGCAACCGCGTCGGCGGTATGGCTTTGATGTCTGCTTTAGCGACGGTTGTTCTGGGCCTGTTTTGGAGCAGGTTCACGTACATTGCGCGCCTCCTTCGCATGGATTGATTAACTTGTTCGACAGCACCTCCTTGGTAACCCGAACCAGATGGAATTAACTGGTACGTAAAGATACGTTAAGGATTGGTTTGCAGTGGGGGAAAACAAAATGAAGGGACCATATACAGACACATGGGCGTTAGAGAAACAATACCTTTTGCGCACTGCATGCCACGAATGGGACACCGCTTTCTAACTTGGTGAATACCAATTCGGTTGTGTTCCAGGAGGTATTACAAAAGGTGGATGGAGAAACTGGTTCTGATAAAAAGCGATTATGAAAGTTCCCTCAGCTCTCTCGCAATTCTCAAACTTGCTAAACTAACTAGTTTTAATAGGTATAAACTCGAATCACTAAGCTCACATTCCGAATGGTTCCGGTGTTGGTGCTTGTGCCCCGTGGTGGTGTAGCCTCGAGCTAGCACTTCAGGATGGCTAGGTTCCGCTGTCTCACCCTTCTAAAGAAGCTCCTCTCCCTTTTCTTTTCCTGATGCAGGGCCGGGCTAAAGCGTCGCCGTCCGCCGCTGTACACTGCCGCTGTTCGGGACCCCGCCCCCGCGAATTCCAGTTAACAGCTTCCAGAATTTCTGGTTTCCCTCGTTGTAGAGCCACGTGTGTGTATTCAACTGACGTCGGATAGGCAGTTGTTGTGGGTGTCGTTTAAAGCTTTGTTTCCAATCACATTCACAGCATGAATTGGAGCCAATTTTTTTTAAAGTGTAACACCGAGGCAGCGCTGGCAATGGTCAGCTAAATGGTCCCCCGCGAGAGCGCTTCAACTGCACACGCTATACACGGTTTGGCCAGCGCTCGCCGCTCTCTGGCAACATTGTGCGTTCACCAGAAACGTTCCTTAGAAAGCTTCCTGTTTACATTGTTTTACCGTGGTTTCAGCCTGCGTTGGTGCCGGCAGCTGCTTGTGTTTCGATATTTTCGGCGGATAAAATTATTCCGATGAAGCGCTCGCGACTCAGACACTGCTGTGTTGTGCCGGGATGCAGCCTGCGTTCCGCAACAAATTTGCTATCGGAAGTAAGAACGTTCTGTTTCCCGGGAGATGAAGGCAGAAGCAGTGCCTGGCTTGCAGCTATCAAGAGGGAAAACTTGACTCCCACAAAGAGCGCGCAGATTTGTTCTGCCCACTTCATCAAAGAGAAGTAAAGCCCTATGTATGCTTCAATTGCACAGTGGCGATGCTCAGGCGTTAGTCTAAGACACCCAGTTGCAAGGAACACGTCGGACGCAGTCGTGTCGGACGCTTTAGTTGGATAGCAAATCTGCAGTCTAACGTCAAAAATACATTGTAAAGGTGTTTCTTGTAGTTAGAGGCTTAATTATCAGGGGTGTGTACTGTTCGAAGCAACACTCGTGACACCAAAGTAACCGCGGTCCGCATGACGCTTATTCTGACGGATAAAGAAAACCAGCGAAATATGAAAAATACCACGTGACGGCGCCTCCGCGCGCATCGTAAAGCAATGCCCTCAAACAGGCTGCCTGTGAGTTACCCAGAATGAAATAAATAAAAGTACGAAAGAAGAAATCGCGACCGAGTTTGTGCCTTATCTGCACACGCACCCCGAGATTCTTCCTGTTGCTGCTCCTTCCATGAATGCCATTATCAAGGTGATGTTCTCTCTCTTCGGGTGGGTGACAGGCAAATTGGGGACGCTGCTTTTCAATGCGCGCGGAAGCGCCGTCACGTGGTATTTTTCATATGTCCCGGGCTTTCTTCATCACTCAGAATAAATAAGTGCGCAATTAGTTCGTCTCTGAAAATACCGTAGTTTGATGCTCCTCGCGGGCACCCACAAGTGTCTCCTTGACACATCAGTGACTAGGACAGTACTTGTAGAGCTAGATAATTAATTACAATTAATTAGTTAAGCCTCATTAACTAAGAAAGTGCTGCCCGCTTCTCCACAGTACTGCTAACATTATGCACTAGGTTTTCTTCGACTTACGCCATTACTCTTATTTTAATTCTTGGTGCATGATAGCTGGGACACCCTGTATATGCTGAAGTATCTTTCCCGTGTTTCTGATCACCTTTGTTCTATTCGAATTTTTTTTTCAAATTGTGTCTTCCTTGATTGCACTCAAGCATGTATGTCCCCCTTGTTTATGTTACTGAATTCGCAACTATAGTAGTAACGGGTCTAGGCCCACTCGTCAAAACTCCACTCGTCACAGCTAAACTGGTCAGGAATGCCAACTCGCCACTGGGCATTTCGTACGAGGAATTCTCGTATCACCGGAATATTCGTCACACGGGAAACTCGCATTCAGAGTTTGTTTTGGAACGTTAAAGCGATGTTTCCGCCTGATATACGTCGCCCATTTAAAAAGGATGTAGGTGAGCGAGTGTTCTTTCAAAGTTTTTGACGTAGGAAGTTAGGTGAATATGCCGTCATAACCTGTGAATATATTAAAATGATGATTGCATGCAAATTTGTAATAAAAGTCACCCAGAAATGGCACGCACGCAGTTAAAATGACACAGCGAACAGGTTGTGCATGAAATAATTTTTTTATTGCACCCGCTTTGTACTGTTGTACTATTTGTACTATATATTGCAGTATTTCCTTTTTGTCACGTTGTGTAGGAGTCTTCAACGCTAAGTTCCGACGTTGTTCACTGCATCAGTTCAGAAGCGGATGTTGCGGACAATATTCCGAAGCGTGTTGACTGGGGCACCACTGGCATGATCACCCAGAATTCTTGCGATGCAATCGTTGACATCCTGGTACTTGCGTGCGAGCCGTGGGGGTGCTGTCCGACGATGACTACTACTACCAACGTGAAAAACGGAAACGGAACATGTCAACAAACAATTACCCGCCGCGGTTTCGTAGTGGATATGACGTTGTGCTATTGAGCCCAAGGAAGCGGGTTCGATTCCCGGCAACGGCGGCCGCTTTTCTGGTGGAGGCGAAAAGTGAAAACACCCGAGTGTTCGAGATTTCGGCGCACGCCTATTAAAGATCCCCAGGCGGTCGAAATGAGTTAGAATCCCTTCACTACGGCGCCCCTCTTCACCTGTGTAGCGTCGGCGCGTTAAACCCCCAAAATCAATCCAATAAACAATTTCAAACCTAATGCAATGCCTGGTGGTAAGTCCGTCAGTGTTTAAACAGAACAAAATCATCCTGCTCAGCTATTCTTCAAGCCTATAGTGCAAGCTTCATGAATTTTTATTTTTTTATTTGCAGACTGAAAGTGGGGGCATGGGTTTTATGCTAGGGCAGCTTATACGAGCGGAAATACGGACGTACATCACCTCAACACCCGTGACGATCAGCACTTGAAGAAATGCAGGTCGCGCTGGCATCTCCATTCCCCCGCTTCCCCGCAAAGAAAAAAAAACAGCTTTTTATGCACACCTGATGCTCCCACAGACCTCCGTCATCATCATCATCATCATCATCACAAGCCTATCTACGCCCACTGCAGGGCAAAGGCCTCTCCCATTATTCTCCAATTACCTCGGTCCTGTGCCAACTGTGACCAATTTCTGCTCGCAAACTTCTTACTCTCATCTGCCCATCGAACTTTCTGCCGCCCCTTGAAACGCTTGCCTTCTCTAGGGATCCACTCTGTTACCCTCAATGACCAGCGGTTATCTTGCCTTCGCATTACGTCCATTTCTTCTTAATTTCTGCTAATATGTCTTTGACACCAGTTTGCTCCCTGACCCACTACGCTCTCTTCTTGTCCCTTAATGTTACACCTATCATTTTCCGCTCCATTGCCCGCTGAGTCGTTCTCAATTTAAGTTGAACCCTCTTAGTGAGCCTCCAAGTTTCTGCCCCGTAGGTGAGTACCGGTAAGATGCAGCTGTCATACACTTTCTTCTTCAGCGACAATGGTAGGCTGCTATTCATTATCTGAGAATGTCTGAGATATTCACCCCACCGCATTCTGATCCTTCTAATTATCTCTGCTCATGGTTGGGATCTGGGGTCACAACTTGGCCTAAGTAGATATAATCGCTTACCACTTCCACTGCCTCGCCGCCTATCTCTAACTGCTGTGCTGTCCCAAGGTTATTGATCATTACTTTAGTTTTCTGCATATTAATTTTCAGGCCCACGGTTCTACTCTGTTCGCCCAGAGCGGAAAGCATGCTTTGCAATTCCTTCCTCGAGTTACTTAGCAAGGCAACGTCATCAGCAAATCTGAGGTTACTGAGGTATTCTCCATTAACCCTTACTCCCACCTGTTCCCAATGCAACGTTCTGAATATTTCTTGTAAGCATGCTGTGAATAACATTGGAGAGATTGTGTCTCCTTGTCTGACACCCTTCCTTATAGGTATTTTACTGCTCTCCCTATGGAGGATGATGGTAGCTGTAGACCCATTGTAGATATCCTCTAGTATTCTTACATAATGCTCATCTACCCCCTGGTTCCGTAATGCCTGAATGACTGCTAGGGTTTCGACCGAGTCAAATGCTTTCTCATAATCTATGAAGGCTATATATATTGGGTCAGTGTACTCAGCGCACTTCTCTATTACCTGATTGATCGAGTGAATATGGTCCATTGTTGAATAACCTTTACGGAACCCTGCTTGCTCTTTAGGTTGACTGAAATCTAAGGTTGCAGAAATTCGGTTGGCGATTACCTTGGTAAATACCTTGTCGACGACTGACAGTAAGCTGATCGGCCTGTAATTTTTCAAATCCTTCATGTCGCCTTTCTTATGGATTAGGATGATGTTCGCGTTCTTCCAAGATTCCGGTACCATTGCGGTCATTAGGCATTGCGTATACAGGTTTGCCAGTTTTTCAAGTACAATTTCTCCGCCATCCTTCAAGAGGTCTGCTGTTATCTGATCCTCACCAGGTGGTTTGCCCCCTTTCATTTCTTTCAAAGCCTTCCTTACTTCTTCGGTCGTTACTCGTGGGATCTATCTCCTCTGAACTACTGTCTCGTTCGGCATAATCCTGTATGTCCCGGCTACTGTACAGATCTCTATAGAACTCCTCGGCCACTGTGACTATTTTATCCCTATTTGTGATGACATTGCCTTGCTTATCCTTAAGTGCATATAGCTGATTTTTCCCCACCCCAAGACGTCTCTTCACTGCTTTCAGGCTATCCGTTCTTTACAGCGTATTCGATCCTCTCCATATTATACTTCCGTATGTCAGCTGTCTTACGCTTATTGATTAACTTCCAGAGCTCGGCTAGTTCTATTCTGTCAGCTGCGGTGGAGATTCTCATGGTTTGCCGTTTCCTGATTAGATCTTTCGTCTCCTGTGAAAGTTTACCAGTATCCTGTCTAGCCATCGTGCCCCCGACTTCTACTGCACACTCCGTGATGATGCGTGTAAGGTTGTCGCTGGCTTCCTGTGTCGTAGGCTCGGCTTCCTCGTTAAGGGCGGAATATCGGTTCTGCAGCGCGATCCTGAATTCTTCTACTTTACGTCTTACTGTTAGCTCGTTTATCGGCTTCTTTCGTACTAGCTTGTTGCGGTCCCTCCTCAAATCTAGCCTAATTCGAGATCTTACCATACGGTGGTCACTACACCTTACCCTTCCGAGCACTTCCACATCCTGCACGACGCCAGGGTTATCGCATAATATGGTCTATTTCATTTTTGTGCTCCCCATTCGGGCTCCTCCAGGTCCACTTCCGACTCTCCCGTTTACAGAAGGAGGTATTCAATATCCGTAGGTTATTACTTTCTGCAAACTCAACTAATAGGTCCCCCCTGCTATTTCTACAGCCCAGACCATAGTTCCCAACTGCCTTGTCTCCAGCCTTATTATTGCCTACTTTAGCATTGAAGTCCCCCATAACTACGGTATACTGTGTTTTTACTTTAGCCATTGCCGATTCCACATCTTCATAGAGGCGTTCCACTGCCTGGTCGTCGTGGCTGGATGTGGGCGCGTAGCCCTGCATCACCTTGAACTTGTACCTCTTATCGAGCCTAATTACAATACCTGCTGCCCTTTCGTTAATGCTATAGTATTCTTCTATGTTGCCAGCTATGCTTTTATTGACTAGAAATCCCACTCCCAGTTCTCTTATGTCCTCTAGACCACGCTAACATAGGACGTGTCCATTTTTCAGTACCGTAAAGGCTTCGCCTGCCCTCCTAACCTCGCTAAGCCCTATTACATCCCTTCAATGCCCTCTAATTCCTCGCACAACACCTCGAGACTTGCTTCGCTAGATAAGGTTCGCGCGTTAAACGTTGCCAGGTTCAGATTCCATTGGCGGCCTGTCCGGATCCAGGGATTCTTAGCGCCCTCTGCTGCGTCACAGGTCTGACCACCGCCGTGGTCAGTTGCTTCGCAGCCGCTGGGGACTGAGGGCCGAGGGTTAATTGGCGTATTCATGGGAGGTTGTGGCCGTTACTACACCAGGGTGGCCAATCCTGCTCTGGTGAGGGAGTGCATTGCCGGCAATGGTCGCCAGGGTCAGGCCGCACCCCAAGCCCCTTTGTGCAATTCCATCAATACTATTATTATTTTTTTTAATCCGGTGGGAATTGTCCGGCACCGGGATTCGAACCACGGTCCTTCTGCACGCGAGGCGGGTGTTCTACCTCTACGCCATCGCTGCATCGCTGCATCGCAGACCTCCGTATGCCCTCCTAAACAGCCGTAACAAATTTACCATTGTAGAAACCAGCCTCAGACAAGCGTTCATCGACATTTTCCGGTGAGGGCTTCGAGGCTTTTGTTCACCCGGCCGCGGCGTAACGAAATCCATGCGACGAAAAAGCGCATTGCACGAAAGTTCCTATCTCGAGATGGCACGGTACCAAAAGGCAGGTGTGACAAGTTGGCCTATGACGAGTTTTCCGGTGACGAGTGGACTTGTGACAAGTGGCCTTGTTCCCAGTAGTAGCTATTATAGCAATCCCTTGCGAAATATTCCTTACTTGTACAGTATCGGTATATTTAAGTTGGTGTTGCCAAATGCCCAGCGCCATGGTTCATTACGTGATCCAGTATTGTCCATCCCCATTTTTCACGTGGTTTACACACGACTCCTACTCGGACCATGTGGTCATATTGTTTGTATTTGGAGAAATATCGTGCCAAGAACTTCGGAAATATTACTGCTATTAAATGGAACAGGGGGAGGATGCGGGGTTCCGACAGTGAAATTAAGTGAGGCCCCAACACAGGTAGTAGAGTCTAACAGAACTCGTCATAAGTGAACCCCTCCCGGCCAACTAGTCATAGGCGAACCCGTCAGTAGGACAGGTCGTCATAGCATCTATTGATCATGCTCATGTAAAAACAATACAGGGTATAGTATAATTTTCTAGTTATGCGTCCGCACTCTTACGTCCGTCTTTCGATTCACCAACCTTACGTTTCCTTGGTGGCCTTGGAGGAACACGCCGGACCAAACAGCGCATTTTGTTGGTTTTTGTGTGCTTCGTTCACCTAATCGCGCGGGCCATACGAGACTTTGTTTGCTCGTTGCGAATTTTCTTCAATTTTACTTTTTTTTATTTCCAGGTAATCGGGTGACGGCGCTCTGTTGAATAGACCTTCACGATTTCTCTCTTTTTTGGTGTTTTTATGCCTTATGATAAAAAGGTAAAAGAGAATGGGCTAAAAGCCTCACTCATGCTGGGGTGCAACGAGGCGGGGAGAGATAAAAACGAACCAACCTGTTGTATGGTGACTAATTTTGTAAATAATTTTTTTCTCAGTTCTAAGCAAGACATCGAGAACAGTAGGACAAGGTTTGGTAACCTCTTAGCAACTGAACTCAGTGCCTATTAGGAATTAGGAAGGCAGAAATCGGGAAAGACTTTTGCTGGCGTTCCAGTTAGGGTTTTGACATTGGACTCATGAGCTCCAATAAGTGTCTTACTGACGTCGAACATACGCGGCGACATAATTAGATTGTGTCTCCACACGAAAGCGGTGTATACAAGAAAGTACGATATCGAGGCATTCTAGTCTATACACCACAACGCTGTAATATGCTTCGGATCAGAGTGGGGCTCTAGAGACACGAGGAGATTGTGGAGACGAATTTCCCGCATCACAAAACAAAGCTAACTGGAAATAAAAGCCAACAAGTACAAAGACTGCGAATTCTGTTAAATAGGCTCGCTTCGAGGACAAGATATGCAAATTACATAGCGAGGAGGAAACTAAAAAACGCAGTGCAAATTTTGTTACAAGAAAAGGTCGGAAAAAAAGTTTCGAAAAAACGGCTTCTATAAAACGTCCGTCCACAAAACGGCGTTCGATATAACAGCGTTCGATATAACGGCGTTCAATAAAACGGCTTCAATAAAACGGTGCTCGATAAACTGTCCGGATACCATGAGAGCCGCATTTACGCGGAACTTCGTAGCTGCGCGCATTTTAAGGGCTTCATCCCCCCACACGTGTTTGGTGAGTGCTTACTCTTGACCAGCCACACAAACAGGCCACCTGACGTGTAGGAGGCTCACGTGCTCGTCGTCCTCTCAGTGCGCTGTCCTCATCACGCACGGGGCTTACAATACGCATGCGCTGTGTCTCTAGAACCGCAAAATCCTTTGCACTTACCAAAGTTTCCAGCCACACATTGTACAGCCACAACACCGGAGACGATGCTAATGCTGTGTGAAACCTTTTAGGAATAATACCAAATTTACACGTACATTTCTTTGACCTACTAAACAGTAACTCAAAACACAGGGGATATACAAGTAATTCTCATGAACTGCAACGCCAGAATCATCACTTTGCCATTGCAGAATGGACGTGCTGGTATCGTGTGCACCACTTTGCTCCTCAAAGAGCCTCCTTATGTGGTCGTAGCTTCTCCTAGGAGATAGTGAAAAGGGATATCGGCGTTACATGTCTTCATGGTGCCCTCGAAATGTCCTGTCAGCACAAAGTCGGCGGTAGTGCTTAGTAACAAATTACCCCGTTTACAAGATGCTGGCTTCCCTCTTTAAGTAATGGCGTCAGCGGTGAAAATCCTCTTGCTTTACTTTAGGTCAGGGGCACGACTTCAAGTTGTAGATGAAATTCGCAGAAAACGGAGGCCTCTAGTCATCTCTTGCGTACACAATTTTTTCCATTGCCTCAAAAAGGTTGCTGGGTATTGGGATGCCGACGTCGTGTTTTTTGCGCCGGAAAACTATCAAGTATGTGATCTGCTGTGAACAGATAGAAATATTGCAACCGCTGCGCTAACAGGCATACCACACAATTTGTAGGTCGCAAACTTGGTGTTGGGTACAAAATGCCTCTATCGTGTGGAAAAGACTATATAGGACACACAGGTAGGTGGATCAATGGCGGGTTCCGATAGAACAGTAAAGTTTAAGCACTGCTGCTGGGCGCCATTTAGCTGACCATTGCTTCCGCTGCGTTGACGGTCTAGGTTTCAAAAAACCTATACATGCTTGGGCGGGTTTAAAGACAACGCCAGCCTTTAATTGGTTGAAGCCTGGTGTATGGGTGTCTATGGTGTCTATGGGTGCGTCCAAACAAATTGGTCCCAGTCAATGTTGTGACGGTGATTGTGAAGCAAAGCTATAATCGACATCCACAGCAATTGCTCATGTGACGTCTCTTGAATTCACAGACGTGGCTCTACAAAGAGTCGAACCAGATATTCATGCAGCCATTACCTGGAATTCGCGGGATAGCTTCCCATACCAAGCTGCGTCGACCACGGCCCGGCTAGAGCGGCGCACGCCGCCGCTGTCGTCGGCAGAAATAAAACGGAAAAGATCGTCTTTTGAAGGGTGAGAGAGAGGAACCCGGCCATCCTAGTGTGCAACCTGGGGCCATACCACCGCACGACACAAGTGCAGACACCCAAACGATTCGGCATGTGAGCTTAGTGATTCAAATATATCCCGATTAAAACTAGGTAGTTTAGTAGGTTTGAGAATTGCGAGAAATTGAGGGTACATTCATAATATCTATTTTTCACAACTAGTAGCTCCATTCGCCTTCAGTAATACCTCTCAAAACACAACCGAATTGCTATTCACTAACTTATAAAACGGAGTCCCATTCGTGGCAAGAGGGGGGCAAAAGGTAGCGTGTCTCGCACGGCCGGACCACTGTATGTGGTCTCTAAATTTTGTTGTCCAAACCCGAAAACAAACCGTTAACGTATCTTTGTCATACGACAGCAGGGTTATCCTGCTGCTGTCCAACAAGATAATCAAGCCATGCGAACGAAGCGCCCCATGGTGGCAGAGCTGCGCCAAAACTGGCCCAAAACAACCGTTGCTAAAGCAGGCGACAAAGCCGCCCCGCTGGATAGCAGACAAATACGCGCGGGCAACGGTGGGTAAATTCGCCGTGCCATATACAGTGTGCGGGATAGAAACCCTGCACTCCTTTATAGTTTATTTATACCTCCCTTATAGTGATAGTTTATTGTCCCGCACACTATAAAAGAACCGTTGGCTGGTAGAAGTAGAAAGCCTTGCTTTAAAAAAAAGATTATCCACCAGCAGTGAAGGGCTTCCCCGGAGAGCCCGGTCCCAGATACCCAGCTCAAACTGGTGACCCGAGGAATGACAGCCAGCCGAAGTCAAGGCATCAAGGACTAGAGATCTCTTCCACGGATCCAGGCCCATTCATCAGAATCTGAACAATAAATGAAATATTTATTCTTTCTCTCTCACCAAAAGCGCACTTGCCATTTGCTTGAATACTGAACCACCTGACATAGTGGAGCAAAATTTTTCCTGATTACTTCGCCCATGTTCTGTCATACGCTGTTTCTCTGTATCTTTTTTATGTCTCTTAAAAAAATTGGTTGATGCTTAGCGCTAGTCCTGTGTCTTTTTTTTCCTTGTCGCCGGCTTATATGGCCCTGCTTTACCATGTTCCATTGCTCCAAACATATAGCCCATATTTAAGAATTGACAAGCTTCTCTTAAACTGCGGAACGCAGCGGTCTTTGTCAGTCGGAGTATCGTTCGTTTGGTTATATACATTTTGTTTTTATCTGTGTCACGATTTAGACCCGCGTTCGTGAACCTGGGAGGTTAGGGGTACCCTCCTGCCGAGAGACGACATGCAGAGTGCTGGTGGTGACGGTGACTGACCCCCGAGCAGCCGTGCTCGGCGGTGTTTATTGCCCAGCCACACACAATGTTGCCCACCGAGCCTGGTGGGGCCACTGAACTTAGCGGCCAACGAATATCAGGGATGGGGGGTGCCACACACTTGTCACACCCCTCACCCCCAAGTTTCTTTGTCCTACGCAAACACAAAACACTTGTCCCCCCGGCGAGTAATGGTCTGGCGGTCTCCGTAGTCTCGCACTCCGCCGGAGCACAGGTGTCGAGGCCGTTGTGGCAGCATTAGGTGCTGCCTGTGTCACACTCGCACCAGCTGTCAGCCTTCCCGGTGTCGAAGGACTTGCGCGTGGTGCCGCAGTGGCGCGAGTAGCACCAGCCCCTGGTGCTGTGCTGGCAGCGGTCGGTGTAGCTGGCTCCCCTTGAAGGAGTCCAGGCTGAGGCAGTGCATCGGGCCCGTGGCCAGGCAGCCCGGCTGCGCCAGCAGAGGCGCCAGCACCTACTCGGGCGCGTACGGGTCCCCGCACAGCATGCACAGCATCAGCCGCAGGTCCGGCCGGGGCCCCGCGACCGCGGGCAACGCCTGGTAGATGTGAAGCCGGCCCGCCCGCCGCTCGATGCTCTCCACCAGCGCGCACAGCGCCTGCTCCAGCCGCACGGGGTCCAGGCCGCCGCCGTCGTCCACGAAGGGGCACTGCAGGCTCTTGGCCCGGTTGACGACCTCCTCGCGCAGGAAGTCCCCCTGACCCGCAAACACCATGACCAGGGGCAGGCCATGGAAGGGCAGCCGGTCCTCCTGCTCCAGGTTGGCCAGCAGGGTCTACTCGAGGCTCTCGCGGATGTACTCCAGTCCCGGCTGACTGGCGTACACGCACAGGCAGCCGTGGGGCAGGGGCTCCGTGCGGAACGAGTTGTGCGGCAGGCCCACGTCGCCGTCGATCCTGAAATCCAGCGCGTACTGGGCCTTGTCGTCGAGCCGGAAGCCCTGTGGGTGCGCCTGACGCATAGCCTGCGCCACCTGTTGGGCGCTGGTGCTGGGTGCAGGTGCAGCAGGCGGCCGTTGGTGCCCAGCACCCCGCCGCCGTTGGTGCCAGCCTCTCGCCGGTGCAGCAGCTGCTCGATTACGCCGTCCATGCAGTCGGGGTGGACGGGGCAGTGCTCCCTCTGGCACCTGAATGCTTGCCGCCGTGCCGGTGAATGTCCCCACCTCAGGCTGGAACAGGGCCTCGAACTTGGTCAGGAGGCCGGGGACGTCTGCCACTGCATACACTGCTTCCTGGTACTCCGGCAGCCTCACGCCCAACGCCTGGATCCAGTTCCGGCCCAGCAGCGTCGGTGACGGCCCCTTGGTCAAGTAAAGGGGCAGGGTGGCCTCCCTGTCGCCAAGGCGGATGCTAACCTGGGCTTGACCCTCGACTTGGGCGAGCTGTGCGGAGTAGCTGCGCAGCACGACGCCCGACGCCTCGACGGCCACGCCAGGGAAGGTGCGCTTGAAGGCTTTCCCGGCCATGACCGACACACTGGCCGCTGTGTCCAGCTCCATGGAGACGGGGCGCCCGCAGACTTCGACGGTCAGCCAGTATGGTGGCACCGGCGGCTGCACTGCGGCCGCGTGCCACATGTCGAAAATCTGCGGGTCTTCGGCCACGACGTGAAGCCTAGCCGCTGCACCCGAAGCTGCTACCGCACGCCCCCGCCGCCTACCCTTGCGCCGACTCCCTCGGCCGTGGGCTGGCGCAGAATCTGTGGTCGACGCCGGCTGCTGCTTCCGTCCGTCCGCCGTCGTCCCCCCTCGGCACGCCCGAGCAATGTGCCCAGTTCTTCCGCACGCCAGGCACTCCGCTTGCGCGAACTGGCACTGTGAAGGGGGGTGGTCACCACCGCAGCGAATGCACCTGCCATGCCGTGCCGCCATCTTGTTCACCGCCGCCTCAGCCGACGGTGAGCCGGCCGCACGCGCTAGCTCGCCCGCGTCCTTGGCCGCAGCCTCCATCGCCAGCGCTGCCTTCACGGCGTCGTCCAGCGAGGGGTCGGGAAGCTCCAGGAGTCGCGTCTGCATGGCGGGGTCGTTGATGCTGCAGACGAAACGGTCCCGGAGCAACGAGTCGAGCTGCTCCCCGAAGGCGCAGCCGCTCGCCAACCCTCGCAGCGCTGCGACGAACTGCCCGAGCGTCTCTCCGTCTCGGCGGCTCCGGTTATTGAAGCGAAAACGCTCCATTAACGTCGACGGAGCCGGGCTGTAGTGCGAGCGTAGCGTCGCGAGCAGCTCATCCAGCGACTTCTCGTGCGGCGTGGCCGGCTTGAGCAGGTCGAGCAGGAGAGCGAAGACGCGGGTCCCGCAGCTGGCCAGGAAGATGTCGCGCTGTTTTGCCTCGGGTGTGTCGTTCGCCCGGAAAAACACGCCGACTTGCTCCTCGTAGACCGGCCAGGCAGACCCTTCACCCTCGAACGGCTCGAGCCTCCCGTACAGCTGCATGGCGTAATGGCGGCTGGCTTGAGGGGGTGGTGTCTCGGCGTTCTCGGTGGCGGCGTTCACGGTGGCTTCGGCCGCTCCGCGGGCTTCTTCCCTCGTCGCCAGTGTCACGATTTAGACCCGCGTTCGTGAACCTGGGAGGGTAGGGGTACCCTCCTGCCGAGAGACGACATGCAGCGTGCTGGTGGTGACGTTGACTGACCCTCGAGCAGCCGTGCTCGGCGGTGTTTATTGCCCGGCCACACACAATGTTGCCCACCGAGCCTGGTGGGGCCACTGAACTTAGCGGCCAACGAATATTAGGGATGGGGGCGCCACACACTTGTCACAATCTGGTCAGCCTTTTTTACAGAGTAGCCTTCCGCAGCATATTTGTGAATCCCTGCATGTCTACAACATTAGATATTACCCACAGAACACAAATAAGCTAAAATGGGAGTAAAGGGCTTGTCGCAATCCTCAGTACCAAGTCGGAGTTTTCAATACTCCTTCCAATGGGAGTGACGCCATATTACCATATTTCCGCAGTTTATTCAGTAGTATATGGGAATTTCATTTTACTGCCACTAGAATGGGAGTTTTCAGGGAGACCATTGGAAGTATATGATTTCCTCCCACTAGGAGTTTTCAGGGTTCGCATGGGAGTACTGCTGACCGGCATTCGGAATTTTTTTTTGTTTTTTGACGTTTTATATAGGCGCTACAGAGGAATTTATTACTGAATTTTGAGTTGATAATGAGCGCACAGATCGCATTTTCATTTTTCGTTCAGGATTCTCTAGGAACCCCATTGGAAACATTTTTCTAGTCTTTTTCTGCTTCAAACGTTTTAACGGCAAAACGAGAACAGTTTGTTTTGTGAACGCAGTAAATTTATTGCATTGCATTTACATAAATACAAAAAGCGTGTGGACACGTGAATAACGCAATAAATACGCTCAATCAACAAAACACCTATTTCGAGAATAAAAGGTTTTTTGGTAAAACCTTTATCTCCTACAACACTCTTCAACAAAAAAAATATCCAAGCCATTTGCCACCAGTGAGGTGAGCATGTCGTCTATGCACTGTTTTCTTGCACGTGCCTCCCAAACGCTTACGTTGCCGAGCCTCCTGGCATTCCTCTGGAAACCACAGGGATAAATAACATATTGCTTTGAATGTACGGGAACAAATACAGACCCATAATGGACATCCGACCTGACAAAAAAAATGGCATTATAATGACGACGCGACAGTCACTCTTGTTGCTATCTTCCGGTAATGTCTTAATGTTTATTTAAAGCTATGCAAAATTACCCTTCCATCCGACACAGCGGCGCTCACTAGTCGGTCCAGAGAAAGTTTTGTTCAAAACGGCGCACGAGCCTTGTTGCGACCAACTTATCAAAATGTTTCATCTGCCTCTTTTCTTTTCTTCCTGTATAGCGTGGTGGGAGCGGGCTCTAGGTAGTACCACCCGAAATTACCCTCTCTCCCCTAACCCAGAGTTGAGAAAACATTTCCGTCGGTTTGACACCTCCGTCCTAGCCCCCCCCCCCCTTCCCCAGCAAAAAAAAAAAAGCAGTCGTCTTTAGTCCCAACAGAATGCTCCCACGAATTACATTTTCTGGTTCAATTTACGCGCGCATAGCGCACGAAAGCTCCCTTTCTCGACCTAAGGCTCCCGGTATTCTCCTTCCCCAGTGAAAGCAATGGATCACGGGCTGCACGCGGAAGTCATCCTCCTGGTAGCATCCGCGGCGGGCACCGCACGTACTTCTCAAAGAGGGGCCCTGGGACGTTTGACCGGCTAACTTTACCTTCGGCGGTCAATAAGCCACATACACAGTGTAACAAAACACCTGCTAGCCGTTCACAGTACGGACGCGTTTCATTCTGCTCGCGAGTGAGAATGAGTGAGTGTTCTCTAAGTCACCCGCGCACATACGCATCGCCTTCAGACCGTAGGGCCTCCACAATGAAGCGCCTGGCATGACGTCCTCTTTTACGCCCAGCGCTCACGTAGAGTGGCGAAGTATGGCCTCCGCGATCGGCTGCCGGCGGCGCGAGGCCAGGAAGAAAAATGGCCGGTTCAGTGACGCGGCAAACACACTGATTTTTATTTCACACTTCAAGTGTCACAAGTCTCAAAAAAGTTTGGTTACAATAAAAAAACGTTCGAATCTTACCCTCAACCGCACCGCTGAGGCACAACCACGTTGTTTTCAACGCGCCACTCTCGGGATATCACTGCATTAGGCCGCGCGATAGTTTGCTGGTGCGCTCCGTCGGCTCGAAGGTCGTTCACTCGGAGGAGACGTTGCAGTGCGTCGCCGTTTAACCAGGTATGTTCCACAGTGTTCATAACGAACGCCCGTTGGCTGGAATCACCTCGTATTCATTCGTGTGGCCGCCATTTCACATCGACACAAAAAATTCGACGACGCTAGAACTCGCACGACACCAACTGGCAGCCCTTTTTAAGAGAGGTAGAAGTGGAAGAGAAGGACTTGGAGTTTTCTTACTCCCATTAGGACAAACGTATTCACACCGTTTTAGGGGGAGGTACAATCGTGGTATATGCGCTTATTTACGATGGCTCGTGGCCCCCGGTGTAAACTGGCAGTTTTTCCGCCATCATAATACCAAATGTGGGAGTAGGCTGCATGCCGTGAGAAGTTTAAAACACATACTTAGCCAAAAACTCCCATTCAGGCTAATTTGTGTTCTGTGTGTAGCAATGATAACATATTTCCTCCTGTTTATAGCGCATAAAGCCGTTTCATCTTTCGACCAATGTCTAATAACGGACTACGCTGCCGTTTATGCATTTCTTCTGCAGTTTAAAAGCATTACATATATAGTGCTCCTGAGCGATTTTTCATCCCTTCCCTTAAGATTTATTTTTCTTTTGGTGTTAAATGAGTAGCGACACGAAAATTCAAAGCTGAGATAACTATGCAAAATGCTTCCTTTTCATTAGGAGATATCTCCCACCAAATTTCAGCAGTACCGTTTAGTATACCATATTTTAAATCAATTTTAATATCTGCCCGAACGTGAAAAGCCCTGAGCGGGCTTTCCGTGACATCAGCTGCTACTTGCCCCAAACTGTTGACGTCGGGGCTCTCGTGACGTGGCCGACGCGCTGGTGGCGGTTGGCGCACGCTGCTACACCGTGTGTACACGTCATGGTTTTGGGACTGACGTCATGCTGCCCGGGCACGCAGGGATGGTGAAGAGGTCAGCAGGTCTGGGCGAGCGCGTGCGCTCGCTCGCGCGCACGTCTAGACCCACGGCTGGGCTAGAGCGGCGGCGTGCGCGCGCGCCGCCGCTCTAGCCCGGCCTTGCAGGACCCATACAGTTTCTTACAATACACACTAGAGAGAAATCTCACACTATCGTCTATGCGGCTCACATGAAGGCCGTCTGTGTCGTCATGGACCGCCAATACCCCATGCGCTCGGCTTAGTTTCACCATTGGCTTGGATTGAAACGTTTGAGCGAACGCAAATATATAAACAAAGTGGCACGAAAACCGCGAAAAATAGTGTTCAATTATATAGGTGCAAAAAAACTGCCTGCTTTAAATCTAAGGAAAAAGCATGTAAAGCGTATTTTTGCCGGAACAAATTGTGCCTTTTACTCTGAAGCCAAGCTGCTAGTTATGAACAATGTTAACATTCGCGGGGTAAACTCATTCGAGACTCTTATTGTATTATTTTATCATTGTATCAGGTAATAAGTTGTGTTAAGAGTTTGCATAGTTTTTTTGAGCGTGCCTTTAAAAAGTCGTCTTCGTGGTGAACCGGTGCACCGACCGTCAAGTACAGTTTAAAAAGAAAACTTCCCGCTGAACGAGTTGGTTTATACTTGACGAGAAAAGAAAACGTGTCGTTAAACAGTCGTTGACGAGGACAAGACAGAACGGATACAGGCGCCCGTATCTGCCGCATGTTGCCTTCTTCGACGTACGTTTTGTTTCTTTTTTTCGTAAGCTACAAACTTTGCGCCTGCATATTACCCGCGCAGTCATACGTCTTTCGACTGCGGCTTGACCAACGTGAGGTATAATCCCTCACTGCCTGCTGTTGAACCGAAGACGGCTACCACAGATCAGGAAGGATTTCGGCTTCCGTGTAGCTCGTAGACGTAATGATGCACAGCGAAGAAAGCAAATTATAAAAACTGGTTAAAAATCCAACTGTCATGTCAACCCCAAGCCAAAAGCGGGTTCTTCCCATACACCCACACGACGACATCGCTTACCAGGCGCAGTTTCCTCTCGAGTACACATGCTAAAAAAACTCGATGTCCAGACCGGCAGCGATGCAAAAAGAATGGTGGCGTCAAATTCTACTCCCGTCATGGCGGCCGCTCCGCGTTCGTTTTGTCAAAACCGAAACTTACACGAATAAACGACGTCGTAAATGATTATTCACGCTGCGATCGAGCGGCTAATGTGCCATTATATGATTAGTGGGCTAATCGCCACCCATAGCAGCGAAAAAAACGTAACGCGAACATTTCGTGTTCCTACTTCTTTAATTTATTTATTTATTTATTCAATATACATTACAGGCCCGGGGACATTGGGTAAGGGGGGCTAAAACAGCAGATAAACACAAAATTACAAGAGAAGTTATACAAAAACTAGATATATTATACAGCAACACGTCAGTAAAACAAGAAAAAAAGAACATGATAACAGCTAGCAAGAGTGGCAAGACAATAAGAACAAGCAATAATAACATCTAGTGTGGTAGCCGCAACCGCAAAAAAAAATAGAAAGAAAAAGGAAAACATCGTGGTGCTAACAGAAAGGAAAGCCAGCGTTCCTGGTTGGTGGTTTCACATGTAAAAATGCTTGTGCAGCTGATGGCGGAATGTTTCTGGGTTAGTCAGCGATACGATATTATCAGGCAGATCGTTCCACAACCGGATGGCACGTGGGAGAGCAGATGAATTGAAATAGTTTGTGGTGCCGTAGATTCTGGTGAAGCTGCGTTGATTAAATAATCTGCGTGATGTGGAAAGAGGGGTTACAGTGGATAATGGGGAGGGTCTGGCACGATTACTGTATTTGTGGAACATGCATAGAAGCGCGATTTGCCGTCGGATATGCAATGGTTCTAGTGAAAGATTATGTTTTATTTTTGTTATGCTTGAACTGAAGTCATATGATTTGGATATAAACCGGGTTGCGCGATTTTGTACGGCTTCTAGTTTGTCAACTAAATAATTTTGATTGGGGGACCAAACCGAGGACGTGAATTCTAGTTGTGGTAATACAAATGTTTTATAGGCTAGTTGACGAATGTTAGACGGAGAAGCATGCAAATTTCGGCGTAAGTATCCTAATGATCCTGAGGCTTTAGCACATATGGCGTTAATGTGGGTGGACCATGAAAGATTTGCCGTTAGGAGCACGCCTAGGTATTTATATGTTAGTGCCTCAGAAACTAAATGGTGGTTCAGGACATAGGAAAAGTTAGAGTTTTTGTGTTTTCGGCTAAAGGATATTTTCTGGCATTTTGTTAAGTTTAAAGACATTTGCCATGTGTTACACCAATCGCAGATAAGGTTTAGGTCTTTTTGAAGCATTACGTGGTCAGTGGGGTCATTTATTTTCCGGTAAATTATGCAGTCGTCAGCAAAAAGGCGCATGCAAGATGTGACGCGTAAAGGCAAATCATTAATAAATATTAAGAAGAGTAGGGGACCGAGAACGCTGCCTTGAGGCACACCCGAAGTGACTGGGGACCGCGACGAGGTATAATCATTCACTACCGTGAACTGTTCGCACATTAATGAAAGTTACGAAGCCAAGATAATGTTAAAGAATCTAGTCGAAGGGCGGACAATTTAGAGATTAAACGGCAATGGGCGACACGATCAAAGGCTTTAGAAAAATCAAGAAAAATACAGTCAGTTTGCAAGTTATTGTCCATGTTATTGTGCAAGTCAGTGGTAAATTGGCGTAAATGACACGGGTTAATAAATGGCGTAAATGACACCGGTTAAATTCACATTTTATTTTTAGGTGATATTATTTTTCTTCATTTCTTTGTATTTGCTTACAAAATTGTTTCGCAAAAGTCACGTATCAGTTATCCCCAATCCTTCATGCAGAGGGCGTCACAAACTTGGTTTTTTCTAAATAGTTACAGTGTCACTCAAGTTTGCAGTTTGCTCTAAATGCTCTAGTTTGCTCTAAATGGCGTGAGGGTGGCACCTCAAAATTTGGCCATTGTTGATGATTTTATTGTACTTCCACTTTTCGTGTTGAAATTTCTTTCGGCAAATAATCAATGCTTGATTGATTGTAGAATATAACGTGCCGACGCAAAGCAGACGATGAGACGCGCAATAGTGGAGGGCTCCGGAACATTTTTTACAGCCTGGGGATCTTTAACGCGCTCCGACATCTCGTACCCACGAATTTTTGCTTTCCGCCTCCATCAGAGAAGCGGCCGCCCATGCCCGGAATCGAACACGCGTCCTCGTGCTCATCAGAACAAAGCCCTAGCCACCGCGGCGGCTAAATAATCAAGATTTACACTCATTAGAATTCGCTAACTTCGCTAATAATGCATTCATTGGAATTACAGGACGTCGCCCTGTTGGAGATTTTGTGTACTCGGCAAAGAATGTACAAGCATATTTAAAGGCAGGCGCGCTCCATGTGTTCAAATTTCCACACGAAAGTGCTCTGGGTTCTGGCAATTGCCAACAGGTCACCAGACAAATAAGTCATTCCTGAACAGCGTTAAGCTCTTCCTTCTAGTTAGCCGCTTTTTCTCCGTGCACCCCTTTTTCACTGAATGCAGTACTGGTGAAAATAAAAAAAGCATTTGATTGATTGATTGATATTTATTGAATATATTATGGTACGGGAAACGAAATGCGATTGCGACAACAAACAGGTCGAGACCAAGTAAATCAGAAACAGCGGAAACAACAAAGGAGCAAGACACCTGCTGCCCAAGGTCACTTTCTTTGCTCATTCCATGGACGAAGATAACACATTTCAAGCTAATGCACACCTGGCATTGAAAAGGCGCAGCCCTTAGTCACGTTTCTTATCTCAGCCGGTCATGCATCCGCCGGAACCTCACTCCCTCTTTTTCTATCAGGGGAAAGGATGCGAGGGGGGTGGTAGCACGTGTCAGAGCACGGACGCTGCCTTCAGTCTGCTCTGAGCTTCGCATTGAGTAAGCTGTGTGTCGCTTCACCCCGCGCTGGTTGAGTATACGTCTGTGCCATTCCCAGTCATGGAAGCAAATGTTTACCCTATTATCTTTGCAGGCAGGAAGAAGATGGCGGTCTTGGATAAGGGGCGTCGAGAGAGCCGTCGGGACCCGGGGCTTCTGCGTCGCCTGCAGCTGGAGAACCTGATCGTGCACTGCTTCATGTCCCGCCGCAACCACCGCGAAGACGCGCCTTCTGACAGCAGCAGTGACGATAACGACGAGCCTGCCGTCCCGCTGAATGATATTTCAAGGCGGAAACGTCCCGGAGACCATGTCGACGGTATGTGCTAAACCCCACCTCGTCTATTCTCTCGTGTTTGTGTTAGGGTCTCTTTTTATGCTCTTTAACATCGGGTGCTCTGTTTTCCTCCCTTTTAAGTATGGAATGCGCTCATACTATGTATTCTCCTTATTTGAGTGACCATCTTCACTAAGCTCGTGCAAAGTTTTTGGGACCTTTGAAAGGTTCGGACGGGGACAATACTTGTACCTTCATGCTGATATTTTCTCTACATCTCTTCTGGACGATGAGTACCTTTATGTCCAACACAACAGCTTAGCAAGTACAGTTTGCTCGCTTTGAGTTAGTGTTTTCGAATTCCTCGTAAACTAGTTTTATTCATTTGTTTTTTTTTTCAACATCCTCCATGCGCAGACGACCAGGGACCATGCAAGCGGCCACGACTGCTTTGTCCGCCTGATGCAGACCCTGCGGACAAAGACACTCCCGGAACCCGCGAGAACTGCGAACAGAACGTTCCTGCCGCGCAACCTATGGACGACCAGCATCCTGTCGGAGGATATGCCTGCCCAGATCCTGATTTTGACGACTTGAGAGAGGAGCCTGTCCTGCCCCCTATTTTCGCTTTCCTGGATGACTAGAACACCCGCGGCACCAAGAGTTATTCTTTTGTACAAATAGTAGTTCCATATGCGGTTGCAGTGCCCCACGCTGTAGCCGGGCAACAACGGCCAATCTTGAGGAACGCTGGTGCAGCTTTAAGGCCACTTGAGACTGTTTAGCAACAGTAGCAGCACTTTTGTTTTTAGAAATTTTTTTCTGTACCCAAAAAACGATCTTTTACAAAATGTATGTACACAATAATTGTCTTCAGCGAAATACACACAATTAGTGTTCATAGCACTTATTATGCATCATAGTTTTTTAAAATAAACTGGAAACATCACCAGCGTGTAATTTTTGAACTGGCCTCTAATATTCACGCCAATTATTAAAACATTCCAACAAGAAGACAAAATTTTTGTAGCATATCCACAACAACCCAACACAGGTGATGTTAGCAAATTTACTCGTTACAACACGGCATATGTAGTACTCTGGTTGACGGACGTGAAACAGAAGATCCGAAGTTTCTTAATAACATTGGTTCATCTCATCCGTCGCCTTCATACAATTCGGACGTAATAAAATGCCTCGAAACACAAATAAACCACAAGAAAAAAGTAGAGAAAATGGGCAGCTCTGTACCGCATTTTACCTGCGCCAAGTGCGCAGGTTACAAAGTCAACCGCAGATATGTTACAGTAGTTCCACAAGTAAATAGTTATTGGCAAATAAAAATTTTGTGGAATAATTGCGACCAAAGAAACAGTATCACCCAACAAACGGCGGGCTATCATTCTCACACAATTTAGCGACAATAAAGCACGAACACCAGAAACTTCGCCCAAAACACCAACTTCATTTCGCATGGATACGCATAAAAATACTGCATTGGGTGCTTGAGCATATTTATCGGTTCCAGAATTGTGGAAGTACGTTACTTATCTGAAAGGTTGTAAACCTAATGATCAAATCAAGGAATCCCCCAGACCTATGTAGTCCATCGGACTGTGATGCCGGCGCCTACCCCCTTGATGCATGCAGGTCGGGTCGCAGCCAATGAGAACTGGCGCATTCCTGCGTCGACAACGATTCTGGGCAAAGGAATTACCGAGTGTTTTCTCAACGAGAAACCAAAAAGCAGTCAAAATGTATGCTCCATGGAGCATAAACGATATCATTCAATATAGACATGGTGCGGAGAATGGCCTCAACTTTGGATAGGAGCAGCAAAAGTTGCAGCGATCATTGATTTTTCACAAGCGCGACGGATGTATACTATTGGCGTACGCTTGCTCTTACATTACTTTGGCCTTTTCAATGCTACAACTCAAATATGTCGCGGCCTCCACGGCTGGGAATCGAACTCGCGTTGGGCTCAGCAGCACAAAGCCACGGCTACTCAGCAACTGTAGCGGGTGACTCAAGGTTCGTTCACCCGACTTCATTAAGTGGAAAAATCAATGCTAAAGTGCTGTCCGCCTCTCTCGATCCTCCACGACCAGTTCTATGACGCTTACTGGAGGATGGCTTGGATTCACTCTGCTACTGCAGGGTTCGCCGAGCGTCCGACACAGTCACTGGGCTGCCTCCGGCGGGTCGTGATCGCCATTCGTTCGCTCAGTTAAATCTAAGCCACGGCACGATTTCTGCCAGGGAGAAGGTGCTGTTAACTTTTTAGTTGGTAGACTGTATGAAGCTCAGTAAAGTCCATGAAGTGTAAATGGTTTCACATACGCGTAGATGCGACCTTTCGCTTGCTGGTATGCTAGGGAAACATTCTAGCGCAGTAAATGCTACGGAAGAGTCAGCGAACTATAATACAGGTACTGAGACATTAAAAGCAAGCTAGCCGCTTTCGCAGAGAGTAAAACCAAGGTTCGGACGCACTGTTCGCTGCGTGAAGTATCGCAGCAATTAGCAGCACGACCATTTGCGATCCCATTTCGTGCATGAGGAATGCAGTCGCTAGAGTCAGCATATGCGTTGCAATTGGGGCGAACTCACTGTGAAAGCTTTAGTGAAGGAAGGAAGAAATAGTGATCTAACCTAATGAAAATTCTGAAACTAAAAAGCAGTAAAAAGGCAATAAGGTATATGTACTTTATATTTCGACTCGCAATTGCAAACGCTGGGGCAATGGTCGACTTGTTTAAAGGACCGGGTGCAGTGTCGTCCAATCCCCGAATCGACAAATACTCGATAGGACAGCTGTTCTTTAAGGGGATTTTTCTTAAGTCGGCAATGTTTTTTGTACTGATTTCACTATTTTACATTGTAACCTTCATTCATACTATTGCGAGTTTGTGGATCGCGTGCAGACTGACACTGGCGCGCTTGCGAGTTCTCGCTGGCATGGGGTTGACGTAAGCGTCGGCTGCTTTCGGGCACAGTGCCGAACCCAATGAGTCGCCGCATTGAGCGAACACGCCTCTTAATACACAGGAACTGAGCCGGGAAAGCTCCCAAAAACAACAAAATTAAGAGCATTCATGTGGGCGAGCCTCCCTGTGACCGCCTACTGTCGCCTGCGAAGGTTTGTCAAGCCAAGCGTACTCACGTATAGAGACTGTCAAGATTTCGGCCACCGCCCGGCCGTTTAAAAACACAAAAAAATTCCGAGCGCTCATGTGTTCGTGCCTCGTGGCGACAGCCAAGCGTCCCCGGCGCACATTAATCGGGCCAAGCAGACCCACCATACAAAATTTGCAAAAAAAAATCTCCAGCATTCGCCGTAATCGTGGCAACACTTGCTTGGAACGAGAAAGACAATTAGGACGCAGGTTTGATTCTCGCGACCGCTTTTCTGATGGAAGCAAAAAGCGAAGCCGCCCGTGTGTTCAAGATTTCGGCGCTCGTTAAAGATCCTCAGGGGTTCAAAATTACTCCGTTTACGGCGCGCCTCATCGCCTTAGTAGCGTCAACGCGTTAAACATCATAACCATTCAATCAAAAAAGGCCCGTATGCCTGTCAAAGGTGATGGCCAATGATTATTACTTCAAAAAGGGAAAGAAGCTCACACTTACAGCAACAATGATGGAGTAAAGGTCGCTGCAGCAGCAAAGAAGTAACAAATCGGCTTCAATCGTCAACCTAAACCTTCATGATGGTCGTGAAGGTTGCGTCCAGCTTCACCACCTTCAAGTGTAGCACGGTAGTGTGAACTTTCCTTGATTTTTTATTAATCAAGGCAACTGCTTTTGCAGCACTTGGTTTCCATTCGGCTTACTTGATCAGTTTTGTTGGGATTCTAAATGCGTTCCTGGGAAAATGCACCTACTGCATTTGCTTGCACAGCATATATAAAAATTTCAGTGCGTCTTTTGTTGATTCCAAGATGGTGGTTGACTATTGTAGGCTTTTCCTCAGTTTCAGTAGCGCGAGACGTGTTCCGGTATTCTTTTATATTACTGAGCGGTAACGAATACCGTAGTGGGAAAAAATAAACGGCCATTCAAATGGGAAGTACACGAAAACAAGCGGCGGACTGTGCAGTGGTTCCCTTCCATTTTTTGTCTTAAAGGAGCTATGAAGAGAAAATGCAAGATGGTTTTATTCGAAAGATTTTGTGTTTTATAGTGCCCCCAGCGCTTTTCCGGGTACAAACGGTGCTTTATTCACTGAGAAATTAAACAATTTAGGTTAAAATTTTGATTTTGCCGCTCAATCGTGTGTTTTCGTGGTACCAAATGACATCACAGGAACCGACCGCTCTGCAGCCTAGAATACCTTCATTCACGCATCCGCCGTACAGGGTAGAGACACGTATACGCTGGCGCCGCCATTTTCGGTTGCTCGCTCGCCACCGATCAAGTCGTTGTGTCAAAACCGCGCTAAAATTATCGCCGCAACGCGGTTTACTGAAGAAGTTTGAATCATATTGTCTGGTTCGCGTTGCTAGGTCTCGTGGAAAAAGAAAATAATAACGCGTTGAACCCGTTGGCCCAATTGCGGCGGCACACGACCGTTGAAAGGTAGTCTTCACCCTGTACAGCGGTGTTGGTTTGTTCCCGCGTTTCTTTACGTTCCGTAACCTAGATGGCGCCACCATACCGCGGCGAGCGTTTGGTTTGTTTTTGCCCGCATTTAAACCTGGCTTGTTTTTGTTCTGCGAGAAAATATTCGTTACCTGAAACAGCGCTCGCTCGACAAATGGGGTCACGTAAGACACCGTTGCTGGCTTCAATCGGCCAGTGTCGTGTGAGACAACCCCAAGCCCCGTAGTGCTGTGCAGCTAAACCAAGCATGCTGCGCGCAGTACGAACAGCAGAACGCATCAGTACTTCTGTGTTTACATGTGCTTTCATAACTTCCACTGTTTGTCCCATCATTCTTATTGCTTTGTAAAGAATGTGCCCTAAATTTAAGCGCAAATCGCTCGTTCGTCTAGTTTGTAAGCTCTACCTAATGTGCGTCTGCTTCTGCCAGCCTCCGCTAGTCGCAGAGCTTAGCTCATGTGACATCATAGGTTCTGTTGTGGGAAATAAGCTGGTGGGTCGCATGTCCATTCCCGTTTTTCCTAATTATGTAGCCTATTTGAGCGAAGTTTAGGTTAAAAGTGGTGTCAGTATGATTCTACCGAGACAATCTTTTGAATGAACCAAACTTGTGTTTTCTCTTCATGGCTCCTTTAAGTACTGGTTGTTTCCCGTCACAATGTCCATAAAAATGTAAAGCTCTGGTCACTAAAGCCCAAGATTAGAGCGAGGTTGGATTTTGCATTTCAAAAAAGAACGTTAACGGTGTGTGGAGGTCGTTCACCGGCAACGTTCCAACCAATGAGTAGCAGACGGCGCGCCGAGACCGATCTCAACGCTACCGCAGCGCCACCACATGGTCGGCGGCAGAAACTCCCCGCGCCGCGGTACTGGATCGCCGCGCTTTTTGCCAATTGACCTAATCTAAAAACGTTGATTGATAGTAGGGTTTAACGCGGTGACTCAAAGCAACCGACGAGGCACGGAATCTAAAAACGTTGAGGTGAAAGAATATTACTGAGGGGTAAGGAATACCATAGTGGGAAAAAATAAACGGCCATACAAATGGGAAGTACCCGAAAACAAGCGGCGGACTGTGCAGTGTTTTCCTTCCCTTTTTTGTCTTTAGTACAGGTTGTTTCCCGTCACAATGTCGATAAAAATGTAAAGCTCTGGTCACTAAAGCCCCAGATTAGAGCGAATTTGGATTTTGCATTTCAAAAAAGAACGTTAACGGTGTGTGGAGGTCGTTCACCGGCAACTTTCCAACCAATGAGTAGCAGACGGCGCGCCGAGACCGATCTCAACGCTACCGCAGCGGCACCACATGGTCAGCGGCAGCATCTCCCCGCACCGCGGTACTGGATCGCCGCGCTTTTTGCTAATTGACCTAATCTAAAAACGTTGATTGTTAGTAGGGTTTAACGCGGCGACGCAAAGCAACCGACGAGGCGCGGAATCTAAAAACGTTGAGGTAAACATCGACACCCGTTGCTCACAGGCCGACGTGGGATGAGAATGGCGCTGCTCTTCGTGTTAAGGCTGTTAACAACAAGACCTTATGCCGAACTTCCCATTTTGAAATTTCAAACTAGGCCTAACGTCACATCTTCGGGTTCAACATCTTGAACCGGCACCCACTCAAATAACTGCTCACTGAACGCCGAGCAGCAGGTACCGATTCGCGTCGTACACCCCAAACGCAAACGTTAAGACTAAGGAATGCACACGCGAGAGTTGCTGTGCGTATTCTAGAAAAGTGGTGCATACCTCGTGATGCTCGCAGTGTGGAATTGCACAACCGCAGAATTCACCACAAAAATGCTTCACGGTCAACCACCGTCGTCGCAAGACAATGTGGTCCATATTGTATGCCATTTTTAACCGGTAGTTAAAAACGGTATTAAAAATGGCAATGCTCTTACTGTGTGCACCGGAGCCACCGAGCAAAAGCTAAAAATATTGAGAAGAGATGTTTATATAGACAAAATCATTCCAAACGATAAAATCTTTTCCTAGTTCGTATTTTCGTGCAAGCGTTTTAATTGAAAATAACTGTGCGTTTTACATTTGCCATAGCAAAAACGCGGGTTGAAAACACTACTTTGACCACACTACAAAATGAACCCCTGAGAGAGCCTCGGGGCCGCATTGATTCCAACATTAAGAAAGTTTCCAATAGATGACAAGCTTGCACTACAAGGCGGCAAAATTGAATTGACTGCGGGAACCTGGAGAGTGTTTATCTTTGGAGGAGCGAGACCGAAGGAGCGAACGTGACAGGTAGGTGGTGGAGGGAAAAGAGAGAGTTATGTGCGGGGGCCGTAGAAGGCTATCTTCTTTGGACGACATTTGCAGGGAAGTGACTGGGTACGCGAACCGCTTTGTTGTGCTTGTTTTAATCTCGCAAGATGTGAATCCTTTTTTGGGCGATTTTAACTTGCTTGTTCTTCTTTCGCTACCTTCAAATCACCCGAACTTGTATTCTCATTTTAAAACGCGTATACTCACAGTTGTATGCGGACAGCTTGCCCCAATTGTGACAAAGGTTCGCTTATGGCTGAATAATATAGACAGGTATGGCTTATGCCCATGTTTTTGTAGTTTGGAACGAGTCTATCTAATCCTACCTCTTTTTTATCATTAATTTCTACTTCCGGCCGGAAGCCGGAATCGAGGAACAGATATACATATCCAAGCACAAGAAATACTATCGCCATTCAAAACTGCCCCCATCTTCGCCCCCCCCCCCCCCCCACGAGGCCTTCGCCAACTCGCGCTTGAATTCAGCCGGCCGCGGCAGGCGGTCGTCCCCGTCCGTACATCACAGGGGAAGGGCGGAAAGGAACACGCAGCGAAATTCACCATCGTCGTCGACTGCCCCTTTACAGGGTGACAAGAAGAAGCAGCTAAGAAACCCGTGGGAGAATAATCAAAAGCCATTCGAAAAAGTAACGGTGAATCGAAAATTAAAGCACCGTTCGTTGCTTCAATTCATACCCTGTTTGCAATGCTACACAAAACAGGGAGCTTTAAAGTTGATGGTTTAAGGATTAAAGGGATTTTCGAAAATCAACGCGTTTCAGCACGCGTTTATTTCCTGGTCCAAAACTGGTCTTGTACCCTTTATGTGTGTTCCTGATCGCTGACGGACCGTTTTGCGAGGAAGAAAAAAATCGCTGTGCCTTGGTTAACCCTTGTTGATAGGGAAAGTTTCACTGCCCTGTCTAGGCCTAGTGTCAAGGTGTGTTCGGGGTGTAGCTACGTAATGATGTTCAGACATGTTTGCAATGAATACACTGCTTTTTCATCACTCTGTTTCACTTCACGCTATTTTTAAGACTGGCCCCTGTACGAGCGACTAGAGCTGCATGTTCTTCCTCAATCGCACATGGTTCCCCGGGGCACGTAGCCTCCTGTCCTGTCTTTGTGGGGCGCGCTTATCGCAGCGGCGGCGGCATCTTCGCCTTCCTCCACCAGGTGGCGACACGGGTGCCCAGCACGTGTCTATTCCCTCCTGGCAAATCCTCGCAATTGGGCCGCTGCTCCGTGCCAGGCACTCCGACAGGTGCAACATGGGTCCCCGCACCTCTCCGTCCCCCCCTCGCCTATCTTTTCGCCAGAAGGGTTGCAAGCTGGGCTAGTTGGAAAGACATATTCTTGGATGATACGAGTGAGAATATGAACAACGCCAAAAAAGTGAAAGACTAGTTGTATCAATGTGCATTTGAGAGAGCATGAATTGTCATTAAAGGGCTCCCCATCATCCCATATTTTTTCACATTGTACTAAGTGCCGTGGATGTAAACTTAATTTTCCTGCACGGACGTTTTATTCAGGCACCGTGAACAAACGCCTAGCGAAATTGTGGAAGCGTTTCACATAGCAGAAAGAGTGTACAGTTGTGTCAGCCAAGCAAGCCTGTGTCTTCATGCAAAAGAGATTGCATATTAGCGTGGGCGTGGACTGTAGCAGGTGTCTATCTAGTCGCCTTATTACCCTGGCTTTTGTAAACTTGTTTTGCTCAAGCGCAGTGTATTTCATTGTTTTTGTTAAGTGTTGATATTCACTCACCTTCATATTAAACTTCAGTTTTTAGACCAGCGGCTGTCCTTGCGTTCCACTTCCTCCTTCTTAAAGTTCACGCTGTTTTCATCCCAGCATAAGCGCATGTCTTCCTTGCGACCTACTCTCCCAGCTGTGACGGGCACTGATGACTCGTGTTCGCCGAAAAGACTTCGGAAGGTAGCTGGCCTCAAGAAACTGTGCGTGGTGCCATACTGGTAGGGTGTCATCCGGCAGCACCACCAATCCTGGGAACCGGCGCTAAAAGAGACTACGCTGGTTTTAATCTTGTACATAGAGCGTGTATTTCTGACGCGCGGGGGCATTGAACTTCTAAGGATCAGCGACAGGACCCCGGTGTGTGACGCTTCCGAAAAAGGAACCACCGCACCCCACGGGGACCGCGTCGGAGGGCCAGAAATGGGAATTTCGAGAAACGGCGGAGAGGTGAGTACATTGGGAAGCGCCAATGACTCACATTTCAAAGGGCATCTTGGTACCGTCTTGGAGACGCCTCTCGAACCCCAGAATAAGAACTCCTTTTGTGAAAGCCTAAGTGGCTCGTTATGCCCCCGCGCACCCTGTTGACTCTCGCAGTTATGGACCG
This sequence comes from Haemaphysalis longicornis, assembly GCF_048455015.1. Taxonomy (NCBI): domain Eukaryota; kingdom Metazoa; phylum Arthropoda; class Arachnida; order Ixodida; family Ixodidae; genus Haemaphysalis; species Haemaphysalis longicornis. The sequence continues at coordinate 164,132,708 of NW_027526422.1, forward strand.
GAACTTAGCCTGTAACATTTCACCTCAAAAATCGTTCACAGAGACGATTTGCTTACTTGCAAAAATACGAATGCATTTTATTTTAGGCTACGCGATCCTGAATGTATATAGGTCTGCCGTGGTTGTGTAACCTTCTACTTCGACAATGTCTTAGTCATCGGAGGGATATGTATGGCGTATAATCGACGTGTCGTAACGGTTGAGAAGGCGTCGATAAGGAGTGGTTTCTGCAGCAGCAAGAACGTGCGTCTTTGTACGCCTTGCGTCTTTTTTTTTTCTCTTGCATCTTCTTGCGACGCGCCCCTCCCGTGGGCCCCGTGTTTCACAGCTCCCGCTGAGAACTGTTGACCTGAGTACCAGCCTATATGGGTCTGTCTGTCGGAAAACCTTTATTGCTGATATATACAGGGAAGATGTTTGAGGTTGCACGGAAGGCGCCACCTCTAACAGTCACTGGGTGAGCTTATCATTACAGAAGCCCATTGGCGATTGCCGCGGCTCGGGCTTGGTCGACCAGGGCCTTCTGGCTCACCAAGTTGGAGCAGCCGATCAGGGCTGCCTCCCAGTCTTCCCGGGTGGGGTTGGCTTTTGGGGCGACATTCGGAGTTGATTGGCATGCCCACACCATGTGGAAGATGTCCGAAGTCTTCCCCTTACAGTACGGGCATTGTCAAGGCAACAGCGCATTCACTGGCCGTTTTGCAGGAGAAGTGGGTTTGACAGCTGGCTATTCGTCGGTTCTGAATTTCATTTCCTGAACCAATACACCGTGTGTTCTTATATTTTGTTCTCATGGCCTAGAATTTTTGTAATCATATCTCATTCCGGGTGGCCTACAAGTCCATATTTTTGCCTAACAGATTATTTAATCCTTCCGCAATGATTATGCAAATAGGCCATGAGGCTCCTGGACTCTACTGTGCGCTTCTGGCAGGTAATTTAGGATGAACATAAATGGCTAACATTAAAACAAAACTGAAATGCTAAGTTACTTCTCAGATATCAGTAACGAAAAGATTTCGTATTTTAGGTATCATACAGGTAAGTGATCACTACGCTTCCCAGTATTCACCAAAATACCTTTAAAAAGAAATAAAAACGGAGTACAGATTTAAGTAAGTTTTTGTTTGTTTGTTGGAGCTGAAATCGGAAACGTAATAGCATAAGGCAGATGTGCCAAAATGATTACAATGTCGCTCAGGAATCACTCAACATAATTCGCTTCCAGCATTTTTCAGTATCAACCGGTATTGCGTCAAATAAAGATTGATTCGAATGTCAGAAGGAAGAGCGGCCACCCGTTGTCGCAACTTAAGTGCCTTGGCTGTACATAACTGAATTAAGACAGTATGCCCGCAAAGGAAATAACAATACCTGTTTATGAGTTGAACATCCTTTAAACGCGGGAAAGTTCGCAACGGCGGTATATTCGGAAAGACATAGTCCGTTTCGTGGAGCGTAGTGCGGGACAGCGCACGTGAAATAAACCCGTCTAGTCGCCACCGCACCTGACAAATGCATCACCAGGTGCTGTAATATTCTCCTCTATTCCTAAAAGGAGCAACGGCCGTTTACGTTTGTCATAAGAAGCGCAAAAGCTTCCAAAAGCCATTTCGCGGACCGCCGCAGCAGAGGCGGCTGTTGCTTTCAACCATCGGCTCCGCGCGCCACGGTGCGTCTGTAAACGGCGAAACGTCCCCTTTGAAATTACGCTCTCTCCGGCCGAATGGGACATCAGGAGCGACAGTGCCCCGCCGGCCGCCGAACGCGGAGACCGTGGTTGAACACTTTGCCCAATATCGACGGCACGGGACCATTCAAATGGTGTTTTAACCCTGTAAAAGAATGCCGTTTTTTTGTTTCATTTCCACCTTCTACTAACTTGCCTGGCATACGATGTAATTGCTGGTTGGTTATTCTGGACGTCTCAGTAGTCGGCGTACCGCACGTTTTTCATCTTGTCGGCTGTAAAATACGCCAGGTAAGCCTATCAGAACGGCTTGGCATTGAAACAATCACTAGCCGAGGCGTAAGCAGTGGATACACGCCCTCCACATCACCAAAGACACTCAAATGCGATGCGCTTTCCCCTTATGACCTATGCCCCACCTACCATGTCTCTCTTAGTGAAAAGGAGATGAGCGAGGGTAAAAAGGCGAAAGAAGCAACAGTGCCTTCAGTCCTTCCTCTGCGTGCAACCAAGTCCGCGGTCTTTTTTAACAGCTCTGTTTGCTGTGGAGTATCCGTCTATGTCGTTCTCTGTCATGGAAGCGAATGTTGAGTTTGTTTTCTGTGCAGCCAGGAAGAAGATTCAGGCCCTGGATGGAAGCAATCGGGACATCGGGATTCGGAGGCGCCTTGTGTTGCGGAACCTGTGGAGAGGCTGGAACCTGCCTGCCAGCAGCGACCGCTGTGACGAGCCCACTGGGAGAAGCGTCTGCGACGGAGATTGCGGCAAAGTGGAACACGTGCCTGCAGTGCAGCTGGGAAGTACTTCTACAAGGAAGCCCTCAGGAGACCGCGAAAATGGTAAGTGCTGACCCAGGGCGATTTTGGTGCTTTCACATGCTCTTGTCTTCTTTCGCTAAGAGCATTCAGTAGCTGAGAATAGTTTACGACGTAGGCTGACAATATTTGTGGCATATTGCAAATTGTTTTACAACGAAATTATTTTTTCTTTTATCTCGCAGATGCTGCGAACCCTTCCAAGCGACGACGCCTTCTCTGTTCGACGAGCCCTTACCCTTGTTACGAATGGGCCAGCGCCGCAGTACTTCCCCGCATCACTCCTCGTCTGTGCGGCGAAGCCACTCGTGCGCCTTCGAAAACAGGCGCAATCATGTCGGCAACAAGTTGCGACAAAGCCTCGTCAGACGCTTCGCTCTCTGCGCATTCGGCGGCTGCCTACGGCGGCTGAACTTCGGCGGCTGCCTGCGTGGCTTGTCTCCACGCTCTTCAAGGACAGAGGCCCCGGTGATCGCAACGGAGTCCTCCTCTCTCCCCTCTCTCGGACTCAACGTGCCCGAGGCTATGAACAGCTTACGAACTCTGGAAAGAGTGTAGTGCGTGTTCCAGCGTGTTGGCGTTTGACCGTTACCGCTTTCGGGTATAAATAGAGCTCCCAAGCGTTGTAAACCATTCCTGTTAGAGCAGCGAATCGATGTTGTCGCTCTGCTCGAGTCCTGTATTGTAACCTCGCCCGTCGGGGCATTGTTCTTTGGCTTCGGCTCACCTCTCGCTATGAAGTAAACAGTTACGTTAGCCTACGGCTTCTGGACTTCTTCACGGCTGCAACAGCGGCTGGCCGCTCGCATCACACACGCTACCACTCGTATGTCGGAGGCCACGGAGATCGGATCGGGTGCCCCCGCCCGGTCGCAACAACTGGTGGCAGCGGTGGGATGGCAACTTCGTAACACCTGAAGCCAGCGGTGCGAGACCCAACACCACGGACGTCAAGGCGGCTTCGGACTTCGCAGAATTCACGGCGGTCAAGGGTGAGTGCGGGACTTTTCTTCACTGAGTTTTACCAGGCTTCTGAGGATAGCTGGTAGGGCGTGTGTTTTTGTCGCGTGGGTTATTCGCGCAAAACATTTTTGGAGCAGTGGGAAAGCAGTACTCTAGACCGGCCATGAATTTGAAAGCGTTGAAAAAACTGCAGCTGTTGGAGCTTGCAAAAGAGTTGCGCTTGGATGTTACGGACGCGCTGAGAAAGCCAGAGCTGATACAGGCTATACTCGCTGTCGGGGCTGACGATGAGGAGCTGTCGGAATGCATTGAGCTGATCAATGGCAGGGAGACCGCGAAACGTCAGGCCGCCGAGGCAGAGGCTAAACGTCAGGCCGCCGAGGCAGAGGCTAAACGTCAGGCCGCAGAGGCAGAGGCTGAGGCTGAGCGCCGGCGTGAGGAGTTCGAGAGGCAGATGCGGTGGTACGCTCTCGATATCGAGCGAATCCGAAGGGAAAGGAAGAGGCTCGAGAGAGAGATACTGCAATGGGAGAACAAGAACCTAGAGCACGAAATTCAACTCGAGCAGGAAGAAGCGAAGCCCGAGTTAGAATTGTTGCTCGAGAAAGACCTCGTTGTCGTGGATAGAGAAACTGGCCACGGTAACGAAAAGAAAGTAGCAGACGCTCGGGAGCGCGAGTCGGAAGCGACCGTTGCTGCCCCGCAGCGCGTCAAGGTTGCTGAGAGAGATAACGACGGCGCGTTAGCTCAGACTGTCGGCAGAGGCGGCAGAGGGCAGTGCGTGTCCACTGAGTGCGATAATGTGCCGGCGTTTGTTGTAGAGATCTCGGCGGAGTGTTCAGACGGTTCAAATTCGCGGGAGGCCATGGAAATGGCTACCGGTCTGAACATGAACATTTCGCGAGATAGCGAGGTTTCGCTGGAGTGCGTAAACCATGGGGCTACCGAAAGACAACACGAGTCCGCTGAAACGGAGGTTGTTTCTTCGGACGGCGGCAGTTCAGAAGAGACCTACGTTGTGGCAAAGCCTGCTGCCGAGGCAGCGAACGGTTTGCACGGTTCAGTTGGAAGTCGTGACGATCTCGCCACTGAGCAAGCCGATTCCGTCCTGCCACCAGCTCAGGTAACTGACCTCGAGCAACGGCCAGCCGAGCTCGTAGAGATTCAGGTGTCTGGGGCGGCTGAGCCGTCTTTTGAGACAGGGCAGCATGGATCTAGTGTAGCCTTGACAGCCGCAACACAGAACGAAAACACCCTTCGGTGTTCGCTTGCTGAGGGTGTTGCGAAAAAGGCGATGGACGCCGAGATAGGGTCTGTTGGAAGCTACGAGGTGTGTAATGAGCACGTCGTGCCCTTGTCACTCCCAGCTGATTCTCCCGACGATAGGCCCATATGGGCTAAGCTAGTTGAGGTTGCGGTGGCGCCTGTGGCTGAGCCGAAGTCGGGAACCGATCAGCCTAGAGGAGAGAACGTAAACACGTTCCGATGTTCGCTTGCCGAACGCGTTCGCGAAAAGGCGAGCAAGAAGGATAGAGGGAAAACTTCCGCGCGTGCTTGCGGCGCGTGTTTCAGTGCAGGCACGCGAAGGGGCAAAGCCGTGAGCTCGCATCGCGCCAGGGGGACGCCGCCTCCAAGAAGGAGTGCGCGCCTCTCGTTTGAACGATGGAAAATCCTTCTCGCTCCGCCGCGCGCTCGACCTTTGTCGAACAAGACGACCGATGTCCTTTCACGCGGTCGCAGCAGTCTCTTTCAGAGAACGGGTGCACCTAAAGTGCGATACAAATTGGGGAAAGCTCGGAGCAATGATGAGAGCTCGAATCGCAGCTCTTAGCGCGAGAAATGGCCTGTAGACGCTTGACTTTCTCAATTTCATTGTTTTTTCTGGAGCAGGTTTCGCCCTTTCCGATTACATTTCTTTTTGTGTGGGACATTTCCAATCAAGCGAAATGTCACCTTTCAGGTTTTTCACTTGTCTAAAGTACTGCTGGGCAAAAATATAACTAGAGTAGTTAGTTATTCGCGTACTTTTCGCAACTAAAAGCCTGGTAGAGCTTCAGTGTGGATTTGTCTTCGCACTTGCCGGCGATGCGGTTGTGTCTTCCTGTGTTGTTCTGTTGCTTGCCTGACCAAGCCAGAGACGTTCTTGGGGAGCCACTACTCGTCCAGTGACCCGCCGGTGAAGCTCCAGCACGGTGTCGTACAGCCAAGGCCTGGAGTCGAGCGTCTGCCGAACACTTCACTTCGACAGCATCCCTCCGGACAACGGTTGCAGACCCTTATCCATCGGGATCTCGGACCCCCGGCGGAGAAGCTGTTACGAATGGGCCAGCGCCGCAGTACTTCCCCGCATCACTCCTCGTCTGTGCGGCGAAGCCACTCGTGCGCCTTCGAAAACAGGCGCAATCATGTCGGCAACAAGTTGCGACAAAGCCTCGTCAGACGCTTCGCTCTCTGCGCATTCGGCGGCTGCCTACGGCGGCTGAACTTCGGCGGCTGCCTGCGTGGCTTGTCTCCACGCTCTTCAAGGACAGAGGCCCCGGTGATCGCAACGGAGTCCTCCTCTCTCCCCTCTCTCGGACTCAACGTGCCCGAGGCTATGAACAGCTTACGAACTCTGGAAAGAGTGTAGTGCGTGTTCCAGCGTGTTGGCGTTTGACCGTTACCGCTTTCGGGTATAAATAGAGCTCCCAAGCGTTGTAAACCATTCCTGTTAGAGCAGCGAATCGATGTTGTCGCTCTGCTCGAGTCCTGTATTGTAACCTCGCCCGTCGGGGCATTGTTCTTTGGCTTCGGCTCACCTCTCGCTATGAAGTAAACAGTTACGTTAGCCTACGGCTTCTGGACTTCTTCACGGCTGCAACAGCGGCTGGCCGCTCGCATCACACACGCTACCACTCGTATGTCGGAGGCCACGGAGATCGGATCGGGTGCCCCCGCCCGGTCGCAACACCCTGCACGCAGAGACGATGAAGCCGAACAGCCGGAAGAACCTTCGAGCGACGATGAAGACGACGACAGCTACCCGGTCAACGGGGCTCCATTCCCGACATCCACAGATGACTACGGGTTGCCGCAGGACGAACCTGTGACGGACCCGGACCTGTCATTTCTGGACTAGCAAACAGCTACCTCATTGAACATATTTTACACCATGAAACTCCAGTCAAGTTTATTAAGCTTCATTTGTGGTAGTGTTTAAAGCGTAGGCCGTATTTGCAAATGTACCCCAACTCAAACGATGGAATTGAATAAACGAGTTACATAAGGCTTCGTTGTAAATTCTGAACTTTTAATTCCGTTGATAGGGTAAATGTACATTATTTTACGAAATAAAGTCAAATTGTGATACGTAGGAACAAAAATTCGCCCACTTTAGCTATGGATACGCAAATCAGGCGACTTTTACTACTGCAAGGAAATATGCATGCGCCGCGAAAAATGAAATACCCAGATGTGAATGCTGTTTCTACTGCAGTACCTAAACTAATAAATATACAAAACGCAAAATATAAATTCTAAAGCAACAAATAAAGCCCACAACGTCTATTTAAGTGAGCCTCTATCCATACAAATTCGAAAGAAGCAATGCAATCTGCATTCTTTGCCATATGAGAAAGAGTTTATACAAGCAAATATAAAAAAAACGCATGTATGATCCCTGAGTCCCCACGGGAACTACAAATGTAAAATCAAAGTGACAAACAAACATGAAAGTAAAAACCAATTGAACTAATGTCTTCGATCGAGAAAATTCCAAGCGCAGAAATTATGCAATGCGTAAGCGAGGAAAAATTTTGGTGTGGAGTTCCAAGCTGGCTTGTGGCCGGACATATAGAAGGGATTCTACACAAATCATCAAGGAGAAACTTTGGAGCGGCTGCACGTTCTCTGTCAGTGGAGGTTCATTGTTTTTGCGCCCATTCTCCCGTCGGATCTCGCCCTTGTTCGTCCGATTGAACAACACGCGCCCGTCCCCTAGCGATGTAAAAGAGCAACTGTTGAGAACGGCGTTTGCGCTCTTAGCAGCCGTTTACGTTCGTTGTGAAATAAACATGGACGGACAGTAGGAGTATTGCTTGTATTCACTGGCGAGGCGCTCATGAAGGCGACCTGTGAGTGCGGCGTCCCTGTTTACGTGTGGCTCTGCGGGATGGCGGTACTTATCCGTGCTGAGCACACGACTTCGTTTTACGTTACAAACTCTACCTCACAACACGCAATATATGGCCTCGAGTCTAATGCGAGTGCGAATAATAACATTTCTGTTGACGCCAAAGTTTAAACCCGAATTTAAACGTAGCAGACGATCAATGCCGGAGTTCTTTTCTTCGGCGTGGGGGCGCAGTGGCACAAGCTGCGCCATGTCCGTGGCGCATCGGCCATTTGTATGGCCGTTTCCAGTATTGCCAAGCGAAGAAATTGCAGCTAAACGTTTCAATAAAGACCACTTATAGCAACGGGGCAAAGTAAAGCGGCTTCACCAGAATGAGAACCGGGGGGTAGAGGGTAATAAATTGAAGCTCTGCGGTAAAAACTGCTTGTTCACTAATACACGTTTAAAGCTCTTACACTAAAATGACAAGGGCAAACCACTGAAGGTAACAGCAGATATCGATATGGGGTTATGTGTTGTGACTGAATATATTGATCCAATAATGTCACCTACCCGTGACGTCGCAGAATGTAGCAGAAACCTATTCCTATTTAAAATGTATTCGGATAGTTTCGATAAAACAAGAGTTACAGCCGCTTTCTGCAACCATATTCCGCACCTCAATGGCCATGAATAGACAGCCGGCGGGAATTTTGTATAATTTACAACTCCTCTTGGAACTAACCAGTAATAACTTGAGATAGGAAATTTAGGAATCATGCCTATTTTCTCTGGAGTCCATATCAATCCTGTTTAACATATCAGTAGAACCTAACGCTAGGGGAGCCTTTTAAGCAGTAGTGTGTTGTGTCTATAGGTGCCTGTTTGGGCTTTATGGGCTTTTTAGCGTCTAAAAAATCTTTTTTGTGTGTTATATGCCTCGTTTGTTTTCGTGTCGCTGATCTGCAATAACTGCTCTTGATTCATAAGCCCGCAACTGGGTGTTTATCGTAAACAGTTTGCGAGAAAAATCCGTGAGCCATCTCAAACACGGCGAGAAACACAAACCGTTCTCTACCGCCGCCTCCTCTAACCTCGCCCCATTGGCCGAGCCACCATAGGCCGCACGCAGCATACTCACCGACGTCACCCCTGTCCAGACGAGCTGTTACTTTCTGTGTCCTTCTGATGCGCTGTCTGAGCGGACCAACGGCAAGAACTTTTGCCGATGTGCCCAAGCCATTGCTAACTCAATAACAAACATTCAAAAAAGGAAGTCCGGGCACACCAAGGTTTAAAACGGACAGACACAACGATTTTTGTCGCGTATATGTTCTCTAGCTCGTATGAAAGCAAGCGTTTTATATAGCCCGGTAACCCCAAGCAATTTCTGAACAAATTGGGGGAAATAATTTTACTTTGGCAGCAAACTTCCTGAAATCGAAAGGGTGGCGGTTCGTAGTGTCGAAACTTGACACAAAATGTATCCCTGTCACGTGACCTGCAAACCTAGCAGCTACTGTAACTGCTGAAACCTTTATGTATTGAACACCTTTTAATACAATATTTGTGTTACAAGTATATCTATATGAATTTCTAAACATTATTTTGAAAATTTTAAAAACACGCCGCCCACCGTGGCTGGGGCTCTCAGTGTGGCTAACTGAACCTCCATGCCCATAATCAACGGCAGCGTTCAGTAAACAGACCCAGTGAATGAGCTTTGACGATTCTGCCTGCGTCAGGGGCGTTTGTTCTGCCAAAATATTTGATTTCTGTTTCCAATTACGCCAAAGGCAGCTTCAAAAAAAAAACGTCGCGCCCGGGGAGAATCGAACTTCCCACCTCCATAACGTGCACACAGATTCTACCTATCGTCTATCCCAACACATGGCGCATTCGTGCAAAAATAAACCGTTGCATTTAAAATACGCATAAAGGAACAGGAAGTCCTGCTATTCAAACTTTTTTAGCTGGGGACAAGTATTTAAATATCGTTTTTTATATTGCATACAGACAAAAGTATGTTGCAGAGCTAGTCTCTGTCTTGGTTGCCAGAATTATTTTGGGGACGGACACATACGGCTCGTGGATCTAACAATTTCGATTTAAAAAGTTCTAGGGCGTTATCAGCAAAACCGTTTCTCGTCAAGGTGCTTTAAGTGATGCCCTTTCATTTGGGATAGACAATATACACTCGACAAAGCCGGTTGTCTGTCCCATACCAGTTACGCCACAAATACGTGCACTAGCGCCGCAAATCTCGGGTGTACCGCCGGCGTTCTAGATGCAGCAGGATAGTAGGAAGTAGGAACGAGAAGCGGAGTTTACAGGAATGAGCACCTCGCAAATAACATTGCTTTAAAAAAATGTTATTTCTCTCTCTCTCTCTCGGCACTTATCAAGTAGTCTAGTCGTGACGCAATGCCGGGTAACCTTCAAGGGCATTTGGAAACCTAGCAATAAGAGAACTAGTTGCAAAAAATCTTCCGTGATTTCTGACAGTATATATGCCATTGGATGGCTACTGAAGGGTGTTATTCCAGTAGCTTCCCTTATCACCGGCTCCTACAGAACAGAATGGCTCAGAAATTTGTGGGAAATTATTGCACTGCATGGTATCCATCGGTGCTGTCAAGAGCGGACGAGGTCGTTCTGCTCTGTTTACGCGTAAATACCTGGGGTTTATTTTATTCATGCGCAGTTGTGGCTTTAGGCAGCAGTTACCGATTGTGCCTCTTCGCCCAATCCCGTTGTTACCCCTAAAAAGTCGGCTAAGAGCGGTAAATTATTTCAGAAACACTCGCTGGTCTTATTAACAGCTTTTCAGTCGAAGAAGGCGTTGTAGCCTAAGCTCTTTTACACCACGCTACGCTTAAACGTGACTTGGCACATTCGTGTACATATTTAACACTCTAGCCGGAAGCACTTTCGCTGCTGAAAGTTTGGGAAAAGAGGGCTGACCACATTTTGGAGGTCCGAGATTGATCCGCCACCATCAATGAAGGACCGGTTGGGGACGGCCGTTCCCCGGTGACATCCTGCCATTCTGTATGAATTAAAGTGCCTGGACTCCCTGTGCTTTTCAAACTGCCGACAGCTCCGAGCAGCAAACGTTTTGATATTCCAGATAGAATGACGTCCTATAGAGCATGCGGAAGTATAGGCACGCTCCCTTTTTTCGAGCACAGTTATGGAATAAAGGAGGTACGATTTCAAGCTGCAAATCAGACAGGTCAGTCTGGTTTGTGATGGCTTTTAAGCCTTTCTTTCGTTGGCAAATCACCTTCCATTGCACTTAAATCAGTTTAAAATGCAATACTTATGTGTGCTATTCTCACGAAGAAAATAAAATTGTTTCCCCCATCACATGACTTGCAGGCTGTTTTCCGTGGAAATACAATTTTGTTTTGTTTTGAACCAGCCCGCTTATGCGGGCTGGTTCATGTATTTGCATATGTACAGTGAATAAATTATTATTATTATTATTATTATTCTAACAAACGGTTCTGAAGTAAATACGAATTCAGCCTACATGTACTTAAACGACAGTAGTTGATGCTTATATTTGCCGAAGTGCCCATTGTAGCCGCTTAAACCTTGATTTTTCATGCCTAATGTGCCGGTCTAGATGATTTGAAACTATCCCTCAAGGGAGCACGTGCGATTCTCGTCCAAAGCAACTGTGTACACGGACGCCATTAGGGTATAACTACACATTTGCCGCTGCGCTGGATAAACACCCGGCCGACAGAACCCAGAAAGCGAAATATTTCGCCGTAGGCACAGCGTGGGTTCCTGCAGAAGTTTAAATTTTACACCCTTGGTGATCAAATGTGAGGACACGAGCCATGTAAGCCTCGGTGGTGGTTGGTGTGTCTGCATTTTTTTGCGGGAAGACCTCAGATGTAAAACCCATACAATCTGAACGCAGGAGTTCCGACACTGAGGCTTGCCGCCGCAAAATTGTTCCCTGTTTTGCTGCTTAGCCTGGGTTAAATACGAGCCACCCGTTCATTCACTCGGGAGGGAGTAGTTGCGTGCTCGTGAAAGTAGCAGTGTGCTATAAAAACAGTACGAAGAGGCAATCATTTAATAAACGAATTGTACCTTCGTATTTAAAAAGCGAAGCATTTTATGCCTTATTTGTGCCGTCGTTTAGCAACGTGCACTCCAGGAACGCCAACTACAAACGGGTTTTCAGAAAAGAGCTTCAAACCCCTCAACAAAAAAAAAACGGTTTTCGTGGTCAAATCTGGCCATGTGTTTCTCGGGTTACGAAGCTGACGTCTGCCCAATCGGATCATTTTGAAATGGTCGAGGCCCTTTTGATTTTGGACTTTAACTTTCACTCAGGTTGCGTGGAAGAGAGCTTCGCGTTTTAACCTTCTATATTTTGAGGAAGTTTTCAAAAACAAAATGGAATTGAGAATAATCTTCTTGAACAATTTAATGGCCTGAGTGCGTAGTTGGTAAGTGCAACGTGGGCATGTCTTCTAAAGATTTTCAGGTCTAGTTTGACGAAATGGCCGGTATGGCTTAAGGACCGACATGAATGGAGGAAGTACTGGGTCGCCCGCAGGGTGGGTCAACTGGAACTTATTCAATGGCGCTCCCTCAATAAAGTAATCCGGATCTCCTCTTCGATCAGCAGCGGTAGCATGATTTCTACTACCAGGAGCGTCATCTTGGGTGAAAAGCCTGGGCAAAAGAGAAGTAGGGACAGCTTGCAGGGACAAGGAACATCTGTTGATATCAAGACAAGTGATCAGAAAATTTTTTTCCGGTTGTTGAAAACTTATCTGTTCCAATGGACTGCTTGACAATCATGCAAATTAATTTGCTTATTGAGAAGAAGTAACCCGCTGAAGCAATGAGTACACGAGTGCTAAAGAAACTGATAGCGTTGGGCGTCCACCCACAAAAGAATAGCGAACGTCGTGGTCTGTCTCAGTTAAAGGCGCCATGGTCACGTGATTTCGACGTAGTTCGAGACCCACAAAGGAAAAAAATACTGTGGTTGATTCATCTGTAATAAGAATCGGTAAAGTATGAAAGCGAAATGTGCAACGAAATGTGCACTGAAGGGAGCATGATTTGCGGGATGCCGGCTGTCTTGTCGGTGTGCTTGGCGAGCGACGTCCTGCTAGCGGGTTGCTTCAGGAAAGGTGCGACCTCTTCGGTCACTCCGTATGGGCACCGATACTGACGACGCGGCTGAGGAGGTACCTGCCCCTGACATGTTGATTCTTGCTCCTGAAGGACAGGCAGGTGCAGAGCGGGGCAACCAACGCATCTTCGGACCGCTTGGTGGCACTGAACATGTCATTTTTTAACTTTCGTTTCTGATTGTGTGTGGTGTGCGGTGTTTGTTTTGTCGGGAGAAAGTTGTTTTGTTGTTTTTTCAAGCAGCATATACTATGCCCTGACGCGGCATTGTTTATTGTAGAGAAGGTTTTTGTCCTTTTGTGTGTAACATGGTCGTGTGAGGATAACAGAGAAAGTTGCTTTGCTTTCAACCACAATATACTATGTCTTGACACGGTGTTGCTTTATCTGGAATAGCCAGTGACTGCTGTTTTGTTGGGTCGTGAGGCCTTGTTATGATTATAGAGACTGGTCAAGACGGTCAAGATTCTCTTCAGAAAATTCTGTTAATTACACTGTAACTGTCATTCTGCTGTGAAGCAAAGAATGATGATACATGTACCACAAACAAAAAAATAATCAGCGTACTGCCGACTCTTCCGGACACAATTAGTTCAGTCCTGTGAAGAGTTATATTATGATATAGCACAACCATTGCACGGTGACTTTATTTGGCACTCTCTTACAGATAATTTTACTTAAGAGAACACGATATGCAAGTTTGCATCTCCACTGTTGATGCAAAAAATAAACATACCTAAAATGTTGGAGGCTGTCTCTTAACACAGAGTTCACCGTCATGGTTCACTTTGACATTCTCATGATAAGTGAAAAAAATGGTCACAAAAGTTTTATTTAGCCCACCATTGCCTGTATTCTAGTACTAAGTGCTTTGATGACTGCTTGCTTAGGTTTGTGAAGAGTGATATGGCGATTTTTGTATCATGTAGGACACCTGCTTGTCAAAAAAAAATATGATATGACAACAGCATCTAAAAAGATGTATTGAATTTTTTCTCAATAAATCAGTGTGTGATAAATTATGTTGAACTGTTTCCTTTTTCTCTGCATGCAGCAGCACCGTCCAAGAGTAACCAACACGGGAAAAAATAATCGTAACAAAATCAACTATAGTCTTTCTGTAGTGATGGTACACAGCCTTATTTAAAGTGCACAGAAACGAATGTCATCTTCATTGCAAAAATAAAAAAGGGCACCTTGATGCTTGTCATGCAATGCTAAAATTGCTTTCTCTACTCGAGCTTGTTACAGTAGTCTTAGTTGGCACTTATTCTTGTTCAGGCCCACAGTACTGCTTGTTCCTTTAGGGCCTTCCCCGTCCAGCAGCTCTCCAGATCCAGTGTGTCTGAAAATGTGTTCATTATGAGCTTAACCACCAAAAAACTACAAAGGGTTTAAATTTTGGTCTCTATCTTAGTTAACGAAACGTATTGCGATATGCTACACCTATTTACCCTCAAGGACAGAGGCAATAAATGGGGAAGTGGAATTAAAAATATTCTATTGCAAGGATACAACGCAGGTGCTCAATTAGAAAAATTACACCGCATTGCACAGTGTTGCCTGTGCTTGTAGAAACAAGTGGTTATTGCGGATGAAAACAATACCTGCGGAAAGGCGGTTTGATTCTCGGGATGTTTTAAGAAAAAATCTTAGCATACTTCATGTTGCATGATTAAACACCAAATTTGTGGCTGTGGTCAATGTGACGTGATGCATGCTCAGACTGTTAGACCAGTTCGTCACGCAGAACAGCATGTTATTATAGCTCATGAAACAAAGCTAGGCGGGAAACGTATACTCGGGACGCTAAAGATTGGAGGTCAGCACTATTTTTCATTCCCGTTGCACTTGCACCTCTGCTTTCTAAAACAAAATTAAAACGTGCTTGCCATGATATTGCCGCGAACCATGGATGGGATTGTTTATTTGTTGTTTGATTTAGATGCAACGGATCTCTTTAACTCGCCTTGTCCCTCCATGCATGCATCCGGGGTCCATCCGCACGCCACTCCCCCATTCTCCTCGCCACGCGAGCTGCGCGGTAACGCCGATCTCACTGCAGCGCCATCTTACGTTACCGCTCGCTCCCCTCGCCATGCCAGCTGTGCGTCAGCGCGCGTTAGTGCTCGGTTAACACATGCGCATGCGCTACACTCTCTCATTCTCCTCATCGTTAACGCGCGGTACATATAAACGCGATAACTGTGCCGCTCCGCTCAGTCGCTCCACCGCCACCGCTCCGATGACCACCGATGATTTGAATGGAGACTAACAGGTTTGCTACCGCGATGGTCGGCGCAACCATAACAAGCACCGCCCAGATGCGTCGCATCACCCCATGGTTTCCCCCCGCGGAAAGATGTCAATTTTTCAGTGAAATGCACTTCTTAAGCGACCCTGAACCTGCGTCCACCGGCCATGTCCGCGCACGTGGAGATGGGCGCGCGCAGCCTGGCCGCTGACATGGCACATACCCACGTGGGGGATTGGCCAAGAATCGGGCGTGAGAAGGGCTAATGCACCTGCTTAAAGGAGTACTGACACGAAATTTCAAAGCTGAGATCCGCTCTAGCAATCAAGTACAACGACAACACAAATAGGTGTCTGTGAATAAATGCATCTTTCTTTGTTTATGGTTGTGTGTCTGTGTGATCTCTCTTTCGCGAACATTACCGAACCGCGCAAATTCAACTCGTGCCTTCGCACTTTCACATTCTTCCCCTCGGGGAAATGCGGGGAATTTTTTAATGCCCGGCCACGCCTGGCTCTGTTATCTGTGTCCGCGAAGCGCGTCTTCGGTTCTTTATTTTTATGCCGCACGGGCTATCTCATTCAGGTAAGCAGACTTTTTCGCCCTGAGGGCAGTAGCCCAGAAAAACAAATTCCCGCGAGGGGAACACGAGTAAATGCGGAGCATTGGGGCCTCAGTACTGGTCGAAGCCAGTGTTGCTCCCTTCACTTCTTGCGTGATGCTGGAGATGCAGACACGAGTAAACGTGGGAGCGAGCGTCAACCAAGGAAGGAAGGAGCAACGCAGTGACAAGCACGAGCAACCGCTAGCCGCTTTATATTTGCAGCACGCGCAGTAGAGGGAGAGCAGTACGGGGGGGAGAGCGCGCATGCGCAAGCAGCGCGCGCCCTTCCACGCCCCACCGCGCTGCCAACACACACCTGTTACGCCGAGATCGCGACGGAGCGAACGGGCTGACTACGACGCATGCGCGCGCCAGCTGCTGTTGAGGGAGAGGAGGGAAGGAGGAGAGGCGCACCTGCTGCGGACGCGGAGCTGTGGACGCCGTCCGACGCAGGAAGAGGCGAGGCTAAGAAATGCTCTGCATTTAAAGTTCCCGCGCCTTCCCGCGAGGGGAACACGAGTAAATGCAGAGCATTGGGGCCTCAGTACTGGGTGAAGGCAGTGTTGCTTCCATCGCTTCTTCCGTGATGCTGGAGTAGCAGACACGAGTAAACGTGCGAGCGAGCGTCAACCAAGGAAGGAAGGAGCAACGCAGTGACTGAAGCACGAGCGACCGCTAGCCGCTTTATATTTGCAGCGCGCGCAGTAGGGGGAGAGCACTACGGGGGGCAGAGCGCGCATGCGCAAGCAGCGCGCGCCCTTCCACGCCCCACCGCGCTGCTATCAGGCACCTGTTACGGCGAGACCGCGACGGAGCGAACGGCCTGACTACGACGCATGCGCGCGCCAGCTGCTGTTGAGAGAGAGGAGGGAAGGAGTAGTGGCGCACCTGCTGCGGACGCGGAGCTGTGGACGCCGTCCGACGCAGGAAGAGGCGAGGCTAAGAAATGCTCTGCATTTAAAATCTTCTCTGATCTACAATGCCCTGGATTTAAATGGATGGTTCGAGAAACACATGCGCCGAAAGATAAAAGCCTGCAGAGCAGACGCTGCGGCATTCAATTCGACAACACTCGCCTGCGCAAGTCACGTTGTTGACCGCTGCTTCGCCGCTTCTCTATTCTTTTTAGTTGTTAGGGGACCACAAGGTCGCTATAATAAACTTGTTTCTCCTTCAAAACAACTGCGTCATTCTTGGTACGCAATCTGAGTACGCAATCTGATCGTGCGCAAAACACGCACTCATAGGTTTTGAAAAACGGTTTAATTCACTGCACAAGCGAGAGTGGCCGAAGAATGACATGGTGTTCGAAAATCGACGAAAATATCGACTCACGTCACAGTCCTCTTATATATAACTGCCGGGCAACAGTTTTTTCTCCCGCTCGGGAGTGGGTGCTGAAGTCTCTAAAAACGATGGAATGGTCCTCTACAAGCTGCACGAGAAAGTGCACTGCCGTTTACGTCGCTCTTCGTCCCAAGAGAACGCTCTTGTGGGACGACATCTTTTTGCCGCAACTGTACTGAGCGTTCAAATATCACTCCTTTAAAAATATCTGTACCGCGCGCGGCGCTCCCTGGCGCCTCCTAACGAAGCAAAGTAAAAAAATAAATGCGTGTAAACCTGTTCAACTAGCATTACCAGAAACAACACTGCCCGTGAAAATACACAAACAGAAAAGGCTTTGTTATGTCTAAACGATTTTATTAATTTCGCTCTAGCAGCATTTGAAAGTTAGAAGATTGTCCCCGAAGGCGCTTGACACGTACTTCCGGCACATGACGTGCTACCCGCGCTCTCCGAGGGCGGGGCGGTGGAGATTTTTTACGTCATTTTGACGTCACGATCAACCAAAGCGCTACGGATAGGCATCGGATAGCAGAATACGGCCCCAGGTAACGGCTGCCAGAATTTCTGGTTTCCCTCTTGGTAGAGCCCCTTGGGTGAATTCAAGCGACGTCACATGGGCATTTGGTGTGGGTGTCGTTTAAAGCTTTCTTTCCAATCACCTCCACAGCATGGATTGGAGCCGAGATTTTTAAAGTGGAACGCCGAGGCAGCGGCGGCAATGGTCAGATAAATGGTCCCTCGCGCGAGCCCTTCAACTGCACTGGGCTATCGGAGCCTGTCATGGATGCACCCACCTGTGTGCCCTATATAGCCTTTTCCACTCATTAGAGGCACTTCGTACGCAACACCAAGTTTGCAACAAACAAACTGTGTGGGATGCCTTTAAGCGCAGCGGATGCTCTTTTTCTTGCTGTTCACAGCGGAACACATTAGTGCTAGTTTTTTGGGGCGGAAAACACGACGTCGACATCCCACTTCTTAGCCACCTGTTTAAGGCGGTGGGTAAAATTGTGTACGTATGCGACGATCACAGGCCTCCTTTCTCTTGCTTTCAGAACTTCCTTTCAGCGCGCACACCACATCATTGGAGCGTCTGCTCGTGTTCTGCCATGTTCCGCGTCATCGGCTAATGGGGTCTGGCTATGCACCTCCAATCCTCGATTCTTGTATGAACAAAGCCAATAAACATCACAAAGGTGGTTTTTCACCGGAAATTCAATCGAGGTTGTAGTGCCCGTGCTCACATCAAGCTCTCCATTTGTTTCTGATAAACCTTGCGCATCCATTCGTGAGGCCTCAATTTCACATCGACAAAACAATTTCAACGACGCCAGAACTCAGACGACACCAACTGGCAGTCATTTTGTAAGGGTGCGTACAGGGGGAAGGAGTAGAGCAGGAAGATGAGATGGAGTGGGAGTTTTCTAACTCCCGTTCGGACAAACGTTGTATTCAGTGCGTTTTAGGGAGAGGTACAATCGTGGTAAATGCGCTCATTTACGAAGGGTCGTGCCCTCCGGTGTAAACTTTTTCAGTGTTCCTACCATCTTACTACCGAAAGTGGGAGTAGGCCACCTGCCGTAAGAAGTTTAAAAGACCAACTTCAGCCAAAAAAACTCCCATTCAGGCTAATTTGTGTTCTGTGTGGAGCAATGATAACATGTTTACTCCCTTTTATAGCGTAAATAAAGCTGTTTCTTCTTTCGACCAATAACTATCGAACAATGACTATTCATGGACTACGCAGCCGTTTATGCATTTCTTCTGCAGTTTAAACGCATTACATATATAGTGCTCATCAGCGATTTTTCATCCCTTCCCTTAAGATTTTTTTTTTGTTAAAGGAGTAGTGACACGAAATTTCAAATCTGAGATAACTATGTGTAATGCTTCCTTTTCATTTGTAGATATCTCCCAGCATTTTTCAACAGTACCGGTCAGTATAACATATTTTAAATCAATTTTAATCTCTGCCAAAACAAGAAAGGTCAGGGCGGGCCACCATGACATTATTTGCTACTTGCCGCAAACTGCTGACGACGAGGCTCCCGTGACGTCGCCGACGCGCTGGCGGCGGTTGGCTCACGCTGCTACACCGTGTGTACACGTCACGGTTTTAGGACTGACGTCATGCTGCCCGGGCCCGCACGGATGGTGAAGACGTCGGCCGGGCTAGAGCAGCGCCACGCCTCTTTAGCCTGGCTGTGCCAGACCCATAGAGTTTATTACAATATATACTAGAGAGAACTCTGGCTCTAGCGTCTATGCGGCTGACATGAAGGCTGTGTGTGTCGTCATTGACCGCCATTACATCATGCACTCGCCTTAGTTTCAGCATTGGCTTGGATTGAAACATTTGAGTTAACGTAAGTATATAATGAAAGTGCCACAAAAACGCTAAAAATGGTGTTCAATTATAGAAGTGACCCATAAAACTGGCTGTATTAAATATAAGGAAAAAGAAAGTAAAGCGTATTTTTGCCGGAACAAATTGTGCATTCTATTCTGAAGGCAACCTGGTAGTTAGGAACAATGTTAACATTTGGGGGGTAAACTCATTCGAGACTCTTCTTTTATTATTTTATCATTATTTCAGGTAATAAGTTCTTTGAAGAATTTGGAATTTTTTTATCTGAGCGTGCCTATGAAAACATCGGCTTCGTGGTGAACCGGTGCACCAACCGTCACCTACAGTTTAACAAAACTTGCCGCTGAACATGTTGGTTTATACTTGACGAAAACAGAAAACGTGGCTTTGAACAGTCATAGACGAGGACAAGACAGAACGGATACAGGCGCCCGTATCTGCCGCATGTTGTCTTACGTTTGTTTCTTTTTTTCGTTAGCTACAAATTTTGCGGCGGCATATTACCTGCTCAGTCATACGTCTTTCTACTGACGCTTCACCAACCTGAGGTACGCTCACGCAGTGCCTGCTGTTTAACCGAAGACGGCTACCACAAATCAGGGAGGATTTCGGCTTCCGCGTTGCTCGTAGACGTAATAATGCACAGTGAAGAAAGTAAATCCCCAAAACCGGTTAAAAATACAACTGTCATTCCGAGCCCCAAGCCAAAAGCGGGTTCTTGCCATACACCCCCACGATGACATTGCTTACAAGGCGCAGTTTCCTCTCCTGTACACATACTTTTTTAAAAAAACTCTATGTCCACACCGGCAGCGATGCAAAAAGAATGGTGGCGTCAAATTCTACTCCTGTCATGGCGGCCGCTCGGCATTCGTTTTGTCAAAACCGAAACTGACACGAATAAAGGACGTCGTAAATGATCATTCACGCTGCGATCGACCGTCTAACGTGCCATTCTATGATTAGTGGGCTAATCGGCACCCATAGCAGCGAAAAAAACGTAACGCGAACATTTCGTGACAGTACACCTTTAATGGCGTAAATGACACGGGTTAAATTCACATTTTATTTTTAGGTGATCATATTTTTCTTCATTTATTTGCACTTTTTTACAAAATTGTTTCGCAAAAGTCACTTGATTGATTTATTGTAGGATTTAACGAACCGACGCAGCGCAGGCGATGAGGCGCGCCGTAGTGGAGGGCTCCGGGTCAATTTTCACCACCTGGGGATCTTTAACGTGCGCCGAAATCTCGTACACAAGGGCGTTTTTGCTTTTCGCCTCCATCAGAAAAGCGGCCGCCGCGGCCGGAAATCGAACCCGCGACCTCGTGCTCAGCAGCGCAACGCCTTAGCCACTGAGCCACCGCGGCAGGTTCGCAGAAGTCACGTATCACCAGCACTCTGAGAGCTGTAAATCTGCCACCTTCGCGAGTTATCCCCAATCCTGCATGTAGAGGGCGTCGCAAACTTGATTTTTTCTCAATAGTTACAGTGTCACACTAGTTTGTAAGGGTGGTTCTAAATGGCGTGAGGGTGGCACCTCAAAATTTGGCCATTGTTGATGATTTTATTGTACTTCCACTTTTTGTGTTGAAATTTCTATCGGCAAATATTCAATGTTTGATTGATTGTAGGATTTAACGTGCCGACGCAACGCAGGCGATGAGGCGCGCAATAGTGGAGGGCTCCGGAACAATGTTGACCGCCTGGGGATCTTTAACGTGCGCCGACACCTCGTAGCCGCGGATTTTTGCTTTCCGCCTCCATCAGAAAAGCGGCCGCCCACGCCGGGAATCGAACTCGCGTCCTCATGTTCAGCAGAACAATACCTTAGCCACCGCGGCGGATAAATAACAAAGATTTACACTCATTACAATTCTCTAACTTCGCTGATGATGCATTCATTGGAAATACAGGACGTCGCCCTGGTGGAGCTTTTTTTTTGTACTCGCAAAATAATTTTAATGCATATTTAAGGGCAGGCGCGCTCCATGTCTTCAAATTTCTTCACGAAAGTGCTCTGGGTTCTGGCAATGGGGCTAGCGCTCTGCTACTTGAGCTGCACAGGCAGCGCCTCCTGGCAGCCGCGGCGGCATATTTTGCTCGTAGGAGGCCGGCGCGGTCAGCCGCCCCCAGCGGCGGAGGTATCAGATAACGACGCTTTACGGGCGAAAAGTAAGCAATTCTGCCTACTTTAATGTTTGCCGATGGCTCAATAGTTACAAAAACAAGTATAGATCATCGCCGAAGAATAAAGTATGTTGATTTTTATGCGAATGTTATTAACGAGGGCGCACGCAGCTCCGAGAAGCCGTCTGATCACCTCAACGCTTGGTTCCAACATTTCTTCGTCAACAGCGTCTTTCGGAGCGTATGTTGGTTCTACATTTTTGTGGCTGCCCTCGTACGCAGGAACGTCACCAAAACCAAATTTCACATCACGAAATTGTCAGGGCACCTTTTTCGTGTGACGTGTACACTAATTTCGATGTTCGACAGTTTCAATAGCGCTCGTTGTGGTAATATATAAATAAGCGTTTTATTTGCTGCTGTGTGTCCTGCGTCGGACGCACAGATGGCTTATCCCACGCATGCGGCAACTTCGTGGCCAATTTCTGCCCGGCTGTCGTGGCTACTCATGTAAAAGCGCCGTCGCCGTGTGTTAGCCCCAGCCGCGGCGGACACCCTTCCGGCAGCTTCCTCGAAAAAAAAAAGAAAAGAAAAGGCGCTTTGGGTTTGCCGACGAGCACAGAAACGAAGCAAGGCATTATGTAGGTGAAATATCATCAAAATTCGAGAAATTTAGAGAACTGTACGTGGGTATAGATTCCTATGCCGTTTCTGTTCATCTTAGGGCTTTTAATTACAGCCAGATTGGTGCTTTTCTGAATTTTCGTGCTATTGATTGCTTTTATAGTTTGTGTTATTTTGGAATCAATAAACAGGTGATTGCCACGAATGGGTTTTCATTGTGTT
The DNA here is from genome assembly GCF_048455015.1 of Haemaphysalis longicornis. Lineage (NCBI taxonomy): Eukaryota > Metazoa > Arthropoda > Arachnida > Ixodida > Ixodidae > Haemaphysalis > Haemaphysalis longicornis. Next base: position 164,154,993 of record NW_027526422.1, read on the forward strand.
CCATTAGTTCATTTCTAGCTATATTGGTATTTTAATTTTTCTTATACAAATAACATACATTCACGCTATTGTAGAACTGTTTTAATAGTTGTGCCCTTTTCCGCGAATGGGAGGCGTTCGGAATTCGGTGCGTATTAATAATTTTTTCTGTTCATCTGGTTGTATTTCCGGGTTCTTTGCAATTTTGTTTTATTATTCGCGTGATTGTGTTGCGGTAGACTTCTCGATATAGGAAGTTGATTTTTATTCATTTTTCCTGTTTGTATTTTAACTTCACTCGACAAATGGTCTACAGTTACACTATTACGACGCGTTAACTTCGATCTCCCATTGGGCGTTATTGTGCAAATGCGAGGCATTACACAGATTGGGGTCTGGGGTATTAGCAAAAAACGCTGACGGATTAAAATTTATATTCCACATTTTTTGCTTACACCCAGCCGCACTTGCATTTTTAACTATTCATTTGAATCACACCATGTTCCGGGCTTTTATGGAAGGTCCTGTGTCGGTCTGAATTTCTGCGTTGATGCCCAAGACATGGTTGCTGGTGTCAAGTCTTTTTTTTTCCCCCGCAAGTCAAGTAGCCTTTTTTTAGAGTATTTCTCAGGGCTTCCTATTTATTCGAAGCCGCAGAACAGTTCACGCACGGCTCAATTAGCATAGTCACGTTGGCCCTGCGCACGGGATACGCGGAGCGGCGAAGCGCGGTACGAGCAAAAGACGCGGTGCGGATCGACAGGGGGCGCCGCTGGTTCGCATGCAGTGGCGCCACCATTCAAGGGCACTAGGCCTATAGCCAACAGGTCATCGGAAAAATAAATCCTTTCTAAACAGCATTAATCTCTTCCTTCTAGTAAGCCGCTTTTTCTCCGTGCCCCCGGTTTTCACTGAATGCGGTACTGGTGAAAATACAAAGCATTTGATTGATTGATTGATATTTATTTGTTATATTATGGCAGGGGAAACGAAATGAGATTGCGTCAACAAACAGGTCGATAACAATGAAGTCAGCAACAGCAGAAAGCACAAAAGCATGAGACACCTGCTGCCCAAGGTCACTTTCATTGCTTATTCCAAGGACAAGATAACACATTTCAACCCAATGCACACCTGGCCTTGAAAAGGGGCACTTCTTAGTCACATTTCTTATCTCAGCCGGTCATGCACGTGCCAGAAACTCTCTCTCTCTTTTTCTCTCAGTGGAAAGGGTGCGAGAAGGGTGGGAGCACGTGTCACAGCGCGGAAGCTGCCTTCAGTCTGCTCTGAGCTTCGCATCGAGTAGGCTGTGTGTCGCTTCACCCCGCGCTGGTTGAGTATACGTCTGTGTCGTTCCCAGTCATGGAAGCAAATGTTTACGCCATTATCTTTGCAGCCAGGAAGAAAATCGCGGTCCTGGATAAGAGGCGTCGGAAGAGCCGGCGGAACCCGGGGCTTCTGCGGCGCCTGCAGCTGGAGAACCTGATCGTGCACTGCTTCATGTCCCGCAGGAGACAGCGTGCAGACGCGCGTTCTGACAGCCGTCGGGACGAGCCCAGTGACGAGAATTACGAGCCTGCCCTCCCGCTGAATGATATTTCAAGACGGAAACGTCCCGGAGGCCATGTCGACGGTATGTGCTAAACCCCACCTCTTCTATTCTCTAGTGTATGTATTAGGGTCTCTTTCTTATGCTCTTTAATGCCGGCAGCTCTGTTGTGCTGCCCTTTAGGTATGGAATACGCTCATACTATGTATTCTCTTTATTTGAGTGACCATCTTCACTATGCTCGTGCAAAGATTTGCGACCTTTCCAATTAGCCTGGGAAAGGTTCGGACAGGGACAATACTTGTACCTTCATGCGGATATTTTCTCTACATCTCTTCTAGACGATGAGTACCTTAAGTACAGTTTGCTCTTATTACCTTAGGTACAGTTTGCTCGCTTTGAGTTAGTCCTTGAAATTCCTTGTAAACTAGCTTTATTCATTTGTTTTTTTCCCAACATTCTCCATGCGCAGACGACCAGGGACCATTCAAGCGGCCACGACTGCTTCGTCCGCCTGATGCAGACCCTGCCGACAAAGACACTCCCGCAGCCCGCGAGAACTGCGAACAGAACGTTCCTGCCGCGCAACCTATGGACGACCAGCATCCTGTCGGAGGATATGCCTGCGCAGATCCCGATTTCGCTGACTTGGGAGAGGAGCCGGTCCTGCCCCCTATTTTCGCTTTCCTAAATGACTAGAACACCCGCGGCACCAAGAGTTATTCTTTTGTACAAATGGTAGTTCCATATGCAGTTGTTGTGCCCCACGCTGTAGCCGGGCAACAACAGCCAATGTTGAGGAAGGCTGCTGCAGCTTTAAGGCCACTTGAGACTGTTTAGAAACAACAGCAGCAGTTTTAGAAATATTATTCTGTATTACCATTGCATTTTCTGTACCCCAAAAAAATGACCGTTTACAAAATGTATGTACACGATAATTGTCTTCCACAAAATACACACACTTAGTCTTCATAGCCCTTATTATGCATCAAAATTTATTAAAAGAAACTAGAAATATCAACAAGGTGTAATTACTTAACTGGCCTACAAGATTAACGCAAATTATTAAAACATTCAAACGAGAAGACAAAAACATTGTGGCATATCAATAACAACCAAACACAGGTGATGCTAGCAAAGTTACTCGTTATAATACGGCATGTGGTCGACGGAATAACATTGGTTCATCTCTTCCGTCGCCTTCATACAATTCGGACGTAATAAAAACCTCAAAACACAAATAAACCACAAGAAAAAAGTAGAAACATTGGGCAGCTCTGTACCGCATTTTACCTGCGCCAAGTGTGCAGGCTACAAAGGCCGCAGTAGTGCCGCAATTAAATATTTGTTGGCAAATAAAACAAATTTCTGGAGTAATTGCAACCAACAAAACAGTATCACGGAACAAAAACAAAAGGCGGGAACCATTCTCACACAATTAGGAGACAATAAACCACGAACAGAAGAAACTTCGCCCAAAGCACCAACTTCGTTTCGTAGGATGCGCATAAAAATGCCGCATTGGGTTGTGACCATACTTATCGGTTCCAGGATTGTGGAAGTACATTACTTATCTGAAAGTTGTAAACCTAGCGATAAAATCAAGGAATCCCCCAGGCCTATGTAGTTCATCGGGATGTCAAGCCGGCGCCTACCCCCTTCATGCATGCAGGTCGGGTCGCAGCCAATAAAAACTTTACACTGCCACACTACGGCGTCGCAACGATTTTGGGTAAAGAATTTAAGGAGTGCTTTCGCAACGAGAAACCAAAAAGCAGTCAAAATGTATGCTCCATGGCGCATAAACGATATGATTCAATGTATACATGGTGCGGAGGATGGCCTGAAATTTGGGTAGGAGCAGCAAAAGTGTGGCAAACTTTGCAGCGATTACTAATGTTTCACAAGCGCAACGGATGTAGACTACTGGCGTACGCTTCCTCTTACATTACTTATGCCTTTTAAATGCCACAACTCAAATATGTCGCGGCCGCTACGGCTTGAAATCGAACACGCGTTCTTGGGCTCAGCAGCACAAAGCCACAGCTACTGAGCAACCGCAGCGGGTGATTCTAGGTACGTTCGCGCGACTTTATTAGGTGGAAAAACCAATGCTAAAGTGCTGTATTCCTCTCTCGTTCCTCCACGCCCAGTTCTATGACACTTACTCGAGGATGGCCTGGCTTCAGTTCGCTACTGCGGGGTTCGCCGACCGTCCGACACAGTCAGTGGGCGGCCGCCTGCGGGTCGTGGTCGCAATTCGTTCGCTCAGTTAAAAATTGGGCCCATCTCCCCGCGAGGGGGACTCGAGCAAAGCGTCGCATAGGGGGTGGTTGTATTGCGTTAGCGTTTAGTGTTTGGGGAGTTGGTGGTAGTGAATGCGTTGTATCAGCAGCTTCTTGACGTAGTTTGAATGAGTCAAGGATATTAGGCGCGTTCGTAGCCTTTGATTCTGTGTCGGTTTTGTGGCGCAGTGGGAAGAGCACCATGTACCTCGCGTTCCGCCCATAGGTAGTGAATGCGTTGTATCAGCAGCTTCTTGACGTAGTTTGAATGAGTCAAGGATATAAGTCGCGTTCGTAGCCTTTGATTCTGTGTCGGCTTTGTGGCGCAGTGGGAAGAGCACCATGTACCTTGCGTTCCGCCCGCAGGGTCATGGGATCGAAACCAGGCGCCGATAAGTATTATATTTTTATATTGTGTGCCTTTTTTTCGATCCCACGACCCTGCGGGCGGAACGCAAGGTACACGGTGCTCTACCCACTGCGCCACAAAGCCGACACAGAATGGAGGGCCACGAACGCGCCTTATATCCTTGACTCATTGAAACTACATCAAGAAGCTGCTGATACAACGCATTCACTACCTATGGGCGGAACGCGAGGTACAAGGTGCTCTTCCCACTGCGCCACAATAATCATACCCATCTGCTAATAAAGGATGTCACGTGACCACATAATTACGTCTCCTCATTTAATTACAATACAACTACCAACAGCAACAAGTGCAACAACATTAACGTAACGCAAACTACTTAACGTCATGCGCCCCCGGAAATGCTCTGCATTTGATCGTGCCCCTCGCGAGGGGGATGTTTAGTTTCCTGCCGCAGCAAGAACCAGGCGGCTTCCTTTTTAGTTGGAGACTGTATGAAGCTCAGTAAAGTTCATGAAGTGTAAATGGTTTCACATAAGCGTAGATGCGACCCTTCGCTGCCTGGTACGCTAGTGGAATATTTTAGCCCAGTAAATGCTAGAGAGGAGTCAGCGAACCTAATACAAGTACTAAGAAATTAAAATCAAGCTAACCGTTCATCGCAAAACGTAAACCCAAGGTTCGGGCGCACTTTCTTTCGCTGCGTGAACTAGCGAAGCAATTAGCAGCATGACCAGACATATTTGCGATCGCCTTTCGTGCATGAGGAATGCAGTCGCTAGAGTCAGCATATTCGTTGGAATTGGAGGGAAGCTCACTGCACAAGCTTTAGTAAATAAAGGAAGAAATAGTGATCTAAGCTAGTGAAAATGCGGAGACTAAAAACAGTAAAAAGGCTAGGCGGTATATATACTTTATATTTTGACTCGAAAGAACGCTGGGGCTATGGTCGGCTTGTGTAAAGCAACGGGTGCAGTATGCGGCAATTAGAATCGCCCAATCCCTGACAGGAGGAGGAGGAGGAATAACATTTATTTCTAAGCGAAAGGGGAGGGAAAAAGGAGAGTGGGTGGTGGCCTTAGTCGAGGCCGCCTTCAAGCTCCCCAGCAGCCCTCGACTGGGAGATCAGGTACTCCTGATTGTCGAGATGGGAGCTGGTCAGCCTGTGCTCCCACTGCTCCAATGTAGGTGATGGAATTGGGTTGGGATATTTGACGCACTCCCATGCGAGGTGATAGGTGGGGTTTGGTGTTGCATGTTGTGCAGTTGTAGGGAAAAACATTTGGTGAAAAATGATGCAAGATTGCCATGTTGTAGTAAGTCTTTGTTTGAAATCGGCGCCAGATTCGAGAGTCTTGTGTATTGAGTGATGGGTGAGGAGGAGGGTAGACGAGGCGCTCCCGGCGATAATGGTATAAGATGCCCGTGTGTGTTTTCGGGACTGACTCGCTGGAAGAGAGAATTTCCAAGAGAGGCCGACGACACACCTCCCTGATAGGACAGCTGTTTTTTAATGTGATTTTTTCTTAATTTGACAATATTTTTTGTACTGAATTTACTATTTTGCATTGCAACCTTCATTCATACCCTTGCGAGTTAGTGGATCGCGTGCAGGCTGACACTGAAGCGCTTGCGAGTTCTCGCGGCAATGGCGTTGACGTAAGAATCGGCTGCTTTCTGGCACAGTGCCGAATCCAATGAGTCGCCCCCTTGCGCGAACACGCCTCTTACAACACCTGGACGAGCCGGGAAAGCTCCAAAGGTGAGGGTAAAGCGCCTCGCCATGGAACGTTTCCAACGGTGCACGGTGCGAACTGCATCGAGATGCTGCTTACGCCTCGGCTAGGGAACATTAGGATTAAATGCGGTGCTGAAATGCTTATGTGAACCATTCAACAGCCGAATATGTGGCAGAAGCGCGGTATGCCGATTCTTGATATATCACCCAACAAACAATAGCGTGGGATGCCAAGCATGTTGTTGCATTGCAACGGAACAAAAAATGTTATAATACCAATCTAGGACATCCTCCCACCACATCGCATCTAGTTGTGGGCTCAGCAATGCCGCACTGCAGTTTTCTTCTTTCGTGGTTTACATTAAACCTGCTTTATCGACCAGACAAACAATAAAAAGTGTAACTGTTTTTTAAGCCAGACTATGCAATACGCATAGGAACAGAAGATTGACAAATAACTTCAGTGGCCCGTTATTCGCCCCGTCCTGTGGTTCCGGGCAACGTCAACCCTGTTGTAAGCGAGCGAACGTTACACGGAAGACAACAGATATAAAGTATTAAATCGGAGAAGGAAAGTATGGAAAAAAGTGAGGATGAGGACGGTGTCCGAAGACGGAAAGAAACGTTATAGAGTTTTGAATGACGTACGGACACCTACGCAGCCTTAGAGTACGCTTTGTCTTTGTGTCGCACGCACTGCGCATGCGCCGTGCGCTACCCGGCGTTTGCGTTTAGCAGGCGTAAGACGAGTGTAAGCTATTTCAGGTATATAGCCTGCTTGCGCTAGGAGGCTTGCGTATCTTCTTGTTTACAAAATGACGGCAAGTAGCACGACGACCCTCCATGGTTCCGCTCTTCCGTGGACAGTGATTTGCCTTTGATGGATCATGTAGTTTGCTCCTGTGTTTTTAAATTGGTCGCGTGTTGCTCGCGTCGCCCTCGCGCACTGCTGTGATGCAGTGACATGGCTTGCTCTCCGAACGAAGCTTTGCAGGCGTGCCCGCGACTGAAGCTGTATGTATTGTGGGCGCGTCCGCTTCGACATGAATTCTGACGTGCTTCTACGGGTGTCTGTTCTTACCATGCATCAGATAATCTTCTTTTGGCAATGAACGACTTAACCTCGCATCGGGTATGTACAGTGTGCGTGCGGAAAAAGAATTCGCGGTTGGCGTACCAGTGTTAATTGAGATTTGACCCCGCAAGTCGGGAGAGTTCCGAATTTACGATGGGCAGGAGAGGAACAATTAGCCTGCTTATTGCACTTCCGACTTGCAAGCCACGTCGTGACATTATGTTCGTTCAAAATTCATCACTGGAATATTGCGAAGTTGAATAAAACGTATGCATAAAACCGGGACTTTTGGCTTAGAGCGCCGTGCGCTGTTGTCCAAAAGAAGTGCCACGAAGCTTCAGTTTTTCCTTTATGTAGCGTACCTAGTTTATCCGGCATTGGTATCATGCTATGGACGTTTCGCATTCAATACGAATTGGAGAGCGTTTGTTCGTCCTTCTTTGGATAGTCGTAAAAAGAATAGGCACTCCGGCACTCCGTCGGCAGATAAGCAGGAACGGCTGATGCGCGAGTCAATCCGCAAACCACTCAAGAGATAGCGCAGTAAGTGTTTGCCTGTCGCTACGCAAAAACGATGAGACGCTCCCCTAATTATAACTCCCTTAAGCGCACTACAAAAAACACAGACGAGGGAAACAAGGATGAGCGCTCTTTACAACTGAATATTAATAGCAACCACGATAAATTCACATAGAAAAGATGAACAACACGCTCAAATAAATACAATGTTAATCACATCACTGCACAGCCCCCAAGTACCCGTGATGCACGCATGTGCGATACCGACGCAGTCACCTATCCGCTGCATTTACGCGGCATCAACAATCTCTTGCGTGCGCTGATCAGCGTGACGGAATATGACGAAGCCCACATTGTACATATGCTCGCACTTGTCGCACTCTTGCCAATGAATACCCAGATTACTATCTTTGCCTTTCCTTACCTTATTACAATGCCCCCGCAGGCTAGTGTTGAAGCACAGTCCTGTCTCGCCTACCTATGCTTTTTTACAAGTGGCACCTATAGACCACCCTTTCCGCGCAACGCACGTACTGGTTTTGGTGAATAACAAGGCATTTGTTTTTTTTTTCTTTTCTCACATCCCTCACTACACCTACCACCTCGTCTTCGCCTGCCCCAACACCCACATCCTCAGCCCTGCCGTTCGCAGAGGGATGGGGAAAGGGAGCGGAAAAGGAAGGAGGGTACGTTTTGCTGCCACCACCACCACCACCAATCCTAACAGGGCACGTTTGGCTGCAGAAACTATAGTTCATATCACAAACTAGCTGCAGCACTGTGGAGGCTACATTGTTATCAATAGTGCGCCCACTGAGGGCGCCTAATCCACCGTGAAGGGGGTCCTGAAAGGACACTCCCTTCTCCCCTCTCGGCAAGTGGCACCGCACGGCCCCGGCGCCTTTTGTGGCTCCTTCGCGGCGAGTTAGGCGCCCTGAGAGGGACAACAATGTAGCCTCCACAGTGCTACAGCCAGCTTGTGATATGAACTATAGACAGTTTATCAGGGACCGAAAGACAACTTCCACGACGGCCCTTCCGCCAATCCTCTTAAGTTTATGCGATATTCGATGCATATGCGGTATGCGCATACACGGGCATATACGTGTAGATCCAAAGACGCGTACAAATTGTGTCAACCATCAGACACTACTCAGTGCCAAAAAATAGCACATAATGCTTCTTAAATGCTGTTATGTCGGCACCCATCACTTTTGCTTGCTTTGGCTGACCTTCAACCATTAGCTACACGTAGGAAAATAGCTCGTTTAAAATTTATTTATGACTTGTATCATAAAAACTACAAACTGGATCCCGGAATATACCTGCGCCCCCCAGGGGGAGTGTCGGCTCGTACCAATCACTCATTTGTTGTGCAGGCGTATGTACCGCGGGTGGATGTATTTAGGTTTTCGTTTCTAGTGCGATCTATTGTTGATTGGAATGCGCTTCCTCCCGAGGTGTTTACAGGATGTAGATCCTCACAGGTCTTTCAACGACGGCTGGACTTATTTTTTGCCTAATAGTGTGTACTGTTCACCTGTTCACCTCCCACCCCTGCCACAGCCCGCAAGGGCTAGCAGTATTGTAAATAAAAAATAAAAAAATACAACTCCTCTTTACACGTTTTGTGCCTGTTTGAGGGCATTTTTTAAGCCATTTAGGTACACAGCCACCGTGTATATCAGGAATGGCAACCGCTTTGTCCCGACGTCAGAATCCCTCTACCTTTGTCACCTCTGAAGGCAGTCCTGCCAATTATGACAACAAATTGGGTTAGACAGAAACAAAGCAAGATCACTTCCAGTTGGCATTGCTTCCCATATTCACTTTAGTCAGATAACGCATTCTCTACCTTTTTATGCAGTGGTCCAATAAAAGCACCGCCTCCAGGCCCTGCTGTCCCGCCTGCATCTATTTGCCATCTGGCCGTTGACCTGTCGGCTTCACGACACACAGCCCTCCACCTCAAAACGTTGATTACTCCTAATATATTTTAAAGGGCGTTGATCTGCTTGTTGCCACACTTTGATCTCATGAGCATTACGCATTCGTTCGCACACGGAGTTGGAAATAACATCGAAGCTGCAGCCTCCGGCTCAAGAGAATTGCCGCTACGGCGTAGTTCTCGTTGCGCCAACGGACACAATACGGGGCTCCAGTACGACGAAACACAGCGAAAGCTTACTGATGCCAGATTTCTACGATCGTCACGTGTAGGAAGGATGGGTTAGCTGCAGCGCTAAACGGCGATGTTCCCGGGGTCGCCAAAGGTGAGATGAAAGGCGTTTGGAGCACTTTAAGTACCGAGGGACTAGGTATTCTACGCCATGGCAAAGCTGATATGGGCCAGCGAAAACTAGAAAATAATCTAGGAGTCACCGCTCCAGTCTATAGGGGTGACTCGTTTCGTTGCGAAGCACGCACGCAAACGCGTAAACATAACAGGATACATGCTTTAGAACAAGCGCGCAGAGGCAGATTGGTGTGGACTACACTACGCTTTCCAGCAGCCTTCCGTTATGGCCTGAAAAAGCCACCCTTGCCGATTTGTTTAAACAAAATTCTTCCGTTCGAGAATGGCAAACCAGCGACGCCTGGTTTCTATGTTGCGCTAACTGCGGAATTGCGACATTCCATGTTTTCCAAGTACGGAAACTTTCCATGTATCTGTACTCATTAGCACTTCCTCGAACGTTCTGCTTCATTTCGCGACTTCCAACATGAGATCCGACTGCATCGACAATGTGAAATTATGCATTTTGTGCGTGCTTAACACATTTTGCAAATGGCGCATTCCCAACGGACAAGCACAGTCCAAGGCGAACCGAAACTGGAAAAGGCCAGCAGTGGTGACAGCGGCGCTAGCGCGATCTGGTTAAGGCGGGCCTAACTGCTCACTGTAAGCGGACTATACTAATACCTGTGACACACGGCAACCCTCGATCTCGTTTAAACTAAACCCCTTTTCCCACGTCAAAAGACATTTAGTGGAAAGGAGTGGCGCTCCTAACACACAGCAACCCCCGTTCTCCGTTAAGTAGCTCCCGTTACTGACACACCACTAAAGTGGCGCGAGCAGTTACGCATGCACAATAGCAAAAATAAAGTGCGGCTAATAGGGCTTTTTATTATTTTAGAGAGAACCCATGTGTTTTATTGTTGTTTAGAAAATATAAATAGGTAATTTCACATATTTGTATTAAACAGTACTGATGTATTAAGTGCTTTTTTATTCTATGTTCCGTGCCTAATCTGGCAATAGTGGGCTGAAGTTTACAAAAATACATTAAGATTGGGCTGGTTTGTTGCAATGTTTTCATTGCGATTTGAACAATTTATGAAAGTAATATGAAATCGCATTTGGTGTAATTAGGTTCTCAGAAGCCTATGACTTGCAAGCCCCTGCTTATGAGGGTGCGCCGCTAGCTTCTCCTTTTCGTCCGGGAAAGGTGATTGGCGAACACACCTTACGGGAAATTCCCGCTGCGGTGAAGGAGATTCTCCTTTGTCGTATGACCGCGAGGCGAACGTCGTTTCGGTAGCAGTCCTTCCTTGCAAAGACCTTTTAGGCGCCCTTGTGTCAGGGGTAAAAAAACCTTCTATTTTATCCGGTGGCGACGCGCTAAAAGATAGCCGAGGGAGCGAGGAGGTCACCAAAGATAGAGCGATGGGGAAATCACAGGATTTTGACAATGCTTTGGGTAAAAGTAGGCAAAGTCCCTCGTGGCAAACAACCTAATTCGCTGCTTGACTATTAAGAACACGAATCCCGAGGAAGCGGAGGCCGGAGCAATAGCCCTTGCTTTCGCCCAAGGAGGGAGACAACAAAAGAGGCTGAACATAATTACTGACTCGAAGCCACTATGCTGCATCATCATCGTCAGCTCTGAATACTGTTAAATGACATGGTTTACATGTCACCTAGGGGACTTCTGTAGTGAAAAGTAATTAAGAATTATGCAGAGAGTTTGAGCAATAATAAAATAGGTTCGAATTGGGCTCGTATTCAGTTGAAACAGACATTCGTATGAGGCATTCGTATGAAAACTTTATTGCAATTAATTGTCAAGAATGGTGCGATAACGTTTTAAGCAAAAAAGGCAATACACATGGAATAGAGCTTCTGTAACAGTAAAACTATACATGAAGAGCCGGTGAGTCCTCTAGGCAGCATTAGCAGCTATTTTCGAATGGTTCTGTAGGCTACCTTTTTAGGCTCGCGTAAACACACTCCCGAAGTTCTTCATTGCCTTGCCATAAATTTCCAAAACGCTTCACAAGAAGCCTGCTCAAATCATTTTCTTCATTATATTGAAGTAGCTACTACCCACAGAAAGGAGGAATTTGCCATGGCTTGTAAGCGGCCGCTAATTTGTTAGGTACGTAAATGGAAAATATGGGAGCAACAATAATAATAATAAGAACAAGATTTACACTGTAAGGACGAGGGAGACGAGATAAAATAATAGTATCACATCTCTCAAATTCATTTCATTTACTTCTGTTCAGTTATCGTAGACGTGTGGCGGCAGATCATTCGACGTTGCTCTCTGAACGCATAATAGGCCAGCTCAAAAAGCAAAAAAAAAATGATGAAAACACCAACAAAACAGCCCGAACAGTCCCACCATAAGCGAAATTCCATTGGGCAAATGCATATGGCTCATTTTGATCCATGCCACAACAGGTTCTGGCTCATTTTCCATACGAAATAAGATCTGCGTACGCGTTTTCAGGGCATTGCCTCAACCATTTTCTTGCCACATTTTTTCTAGGGGAACGTGGCGGGATTTTCTTCGCATTGCAATTTTATCTGACTTAGTTTTGGTTTGTGGATTAGGTTCATTTCTAAAACAGACGCCTCTTTTGTTGGTCAATATGGGAATAAAAAAAAACAGGCCAGGTTTGTTTGCTCCGTTTACACGAAAGCCAGTACCGCTGTACACTGGCTTCGTGCTCTGCTGCCGGCCTGCCACTTGCCATTCGCTGCACCCCCTATACACTGTTTGCAATCGGTGCTGGGGTCCTCTCAGAGAGCAGCAACTTATCTTTTCTTTCGCCAGGGTGGCGGTTTCAGCTTGTCGGGTCGCATATGCTCTGGTGGGGACGAAAACTTTTTGTCTTTAAACATTCGACAAATTCCTCCGCCCTAGCGGGCCGTGGTGTCGGCGGATACTGTTGCCCATGCCTGGTGTTTGAGGCTCAACCATTTCCGGCCCTGAGCCGAACTCACATCGCGTTTTTCTCTGGTTTTCGCGGAAATGCTCCTTTTGCATTTGTCGGTAAGATGTATGCTTGCCGCAGAGAAACCCGCTGCAGGGTTTTTCTACGGAATGCCTTCCAACGTCCGGCTCGCGTACGTGAGCAGCGTTCGCTGAACAAGCCAAGGCGACACAAAGGGTTGGAGCCGGATGGCGACGAGCGGAGTGGTGAGAGGGGATGCTTGACCCTAGCGCCCGGCGCCTCTAACGACTCTTACGCCTGCTTAGGGAAAGTTACCGTGGGAGTACAAAAGCCCTGTTCCACAGTGGGCGCGTCCATCAGGACCAGAAGGATCGCTCACAAAGAAAGCGCAAGAATGTTACCAAGCCCGACGGCGGCAGGTTGACAAAGTGAAACCATGCATCGCAGTTGTATGGCGGCATTCCTTCGGATAACTAAAGCCAGTTACAGCGGCACTCTTGATTGATAGCCATTGTGCCTAATGGCTGCAATGCACAACGACGGGTTTACGGACCCCGAGCTGCATTCCTATGAACAGACCTCGAGAACAAAGGGCTTGAGAGGGGAAGGGCACGGAGTTAAGGTGGCCAATGGTCAACATGAGAGAGACAGCTGCGCAGCGGGCGATTGGTGAAAATGTACCCGGGCCAGACATCTCGACGGGCACCAACCAGACTTTTGGCCGAGAGAAATTTCGGCTTCAACATTGGACTGTGAACTGTTTCTTTGACGTTATAAAACCCTGAGTACATCGGATAAAAATGCGAGGCGGATTAAACATAGCGTAGTCTCGCGATGTCGGATTATCGTCAAGGTGTCGGTAGATAGCAACGAGTTTGCTTAACCAACGGCCCGAACGAGAGGACAAATGAGAAGCTCATTCCCGCCTTGCATCCTGAGCCATTGCTATTGGCAAAGACAGCAGGACAATTCACGCTGCTAAGCCGAGGAAGCGACAAGGCGCATCCCTGGAAATAACGAGCTTCTTTAGAAAACTTCCATAGGTAAGCGCTGACGATTGCCAACATTTTTTATTCTACATATACTGCAGTTCAGTGCGTCTCGATACTGAAATTTTCGAGGCCTGAATCGTTGGTGCTTTGAATGGCAGACCGTTAAACGTTGAACTCTGAGGAGGTTTTGGGGTAATAACACACGGAATTAGGCGTATGACATCTCCGATTTACCTAGCATTTTGTTTCCTTACTTCGCAACTGGTAGACGCAGGTTCTGTTTGGAGAAAAATACGGAGGCGCAAGAGGTTTGCCACGGAGATCTGAACTGTCGAGTGCAAACATGCAGTTCTGTTTCTGACGACTTGGCCTGCGCATAACGTTTTGGATGCTGCGGAATATGTCTTAACATTAACAGAGGGATTGTATAGTCACTGTGCAGTACACGTATTTATTCCTGTAAATATTAAAATAACTGCTGTTCTTTTTCTAATATTGCAAATTTCGCAATGGGATATTTAACGTGCGCCAAAATCTTGAACACACAATTGTTTTCGCTTTTCACCTCCATCAAAAAAGCGGATACACTTAATTTCATTTCTCTTTGCAAGTTTACGCGCCTTTATGGTAAACGCTGGGTGTTCATCGTGTTTGTACTAGTGACAATCGGTATCCTCGCCTTCTCCCCTAATTTCAATAGAAAACTTACCTTGGGTTGCCCCCCCCCCCCCCCTTCCCGAAAAAAATCTGAGTACGTGCATGTTCGATATTGAAATAAAAATGAGAAGGTGTATTTTCTTGAACCGAAGCAGATGACTGACTATTGCAGAATTTCCCGCAGTTTGAGTAGCGCAAGACGTGTTCGGGTATGCTTTAAATATTAATGCGCAATAATGAATCCCGTACTGGGGAAGAAAAAACGGCCATTGGAACGGGAAGCAGCTGAAAACAAGCGGCGGACTGTGCAGTGTTTGCCTTCCCTTTTTTGTCTTATATACAGGGTGTTTCTCGTCATAATGTCGATACAAATGTAAAGCTCTTGTCGCTAAAGCTTAAGATAAGCGAAGTTGGATTTTGCATTTTAAAAAGAACGTTAATGGTGTGTGGGGGTCGTTCACCAGCAGCTTTTCAACCAATGAGTAGCAGACGGCGCGCCGAGACCAATCTCAACTAACGCTACCGCAGGGCCACCACATTGTCGGCGGCAGCACCTCCCCGCGCCGCGGTACTAGAAGTCCGCGCTCTTTGCCGATTGACCAAATATAAAAACATTGATTAACTGTAGGGTTTCACGCGGCGACGAAAAGCAAGCGATGAGGCGCGCAATCTAATAACGTTGAGGTGAACTTTGACAGCCGTTGTTCAAAGGCCGACGTAGGATGAGAATGGCGCTGCTCTTGGGGTAAGGCTGTTAACCCGAAGACGTTATGCCCAACTTTCCATTTTGAGATTGAAGACTACGCCTAACGTGACATCTTTGGGTTTAACACCTCGAACCGGCACACACTCAAATAATTGCTCACTGAACGCCGAGCAGTAGATATCGATTCGCGCCGTACTCCCCAAGCGCAAACGTTAAGACTACGGCATGCACACGAGAGAGATGCTGCGCGTGTTCTAGAAAAGTGGTGCATACCTCGAGATGCTCTCAGTGAGGAATCGGACAACCAAAAAATTCATCATAGGAAAGCTTCACGCTGAACCATCGTAGTCTTAAGACGAAGGGGTCCATAATTTTATGCCATTTTTAACGGCGAGTTAAAAACGGTATTTTGTTGAATGCGTGCCAACAGGCCCGAGCCCTCGCAGTGCACTAATCCACACAACACACGCGATCTGTTTTTAATAACTTCCCTCAAGGCAGCGGAAAGCATCAACCTGCACAACCGTAATTATCAGAAAAGCACCATACGGCACACTTTATAGCGTGATCATTTTTAAACTGTACAGTTGATTGGCACGCTGCTCATTCATTAGCCTGAAACAATTACGATATTCCAAATTCACAAGTTCATAACAAGTGCTGTCCACGTCTTGCGGGCGTAAGATATTGTGAAACAGTTATGAATTCAACAAATAAAAGATGGCTAAAACAAATCGCAAATATAAAATCTTTGTAGCAATCGCATAAATGTATTAGGGGTACAGTCCCACAACACGCTATTGCACTACCTTTTATAACTGCATAGACCACGGCCCTTCCAAAATGAGAGACCGCCGCAAGCATATGCCGTCTCCAAATTACAAACAAAAGAAAGAGCCAAGAACATTTAAAGATCAGCGTAGTGCCGGCTAGGCCGCTCTTGCAATTACACACACAAAAATAGTATGTGCACCGGCTTAAGAAACATCAAAACGGAGCGTGAACCACTCAACAGCAGCATAGTGGCAACCCGCACCGCCTCGAGATCCTCTCGGTCGGGGCACACCAGCGCCACGCACTGCAGTTAACATGCACGGCTTCAAGAGCACTGTGGGGAGAAGGCGCCGCTTTTTCCACTACCCAAGTATTCTAGTTCTATATATCCCCGGCGTTGACGGGATTTGCGCTGCGTGGCTGACAGGGGCTCGTCATAGAGATAATATACTGGGCTCGTGGAGTGTTTTGGTTCTGTTTCGCTTCCTTTCACCTTTCCGCGCCCTAAAAAAACTTATGTTGACGTTTATAGGCAAAGAGTACGTTTAGGTCACTTAAAAATCAGCTGCGTCTTCGTAGAGTACGCGATCGCCTGCAAGAGCTACCCGGGGACGCGGTTCTGCGCGCTTCGTTCCCGCTCTTCCAGGCGTCAGCGACGGCAGCAAAATATCACCCATGTCACCTCCATAAGATCTCTCACAAATGAATTCTACTGCCGCCTCGTTTAGACCTGATACTGGCACAGTGAGAGATTGATTTTGTTTTGCAGCGTGGACAACGAATGCGGCTTCGTTTCGAATATATACGTCGCAGAAAAATATGTTTCGGGGATGTGATTAACCAATCCCGGACAATAACGTATACCTTTTATAAGAATATAAACCATGCGAAAATGTTAAATATATCCCAAGCCTGTGCGTCGTTAAAGGAACCATGAAGATAAAATACAAGTTGGGTTTATTAAAAAGACGGCTTAGTCCCGATAACAATGATACCAATATCATCGCAATCTTCGAACAAATAACGGATAAATTAAGGAAAACGTGTGAAGCAGTCGCGACCCCCTAGCCAATTTCCCGCAACTTTTCTATGACGTCACGGAACCTTGTTTGTGCGATTGGCGGCCGCCTAACTGACCTGTAGCGACGAGACATGACTGGACGTCTGTAATGGCGCCTCTAGTTCCATGTGACCGCATCACTTGAATGCTATCGTGCAGTTCACGCACTGAAAATTATGTTTTATTGTTGGCCCGTATGACGTCATTCTTGCTCATAAAACGTCACTGTGGCGCGAAATTCGAAAGTTTTTAATACTTCTTGCTTTTTTTTCGTCAAAAAAAAACATCTTTTGTGGCTATAATGAAGCTGAGTGAGACACTGAATCCTAGTTCTTTCAAATTAAACGAAGTTGTATTTTCTCTTAATGGCTCCTTTAAGTACGTGGCCACACACGCCATATAGAAAGAACCAAGGCAAGTTATTGAAACCACGGAAAAATAAATGCTGTGAAATTGCGGAATTACGAAACATAAAAGCTCTAGGAAATGAAAAAAAGAAAACAGTGCAGCTTCTGACATGCTAGAGACGTTCGTCTAAACTTAAGCCAGGTAGGGTTCACTAGACCAACCATAAACGAAATGCACTGCTATTTCGCGAGACATCAGGGCGGGAGAGCGGAGGGGGATGCTGTGTACAAATGCGGAGCGGAATCAAGCAACGAACGTTTTAGTAATGCCATACACAAATCTCGCGTTCACTTTCCTTTTGTTTTTCTCATTCAACGAAGAGGTGATCGTACGGCGGACGCATTTTTGGAAGTGTACAGGGTAGGCTGTTCAATAAGCGATGAAAGGTGTCGTTGGAAGAGTGTGGTATGTGATAAGGCCCCCTGAGTTCAGTTTCTGCTTTATTCTGCAGGCTCCTTGTGCCATATGACGATATTTCAAAGAAGCATTTAGTCGCGGGCGTGGAATATATTGTAAGCCCGTATCCGCGCTGCTCGCAGAGGATATATGTAGCAGATGCATGTTTGCGGGTGCTCACCTCAGAGACGACGACTCTATCGTGTGCTAATCCACGAGTATAATTATGCATTGTCCATCGTAGTTTTGTTGAATATTCCCGAAATTAACACAGACTAGCTTGTATATGGTGGTAATCAATGTCTGAGGTATAATATTGGCAAACGTATCTGGCGTGCTGTCAAGCATAAGTGCTCCGCTGATTATGTAAGCGCACAAAACCGATTTAAATCGTAGTGTATAGCCGTACCATGAACATCTGAGGAAGCGGTGGTTACGTAGACACGGATAGTAAATTCAGGTCAGTGTAACTACCATCGGCTCCATCATACGCCGGTTCCGCGACGCTGGCCTGTGACACACACCTGGCGCTTACATTGACCGAATATACCACGCTAAGATCGCGTCAGAAACATTTACAATCTCGTAAACACACCCCATTTGCGAACAGAGTGACTGTTCCACATAAAGATGGATACCCGTGACAGTGCTTACTGCTGCTAAAACAGTTTCAAATCCATTTCAATCCAATGCAATCCAAATCCAATTCAACCCAATGCTCTCCGCGCATGCGCCGCACGGCTGTCCAGAAGCACACACGCACACACACAATCTCTGTCTCTAACCGTTTGTGAACCGTAACACTAAGATCGCGTCAGAAACATTTACGCTCTCGTAAACACACACCATTTGCGAACAGAGTGACTGCTCCACATAAACATGGATTTCAAACGCCCGCAAACGGTAAATCTAAGTCGTGAACGTGCCGCAAAAGCAGCGTTGGTACAGGGGGAGCGGGGCGCGGGCTTTCGAAACGGGCCGCTAGGGGAATTTCAGTGGCGCCCCACAGGCCTTACTCGAGGCCTATATATAGGCGGTACAACGCGGCGCAATCTCGTGTTTACGCGTAGCGCAATCTAACGTAGTTCGATACAGTCACTGTGTATTACAACTTGATCAAAACCTGACTACACCGCTGTTTTTGCGCGTTTTGTCGTTGCTAGGTTATCTTTCTGCCTTTTTTGAGTGTTTTGGAGTGTTCTTGTATCCTTAAAGGTAGTTTCCGCACAGATCTTGGTGGTGTGCACACAGATGGACGCGGGCGGACATTGGGAGGTCCTAAGGTACTCAACACCGTTACAGGCGAGTGAGTAAGCTGTTTGACTCTCGGGTACTAACTCATGGTCGTTGCCCTGTTATTAAGACTTCTGACACACACTAACTCTGCTTGGTCTACCAGACACAAGCTCGAATCCTGACGGTGCATGTGTGATTTGTTGCATTGTAAATGCTATGCGCACGGATGAACGCGGACGGACATTGTGTGGTCCTAAGGTACTCCACACCTAATAAAGTAGTTGAGACCACAGCCCTCGCGCAGTGTCCGTTCCTTCCTTGTTGTGCCTTGCTTTTGTTTTTGCTGATCATGAATGATGAATAGTCTCAAAATGCTGTCTTTACAGCAAGGTTCAAGCGCCAGGCCAGTAGATTCTGATGAACCTAATAATGGCGAATTCCGTTGGGAGAGCAAGAGCCCTCAAAAGCACTCTTAAAGTGCTATCTCCTGAGCAGGCGTGTTTCAGTGGTCGAACAGGAGTAGGAGCACTATCACCCAGTGGTAGAGCGAGATCAGTTTCGCTGCTCCGGGAGCAGCCGGGAGCAGTTCGATCTGCTCCCGCTTGAAAAGCGTAGTAAGCACAGTACGAAGGAAGTCACATGACTTTTAACGTCATATCTTCCCCCTTATGTGTATTTTTTTCCACCCGGGATTGTCGCCGCTCGGCGAGCGTGGCCTGGAGAGGACGGCGATATCTCTCGTACATTTGCAACTTTGCGGAATGGGCAGCGAGCCTTATGAGCATGAAATGCTTCCTACCGCCCCACGTACCTTGCCCTGCTTCGCTCACCAATGCTTTTCCGCGGACATTGCTGGGATGCCTAAAGAACGAAATACGTGGAGCGAACTTTAACAACGAAGTTCGCGCGGCGCGAAATCTCCAGCGGCAGGACGCCGTAAGTTCGTCGGGCTGAGCTACATGGAGCGACTACAAGGCGCGCGTCGCCGCGTCTCTGCTGGGTTGCTCTCAGTGACCTCCATGCCCAGAATGAACGGTGCCGTTCAGTAAACACACCCTGTAAAAGAGCTTCCCACTTTGGTTTTACGTCATTTAACTATTCTGTGTGAGGCAGGGGCGTTTCTTCTACTGTAATATTCGTTCTCAGTTCTCCTAACCCCTAAAGGCAGTTGAAAAAAAAAAACGAACGGCACCGGGAAGATTAGAAACAGTGACTCCAAGAACAAGTAGCCGGCATTTTAACCTCCACTCCACCCTGAGAAATGGCGGATATCTGCAAAATACAGCCTCTTAATCCAAGCCCTCAATAAATTCAGCCAGCGGTTACTGGATTTTTGTCGTATTGGACAGGCCGTCGTACAGATGCCGCCTGTTCCTCACTCGCCCATCTTGCAGACGGGCTCCCTATTGCTACTACTACAAGTTTTGTAGCGAGATCGCGTATTTTTAACTGATAAATGCTATTTTGCATGCCCATCTCGGCGACACAAGCCCCTACCGCCGGGTCGGGGCCGTGTTTTCCCAGAGTCGTGTTTTCCTTCCCAACATGCTCTCTGGTTACGTCCGCATACCAATAGCAGGTGCAGTGGCCCTCCTCCCGCATGCTCCCAAGTGTTCTGGACCCTACTGACTGCACGAGGCCACTGCTCCTCTTCTCTCAATGGAATTCGCCATAAGCACCCAGCCAGTGCCATGTGGCGGCAGCGCCAACGGCCTGCGAAATTAATGGTGGTAGCTTGAGTTTTGTGCTTCTGCAGTCTTGCGATGGTCTTGTGGCCGCTGTCCATATGAGCTTGGTTTCACTCGACTTCCACGCTGCGTTTCTTGGTCACAGACCTTTTTCTATAGTACCGCACGGAAGGGCAACACACATAAAAGTAGACACGACAAATTTAATAAATTTTCAGCAACCAAAATCAAGCGTGTGCCATCCTGATAAAACATTGCTATGTAAGGTTCCTGTATTCTGTGATCTGTCAGGAATTCAGCATAGTGGCGGTCACTGCCAATGTAAACGCCATTCCATAGTTTATAAATACCAGATATGCATTGGTCAGCACGTGTGCGGCGCGCCAGTTCAGTAGATTCGCGCGCAGCGCACGTATATAAGTTTCTACACCGTGTGCGGGCGCTTTTCATGCTCAAGACAGACAAAGGGGGTTCGGTTCGCTCGACGCCTTCGCCCGTACGGCTTGCAATGTCTTGCATTAGAGTGAACCTCGGTGTAATAGGTAATTGCAGCTGTTGGCTGCTAGCATAAGCTAACCCAGCGTACTGATTTTTTACGGTTCGCGTTTGTTTCATCTGAACGCAAACCAAAAGCGCATGTTCACAAACAGATCACAAATTTTGATACTCCTAACCTGGTGCAGCGTCACACACGGCGCACAATACGCCTTTACGCCTTAATACAGCTGACCGCATGCCTGTTACAAAAAGATAACACCGAGACAGATTAGATGTTGCAAGGGGGTACGAGCGCCACTAACGATACCGTTATTACATTTAGATCTGAATAACAGCGCCGTTATTCACGGCCATAAATGCGACCAGTAGCAACGGGCGCGTACCGCTGCCAGCCTATAGTGTTTCAACCAACGGCGCAATGTCCCCACCTTATTGTAAAGTTCGGCTATGAAAAAATGCGATCTAAGCATTTCCCAAGCTCTCATTGTCAACGTGCAAAACCAGCGAGGCCAAATTTCACTAAAGCTACGCAGCGCGCTCAACCTACGAACTACAATTCTAACAGTGCATTTCCCAACACCGGCACTTCCAACAAATGTCTCTTTCTTTCCAGATGCTTGAACGATGCTGAGAAGAAAGCAGCATGGCTTTTTCTGCGAGACACAGAAGGTTAGCTCGAAGCTGCCAGCGGCTGGGACGCACAAAAATGGCGGCTTCTGCCAGCGTCATCCTGCCTGAGGCCTCGCAAGGGTTGTAAATCTTGGATTTGCATCTTGCACGAAAAATTTACAAAACATAATTAAAATATTTAACTTTTCGCATAAGCGAAACATTTTATTTTGATTACGAGCAAGTTTTAAAAGTGCCACGGTATGTGCTAAGTTAATTTTCAACCGATTTTTCTTAATAGTCGTGCCAGCTACCAGTTATTTTGAACGATATTACCACTAAGAACTTATTTGTCCCAGTAACAAATATTTCCATAATTTATATCTATGTGCATTTGTGGTAAATTTTCATGTAAAGAACTTGAAAACTGAACTGATCATAATGTTCTGAATATATGTATTGAATGGAGGAATGGTACCGAGGCCCCTTAAGGCATCTTTTGCCATTAGTCTCGGGGCCCTCTTGTGAATTGCCTGAGAAAAAAAAAAGAAAAAAAGAGGGGCTACCTCGGGCGCAGAGAACCCCACGTGCGCTAGCTTGAGCTTGAGCGCACGAGCCCTGGTTTCAAGGTGGGAGGGGTGGTACCAGGTGTTTCCTGAATATGTTCCTGGAGCAATAATCTAAGATTAAAAAGGGTCACGCTGTTGTCCTCCGACTTCCTGCCTCCAAAGAAAGGGTGGAGGGCAATGACCTATGCCCCACCTATCATGTTCCCCTTAGCGAAAAGGAGATGAGTGAGGGTAAAAAGGCGAAAGAATCAGCAGTGCCTTCATTCCTTTCACTGCCGGCTATCGAGTCAGCGGTCTTTTTTCACTGCCCTGTTTGCTGTGGAGTATCCGTCTGTGACGTTCCCTTTCATGGATGCGAATGTTGAGTTTTTTTTCTCTGCAGCCAGGAAGGAGATCGAGGCCCTCGATGGCAGCCGTCGAGACCCGGGGATACGGCGGCGCCTGCTGTTGCGAAACCTGTGGAGGGGCTGGAGCCTGCCTACCACCAGCGACCGCTGTGACGAGCCCACTGGGAGCAGCGAGAGCGACGGAGCTTCTGGCAAAGTGGACGACGTGCCTGCAGTGAAGATGGGAAGCACTGCCACACGGAAGTGCTCAGGAGACCCCGAAAATGGTAAGTGCTGCGCCAGGACGAAATTGCTGCTTTCCCATGCTCTTCCGCTCTCTCGATAAGCGTATTTCGTAGCTGTGAATGCTTTACGACATTGGCTGACATTCTTCTTGGTATGTTGCAAGAGTTGTCTTACAACGAATTTATTTTTGCTTTTACCCCGGAGATGCTGCGAACCCTTCCAAGCGACGAAGACTTCTGTGTTCGACGAACACTTACCCCGCACTCAGAAAAGATGAAACCCAAGAGCCGGAAGAACCTTCCAGCGACGATGAAGACGACGACAGCTACCCGGTCAACGGGGCTCCGTTCCCGACATCCACAGATGACTACGGGTTGCCGCAGGACGAACCTGTGACGGACCCGGACCTGTCATTTCTGGACTAGCAAACAGCTGCCTCATTAGAGAGATGTTACATCATGCAACTCCACTTAAATTTATTAAGCTCCATTTGTGGTAGTGTTTAAAGCGTAGGCGTTATTTGCAAAGTACACCAACTCGATTGACGGAATTAAATAAACGAGTTAAATAAGGCGTCGTTGTATATTCTGAAGTTTTTTCCGTTCACTGGGTAAAGTACCTCATTCTACGACATAACGTCAAATTGTAATGGCTCGAAACAAAAACTCGCTGAGTTTAGCTATGGATAGGCAAACGAGGTGACTTATTACTGCAAGAAATTATGCATACGCCGAAAAAAATGAAATAACTAGATGTTAATGCTGTTTCTATTGCAATGCTTTAACTAATAATTATACAAAACGCAGAATATAAACCCTAAAGCAAAAAATCAAGCCCAGAACGTCTATTTAGGTGAGCATCTATCCATACAAATTCGAAAAAAAGCAATGCAAACTGCATTCTTTGCAATTTTAGAAAGTATCGATACAAACAAATATTCAAATAAAACACATGTATGATACCCCGAGTCCCCACGGGAACTACAAAAATGTACAAACAAACTGACAAACAAAAATGAAAGTAACAATCAATTGAACCAATGTCTCCATTCATGAAAATTCAAAGCCCCGAAAATATGCAATGCGTAAACGGGTAAAAATTTTGCTGTAGAGTTCCAAGCTGACATGTGGCTGGACATACGGAAGGGATTCTCAAATAATCGTCAAGGAGGACCTTTGCAGCGGCTGCACGTTCTCTGGCAGTGGATTTCTATTGTTTTCGCGCCCGTTCTCCTGTCGTATCACGCCCTTGTTCTTCCCAGTGAACAACACGCACCAGTCCCCTAGCGATGTAAAAGAGCACAACGTTTACGCTGTTATCAGCCGGTTACGTTCCTTGTGAAACAGACCAGGGTGGCCCGTAGGAGTATTGCTTGTATTTCCTGGCTGGGCGCGCATAGAGGCAAACATGTGAGTGCGCCGTCCCTGGTTACGTGTGGCTCCGCTGGATGGCGGTACTTATCCGTCCTAAGCACACGACTGTGTTTCACGTTACAAACTCTACATCTCAGAGAACGCAAACTATGGCCTTGAGTCTAATGTGAGTGCGATTAAGAACATTTTTGTTGACGCCACTCTTTCAGACCAAATTGAAACGGAGCATACCATGAATGCCCGAGTTCATAACTTCGGCGTGAGGGCGCAGTCGCACAAGCCGTGCCATGTCCGTGGCGCATCGGCCATTTCTGCGGCCGTTTCCAGCGTTGCCAAGTGAAGAAATTGAAGCTAAACTATTCAATGAAAACCACCTATAGCAACGGCGCAAAGTAAAGCGGCTTCACCAGAATGAGAACCGGGGGGTAGAGGGTAAAAAAGTACAGCTCTGCGTTAAAAACTGCTTTTTCACTAATACACATTTAAACCTCTTACAATAAAGTGCAAGGGGAAACTACTGAAGGTATCAACAGATATCGATATGGGGTTATGTGTTGTGAATGAATATATTGATCCAATAATGTCACCTACCCTTGACGTCGCCAGAACGTAGCAGAAACCAATTCCTATTTAAAATGTATTGGGATAGTATCGATAAAAAAAGAAAGACCGCCGCTTTCTGTAACCGTATTCCGTACATCAATGGCCATGAATAGACAGCCGGCAGGAATTTAGTAAAGTTTACAACTCCTCTTGGAACTAACCAGTCATAACTTAAGACCGGAAATTTAGGAAACGTACCTATTTTACCAGGAGTCCATATCAATCCTGTTTAGCATAGAAGCAGAAAATAAGGCTAGGGAAGCATTTTAAGCAGTAGTATGTTGTCTCTATAGGTGCCTGTTTCAGTTTTGTGGGCTTTTTAGTACATAAGAAATCTTTTTTTTGTGTTATATGCCTCTATTGTTTTCTTGTCGATAATCTGCAAGAACTGCTCTTGCTTCAGAAGCCCGCAACTGGGTGTTTATCGCACGCAGTGTGGGAGAAATATCCGTGAGCCATCTCAAACACGGCGAGAAACACAAACCCTCCTCTAGCGCATCGTCCTCAACCTCGCCCCATTGGCCGAGCCACCATAGGTCCAAAGCAGCATATCCACAGCCACCCTCACCGACGTAATCCCTGTCCACACGAACTGTTACTTTCTTTGTCCTTCTGTTGCGCTGCCTGCGCGGACCAACACCAAGAACTTTTGCCGATGTGCCCAAGCCATTGCTAACTCAATAACAAACAACCAAAGAAGAAAGTGGCTGCGACACATCCCGGTAAATGCCCCTCAGGTCAAATACGCCTTCTAAGGGGAAACCACGTGCAGTCCGGGCACACCAAGGTTTTAAAGTGACGCCACAAACACGTGCACTAGCGGCGCCAATCTCGGTTGTACCGCCGGCGGCCTAGATGCAGCAGGAGTAGGACGAAGAAGCAACGAGAAGCGGAGTTTACAGGAATGAGCACCTCGGAACTTATCAAGTAGTCTTGTCGTGACAGCCATCATTTGCAATGCCGGGTAACCTTCAAGGGCATTTGGAAACATAGCAATAAAAGAACTAGTTCCAAGAAATCTTGCGGGCTTTCTAATATTATGTCATTGGGTTGTTACTGAACGGTGTTATTCCAGCGGCCTCGCTAGTCACCTGCTCCTGCAGAACAGAATAGCTCTGTAATCTGTGCAAAGATATTGCACTTCATGAGGTCCATCGGTGCTGTCAAGAGCGGAAGACGGCGTTCTGTTCTGTTTACGCGTAAATACCTGCGGTTTATTTTTTTCGATCCGCAGATGTGGCTTTAGGCAGCAGTTACCGATTGTGCCTCTTCCGCCAATCCTGTTGTTACCCTTAAAAGCTCGGCTAAGGGCGGTAAAATGTTTCAGAAACATTCACTGGTGTTATTAACAGGTTTTTAGCTGAAGAAGGCCTGGTAGCCCAAGCTCTGTTACACCACGCTACGCTTGAATGTTACTTGGCACATTAGCGTGTTTGTTTAGCACTCTAGCCGAAAGCACTTTCGCAGCTGAAAGCTTAGGAAAAGAGTACTGACCACATTTCGCATATGCGAGATAGATCCGCCACCAGCACCGAAGGACCGGTTGTGGACGGCTGTTCCTAGGCGACATCCTGCCATTCTGTATGAATTAAAATTCCTGGACTCGGTGTGCTTTTCAAACTGCGGGCGCTTCCAAGCATCGAACATTTTGATATTCCAGATGGAACGAGGTCATAGAGCATGCGGAAGTACAAGAACGGTCCCTTTTTTTGCACACAATTATCGACTAAAAGCAGGTACGATTTCAAGCAGCAAATCATTCAGGTAAGTCTGGTTTGTGATGGTGTTTAAGCCTTTCTTAAGATGCCAAATCACCTTCCATTGCTCTTAAATCTGTTTAAAAAGCAACCATTATGTGTGGTATTCTTAAGAACAAAATAAAATTAGTGCACCCATCACAAGATTTGCCCGGTGTTTTCCATGCAAATATAATTTTGTAGTAACACACGGTTCTGAAGTAAATACGAATTCAGCCTACATGTACCTAAACTACAGTATTTGATGCTTATACTTGCCTATGTGCCCATTGTAGCCGCCTAAAACCTTGTTTTCTCGTGTCAAAAGTGCCGGTATAGATGCTTTGAACATATCTCTCAAGAGAGCACTTGCCATTCTCGGCTGAAGCGGCTGTGTACACGGACGCCATTAGGGTACGCCTACACATTTGCCGCTGAGCTGGATAAACGCCCGGCCGATTGAACCGAGAATGCGAAATATGTGCGCAGCGCGGGTTGCTGCAGAAGTTTTATTTTTACGCTTTTGGTGATCAAATGTGAGGACACGAGCCATGTAAGCCTCGGTGGTGGTAGATCGTGTGTGTGCATTTTTGTGTGTGTGCATACATTCTGTTTGCAGCAATCACGCAACTCAGGCTTGCCGCCACAAAATTGTTCCTTGTTTTGCTTCTTAGCCTGGGTTCAATACAAGCCACCCGTTCATCCACTCGGGAGTAGTAGCGTGCTCGTGAAAGGAGGGGTGTGCTATGAAAGTGTACAAAGAGGCAACCATTTATTAAAGCATTGTACCTTCGTATTCATAAAGCGAAGCGTTTTATTCCTCATTTGGGCCGTCGTTTAGCAACGCGCTCTCCAGGAACGCCAACTACAGAAGGGTTTTTAAAAAAGAGTTTTAAATCCGTCAACAAAAAAAAAACACTTTTCTTGGTCGAATCTGACCACGCGTTTCTCTGGTTACGAAGCTGACGTCTGTCTAATCGCACCATTCTGACATGGTCGAGGCCCTTTCGATTTTCGACTATCTTTCACTCACGTTGCGTGGAAGAGAGCTTCGCGTTTTAACCTTCTATCCTTTTGGCGAACCTTTGAAAAACAAATAGGAATTGGTTATAATCTTTTTGAACAATTTAATGGCCTGAGTGCGTAGTTGGTAACTGCGACACGCGCATGTCTTCTAGAGATTTTTGGGTCTAGTTTGACGAAATGGCCGGTATGGCTTAAAGACCGACATGAATGAAGGAAGTACTGGGTCGCCCGGTGGGTGGGTCAACTGGAACACATTCAATGGCGCTCCCTCAGTGAGGTAATCCAGATCTCCTCTTCGATCAGCAGCGGTAGCATGATTTCTACTACCAGAAGCGTCATCTTGGGTGAAAAGCCTGGGTAAAAGAGAAGTCGGGACAGCTTGCAGGGACCAGGAACATCTGTTGATGTCAAGACAAGTGATCAGGAAATTTATTTGCCGTCGTTAAAAATTTATCTGCTCCAAACGACTGCTTGACATTCATGCAAAATTGATTTGCCTATTCAGAAGAAATAACCCGCTGAAGCAATGAGTACACGAGTGCTAAAAAACCGATAGCGATGGGCGTGCATCCACAAAAGGAAAGCGAATGTCGTGGTTTCTCTCAGTTAAAGGCGCCATGGCCACGTGATGCCGAAGTAGGTCGAGACCCACACAGGAAAAAAATACTGTGGTTGATTCCTCTTTCATAGGAATCCGTAAAGTGTGCAATGTGCAACGAAATGTGCACCGAAAGGAGAATTATTTGCGGGATGCCGGCTGTCTTGTCGGTGTGCTTGACGTGCCACGTCCTGCTAGCGGGTCGCTTCAGGAAAGGTGCGACCTCTTCGGTCACTCCGTCAGGGCACCGATACAGACGACGCGGCTGCGGAGGTGCCTGCCCCCGACATGTTGATTCTTGCTCCTGAAGGAGAGGTAGGTGCAGAGCAAGGCAACCAACGCATCTTCATATAGCTTGGTGGACCTTAACATGTCTTTTTTTAACTTTTGTTTCTGATTGTGTGTGGTGTGTGGTGTTTGCTTTGTCGGGAGAAAGTTGTTTTGCTGTTCTTTCAAGCAGTATATACTATGCCTTTACGCGGCATTGTTTCCTGTAGAGAGGTTTTTTGTCGTTTTGTGTTTAACATAGTTGTGTGAGGATAACAGAGAAAGTTGCTTTACTTTTGACCACTGTATCATATGTCTTGACATGGTGTTGCTTTATCTGGGATAGCCAGTGACTACTGTATTGATGGGTCGTGAGGCCTTGTTGTGATTATAGAGACCGGTCAAGACGGTCAAGATTATTTTCAGAGGATTCTGTTGATTACACTGTGACCGTCATTCTGCTTTGAAGCAAAGAATGATAATGCATGTACCACAAGCAAAAAAAAATTAATCAGCATACTGCCCACTCTTCTGGACACATTTAGTTCAGTCCTGTCAGGAGTTATATTATGACATAGCACACCCTTTGCACGGTGACTTTGTTTGGTAATCTCTGACAGATCATTTTACTTAACAGAACACGATATGCAATTATGCATCTCCACTGTTGATGCAAAAAAACAAACATGCCTAAAATGTTGGACGCTGTCTCTTAACACAAAGTTCACTGTCATGGTTCACTCTGACATTATCATGATAAGTGAAAAAATGGTCACAAAAATTTCATTTACCCACCATTGCCTGTATTCTAGTACTCTGTGCTTTGATGACTGTTTGCTGAGATTTGTGAAGAGGCATGTTGCTATTTCTTCCATCATGAAGGACACCTGCTTCTAAAAAATAATTATGATGTGACAACAGCAGCATCTACAAAGGTGTATTAAAATTTCATCTATAAATCAGAGGGTGACAGGTTATGTTGAACTGTTTCCTTTTCGCCCTGCATGCAGCAGCACCGTCCAGCAGTAACCAACACTGGAAAAAATCACCGCGACAAAATCAACTATAACATTTCTGTAGTGATGGTACACATCCTTATTTAAAGTGCACAGTAACCATTATTATCTTCATTGCAAAAATAAAGAAGGGAAAATTGATGTTTGTGATGCAACGCCAAAACTGCTTTCTCTACTCCAGCTTGTTAAAATAGTCATAGTAGGCACCTATTCTTGTTGAGGCACACAGTACTGCTTGTTCGTTCAGGGCCTTCCCCGCCCAGCAGCTCTCAAGATCCAGTGTGTCCGAAAATGTGTTCATTATGAGCTTTACGGCCAAAAAACAACAAAGGGTTGAAAATTTGGTCTCTATCTTAGTTAACGAAACGTATTGCGATATGCTTTATCTATTTAATCCTCAAAGATAGAGGCATAAAACAGGGAAGTCGAATTACAAAATATTCTAACGTAAGGATACAGTGCAAGTGCTCAATTACAGAAATTACACCTCATTGCACAGTTGTACCTTTGCGTGTAGAAACAAGTGGTTATCGCGGATGTAAACAATACCTGCGTGAAGGCGGTTTTATTCTCGGGATGTTTTAAGAAAAAAACTGAGCAAACTACTTCACGTTACATGATTAAACACCAAATTTGTGGCCGGGGTCAATGTGACGTAATACATGCTGAGGCTGTTAGAGCAGTTCGTCACGCAGAACAGCATGTTAAAGCAGCAGCGACACAAAATTTTATGTTACACTTCTATTGCTTTTATCGATGCTTAATGGCCTGGCGTACCTGAAAGCACTTCAAATACTTCAGCGCGCGATTGTTAATTACATTGAACAGCGTGAAAATCATTTGTTCCGAATTCCCGCGCTTTCATCGCGAACGGCGCATACGACAGACTCCCTGCCTGACCTCACCGCTTTGTGCGGACGTCACAGGCGCCCGCTTGAGAGGGTGTTGCACCAGCTCGGCGCAGGTGGGGCCGCGCGCATGAAGTGACACCCCGAGCTTTTCACGAACGCTGCGGCGCCACTTCTTTTGACTCTCCCTGGATGATGTCACGCTGATGTCCATTTGCTGAGTGCCGCTCCACGCGATGCTCCGTCGGCGCGATAAATGAGATCCAATTAAACTATGCTTGTGGCGTCGCAGGCCGCTCATATTTCACCAGGGTATTCCGTTGAGTGAAGGAAGCGAACTGTGCAATAATAGTAACGCCGAAAATTGGTGTCAGTGCTCCTTTAATATAGCTCATGAAACAAAGCTAGGCGGCAAACATATACTCGGGACGCTAAAGATTGGAGGTCAGTACTATTTTTCATTGACGTTGCAGTTGCAGCCCTGCTTTTTATAGAAAATTAAAACGAGCTTCCCGCGATATTGCCACGAACCCTGTATGGGTTTCTTTATGTGTTCTTTGTTTTTACCACCCGGCTACGCCTGGCTCGGTTATCTGTGTCCGCGAAGCGCGTCTTCCATTCTTTATTTGTATGCCGCACGGGCTATCTCATTCAAATAAGCAGACTGTTTCGCCCTAACGGCACTATCCCAGAATACTCTTCTCTCATCTACAATGTCCTGGATTTCAATGGAGGGTTCGAAAAACACTTGCGCCGAAATATAAAAGCGTGTAGAGCAGACGCCGCGGCACTCGATGTGCAAGTCACTTTGTTGACCGCTGCTTCGCCGCTTCTGAATTCTTTTGAGTTGTTAGGGGAGCACAAGTTCGTTACAATAAACTTGTTTCTCCTTCAAAACAACTGCGTCATCCTTGGCTTCGTGACAATATAAGTACGCAATCTGATCGTGCGCAAAACACGCACACATATGTTTTGAAAAACGGTTTTAATTCACTGCACAAGCGAGAGTGGCAGAACAATGACATGACGTTAGAAAATCGATTAAAATATCGTAGTCACGTCACAGTCCTCCTATATATAACTGCCGGGCAACAATTTTTTCTCCCACTCGGGAGTGGGAGCTGAAGTCTCTAAAAACGATGGAATGGTCCTCTACCAGCTGCACGAGAAAGTGCACTACCGTTTACGTCACTCTTCGTCCCAAGAGAACGCCCTCGGGGAAGACATCTTTGTGCAGCAACTGTACTGAGCGTTCAGATGTCCCTTCTTTAAAAACAGCTGTACCGCACGCATCGCTCCCTGGCGCATCATAACGGAACAAAGTAAAGAAATAAATGCGTATAAACTGGTTCAACTAGCATTCACAGCAACAACACTTCCCGTGACAATACACAAACAGAAAAGGCTTTATTATGTCTAAACAATTTTATTAATTTCGCTCTAGCAGCATTTGAAAATTATGAGATTGTCCCCAAAGGCGCTTGACAAGCACTTCCGGCACATGACGTACTACCCGCGCTCTCCGAGGGCGGGGCGGTGGCGATTTTGTACGTCATTTTGACGTCACGATCATCCGAAGCGGTATGGATAGGCATCGGATAGCAGAATACTGCCCCAGGCAACGGCTGCCAAAATTTTTGGTTTCCCTCTTGGTAAAGCCACGTGGGTGAATTCGAGTGACGTCGCATGGGCATTTGTTGTGGGTGTCGTTTAAAGCTTTCTTTCCAATCACCTTCACAGCGTCGATTGGAGCGAAGTTTTTTTAAAATGGAAGGCCGAGGCAGCGGCGGCAATGGTCAGATAAATGGTCCCTTGCGCGAGCCCTTCAACTGCACTAGGCCATCGGAGGCTGTCATGGATGCACACACGTGTGTGCCCTATATAGCCTTTTCTACACGATAGAGGCACTTCGTACGCAACACCACGTTTTCAACCAACAAAATGTGTGGCATGCTTTTAAGCGCAGCGGCTGCTCTTTTTCTTGCTGTTCACAGCGGTACAAATTAGTGCACGTTAGTTTCCAGATATTTATACAACGGGCGATTGCTCCACCGCTGCAAGCAAGATGAAGTTAGTGGACGACGTCGAGACGCCCCGATGACGCGATGCGCGCTCTTAAAGCACAGCCTGGCTCGGCAAACACAGCGCAAGCGGGCTGCTTCGCACATCCGACGGTAGGCATCTCTAATAGTACCGACGGCCACGTGCTCCCGAGTTCATACTAAGCGAGCTCACCGCTGTACCATCTGCGTCTCCCCGCTGCACTCTTGGGAACCGCATTTATGCGGGACTTGCTAGCTGTGCGCACTTTCACGGCTGGATTCGCACTACACACGTGTTTGTTGTGTGCTTACTCTTCAACTGCACACTCACGAACAGGCCACATGACGTGCATGAGGCTGGCCTGCTCGTCACGCCTCACTGCAATGTGATCATCACCTACAATAAACAGGTGCTGGGTCCGTAGACCCGCAAGACCCTGTGCACTTACCAAAGTTTCCAGCCACACATTACCGCCACTACACCGGCGACGATGCTAATCCTTTGTAAAAGCCTTGTGAAATATAGTCAAATTTAGACGTACATTTCGTTTCCGTACAGAACAGTGCCTCAGAACACAGGGTACATCATAGGGTACAAAACACAGGGTACACAACGGGCACTGCGACATTCGACCGGCTACCTTCACCTTCTTCTGTCAATAAGCCACAAACAAGAGTACCAAAACACCTGGTAGCCGGTTAGAGTGCGCACACTTCTCATTCTGCTCGCGAGTGCGAATGAGAGCGCCCGGCTTACGACCCGTGCACAAACGCATTGCTTTCCCACCGTTCGGCCTCCCCAATGATGCGTAGGGCATGGCGTCCTCTTTCGCGCCCAACGCTCACCTCATGTGGCAAATCATGGCCTCCGCGATAGGATGCCGACGGCGCGAGGCCATGAGCGAAAAAGCGCCGGTGCAGGACGCCGAAAACGCACTGAGTTACTTTGAATACAAAATAGGCCACGAGTCTCCAAAAATGTTGGTTACAATTGAAACGTGCACATCCTACCTTCAACCTCCCCGCAGAGGCACAACCCCGTTGTTTTGAAGGCGCCACTCTCCGGCGATCGCTGCATTTAGGCCTCGGGGTATTGTGTTCGCGCGCTCCGTCGGCTCGATGGTCGTTCACTTGTACGAGACGTTGCATGCAACGTGCGTTGGACGTAAATCCAGGTTTGTTCCACAATGTTAACAACCAGTATCGGTTGGCGAAAGGCACCTCGCATCCATTCGTGAGGCCTCAATTTCCCATCGACAAAAAAAAATTCGACGACGCTAGAACTCAGACAACACCAACTGGCAGCGTTTTTGTAAGGGTGCGTACAGGAGGAAGAAGTGGAGGAGGAAGATGAGAAGGACTGGGAGTTTTCTTACTCCCGTTAGGAAAAAGGTTGTATTCGCAGCGTTTTAGTAGGGGGTACAATCGTGGTAAATGCGCTTATTTACGATGGCTCGTGACCACCGGTGTAAACTTTTCAGTTTTAACGCCGTCATACTACCGAACGTGGCAGTAGGCCGCATGCGGGGAGAAGTTTGAAAGGCGTACTTCAGACAAAAAAGCTCCCATTCAGGCTCATTTGTCTTCTGTTTGTAGCAATGATAACATATTTACTCCCGTTTATAGCATAAATGAAGCTGTTTCCTCTTTCGATCAGTAACTATAAAACAATGACTGTTAATGGACTACGCACCCGTTTATGCATTTCTGCTGCAGTTTAAACGCATTACATATATAGTGCTCCTCCGCGACTTTTCACCCTTGCCTTAAGATTTTTTTTCTTTTGGTGTTCGAGGAGTGGTGACACGAAATTTCAAAGCTGAGATAACTATGTGTAATGCTTCCTTTTCATCTGGAGATATTTCCCAGCATTTTTAAACAGTACCGGTCAGTATAACATATTTTAAATCAATTTTAATTTCTGTCAAAACGAGAAAGCCCAGAGCGGGCCACCATGACATCATCTGCTACTTGCCGCAAACTACTGACGTCGGGGCTCCCGTGACGTGACCGACGCGCTGGTGGCGGTTGGCGCACGCTGCTACACCGTGTGTACACGTCATGGTTTTAGGACTGACGTCATGCTGCCCGGGCCCGCTGGGTTGGTGAAGACGTCAACCCGGCTAGACTGGCAGCGCGTGCGCACTGCCGTTCTAGCTCGGCTGTGTTAGACACAACTAGTTTCTTTCAATATACATTAGAGAGAACTCTGACACTAGCGTCTATGCGGCTCACATGCAGACCGTCTGTGTCGTCATGGACCGCCATTATATCATGCGCTTGCCTTAGTTTCAGCATTGGCTTTGATCGAAACGTTCGAGTGAACGTTAATATATAAACAAAGTGCCACAAAAACGCTAAAAATAGTGTTCAAATATATAAGTGACACATAAAACTGGCTGTATTAAATCTAACGAAAAAGAAAGTAAAGCTTATTTTTGCAGGAACAAATTGTGCCTTCTATTCTGAAGCCAACCCGGTAGTTAGGAACACTGTTAACATTTGGGGGGTAAACTCATTCGAGACTCCTATTTCATTATTTTATCATTATTTTAGGTAATAAGTTCTTTGAAGAGTTTTTGAAGTTTTTTTAGCATTGCTATGAAAACATCGGCTTCGTGGTGAACCGGTGCATCGACCGTCAGCTACAGTTTAACAAAACGTGCCGCTGAACATGTTGGTTTATACTTGACGAAAACACAAAACGTGGCGTTAAACAGTCCTTGACCAGAACAAGACAGAAGGGATACGGGCGCCCGTATCTGCCGTATGTTGCCTTCTTCGAAGTATGTTTTTTTTTTTTTTTTTAAGCTACAAACTTTGCGGCGGCATAGTACCCGCTCAGTCATACGTCTTTCGACTGCGGCTCGACCAACCTGAGGTACGATCACGCACTGCCTGCTGTTTAATCGAAGACGGCTACCACAGATCAGGGAGGACTTCGGCTTCCGCGTAGCTCGTAGACGTAATAATGCACAGTGAAGAAAGCAAATCCCAAAAACCGGTTAAAAATCCTACGGTCATGCCAAGCCCAAGCCAAAAGCGGGGTCTTTCCATTTGCCGCCCCACGACGACATGGCTTCCCAGGCGCAGTTTCCTCTGTACTATACGTACTAAGAAGCTGTATGTCCTGAGCGGCAGTGAGGCGAAAAGAATCGTGGCGTCAGATGCTGCTCCAGTCATGGCTGCCACTCGACGTTCGTTTTTTCAAAACCGAAACTGACACGAATAAACGACGTCGTAAATGATCATTCACGCTGCGATCGACCGTCTATCGTTCCATTCTATGCTTAGTGGGCTAAAAGGCACCCATAGCAGCGAAAAAACGTAACAGGAACATTTCGTGCTGGTACTCCTTTAATGGCACAAATTAAACGGGTTCAATTCACATTTGATTTTTACATTATTTTATTTTATTTCATTTCTTTGTATTTTGTTACAAAATTTTTTCGCAAAAGTCACGTATCACCATCACCGTCTGAGCTCTAAATGTGCCAACTTTGCTATCTATCCCCAATCCTGCCTGCAGAGGGCGTCGCAAACTTGGTTTTTTCTCAATAGTTAGTGTCACTCTAGTTTGCAGGGGTCGTTCTAAATGGCGTGAGTGTGGCACCTCAAAATTTGGCCAGTGTTGATTTTATTGTACTTCCACTTTTTGTGTTGAAATTTCTTTCGGCAAATAATCAATGTTTGATTGGTTGTAGGATTTCATACCCAGCTTTCTCGCTCAAAATTCCGACCTCTATGGAGCCTAGGGAAACCACTTGAGGAAGGTGATATTTGGCAGAAAGCAAGAACTCAACGCGCAGATAAAAACACCAGAAGAAGTTTCCAGGATTCTGAATATTTTATGTGCAATTCGCTGTCAAATCTTTCTCCCCATGCATTTCTATAGGATAGATTCCATGGCTCAGGAACCTAGCCGCAAAACGTGCCAGACTTGAAACACTGCGCAAAGCAAGTTCTCACCCCCAATATTAGCAGCGCAAAATACCTGCAAAGTAATCACTGTTGAAAGGACTGCCATGAGAGGGAAAGCTGCACATGTAACGGGGCGACTCGACGCAGGCGATGAGGCGCGCCATAGTGGTGAGTTCCGGAACAATTTTATCCGCCTGGGGATCTTTAACGTGCGCCGACAACTCTTACGCAGGAATTTTTGCTTTCCGCCTCCATCAGAAAAGCGGCCGCCCATGCCG
This sequence comes from Haemaphysalis longicornis, assembly GCF_048455015.1. Classification (NCBI taxonomy): domain Eukaryota; kingdom Metazoa; phylum Arthropoda; class Arachnida; order Ixodida; family Ixodidae; genus Haemaphysalis; species Haemaphysalis longicornis. The sequence continues at coordinate 164,191,568 of NW_027526422.1, forward strand.
GGAATCGAACACGTGTCCTCGTGCTCATCAGAACAACGTCCTAGCCACCGCGGCGGATAAATAATAAAGATTTACACTCATTACTATTCGCTAACTTCGCTGATAATGCATTCAATGGCAATACAGGATGTCGCCCTGTTGGAGCTTTTTTTGTACTCGGCAAAGAATGTTCATGCACATTTAGGGTAGGCGCGCTCCATGCCTTTATATTTCCTCACGAATGTGCTCTGGATTCTTACAATAGCCAACAGGTCACCGGAAAAATAAGTTATTAATAAACAGCGTTAATCTCTTCCATCTAGTTAGCCGCTTTTTCCCCGTGCAACCGTTTTTCACTGAATGCACGACTGGTAAAAATAAAAAAGCATTTTTATTTTCGCCAGTACTGCATTGATAGCACTGATATTTATTGATTATAATATGGCAGGGGAAACGAAATGAGATTGCGACAACAAACAGGTCAATAACAAGGAAGGCAGGAACAGCAGGAACGACAAAGGAACAAGACACCTGCTGCCCAAGGTCACTTTCTTTGCTCATTCCAAGGACCAAGATAACACATTTCAAGCCAATGTACACCTGGCCTTGAAAAGGGGCACCCCTTAGTCACGTTTGTTATCTCAGCCGGTCATGCACGTGCCGGAACCTCTCTCCCTCTTTTTATCTTAAGGGAAAGGATGCGAGGAGGGTGGGTGCGCGTGTCAGAGCACGGACGCTGCATTCAGTCTGCTCTGAGCTTCGCATCGAGTAGGCTGTGTGGCGTTTCACGCCGCGCTGGTTGAGTATACGTCTGTGTCGTTCCCAGTCATGGAAGCAAATGTTTACCCTATTATCTTTGCAGCCAGGAAGAAAATCGCGGTCCTGTATAAGAGGCATCGGAAGTGCCGTCGGGACCCGGGGCTTCTACGGCGCCTGCAGCTGGAGAACCTAATCGTGCACTGCTTCATGTCCCGCCGCAACCACCGCGAAGACGCGCCTTCTGACAGCAGCAGTGACGAGAACGACGAGCCTGCCCTCCCGCTGAATGATATTTCAAGACGGAAACGTCCCGGAGGCCATGTCGACGGTATGTGCTAAACCCCACCTCGCCAATTTTCTCGTGTGTGTGTTAGGGTCTCTTTTTATGCTCTTTAACATGGGGTGCTCTGTTTTGCAGCCCTTTAAGTATAGAATGCGCTCATACAATGTATTCTCCTTATTTGAGTGACGGTTTCACTATATTCGTGCAAAGTTTCGAGAACTTTCCATTTAGCCTAGGAAAGGTTCGGACGGGGACAATGCTTGTACCTTCATGCTGATATTTTCTCTACATCTCTTCTGGACGATGAGTACCTTTATGTCCAACACAACAGCTTAGCAAGCACAGTTTGCTCGCTTTCAATTAGTCTTTTCAAATTCCTCGTAAACTCGTTTTATTCATTTGTTTTTTTTTCAACATTCTCCATGCGTAGTCGACCAGGGACCATCCAAGCGGCCACGACTGCTTTGTCCGCCTGATGCAGACCTTGCCGACAAAGACACTCCCGGAACCCACGAGAACTGCGAACAGAACGTTCCAGCCGCGCAAACTATGGACGACCAGCATCCTGTCGGAGGGTATGCCTGCCCAGATCCTGATTTCGACGACTTGGGGGAGGAGCCTGTCCTGCCCCCTATTTTTGCTTTCCTGGATGACTAGAACCCCCGCGGCACCAAGAGTTATTTATTTGTACAAATGGTAGTTCCATATGCGGTTGCTGTGCCCCACGCTGTAGCATGGCAGCAATGGCCAATCTTGAGGAAGGTTGCTGCAGCTTTAAGGCCACTTGCGACTGTTTAGCAACAAAAGCAGCACTTTTGTTTTGGAAATCTTTTTCCGTATTGCAATTGCTTTTTCTGTACCCAAAAAATGACCGTTTACAAAATGTATGTACACGATAATTGTCTTCAGCGAAATGCACACACTTAGTCTTCGTAGCACTCAATATGCATCATAATTTATTAAATTAACTAGAAACATCACCAGAGTGTAAATATTTACTGGCCTCAAATATTAACGCCAATTATTAAAACATTCAAACAAGAAGACAAAACGATTGTAGCATATTCATAACAACCTAACACAAGTGATGCTAGCAAAGTTACTCGTTATAATACGGCATATGTAGTACTCTGGTTCACGGACGTGAAACAAAAGATCAGAAGTTGCTTAATAACTTTTTTTCATCTCATCCATCGCCTTCATTCAATTCGGACGCAATAAAAGACCTGGAAACACAAATAAACCACAATAAAAAAGTAGAAAAAATGGGCAGCTCTGTACCGCATTTTACCTGCGCCAAGTGCGCCGGTTACAACGTCAACCGTAGATATGTTACAGTAGTGCCACAATTAAATATTTGTTGGCAAATAAAGTTTTTTTTTTGTAATTGCGACCAAAGAAACAGTATGACCCAACCAAAAGAAAACGCGGGCCATGATTCTCACACAATTAAGAGACAATAAACCACGAACGCCAGAAAATTCGCCCAAAACACCAACTTCGCTTTGCATGATTGCGCATAAAAATGCCACATTGGGTGTGTGGGCACACTTATCGGTTCGAGGATTGAGGAAGTACATTACGTATCTGAAAATTGTAAACCTAACGACAAAATCAAGGAATCCCCCAGGCCTATGTAGTCCATGGGGCTGTGATGCCGGCGCCTACCCCCTTCATGCATGCAGGTCGGGTCGCAGCCAATCAGAACTTTAAACTGGCGCATTCCTGTGTCGACAACGATTATGGGCAAAGAAATTACCGAGTGCTTTCTCAACGAGAAACCAAAAAGCAGTCAAAATGTATGCTCCATGGAGCATAAACGATATGATTCCATGTATACATGGAGCGGAGGATGGCCTTAACTTTGGATAAAAGCAGCAAAAGTGTGGCAAACTTTGCAGCGATCATTGATGTTTCACAAACGCGATGGATGTATACTATTGGCGTAAGCTTCCTCTTACATTAAGTATGCTTTTTAAATGCCACAACTCAAATATGTCGCGGCCACCCCGCTGGGAATCCAACTCGTGTTCTTATGCTCAGCAAACAAAGCCACAGCTACGGAGCAACCGCAGCGGGTGATTCTAGGTGCGTTCGCGTGGCTTTATTAATGAGAAAAATCAATGCTAAAGTGCTTACCTCCTCTCTTCGATCCTCGAAGCCCAGTTTTTTTTACGCTTATTCGAGGATGGCTTAGCTTCACTGCGCTACTGCGGCGTTCGCCGACCGTCCGACACAGTCAGTGGGCGGCCGCCGGCGGGTCGTGGTCGCAATTCGTTCGCTCAGTTAAAACTAAGCCACGCACGATTTCTGCCAGGGAGAAGGTGCAGTTAGCTTTTTATTTGGTAGACTGTAGGAATCTCAGTAAAGTCCATGAAATGTAAATGGTTTCACATAAGCGTAGATGCGACCCTTCGCTGGCCGGTACGCTAGTGGAATATTTTTGCCCAGTAAATGCTAGAGAGGAGTCAGTCAACCTGTCTAGTCTAAAGGCGTGGTAATTATGCAGACCAAATTTTTGGTTGCTAATAAGCCAGGTTTCCTGTAGCAAACTTACGTCTGGGGAAAATTGGTAGCACACACAAGGTAAATCCGCAAAGCCAGCTGAAACAGAGCGACAAATTCTATTGTACAACTTTTAGAACCCCTATGAATTAGAGAGACCGGCTGCCGCAGCTGCAGCCTGTAATATCTGTTCCTTGGGCTTGGAAACAGATCTACCTTTCTTGAATTTTCCTTTTGGCTACACTTCCAGGGCTTCAGTACTAGGTGATCCGGAACGTTTACTGGACTGATGTACATACTCCACGGGCCAAACCTTCAGCTTCATGTCCGAGTCTGAAGAGGGCGAAAGGGGGGATTCTCTGTGTCGACTTTAGGACCACGAAGAGACGAAGTACAAGCTTCAGCGCAAGTAAGAACTTCCGATCCACGCAGACAAGTAGTGAGAGTAGGCGAGACTAACAGAGGCCGAGGAAGGATTTCATGCTGAGAGCAGTGGCCTGTCAGGGGCGCTGGAAACTTGTGGAATCACTTGCGGAGAAGAGGTACACAAAAACAGAGTGGGGTGCAAATATGGCGGCAGCTGCGTCACCACTGTGCGAGACACGTACTCGATTACGCCGGAAGTTAACTGGGTGATTACTGAAGACACACCCTTCTCAACAGCCGCTGCACAACGGAAGCAAAAGCTGGGTCAGCGAAGGAAGGCTGTTGGAGCCTGGCAACGGCTATTTCCGCCGCTGCAACAATGGTACTCACTACGGCTGGATCAACCAATGATTGAGGGTGTTTGGCCATAACTCCGTCATAACCATGTGTCCTTTCTTTACCAATGGCAACAGCATCTCCCCGCGAGCAGCGACGCTCACCCATCACCTCAACAACTTGAACTTCTTGAGCTCTAGCAGGGCAATTTGAATATTCAGCTGGGTGTGCCGCTCCAGATAAACAACATTTGGCGTCTTGGGCAGTGCATATTTCAACACAATGGCTCTCCCCTCATGCACGACACCGAGAAGTCGATTTGCATTCCTTGGATATGTGGCCAAAACGCCAACAGCTGTGGCACTGAAGGGGCCGGGGAGAGAGAGGTTCCACGCGGCAAATGAGTGGCCAAACTTTATACTCCGATGGACGTGTGGTCCCAAGAAATGAAACTATCACAGATTCTGTTGGCACACTGTTTTTCTCCACAACACGGCTGCAACGGTAAACTCAGGTGACTCCCGCTACCGAAAACTGCTCAAGTACCTCCTCAGGTGTCATCTCAACATCAACACCTCGAACGATGCCCTTCACGCAAGCAACATGTGGGGGATAAATGCACTCACCTGAAGAGAGCCAAAAATTGTGCATTTCAAGAGGTCAGCGACACAGGTCTCGTCTGACGATAGGCACAAGACGCCACCTTTGCCAAACGGGCGAACCTCCATAATATGACTGAACTTCACAGTAGTCGCTCGAAGTGGCGCCTGTGCAGCCCGCGGGTTCTTCAGTCGGATGAATCCGCCAGTCACTGGCAGCACGGCCACAGGGACGCTCCCCACCCCACTGCGCTTTAGGGATTCCAATGGAACGTCCCAGAGGCCGCCCAGGGGAGGCCGCCCAGGGGAGCTCTCCCAGCCATGGGACTCAAAAAACATCCAGGCGCAGAAATCAGCAACCTGGAAGAAAAGAAAAGACCCAGAGAATGACGGGAAACAACCGCTAAACCGCCGGAAGGTTGGCCGATCACCTAGACCAGAAAAGCAAAAAAGCCGCCCGCCCGCATCTTCCCACGGGGGGAAATCGAGTAAATGCGTCGCATAGGGGTGGTTGTGACGCTGCTGTTGCATTGTGCCGCACTACTTGTTGACGGTACTGTTGCTTTCATCGCTTATACTTCATCTGGAGCCAAACGAAAGACAAGCAAAGACGCACTTGATTGAAGTTTGTTCGAACACCCGCTCCGCCGCTTATATACACTGCGCGCGCTGTCGAGGGAGAGGAGTAGGGGTAGAGACGCGCATGCGCGCACTTCCGTACACAAGCGCGCGATCTTTCCACTCCCCCCACCACGCTGTTGCCACGCAGCTGTCACGCCGCAAGCACGCCGCTATCACGTGTACACCTGCCGCTGTTGTTGCTGAGCGCGACGGAGCGCGCGGGGTAACTACTGCGCATGCGTGCGCAGACGCGTTCCCCCCGCACCACCGCAGCTGTTGTTGAGAGCAACGAGGCGCACGGGGTAGCTACGGCGAATGCGTGCGCACAGACGCGCTCCTCCCGCACCGCCGCAGCTGTTGCTGAGAGCGAGGAGGGTACGGGGGAGAGACGCGCACCTGCGGAGTGAGCGTGTGGATGGCGCCGCCATCAACGACGGAGGACCAGGCGAGCCTAAGAAATGCTCCGCATTTAAAAACCAAGAAGCCTAGAAGTAAGCGACTACGCTGACTGACACGTTGTCCACGTCTGCTTCGCGCCACGTTTTTTTATTTCGTTGAGAAAAATCAGCGTAAAGAATAAAACATGTCAGCACTCTGGCACGTGCCTAAGTTGTTGTGCTTCGTCCACTCTGATGCCCATAGACGGCTAAAAAGGTGAGGGGTGAAAACGCACAAGCTTTGAATAGATGACAGCGAATAAACGGCATCAGGAAAGACGCCTACACAGAGCATTACAGTGGATAGCTGGCTTGTTGTGAACCCGAGTGCGTGTGGCCGCCGGTACTGTCAGAACAGCCTACCGCGCCCCGCGCAAACCATCACGCACGCGCTGTGCGTGCAAAGCGAAGATATGCTTTCAACGCCCGTTCAGCGTCATCGGAGCGTCTGCGCGTCGTCTGGCATATTCATCGCGCTTGTAGTGGTGCAGCTATCAGCCACTCTATGATAGAGTGGCTGATAGACAAAAATCCACACGCAAATATACCTCAGTAAGTGCTAATCAGTATTTTAACTCCAATGCAATGATTTCGATGCAGCAGCGTAACTCACCCCTTGCTTCAAAAAGACTCATTCAAGAGGTCATGCAGATTTTATCAGCTCTATTTTTTCAAGTGCTAACAAAAAGCCTTTTAAATGCTCATAGAAGCGTGCAATTTAAGGCTTACAATTCAAGCATGGAAGTTTTAGATACAGGACTGCATTGTTCTCAGTAACGGGGCATCTCCACATCCCCGACAATGATTGCATCTATACGAGATGGCATGGAATGGTAGAGGGCCGAAACAACAGCCTGATCGCCCCTTAGTCACTCTCACTCATCACTAATTGCCGCCCACATCTGGTCTGGTGTGGCCGCATGAATTCGCTTGCGAACCATGGCAGCTTTCAGACGGCCCCACACATTTTTGATTATGTTAAGTACCACTCCTTTTGGGCACCATTCTAACAACGGTATTTGTGACTGCGCCAAGTAATCTTTCATCGCCCTAAAGGAACGAACCGGTGAAATGTCCTGCTGGAATAACTAATTGCCATTGGGGAACAAGCCTTGAGCATAAGGTGTCAGAACACCATCAAGGATGTTGCAACACTGCACGGACGTCATTGTGCCTATAATACGGTAATGAACACCAAAACCAAGTGGGGCCATTGGGCCCCATATGCTGAAGCTTGCTCTACCGCTGGCCGAGACACGTTGCGCGTTGTCTGGATCATTACTGCATGATAAAAATAAAATAAATAAAAAAGGGCCCATCTCCCCACGAGGGGGACTCGTGTAAATGCGTCGCATAGGGGGTGGGTGTATTGTGTTAACGTTTAGTGTTTGGGGACTTGGTGGTAGTGAATGCGTTGTATCAGCAGCTTCTTGATGTAGTTTGAATGAGTCAAGGATATAAGGCGCGTTCGTAGCCTTTCATTCTGTGTAGGTTTTTTGGCGCAGTGGGAAGAGCACTATGTACCTCGCGTTCCGCCCACAGGTAGTGAATGCGTTGTATCAGCAGCTTCTTGACGTAGTTTGAATAAGTCAAGGATATCAGGCCCGTTCGTAACCTTCTATTCTGTATCGGCTTTGTGGCGCAGTGGGTAGAGCACCATGTACCTTGCGTTCCGCCCGCAGGGTCGTGGGATCAAAACTAGGCGCCGGTAAGTATTATTTTTTATATAGTGTAGGGGGAGGGGTGCTGACCTGTTGTTGAAAGCGAGGAGGGTAGCATGATGCGGGAGAGGAGGAGTGGGGTAGAGGGCGCACCTAGAATGGCTGTTGCGGACGCCGAGGCACGCCAACGCCGACAACGCCGGGTGACATCGTGAGTTAAAGAAATGCTCTGCATTTAAAAGTCAAAACCTCGTACACGACAATGAAGGAATGAGTAAATATGCCTTACCGAAACGTGCACTCTTTGGTCTTGTCGAGAGCAGAACCTGAACTCATCGAAAAAAATCACTCTGCCCCAGTCCTCCGTATTCCAGCAGGCTTTTTGTGTTGCGATGTGGTGCCTGGCGTTCTTGTTTGAAACTGAGTAGTGGTTCATGCGCCGCAATACGACTACAAAGGCCTGCGCTTCGGAGCCGATGGCGAACAGTAGTGTCGGAAACATCCAGGTCCAGCGTCGGCTGGATGGCTCCCGCTGATTGAAAACGGTCCTGCACTGCTGCGGAAACGATGCAGACATCTTCGTCCTCAGTGGTTACTCAAGGCGGAGGCACCCTGGGTACATCGCGGGAGCGAAATTCGTACTCAAGGGCTTGAATTATTCTGTTCACAGTTTTAAAGGGCATCTCTACAAATGAACCAATATACCGTGGCGAATACCCGCTCTTTGCGAGCCAAACAATCTCGTGTCGTTGATCATCAGGTACTCGTACCATGACCATCTGCAGCAATCTGGCACACTGTAGCAATACGGCTGAACTTTGTTACTATCCCACACGGTGGACACACTGGGAACCCGTTATCTGCGGATGAAATGATATGCCAACAAACGCAACACGCATGTGACAGACTCCCAGTTGCTAGACGCCTGGAATCATATTGCCAGAGAAACTGAAGACGCGCATGCGCACAATGTTTATCAGGAATAAGTTGGTCATTTGAAGGTGGCTCAGGCGCTAGGACGTTAATTCAGTTTACGGAAGAAAACTATCTTTGTTTGCAATTTTATATTTGGGCGTTTTCATGCAAGAATATAGGAATCGCGGATCAAAGCGAGATACCATTAGCAGCTGAGACGCAAAATAGCAGACGACGAGCAGACGTTCCAATGACGCGATTCGCGCGCGCTGAAAGCATAGTTTCGTTCGGCATATACAGCGCATGCGTGATGGTTCGGATGGGGCACGGTAGGCTGATCTGATAGTACCGGCGGCCACGCGCGTGTTCATCCTAAGTGAGCTCACCACTGGATTACCTACTTGGCCTTGTGCCGGACGTGTTAGTGCACTACATTCTCACAAACACGGAAAGTGTGGACGTACGCGCTCACTCTCGTCCAGATCGGCACAAGTGAAGTGCAACTTTACCTCGGCTGCTCGTGTAGCGCCACCGCTATTGCCATGCCTGTGGACATCAGCGAAGCCCTTTCCTCCGCCCAGATGAAGATCGACAAGCTGCGTCAGGGCAGAAGGGACCGAAGCATTGGCCAACGCCTGCTCCTGCAGAACTTTCTGCGCAAATTCTCACGGTTCCCGACTGGTTTTCACGACTACCGACACTGCCGGGCAGCATATTGGTTGGATGTGGAAGCAGTGACCACAGGACGGCAAATGTGCAAGTCGACGAGACTGCAACATCCGTAAGCGGGACGACCCCGCACAAACGGAAGCGGGACGAGCCAGAAGGTACGTGTACGAGAGATATTCGGATCCGGGTGCACACAGAACTCCACAAACATAGCTGGCTATAAATTAGCCTTAGGGCTAGAAACGCCCCGTAAAACAACTGTCCGTACGGGCGGGGTCTTCTTGATATCCTGCTCGATGTGTGCGCCACTGTTAACAGTGTACGCCTAACCTTTCTGTAAATCCGGTTGAGGTCGTATGTTACGCATTGGTGCGACCATGTTACCAGAATTGCCGGTATGGGCGCAGTGGTCTGGTAGGAACGGTCCCAAGCCCTCTCGCTAAGATAGGGAGCCAACCGCCGCTGATGTTCAGTTGGAAAGACGCCTCAATATTCTCGCGAGTGCAATGGCCAATCAGCTCCAAAAATGTACAAGTTGTCCCTCTCTCGCTCTTTCTAAAATAGAGCTTGCATATCTTGCTCGCGCATGACAGCTTTGTGTATCGCTCGGCGTGGTAGTCAGTTTTTACTAGCTTTCTCTCTTTTCTTTCTTGTTTGTGTTTTCCGTGATTTACACTAAAATTATGGCTGTTTTTCTTCATCAAAATCTTCAGTTGCCGGTCAGCGCCGTGTTGGCGTTTTTCCTTCTCTGTCTTCGTCTATGACGCGCTATTATCACCATGAACATTCACCGACATGTCCAGTTCGCAGCACTCGTAAATGATATGTGTAGATTTGTATTCTGCGCAGGGTTTGCGATTCTTCCGCGTTCAGATTCCAGTGTGACGCGGGGAACGATTGTGTTCCTAGACGCTGGATTACGAGACGTTCCTAATACTTTGGGGAAAAGGAAGTGTGGCACTCGTTGTCAAAGAGTAGCATGGCATGCGAGTTTCCGTGGATTTTTGTCGGTGGCGCCGTTCCATTCCGAACCATTTTGTCCTTGTGTTGGTAGGGTGTGAACTTTCATCATTGTGGATAGAACACCTCCCATCAAGCGTTTAGCAATTATGTCTGTAGCCAATATACTAATGACGTTTTGAGCATCTGGAACAATTTCTAAGCATATATTTTGTATTTCCGCTAGGCGGCTATCGCAACAAAGATTTCCGATTTTCCGTTCTTTTGCGTAAGAGGGTGATAAAGTCCCAGCGATTGCATTGCTAGTCCACTACAACAATTGTTTCCTTCGTTCATTCAACCAGTGTTCTTTCTGTTTTAGAGCTTTTCTCATCGGAAGCCGAAGGACACGGGTTCGATTCCTGGCCGCGGCGGCGTATTTTCTGATCAACGCGAAAAGCGAAAACGCCAATGTATTCCAGATTTCGACGCACGTTAAAGATCTCCAGGTGGTCAAAATTAATCCGAAGCCCTCCACTACGGTGCGTTTCATCACCTATCTAGCGTCGGGTGGTAAAACCTCACAATGAATCAATAAATTCCTCAGCGAAATTTAATAATTCTTTGTTTGCACATGGGTACAAAAGCCGCCCTTCAAATCTACGCAACGTTCAAAATGAGTCACAGACACAGCAACTCTGCTTCGTAAACACATAAGACAAAAAAGCGAGGTTAAACAATGCCTTACCTCTACTTCACTACAGCGTTTCTTCGTACGGTAGATAAATCAAAGGTCGTCATAGCAGCAAAGGATCCCAAGCTTAAGGCGCGAAGCCCGCGCAGGCCGCGAATGCATGCCCTCGGGTCAATTGCGCGCGCATCGCTAGCAACACAGTGCACAAAGGTATCGGCGTCTGTGCCGCCGCAGCCGTAATGTTCGTCCAGAAGAAAAACTAGTTCACAAACACACGCGCGCACAAACGAACAAATATACGGCTTGCTCGCGGTTTCGTGATCTAACGCTGACGCACACGCTTGCAAGCAGTTAGCGAGCACGCGTCGTACTGTGTCGAATCAAGCATGACGATAAGCGCAGGTCTAACTTCCCATGTTGCATGACGCGTCTGTTTCAAAGTCCATTTCATGCGTAGCACATTGTTTACAAATCGCAGCCGTGTATTCCGCGCTGGTTGGACCTCACGGTGTGGCGCGATCAGTCAGTCGACACAGGCGGGTACACCGCCTGTGTCGGTTTTCACAGTAGACGTGACAGATTGTTGCGATCGCCATCGATGTCTTAAAGGGACACTGAAGTGAATTTGTCAAGATGCTTGCACTGCGTAAACTGGCTCAAATTAACACACTTTGCATTGTTTATCTGGTCGATAAGTCGGTAATTATTTTATAAAGCCCGAAAGAAGAAAAAATCCTCCGTCGCATGCCCCCGCGCGAGGGACACGAGTAAATCCAGAGCATTGCGGAGGGTACCTGTAGCCGTAGGCGACGCACATCGAAGGAACGACGCCGCGGACCAACGAGTCCTTGCACGACGCGCACACCGCGAACGCCCGGAACCATTCCAGCGAAGCGGCGTCCGCGTCGTCGATGTCGCTCACCACAGGGATGACGCGCGCCATCCCGGTGTTGTTGTTGCCGGTGCCCTTGCCGCCGCCGCCGTTGACGACGAAGCCGTCGAAGCCACCCTTATCGTTGACGCCGTCGTTGACGCTGGCGTTATCGGTGCCGCCGCCGTTCTTGTTGCCGTCGACGACGAACGCGCTCCAAAGAACCCGCAAGGCGTTCGTCTGCTGCGCCGCGTTAGGCATGTTCCCGACCGTGGTGAAGTTGTTGTCGAACCACAGCCGGTCGCACATGTCGCAGCTGTGCCCGAAGCTCCGGTCCAGGAACTCGCGCTTGAAGCGGGCGTCGGCACCCCCAAACTCCCGGTGACGTGCCTGCGCAGCCCGCTGGCGTTCGCGGACGGCCTCCGGGGCAGCGTCTCGACGACGACGCTCGGCAACCGCTTCTCGTGCGCGTACCGCGGAATCTGCGGCCCGACGCTGACGTGTCGCAGCTGCGTGTCGCGCACGAATCGAAGGGTCCGTGGCCCGATGCTGACGAGGAGACGCTGCTTCTTCCTGACAAAGGCCTGGATCTGCTGCTCGACGTTGACGCTTGGCCGCGGCTTCTCGTTCAAGAAGGTCGGCATCGGCGGCACGCTTACGACGCTTGCGTTCGGCGTCGGCAGCGCGCCCACTCGCCGCCTTGTCTTGTCTTCTGCCGACGTCGACGAAGACGATAATACGATGTCTTGCACTGGTTCCGCGACGCTGATGTTGGATTGCGTCGCGGTTCTAGTTGAAGTTCTTGCTTCCATCGCTTATCAACTACGACCGCCGACGCACCCAAGAGAAGAGAGCGCAGGAGTTGACTGGAGTGGAGCTCGCGCCAACCCGCTTTATAGGGGGTGGTTGTATTGCGATAACGTTTAGTGTTTGGGGGGTTGCTGCTATCACGTGTACACCACACAGCTATCACGCCGCTAGCACAACGCTGAGTCGCCAACGCACGCCGCTGACGACGTAGTTTGAATGAGTCAAGGATATAAAGCGCGTTCGTAGCCTTTGATTCGGTGTCGTTTTGTGGCGCAGTGGGTAGAGCACCATGTACCTTGCGTTGTCAAGAGGATGGCGCCAACTTGAACTTTGCTTGTGCATGTTGTAGGGTCATGCAGTCGGAAAGGTTGCTCAGAGTAGTCAACTACCACAATTGGGCCCTCGTGCATCAAGGAGTGGGTGTATACTGTGGTCTGATGATATTGAAACTTGAACCAAAAAAACTTAAGCCTTTCATACCGCACCTTCTTGGGAAGGATTGATTGGTCGATTAATTAATTCATTAATTAATAATCGATCGATCAATTGATTGATTGATTTTAGGGTTTAACGCGCGGTCGCAACGCAGGTGTTGACGCGCGCTGTAGTGGAGAGCTCCGGAATATTTTTGACCACCTAGGGATCTTTACGTGCGTCAAAATCTTGTACACAGGGTCGTTTTGCTTTTCACCTCCATCAGAAAAGCGGCCGCTGTGATCGGGTATAGAAGCCGCGTCGTCGTTCTCAGCAGCGCAAAACCTTTGCCACTGAGCCACCACGGCGTGTTTGTGTAGGATTGCATTTATATTTTTGGCAGAGGAGAGTTTTTATGTGTAGTCGCTGGATAGGTGCCATGTCTATCAGGGCGAGCATAAGTTTCCTTACAAAGGCGCAGGGGGTGGGTTCCTGCCTTTTTTTCTGTCGGGGGGTGCTGGTTTCTTTCCAAGGGGGGTACGATGGCCCTACCCGATTTTGTTTTTAGATCCGCTTTCTGGGCACAAGAAGAGTGGTTTCTTCAATTTCTTGAAATGCGTGGGAAAACCCAACTTGAGATCCTATTCATCGTCATTATCACCAACATCCTGTTGTCCTGCGCTTCCCGTGTCCATTCTTTAATGCGAATATTGTTATTTTATCCTTCCATCAGGTAAATGGCCGTCCCCTTCTTTTAGACTCTTTTATGCAAGTGCATTGTCTTGTCCTGGTGGTCCGCCCTTGGTTAGTTCATCTCACGGTCAAAATTCCGAGGACGATAACTATAGCCTATATGCTGTCCTTATGAGGGTTTTTAGATGCGACGCATCTCTTGCTCTAGGGTATGTCCCTCCGTTGTCGCGGCGTCAGCACGCTCACTGAACATGTGCCACTCTCCTCCGTTCCTCTCTCCGACAGCTGTGCGCAGCGCTCTCACTTTGCCTCATTATCATAACAACAGCTGGTGTGCGCGCGCTTCGCCTACGTTCGCGTCTGCTCCGGCGCGCAAGCGTGCGAATTCGCGCGACTCTCCCCCCGACTCCTCTGCTTTCAAAAGCGGGAATATAAGCGGGGAGCTCACGGCGCCGGATCAGTGAATCGCTCGCTCTCGCCCTTGACTTGACTTTGCTTGACGATATCTCCGTGCTTGACTTGAAGTAGATCTTCCAATGAAGACGTGATGGAAGCGATGGTCCCTTCAGCGAGTGGACTGACGCAATTCAATACCAGCGTCAGTCCAAACGCTCAAGGCAACGTTACTTCTCCAACTTAAGCAGAAGACAATGCTGCGAAGCATGAGAACACCCGCATGTGATGGAAATGCGTCATACGCGTTCACAACACGATTCACGCTATTTAGAGAATCAACCCAATGGAAAGGCCAATTAAACCTTCCCGATGCGTCACTTCACATCAGGGTTCCCTCGCGGGAAGATGGGCGTACTTTTGTTTTCGCTTTCTTTGGTGCGGGTACACTTGTGGTTTAGTTGGCTCTGCAATATTCTCGTCATGATCATTGGTTGCACACGTCTTACATTTTCTTTTTTTCGCTTTCTTGCTCTTCTCGGTTAAACGTTTCGTTTGTGGGCAATATTTGGTTAAAGATTTCCTGTTTTTGGCAATTGTGAGTTTGCAACAACACGCATGCCTAGAACCCCGCCGAGCATTCTTTTGTGGCTGTTCTCTGGAGGAATATTCTTACCTATTTTGAGGAGGATCTTCAACTTGGCCGCGTGGAGCCATCTGTCGTTCAAGAAACCAAGCTTGCCGCGGAGACATAACTGTGGGACTATTGAAAAGTGTTTTGAAAATGTATGTTATTACACGGTTTATAGTGAGCTTTATTTTAGCTATTCTCGGCTTATAATATATGCTTTTTTTAATGTTGAGGGACCTGCGTTAATCTTTTGTCACCCGTTTTTGTTAGGTCACCCACTGTTGGTTCCCGCGTAAGTCCCGGTAGAAAACACAGCGTGGTGGCTCAGTAGGTAAGGCGTTGCGCTGGTGAGCCCCTGGACGCTAGTGAGATTCGCGGCTGCGGCGGCCGCTTTTCTGATTTAAGCAGAAAAAAACACCATTGTGTCGAGACTTCGGCGCACGTTAAAGAGCCTAAAGTGGTCAAAATTCTTTCGAAGGCTTCCCCTATGTCATGAATCGCAGCCCATGGGTAGCTCCGGTGCATGAAGTACCGGAAAATTATATTTTTGATCTCTTGGTGGAAACACGCTTTGGTTTGGTGGCGTAAGGTGCGGGCATGACTGGAGACCGTGTCTGTCGTGCATGCTACCACTGACTGGCATATAACTAACGTCGCCACACAGACGAGGCGCCTGGTAAAAATGCGGGTGCTTTCTTTCGTAACTGACGTTGTATCGTTGTCCTCTTTTCCTAACTTCTGTTGCCGTAGCGCCACAATACAGGTTCAGCGGAGCCATCAAATTTGGCTGCCTCATTTGTAGCTTCCGGGAGGAAGCATTGACATATTTCCGAAAACGCCTGATGAGCACGGCTGATAGCGGATGGCTAGGAGCCTCGGGGAAATCGAAAAAGAAGCGTAATAACGCTATCGCGTTAAAATCTAGGGACCTCATACAGACATCTGGCGCATAAAGAAACGCTAACTTTTGCGCACTGCATGCCACGAATGGGACTCTGTTTTCTAAATTGGTGAATTCCATTTCGGTTGTGTTTTAAGAAGTATTACAACAGATGAAAGGAGCAGCTGGTTTTGATATATAGCGCTTAATAATGTTCCCTCACCTTTCTCGACATTATCCAACTTATTAAACTAACCAGTTTAAATTGATACATGGGAATCACTAAGCTCACATGCCGAATTGGTTCGGTGTCTGCGCTTGTGTCACGCGGTGGTTCAGCCCCGAACTAACACATCAGGATGGCTAGGTTTTCTTTCCGCCCACGCACGACCGCCGCACTATCCCGGCCTTGGCCGACGCTGCTGCGTTCGGGACGGCGCCCCCACAAATTCCAATTAACGGCTGGCAGAATATCTCGTTTCACTCTTCGTAGCGCCATACGTTTGAATTCAAGTGACCTTGCATGTACAATTGCTGTGGGCATCGTTTCCAGCTTTTGTTTCCAACCACGTTCACAGCTTCGATTGGAGCAATTTTTTTAATAAATTGTCATCGACCGATACGCCGCTTCGGCAGCACCTGTTGCTCAATAATTACAACAGCAGAAATATCCCACACCAAGATCACTTACATTATTTATCTTCAGCAAGCTCGCTTCTCTGCTTCTAATGTTTTTCACTAAAGGTATTTTTTTCCTTTTATTTACTTTATTCTCCTCCGCCTGTAAAAGTGATGGCTTCACGCCAGGTAATTACTGGACCCTATCTTCCTTCTCCCAGCCATATTTACCACTTGTTTCTATATTCTTCTGCGTCACCGACACTGCGGCGACCGTCGCATTTCCTCTTCTTTTCGTAGCGTCGTTCCTCGTTCCAATGCGCGGCCTGCTACGATAGTAGATAGTTTAAGCATAGCGGCTAACGAACACTTCACTAGCGGCGGCGGGTATCCTGAACCGCCTGCTCATGTGTGCCCCGGCAATGGCAGGCCAGAGGAAACCTTCACCGGAAGCAGTGCTTGGCACGCCGACGGGAGGCACCCGCACCGGAACGAATGACCACTTGCGTATTGGGTTCCCGGCACCCGCTGGCGCTAGCATAACATGCGGTAACCGCTCTGCAAAAACTCGGTAGCATTAGTTTTTGTATGGCTGGCCAAGTACGTCACAAACACGTAACAATAGCGCCTTTAATGAGAATCTGACGTTCCCTGTCCTTTCGGTGGCTTAATTCCCGGCGTACTCGGTTTCTTTCACGCGCGTCCACTCAATGCGTCAGAGGGTCTTCCCCCCTGATTCAACAAATCCATTTTGCCGGTTCGTAATCTGCTCTAATCGAACAGATAACTATTCATTCACTACTAATAAATGTTTTGGTTCCTTGTTTTTACTTAAACAGATGATCCCTGTTCCTACAAGCTGCCCCGACGTCTCCTTTTTCCAGGCCAGAGACCCACCCAAGATGATGCGCCAGGCTGTAGAAATCATGTTGCCGATGCTGAACGGAGAGGATGTCCAGATTACGTTATCGAGGGAGCACAATTGAATACGTTCCAGTTGACCGACCCACCAGGCTACTCAGGCCTTCCTTCTTTCCTGTCGGTCTTCAAGCCCTACCTGCCAATTGGTCAGCACAGGGCCCAAAATCTCTAGAAGGCGCGCAGGAGTCGCAATTACCAGCTTCGCAGTCGGGTGAATAAATTGTTCAAAAAGCTCATTCTCATTTCTTATTTGTTTTGCAAGACATCGTCAAAAGATAGGTGATTAAACCTCGAACCTTTCTCCTACACAAGCTCAGTGAGAGTTGAAGTCCTAAATCCAAATTGCATTGGCGACATCGGAATGGTGCAATTTGGTGGACGTCAGCTTCATAACGCGAGGAACACAACTTTTCATCCGAAGAGGAGAAGCGTTTTTTTTTTCTTGAGGGGCCGTTTGCGTAAGTTTCCTTTTCTCAAGTGCGTGCCGCCAAACGACGGCACAAATGAAACATAAAACGTTATCCTTCAATATACTACAATTCTACCTTCGTACTCATTTCTAGTGCACTGCTACTTTCACGAGCACGCTTCTACTTCCGGCCGGATGAACAGATGGCTCGTCCTGAACCCCGGGCTGAATAGGAAAACGGGGGCAAAATGTTCCGGCGGCAGGTCTCAGATACGGAATTGTGGCGTTAAGAGGGCGTGTGTTTTATAGTTAGTACTTGAGCAGAAAAAGGCCTGCGCCAACTACCACTGGGGCTTACACGGCTCGGGTCCTCACATGTGACCCCACGGGCGCTAAAACTTACATTTCTGTCCGAATCCACACTCTGCCTACGGGGAAATGTATTGCTTAGAGGTTTAGTCCACCGGGGCCTTCCTCCCGCCCCGCTGCAAACTTTTCGGTTTATGCGTTGCGTTGGTGCGTCAGACCTACAATAAATCAATAATAATTAACCGGCAAATTTGCGGCGGGGCCTTTCTCCGTCCCCGCTGCAAATTTTTTGGTTTATCGTGAATGATTGATTGTAGGTCTGACTCGCCGACGTAACGCAGGCGATTAGGCGCGCCGTAGTGGAGGGCTCCGGATTCATTTTTACCATGAATCTCGTACACACGGAGGTTTTTTGATCTGCGCCTCAATCAGAAAATCCTTTCGGTTTATTCTGCAGGCGTCTGTTTACATGCACAGAGTCACGTCGGCGACGAATCTCCCGTCCTCATTCAGAGATAGTGTCAAAATACTCCAGAGCTGTCGACCTAATGTATATACCGTGTTGAAATCAGCTGTTATAATGAATTGGAAGCTATAAAGGTTCTACCATAACGCCTGTATTATTTATACGGCATGATTGGATAGTTCTAAGGGAAGTTGTAAACTTTACCGAATTCCTGTCTGCTGTCTATTCAAGGCTATGCAGAGTCTTTGTCAAAATTGTGTGGGCCACGGCGACCGTGGCCGGAGCAGCCGCGCTGCCGAGCAAGGGCGCTGCGCTTGCCGCTTTCGGCTGGTTATGCGGCCAAAGAGGGTGAAGGGAACTTTCGCGATTCCTTTCGTAGTATGGCTAGCGCGATAAGGGTAGCGGGGCCGGTTTCTCAGAGCAGGCGCACTTCGCTTCGGCGCAGGCACTTGTCGCTCCGGACACACTACAAAAGAAAGAGCAAATGTTTCCGTCGCTCTCTTTAGCTGCGGAACCAGACGACCGCGGCAGACGCCGCGACACTGCTCGGCCGCGCGCCTGCTCCGGCCACGGTAGCCGTGGCCCGCAAAATTTTGACAAAGAGTGTACGTAGTGAATATGGTTACAGAAAACCGGTGAAACTGTTGTTTTATCGAAGCTATCCCAAAAATTCCCCGCATTTCCCCAAGGGGAAGAATGTGAAAGTGCGAATGCACGAGTTGAATTTGCGCGGTTCGGTAATGTTCGCGAAAGAGAGATCACACACACACAACTACAAAGAAAGAAAGATGCATTTATTCACAGACACCTATTTGTGTTGTCGTTGTACTTGATTGCTAGAGCGGATCTCAGCTTTGAAATTTCGTGTCAGCACTCCTTTAAGCGGGTGCATTAGCCCTTCTCACGCCCGATTCTTGGCCAATCCCCCACGTGGGTATGTGCCATGTCAGCGGCCAGGCAGCGCGCGCCCATCTCCCCCCATTGCCAAGGAAGACGAGGAGATTCCTGGCCAATTCCCCACGTGGGTATGCTATGCGGACATCGCCGGTGGACGCAGGTTCAGGGTCGCTTAAGAAGTGCATTCGCACTTAAAACATTTTAAATACGAATTATTTTCGACTAAATTCTAACGAAGTAACGCGTATGTGACCTGATTCGCTCAATATCGCACGTTGGGACACCGCAGCCAAATTTTGCCCTTTTTATTTATTGCATGCTTTCATGCCTTGGAAGTTTCTCGATTCGAAAAATTTTGGTTCTTTTTAGTGTTACATTGATTTTATTTTTCGATTGGTTTTAGTTTTTTTATTTCACGGGAGGATGCAGGGTACCGTAATTTTTCAGTTTTGGTCGTTTATTTGTGTTATTGCAAACAATGCCTTTTGCGGTGCTCTTTTTGTTATCCATTGATGGGGATCAATTAAATAGACGATCTAGTATTTCGTAATTCATTTAGATTATATATGTCATTTTGTACTTTATTTACGCTTAAATCACTGAGTATACGCAGCACCCCCATGTTATTTCATTTTTTTTGTGGTGTATTTATCTTTACTTGCAGTATTAAATGTCTGATTTGTCTATCCATAGCCAACTAGGCAAGTTCTCGTTTCTAAGTATTACATTTTGGAATTCGTTCTTCCCATTATGTACATTCACCCTACAAAAGGAAATAAAAGTTCGTAAGTTACAATGACTGATCACGTAACCGATCTAATCAAATCCGTTGTTCGAGTTGGTGTACGATACAAAGATGCCTGCGCTTTAAATGCGTTATATTCTGCTACACTTCCAGATATAGAGCTTAAACTTCGCCAGCGTTGCATCGTGTAACATCTCTCTCCTGAGGAAGCTGTTCGCTAGTCCAGAAACGACAGATCCGGGTCCGTCACTGGTTCGTCCTGCGGCAACCCGTAGTCATCTGTGGATGTCGGGAACGGTGCCCCCGTGACCGGGTAGCTGTCGTCGTCTTCATCGTCGCAGGAAGGCTCTTCCGTCTTTTCGGCTTCATCTTCGGCAGCAGGGTAACGGGTCGTCAATGCAGCATCTGCGAGATAAAAGAAAAAAAAAAATCCCTCGTAAAACAACTTGCAACATACCACGAACAATGTCAACCTACGTCGTAAAGCACTCGAAGCTACTCAATGCGGTTAGCGAGAGAACGCAAGAGCATGCGAAAGCAGCAAAGTCGCCCTGGCGCAGCACTTACCATTGTCGGGGTCTCCAGAGCGCTTCCGTGGTGAAGTGCTTTCAAGCTGCACTGCAGGCACGTTTTCCACTTTGACGGAATCCCCATCGCTGCTTCCAGTGGGCGCATCACAGCAGCCACTCCTGGCTGGCCGGGCCCAGTCCCTCCACAGGTTCCGCAACAGCAGGCGCCGACGAATCCCCGGGTCTCGACGGCTGCCATCCAGGGCCTGGATCTTCTCCCTGGCTGCACAGAAAAGAGACTCAGCATTCGCTTCCATCACAAGGAACGATACAGAGGGATACTCAACCGCAAACAGGGCAGCGAAAAAAAACACCGCTGACACGACAGCTAGAAGAGAAACGACTGAACTCACTGAGTGACTTGCTTCTTTGGCTTTTTCACCTTATCTCATCCCCTTTCCACTAAGAGAAACGTGATTGGTGGGGCATAGCTTATTGCCCCCGCCTTCACTTAGAAAACACCCAGTCGGGCGACAAAAGCGTCACGCCTTTATGACAAAGCTTCTTGTTCCGAGAACAAACCCAGGGAACACCTGGTACCGTCCCTCCTACCTTGAAGGGAGCGCTCGTTCCGTCAAGGTCAACCACGCGCACGTGCAGTTGTCCGCGCCCGGGATAGCGCCTCTGACCACCAATCCACAAATAAATAAAAAATGAAGTCAGGGTATACACTGGGCAAATATGTACTCAGGACTTCTATTGTTCAAAACAACTGGCGCGAGTAATAAACCATCTGTTTAAAATTAGCTTCGCGCCCAGTGTTTTACTTTTAAAATGTGTTCCGCATTTAGCTACAGGTTTTTACTTCTGTAATAATTTAAATGGTTGTGACTGTGCGTTTTCTATATTTTTATTCGTGCACGGTGAATAAGCCTTGCAAAGCCACACGCAGGACGGCACGGTCAAAAGCCTCCATTTGCATTTTTTCGTGCGTTTCGGCTGCCGTTCCAGCTGCCTCGATAATCTCTCGGGTAAGTGCTAAGAAGACAGGTGTTGCTTAGAATAACCTATTGTTGCGTGAGTTGGTGCATCTTCGTGAACAAACATGGGCTTTGCGCGAGAAAGGCAACACATACGGCAAAGACAGAACAAGCGCAAGCGAAAGTCCATCTTGTATGTGCTGTGTGTTTCGCGCAAAGCCCGCGTTTATTCACCAAGATGCACCAACTGGCCCAACAATAAGTTCTTCTAAACAAAACCAGTCTTGATGTCAGACGTCATTGTCACGCACTTATCAGAGAGATTATCCAGGCAGGCGTAATGGGAAGCAAAGGGGATAATTGCATTGGTGTACCGTCCATTCTATTGTCAAAAAACGAGATTGCTCGTTTGGGCCATCAATTGGGAATATTCCCATGACTGATCGTTTCGTCTTTTTTCCTTGTTTCGATGTCTGCCGACACTGGGTTTTAATCGGGTTTGTGCACATGGCCGTTTTGCAGTTATGGTTTCGGTATTGACGTTGTGATAAAATGTAGATATAGATATTCATGAGTGTTTTTTTTTCTTTTCATTAAAACTCGTTTGGAGTGAGCGCTTGTTTATTGTCCCTCTTGTTGACGTTACTGGTCTGCTTTCGGGCTGTAAAGCACAAGAACGTTTTTACTTAACGTAAAGTGTGTCCACGAGTACTCCGGTGATCGCACTTAGCGGGAACACAGGAATGCGTGGCTGCAGCTACTGACAGAACATGCTAACAGCGCCGCGCAGAAACAGTGCGTATGCGCTTAGTGGTATCAGGCCCACTACAGAGCTCATCCCGCGCAAGCCGCCATCAGGATGCCAGCGTGTCGTCTACTGCCTGGCGCATAAAAATGCATGCAGCCGAACTATTAGCCGTGAGCCAGCACAAATATTTTGCCTGTTTTTTTTTTTAAATGCAGAGCATTTCTTTAACTCACGATGTCACCCGTTCTAGGCGTCCGTAGTAGTCCGCATCGCTCGCAGGTGCGCTCTCTCGGCACGATCGTGGCGTGATAAAGGCGGGTGTCGGCGAGGCTGGAACGCACTCATCGCCGCGCTCTCTCCTCAGCCCCGCTCCTCCTCGCCTACTCTCCGCTCGCATCGCGCGCTCTCTCCGCGGTGGGTTCGCGCCCAACAGGTGAGGCGCGCGTGTCGCGGGATCAACAACATCTGTGGCGTGATCGTGACGTCAACATCGCGCGTGCGTGGCACGATCGTGGCGTGATAAAGGCGGGTGTCGGCGAGGCTGGAACGCACTCATCACCGCGCTCTCTCCTCAGCAGTTGCCACAAGTGCAACAACATTAACGTAACGCAATTTACTAAACTTCGTGCGCCCCCGGAAATGCTCTGCATTTGATCGTGCCCATCGCGAGGGGGATGTTTCTTCCGTCAGAAAAAAGGCTACCGCTGGCGGGAATCGAACCCGCGTCCTCGGGCACAGCAGCGCAACGCCTTTTTACTCTAATTTCGCAAGGCACATGCTAGCACCTACAATGGGAGAGGCACCAACAAAACACTTTTTTCTTTCGTAGTTTGGCTGCATATTCTCTCTTTCTCGCGTGAGTTGAGACGTGGGGGCGCCACCTGCTCCGGCAACCGGAAAGCGTCCTTTCGGGTTTCCGGTACGGGCGAAGCGCTTGCTTCGGAGTGCTTTGTTGTGGCCGTGTCAATCCCGTTCGATGATTTTTTTTGTTCGATTGTGTTGCTTTAGAAGAATATATGGGTGACCCAGCGCAACTACCGTGCCTAGGCCCCTGCTGTGTAGTCCCTGGGTGCAGCAAGCGTTCAGGGGCGAACCTGCTGTCCGCGATTCGGTCGTTTCGGTTCCCGAAAGATCCGTCACGGAGAGCCGCTTGGGTGCAGGCGGTTCGACGGGACAAGTGGCTGCCGAACGACAGGAGTGTAATCTGCTCCACACACTTTATCACAGGTAAGACACCCGGATTTGTTGTGCCTATGAGCTGGCGCCTCGTAGGCGTTGTGAAATCTCTCCCCCGACCCGAGACTGTTTAGTGCGCTTCGGGACCTTCCGCCTCGCGGCCCGAAAACGTGCGTCGTGGTATGCGCACCACCGCTCTCCTGAAGCTCGGCGTCAGGCGTCGTGAATTCGGCGTACTCGCTCGCCAACGCGCCCCGGCAGCGTGCGCGTCGACCGGGTGCTGGTGGAGTTGTGCTGGTGTAGGCAAGAGAATAGGACGCAGGAGGTGTAGTTAAACACATGAAAATTTACAAAGTGCAGGGGGAGAAAATAGTATGCAAGGGCAGGAAACGGTGAGAGAGTTCGGGCCGCGCGCCGGCGAGCGAGTGCGGCAATGTCACGACGCCAGCATTTGTTGCCGAGCGTCATGAGTACGGCGCGCACATATCACGTCGCCCTTTAACTTAGAGTTCACGGAGAGTTCATAGAAGCATAGGGTTCACGTACGTGGAAATTTAAGGTGAAATGCGCGCATGTGGCTCGCAGGGAATTGAGTCTTGGGGTGGGGAGGGGGGGGGGGGGCGGGGATTTCACAACGCCTTCGACGCGCCTGCTTTTTTATGTTTTGGATATTAAAAAGAAGGGTGTCCCGATAACTTATTCGAAACGGTCTTGCGGATTTTGGAGCAGTTTTACACGCCAATTGGTGTTGCTTTGAGCGTTTAGAATCCATGTGTAGCGAGAGGCGACAGCGAACGAAAAAACGAAGCCCGTGGTCGCGAGGATCGAACGTGACTTGCGCGCGCGAGCTGAAGTTTGATGGGCCACTGGCAAACCAGACTGCATCTCACGATCACATCTTTTTGTACTTTTTGTTAGGCAGTATAATAAGAAAATTGAACTCCCTCATTGCTACATACTTGCGCCCAGAACCAGTTTGCGGATATACATCAATAAATACCACGCAGCTGTCTGGCCGTAGAGAACTGGCGAGATCATATTTCCTATTTTTAAACTTCATTAAAACGTCTTTTATCTGCAAAACAAGCAAACCGGATAATTCTGTCTAATTTTTTTTTTGCCTACCGCGTCGTGAAGTGTGGGCAGCTGCAAATTTTTTTTAACGAGAACGTGTTTATTTTGCTTCATGTGACACTCTCAGGAGCAACTGTTACAGCATTTTTTTATATTGCAGGCTGTCCATCCCAGGACCCTACACATCCCGACTATGTGCCCTCGATTTTCCCTTTCAAGGCTCCAAAACATGTAGCAAAGAAGGTTGCTCGTCACGGTCTACTTCAGGAACGTCTGAAGCGACAGAACAAACACGCCCAGTCAAAAGACAGAGCTATTGCTACCAAGGAGTCAGAGTGCAGCCATGAGGAACTTCCCTGCGCAGAAGAGTCAGCAACAGCTGATTCAGGTACGAACACCGAAGTGACAGGTAGTCAACTTGAGACTCTGCTGCAAGAAAATGAGAGCCTCAAGAAGGAAGTGTGTGACCCGAAGAAAGAGCTCACAAAGACGACAGAAACATTGAGGGGCTTCAAAGCTTGTAATGAAAATCTTCAAAGAAGCCTCGAAAGCAACACCCCCACGAAAGATGCTTTGAGAGATGATCTTCGTGTAAAATTCTACACCGGACTTGTGTCACGGAACATGTTCTATTCTCTCCTAAGCTTTGTCTTGTCGTTCTGGAAGCCCGACACACAGACATTTCTCGAGCCAGAGGAGCAGCTTGTCATGGTTCTGATGAGATTGCGACTTGGGCTGCTTACCGAGGACCTGGCATGTCGTTTCCGAATTCCATCATCAAGCGTGAGTGTGATCTTTCACAGATGGTTGGACATACTATCATCCAGTCTGGGCAAGCTCTTGATTTGGCCATCACGAAAAGCTATCCGCCGCAACCTTCCTGATGTATTCTGTGACCCGGTTTTTAAGAACGTTCGATGCACAGTTGACTGTTCTGAAATCTTTATCCACAAGCCATCATTCATGTCGGCAAGGAGCCAAACCTTCTCCCAGTACAAGCACCACAACACGGCCAAGTTTTTAGTAGCTGTGTCTCCAGCAGGTGCAATCACATTCATTTCCAAAGCGTGGGGTGGGCGTGTCTCTGACAAAGAGCTCACTGCGAAATGCGGACTGCTGGACAAGATTGATGAGGGCGACGTCATCTTGGCTGACAGAGGATTCAAGTGTGAGGAACTCCTTGCAGCCAAGGGTGCCTCAGTGCTGATGCCGTCCTTCACCAAGGGGAAGAAACAGCTGTCAGGCAAAGAAGTGGCCCTGTCAAGGAAGCTTTCCCGGGCTCGGATCCACGTGGAACGCACCATTCAGAGGCTGAAAACCTTCCGCATCTTTCAAATGATCCTCCCCATCTCGTACGTAAAGAAGGCTGGGGATGTAGGGCTCAGCACTATCGACAAGACCTTCATTGTGTGCTCCGCACTGCTGAACCTGCAAACCCCCGTCATCGCTGGAGTGGGCCAGAACGGCTGACAATTCTGGAACGCCGTGGCTTCCAGTGTGTGTAAGCGGACAAAGCTTTCTGTGATCTATTTCGAAGAGATAATTCCTTATGGTTCCTGTTTTTCACCTTTTATTGTTATTATATACGACTTCCATTATGAAATTACAGTGAATGTGCAAGCGAGCTGGTGGTAGTTAATCATAATGTTCAAAACCTGAGACTGAGGCAATAACGGAAGAGAACATTATGGAAGGTTTCTTAGACGGCAGATGGGTCCATATTAAAGGGACATGACTAGTTCTGGCCGAAGCGGGCTGAGCACTACGACCTCAAAATGACACGTCATGAACCCCAACCTGTTTTTTTTATATTCCACAAGAGAGTGAGCAGTCTCCGTGCAAACTTTTCTTCCTTGCTGCTGAGCTTTCTTTTGCATACTATGTTTTAAGGCCAGAAGCTAAGAGTCAACCAGTATGTCCTGCACTCCAGTGTCTCATGTTTACTTGTTATACATCTTGTTTTGTGTACTGTGGTCTGAAGATTGAAATCACTCAGCATATCTAGTGGTTCTCAGTGCGTCTTGCATTGTTAAAATTTGGCTTTTCCACAATGAAAGAGTATTGACGTGAATAATGATTCATAACAAACCAATTCAGGTGATCAAAAAACTGCCTGTCATATGTTCCTACATTACTGGCATGCAAACAAATCTCAGGGCACATACAATTTTAGCAGCTTACATTCAATGGCTACGAAATTCGTGCCAAAGCTGCTTTTGAGTGAGCAGAAAAAGCTTTACTGTCTTGCGTAACATACTGTAGTACAAGATTTCTTGGACAAGCATATATTTCAGGTTCGACATCACAGGCACATTAACAGTGGCAAAGCATTTTAGGCGATAGCATAAGGAGCTCGCGTAGCAGGAAAGCGGTGGCAGTGTACAAGTGAAGTTCCAATTGGTCGACAGGGTCATGACACACACCTGCTCCAACTGTTATACCACAAGCAAGGCGGCACCATCTAGTAGCGTAGAGGGCAACCAGGAAAGCCCCGACTGTCTCTGGCTGCTTTCTCTGCCACAGACGGTGGTACATGTGCAATTACTAATGCTCTTAATTCCAAACCGCTCTCCAAGTTTGGTGGCTTGCTTTCGAATCACCGGTGACTTCAAGGCTCCTCATAAAGCAGAAATGCAGAGTCCACCAATGCAAACTGCAGTTATCACCTGTATCTTTGTTACAGTGCTCCACGTTAAAGGAAGAAGAGAAAAGTCAAGCTCAGAAATCACTCGTGATAGGAAACAATGGCAGAGATAAATCAAAATAACTGTTAGCCATTCCTATCACGTTTGGTGAATTGTGGGCATGGGCAAATAGCAGATTTTGGGTTTGAGGTGAAACGAATAATGATTTTCTCGAATAATTTCAAATCAAATAGTACAACAAACACCACAAGACTATCTATTAGAAGTACTGCAATTATTAATTTCAAGTTTTTCTGCAGTACCTGTGCATTTGTATGTTCTAGTACTTTTGTTTCTTTAAGTACCAGATATGTACTGGTACCCCAGTTCCAAACGTGTACTGAGGTCGAGAACACGACATGGTTGAATGGTTGGGAGCTTGCGGCACCTGGCTGGAAATCCAAGCCAAATTATTGGGAGAGGTAAAGTAATTCAACATTGTTGAATACTTAAAATCGATTCGGAGCGAATGCTGAATACAACAAAATTTGATAGGGCATTCGTAGTAACCAAATATCCGCCCATCTCTAGTAAATTGCCATATTGCCATTCTTTCTTTTACACACACCTACTTTTTGTGATAAGGTTGCAAGTTTGTTTGCGTCTGTCAGCTCGCTCTGTCAGCTTCACGTGGACAAGTATTGACATCAACACCAGTTCAGATGTAAGCCACCAGTCAAGCATCCATAAAAAAAAGTGTTTGCATGCACGTATTGAAACCTGCGGGGCTATGCGTGTGTTTCAAAGGACCAAACATTTACACACTCACCAAAGAGACAAACAAAGAAATCTAGAAACTGAACTAAACTGTGACAAGGGATGGCACAAAGTGTGCACTAAGCATGAATGTTTTGGGGTAAGTTACCAGCAGTATAGGACAAAAAACATTTAGAGCACGTCTTCCCTCGGGCATGACAGTGAAAAAGTTCTGTTAAAATGAGGCAACACTGAACAAGTCGATGACCGGTGGTCTGTTGGTATGGCCAAAAACAAAATGCTAGCCTACACACATCATTCATAATGAGATCACTGCAGTGTAAAAAGACAGAACTATTCCTTATCTTCCCCGATGCAGTCCTGACAATCTGAACAGACCCAAACCTTGGGCCTCCGTTTTAACCCCAAGCACTTTAAATGAGCTACTGCTCCGCATGCACTGCACTGCACTACAGCACCAGCTTTTGCTCCTTTACAGACGCAGGACCTCTTTGCAGTTTCGAGCTTCTTCTGCAAATCCTTAGAGTGAAGCTCTGGAAACACATGGCTAAAAAAAAAATCTCTGCCTTTGCAACTGCTGCACTCCAGAAAATAGCGTTGAAACATATAGTCTCAACATTAATGTCGGCACCAGTGTACACCACAAAAAAGGCTCTCTCTACACCACTCAGCGCCATCTCTGCCTGTACTTGAGCATAATAGTGGTGAGTGGTGTGAAGCTGCAGCTCCTTTGTTAAATAAGATGGCAGCTTAGTAGCAGGGTCTCGCAGCTTCTTGCCCTTGCACGTTGAGGGGCACTTGATCTCTAACACTGCTTTAGCACAGCACGAACATGTAACGAGACCGTCAGGTGAGGCTCCCAGGAAGGGCTTCTCAGGACAGACAAAGAGGCCTGTTTTCTCTACTTTAAAGTTCATGTGATTTTGTTCCTCGGATACGACGAATGACCTCCGAGCATCACCCTCAGTCTCATTTCCATGTCTTAGACTTGCTACGTCAGGAGCCTTGACATAGCCCATAATCTCCGACACAATGCCTTCCTGTCCAGTACGGGATGAAAGGACCCTCCCAAGGATTGAGGCAGTTATCCTTCCTTGTCTTTGCTCGAACCAGGCTTTACACTGGGCCTGACCTCGCGTGCCCACTTCGATCTGCCCACACTGCAGGGTAGTCAGTTGCAAACCCCGTGCCGACACTTCATCATGAGGGGCATACATTTCTACAACGGAGTTCGGAAACGTGGCACTGGCGGCTGGGAGATCTCCGTCGGCTGGGAGATCTCCGTCTGAGTCGCTGCAGGTATCCGTATCCTCGCTGTCCGTCACCGAAGAGAGCAGCAGGGTGCTTGGAGCTATTTCCTGAGAAAAAAAAAACCCTTTAACGCACACTGCTTTCACAACTACTATTGTGGACAAGCAGCTACACAATGGGCAGTCATAAAGCTAATTAATTGGTAACAACTTCTGTTGCGGGACAAGTGTACGTCTCCTTAGACTCTGCTCTCAAAACATCAATTACTATTACCCAGCTTCAACAATGTTTGGGGAAGAACATCTGTCCTTTAGATTGCCTCCACTAGCGCAAAGGCTAGGCTGAACACCAGTGGCGTAAAACGAGAGCACAAGGCACGTCACATGATTGCCTGTTATGGCTGTGAGCGTCAGGATCCATTCCACATAGCATTGACCGAAATGGAAAAATTGTTGCACCAGGCATGAAAGCAAGATTTGGTATTGGGGGGACCTACCGACATCTCAGAGTCACAAGCAAAGCGCCATTTTCCTTTTCCGAAAACGACAGCAGTACAGTAAAATCTCGTTAATTCGAACTCACGCCCCGGTCCTGGCACAGCCCTGTATATTTCAATGGGGGAAAACTCCTGATAATTCGAACACATTGGCGTCTAGAACAGTTAATTCGAACTATGATCCCCCGATTTCCATCGCTCCTGGAAGAAAAAGTCGGCCCAGAGTGACTACAATGTGTTGCAAATACAAACCAAACCAAATTTACTAAGACTCAAAAGAACAAAACAGAAAAACAACAGCGTGGCGTGCACTACGCTCCTGCAACAGTGTATTTCGCTTCTACAGAGGGCACTGAGCACCCGGTGCCAGTGCTCCGGCGCATGCCATTATTACTTACAAAACATAATTTACGAAATTATCTGCCACAAACGTGTCATAATGCCGAATTAACGATAATGAGTCCAGGGGTGGCTTCTTTGGTTCTGCCTGCGCAGTGGGGCGTGATGTCCATTCATCAATTCTAGTGCCCTCCCACTAATTCGAACTCCGCTTAATTTGAACAATTTTATGGTCCCCTTCGAGTTCGAATTAACGAGCTTTTACTGTAGTAGTAGGGGCACGCCGACGACAAAATGCTATGAATGGGAAGAAAAAGGGACCGAGCAAAAATATTTCAGGGTGTTCCTTCGCTATGAGCCTGCAGGAGCACTCTCGTTAACATTCCGCAATCGACTGTTGTCAACCGCCCGCATTTGAATTGCACACAGATGGACTGCACTGATGTAATTTGGTCATCCATACCAGTAGCATAGTGGCCGCCAGTGTATTTTTATGATTGTAATTTTACACTATCAAGTCGGCAGACAACAACAGTACTGCAGAGTGACCTAATGAGAGCCATGCACATCTTCATGAGCAACTTATTATGAACAGCAGGGGGCGACAGGTCACCATAAAACTGATCGTAATGCGCACATGCGTTGCTCCATTTTCCAGCTATTAATTAACTATATTGTTACTTTCATTAAACTACTGAGCTCGACAGGCTGTGAAATTAATGCCGTCTGACCAGCATGACTCATGATCACTAAAAATCGTTTTGAAATTAGAGCTTATTGCTAGCATGAATGCTGTGCTGTCATCCACAGCCCTTCTGTTCGTGAATTGGCCATAAGGACAGCAGATGATTCTGCAGGGCACGCATAAGCTTCCAAATGACAGCGTAAACAGGTAAAAGATAAAAGTAAGAGTCGCAGGTAGCAGACAAGATCATTGGAATGAGGCACACAAGACAATCCACTACACGAATGTTTGCCTCCTGTGGAGTGTGGCTACAAGCTTTGCACTGTGAATCTGAGCTTGAGGTGGCCGCACTATGTTTCTTGCCAAGTTATGCCAAAACAGTTCCTGAATGAATCTAATTCTGCTCCCAGCCAACCAAAGCTTTTCGTGCATGCACCCATTGCCAGAACATGTTTGGATATTGGCATGTATAATATACAGACACAGCAATATTGATCACCTGGGTGATTGAGCCTACTTAAAAACAAGGTTTCAATAGGTACAAGGTACTCACGTAATTTTGCAATTAAGTGCAATAGTGACATTTGTAAATCTTTGAAATGTTGATTTGTATTATTACTAGCAGTGATAATAAAATACAAACTTTCAGCCGTCTTTTCTGCCTTACTTCACCAAGTATGGTTTACGCACGTACCTTCACTCTCTTCAGGAAACTTTGCACCTGGTCGTCTGATGCAGTGGCCACCTGATGCTGCTGCCGGGCTTCTGCGGCTGGGTTCCCACAACACTTCATTTTTCTTTGAGTTCCTGGCTTGACAAACTGAATGTCAACAACTTGGGCAGCCTGCATGACAAATCCATAATGAAGTTACGCTTTCTCCTAGAATAATACTTCCCGAACACCTTTTCAAGATGACTAGATAACAAACTGGTCGTATCACTTATGCGCGCGTTGGAGTGAATTTTTTTTTTTTGACGGCAACACGCGAATGACCATATCATACCTCTACTGACGTGGACGGACAAATCCACCGGCACTCCACTGAGGTGGACGATGGGTCGTTGAGCCCGTGCTTGACCTCGGCTTCCACGCGAAACAGCAGCGCCGACACATGACTGCACGCCTCACCCAGACTGCAGCGAAACATACACATTAGATCGCGAGCACGGCGCGTCTACTCAACTCGGAGTTGGCAGTTGAGAAAAAAACGCTTACCCGGCCATGCAAGTGCAATGGGCGTTGATTACGGTGCCGTCTTTTTTCACAAGAGTCCAGGGCTGGTGTACTTTTTTGACGGTCTGGCTGGCCTCGACGTCGGCAGCGACGAGCACTACCGCGCTGCTTCCGAAAGCTGCACTGAAGCAGCGCAGTTGTCGAACCTTACCGCTGATGAAGCTGTTGTACCCGTCGGAAAGCTTGAAACTCTTAAACTCTTCTTTAGAGTAGAAACATG
This sequence comes from Haemaphysalis longicornis, assembly GCF_048455015.1. Taxonomy (NCBI): domain Eukaryota; kingdom Metazoa; phylum Arthropoda; class Arachnida; order Ixodida; family Ixodidae; genus Haemaphysalis; species Haemaphysalis longicornis. The sequence continues at coordinate 164,223,501 of NW_027526422.1, forward strand.
TACCCTCTACGAGGTACATGTAGATGTCGCCGACGTGCACCGAAGGCAACCGCCTCGAGTCGGTCACAAACACGTGTTGACGGAGCGGTGGATCGAGTGGGTCCGGCAGCTCTTCCCCGTTGAAAGTCAACTTTTGACGGTACCTCTCTCTGGCCGTGATGTCCAACGCTCGATAGTACTCGCTGCTCATGGTGTAACTCTCACGCGGATAAAATTACGACCGAGCGACTTCTCACCAACCTCTTATTTCCGCAACGAACTCAGTCGCTGCCCGCGTCGTAGGTAAACAGCGGCGGCGGGCGGACCGGAAGTCCCAAACCGGAAGACTGGTTGGGCTAACCAATCATAGCGTAGGCGAAGTTCGTTGCCAAACAAAAAAGGGCGAATATCCAAAATATCAGAACGAACATAGGTATTGACCGGGCGGTGAGCGACTATGTCAATTTAAATTGATTGATTGATTGATTGATTGATTGTGGGGTTTAACGCGCCGACGCAACGCAGGCGATTAGGCGCGCCGTAGTGGAGGGCTCCGGATTAATTTTGACCACCTGGGGATCTTTATCGTGCGCCGAAATCTCGTACACACGGGCATTTTTCCTTTTCTCCTCCATCAGAAAAGCGGCCACCGTTGCCGGGAATCGAACCCGCGACATCATGCTCAGCAGCGCAACGCCTTAACTACTGAGCCACCGCGGCGGGTCTCAATTTAAATTGAGTCGAGTAAACTTCTAGCGTGTGCGAGACGGGAGAGGACCAGCATGAGAGGTGAGTGGGAAAGAGAAGGGAGGCATTTGCTTGCCAGGGGCGACAGATGACTTCCGTCTTTCTCGACATTTGCGATGAACAGAGAAGATGCGCTGTCATTTTTTTTCTTACCGGGTAGGGTTGCTTAAAGATATACCGTATTGATTGGGTACAATATATGTGCTCCTAATTGTTCGGCGGATGCGGTTTATTTAAACCAATGAAATAATTAAATCCGTAAATGAATTTCCAAATGTTTATTTTGAGAAGTTATAACCGGTTAGTCTGTTGCGATTTTTCCGGGATTTCTTCCATTTGTCTGTTTGTTTCTTTCTGGTGTCATTGGCTGCAATGATGCGAGGGCGGTGCGTACGATATAACTTTTTGATTTGGTGACTCTGGGCAGCTTTTTTTAGCCTTAATGTTTTTTCTCGCACAAAAAAATATTCTTTTATCCTTTACACCAAATAAACGCGCAAACCTCGCAAGATATGCAATGTTCCACAATACGAGGCCATATACGGTTGGCAGTTTGGACAACTTAGCAATGAATGCTTACGCATTACCATAGTTAGATGTAACAAATTCACAAGTTGAAGCTAGGTCGTATGCTTTTCGGTTGCACTTTTGAACCCTTTCCCGACGTTGTGTTTCACAACCCGTGGCATCAGTTTCATGAAAGCAACCTAGGTCGGTTAGCACGTTTTATTTGAATTTTAGTAGTTCGGGTAGGATTACGACAACACTAATGAAGAGAAATGTCTGAACTGTCAACTGTAAATATAACCGTTTACGCTACGTAATAATGAAAAGGGCAAATGAAAGTGCCGCTCATGCAGAAATCATGAATTGGTCTGTATTTTCAGCTGTTTGGAATAGTTCGGAAACTTTCTGAAATACAATCCTGCGATTCGTTATGTAGAAATATTAGGAACAAAGTCTCTACAATGCTGCACCTTCCAAGGCCATCATGGTGCCGCAAGGTATACCTTCACCGGCTGGAACGTAAGCTGCTCTTTTCGTGTAGCTTCGCTCGCTCTGAGCACCCGCCATGGTACCGCGTGTCTAGGTGAGGGTAATATGGCGACTTCACCTGCGTCTTATACATCCCAGCGGTGGCTGCACTGAATCCGCTTGTGCTTCAGTGCAAGGAAACCATGTGCAAGGCGACTGTATAACAGCTGCTTTCCCCGAGCCAGGGCTCTTAATTAGTTTTCCCATTGATTGCACAGCGGCTGTGCGAAAGGGTTCCCAGCTAGGGCGACAAAGAGACAAATTGGAGGCTCTCGTTTTGGTCGGGGTAGAAATTTTTTCTTGGGAGTTTGGCGAATTTAAAAGTTTTGCACATGCACCACGTTATGCTACATTTCAAGCTCAGCCAAGAATTCTGTTCACTTTCGAGGAGTTCTAACTAACATCTGTGTTTTGTCTGTGTTTTGACTTTCCCTGCCGTGCTCTGCTCATTCACTCGTGCTCTAGTGTTGGAACCAAGCATGACCGACGTGCAGTCCTCTCTCTTAGGAGCAACCCTCGTTGAAGTTCCAGAGAAATAAAATTTGCACATACCTCTATGTCGTGAGCTAGAAAGGTAATGCTCACCCACCAGAACACAGTGGTATGGCTCGTAATGTTTTATCTATAATCGATAAGGCAAGGTGGACATACCGTTTGGGGACGGTGGGGTAGCCGAAATAAAATATGACCTTGACGTCATCGAAAACATATCGCTTTCTTCCGATCTTAGTTTGTCGCTCTAATCGGTTCAGAAAAAAAAGCTTTCTTGTCGCCGCGGATGGAGACTTCCTCAGGTGGCCTTCAGTCTTTCTGGCAACGGCGGGATTTATTAGATCTTTGCCGTGTCTTCGCTAACCTGGGCTAGTGAGGCATTGGTCAGAGGGCCTGTTTTCATCACTGCGGCGTCCCGCGCCACCCAAACCATTACCTGAAGCTAATGGGGTGCATTATGACAGTTCTTGCGGGTTTCTCTTTGCAACTTAAAGTGAAACAATTATCCAAGCGCAGTTTCTATCGCTCTTGAGGCAAAACGGAACGCAATAAACTTACAGTACACCTGATATCAGGCGTACTAGACAACAATGTAGATTATTAGTATGGGCAGTAACTTATACAATTACATTGAAATCAGGGCACACTACAAAAAAAACCGCAGTATTCAAACCTTCTTCAATATGAAGTTATGCACCAATTCTTTCCTTTTTTGGCCATGAACGTGAGTAGAAGAACGTTAATAAATACTGGTCAGCCTAAATTTAACTGGCGATGCAGGCAACGACGAAAGACAAAGCACGAGCGCTGGCACTACCAAATGAATGTTTATTACGCCTCGCCTTGCTGTACATTTATACGCTCTAGCCACGTGTTCTCGGAGCAACAGTGCGCAGAAATAGTTTTTCTTTATCGGTTTGCGCAACCGACGCAGTAATGACACAATCGTCGGCACCCTCTTTAATTTCCATAGCATCGATGATTTCGCGTGCCAGCGAATCGTTGTTTTTAATGCCTGGTAATGACACCATGAAAGTCCCCTTCACACTTGCGGCAATATCGGAGGTGCATGGCCAAATGTCCTGACGGAGCATTCTTTGTTGAGGGCTTGTCCTCTCGAACTCGGTCGTTCATACAAAGGCCGGTCTGGCCAATGTAGCTTTTCCCGCACGATAACGATAGCTTGTACAAAACCCCCTGAACACATGCTGCGTACTTGGTACGGTGGTTGGTTGTGCACTGGCTCGCTATCATTGGCTGGTTAACACGGCGGTACATGGCATACCCTTTGTTTGGGGCTGAGCAAACAACTGTCACCCCTTCTCTGGCCGCTATCTTCTTAATGTTGTGTGTTATTCCGTGCAGATAGAGCTCAACCGCAAGCTTGCTTCTGTCAATGGCCTCTCCCATATACTCGGGGATTTTTCTTTTTTGTTTGGTTTTAAGCAATGACTGGCAGATCGACACCAGGACCGCGTTTGGATAGCCTGCATTGCGCAGTTTCGAGATTTTGTCCGTGAAGCTCCTCTCCATTTCGTGGCAGCATGACCGGCTTAAAGCCAAGTTCAGGGCACGGTTGGCCAAACTGTGCTTGACATTTTTCGAATGCGCTGAGTCAAAGGGCAAAAAGCCATTCTCTTCCCCCGATGCGTATCTCCACCATGTGAGATCGCTGCTGAAGTGCACTATTAGGTCTAGAAACCGTATCCTTTCTTCGACTGCCATCTCGTGAGTGAAAGTGAGTGCTGGGCATGCACCTTTGAATGCGTCCAAAACCCTTTCCATGGATTCTTCTTGGTCGTCTGCTTGGCTCGGCGTACACAAAACTAAAAAGTCGCCGACATACCAGTAGATCACGACCGCTATCTCTTCACCAAGCATATCGGTGACCTGCCTTCCGAAGGCCAGAGAAATGTCGCACAAATAAGGCGCAGCTCGTGAGCCAATGCAGATTCCACTGCGTTGCGTCTAGTGGTTGTCTTCAAACGACACAATTGTGGCTCCAAGGTATGCAGCTAGAAGCTCAAAGAAGGTGTCGGCAGACATACCTGCTAAATTTTGGAATGCCACGCCCCCGTTATCTTCGATTGCAGTCTTCAAAACAGGTAGCAATTCATCGTGCGGTATGGAGTAATACATGTCCTCAATGTCTTTTGAGAACCTTGATAGGACGCCTGACGCATGATGCTCGAGAAACTGGCATACGAGTCGGATAGCTGATCCACCAGGTAGCAGAATAGGCCCTGAGGTAAATCAGCGTAGGCAGTGGGGCAGTTGGGACAAGAGGGGTCAGATCGATAGCGATAAAAGAATAGGTGGGAGGGAGTGATCAGGGCATTCATTTGGATGTGCCGGTGGAGTCCAGCCTCCCTTACGGTGAGTGATGGGTGAGGAGGCGGGTAGAGGCGTTTGTCAAGACGGAGCTGAAGGTAGACCTCCTTGATGGTACGGCGAAGGGAGAGCCTCGCACCGTCTTCCGAGGGCCCGGGCTAGGGTCAAACGAGCGGTCTCCGCTCTACAGCCATGCATCGTTTTCCTCCGTTGGGTCCCTGGACATTCCGGAATTGACGGCAATGGGTTGGCGCATCAACCATGGAGAATGTGTATAACAGGTGCAAGTTTCATCGTATTAAATTTAGTTGGAAGTCAGCGCTCGTGCTGTCGTCTTTCTGTGTCCGTGTTTTATATCGCGCTGTAGCAACTTGAGGATGTTAGTGTGGCTGAAAAATTGTGCTATTTATTGTAATTCGCAGTTGTAGAGATAGCGGCGGTCAAATATCCACCCCGATTCTAAGCCTAAAGTTCCGAACACCGAGAAAACCAACATGGTTGCGAGCTGTTGGGGAAGCCCAATGCTTCCGCGCTCGAGTGCGCCGTGTTTGGGTCTGAAGCAACCGTCTAATCAATATTTACTTTTGTCTACACTGCTTCAATGTCGTTTTTTATCGCAAGGTTAAAAGTTTGTTAATTTATTATTGTTACGCTCGCAACCAAGTGACCGCTGTCGACACACTTGGAATTTTGCGTGTAACAGCCAAAACCGCAGTTTGCAGTAACCGCGGTTAAAGTATATGACCGTGGTTAAATGTACCTCCGCTTATTTCCGCCGCGTAACTAGGGCATTAGAGGTTCGCGTTGCTGTTCTTGGTTCTTCTACTTTTCCGGTTGGCTCATAGTGATGTCCTACAGCAAATTTCAGCCGCAACGCACATTTAAGCCGTACTACCAGCTTCAGCCGCAAAAAAAAAAAACACGCGAAACATGCAAAGAAAAACAAAACAAGTTCCCGAAAACAATGAAAATGCGGGAAAGACGCGGCAACATATATATGCAGGCTCTTTATCATAACGCACAGCTGCGACAATGCTGCATGGAACTATGTTGCATATAATTTGAACGGCTGAAACTGTCCCCCTTCCGCCATGATGTGAGTTTCAGCCGTAACGCACTTTTCTCCGTAGTGAAACTCTCCACCGTGTTGCGACGCTCAGCCGTAACGCACTCTTCGCCGTAATGCGACTGTATGCCGTAGCGGGAGGATGGCCCACTTAGGCGGGATAGAAAACTTAATACAGGGTGATGAGTGTTTACGAGTTGAAGTGCGGCTAACTCTAAATAAACTCTGATGCCAAATCAAACTTTCTTTGATATGGAAAGTACGAGCTCATTAAACTTAAGCAAGAATCGACCATCACATTCTCTTCATCCCTCCCCCCCACCACAACAAAAACAACAAAAGTACTGCGCCGAAGTTCTGTTTTGTCACCTAAAACTAAAAGGAGTGCATAGCTAAAATTTTTCTTGAGGGAACTGAAAAGCAAAAAGCAAGTTTTAGGTACGTTAAGATAATTTCTTAAGGAGACAAAATCGTTGGAAGGCAAACAGGTCATCCTAGAGCATATGGTTCAAGAAGCAGGTATTTTGATGGCCGTTAAAGACGGTGGTGCCGCATACATTGAGTACGCATTGAGGAAGTAAAACAGAGGAAGATCATCTGTGAAACTGAAAGAGAGCAATGGGCCCAAAATTGAGCCTTGTGGAACTGCTCTATTAACTGTGACTGGGTAGGATGTTGCTGCAGAAATTAAAACTATCTGTTGCCTGATTAGTAGACGGCGTCCTATCAAAGTTATGGCAAGACCTGTTATCCCATAACGCTCAAGCTATGAAATGAAAAGAACTTCACGGTTCCTCGCGTCGATTCCTGTCTATAAATCTATGAAAATGGCAGCAGCAACGTCGCCGCGGTCAATGAACGATTTATTTTGTCTGTTAGACACACGGTCATAATGTTGTTAAATAAGACAGCACGAAAACCAAACTGAGAAAGGGGGAGCAAGCGGATTTTTTGAGATGGCGGGAAAGACTGGTCTCAGTGAGTTGTTTTTAAAACCTTATTTGAGAAGACAAGAATAGATATGGAGCGATAATAACCCATAAACCCCGCGAGACCTTTTTTGAGCACGGGGATATTACTCGCTACTTCCAGTGCCTCTAGAAAAAATACGAATTTAAAACTCCAAGCATATTTACGTTTACCACTACTTTCATCCGTACAAAATAAACACGGAAAACATAAAACAAATGCCGGAAATCAATGATAATGCACGAAAGACGCGTCAACTTATATATGCAGGCTCTTGCACGTAATGCACAGCTGCGACAATGCTGAATGAAACTAGCTGCAGGTAATTTAAACAGCTGAAACTGTCCCACTTCCACCGTGTCGCGACATTCAGGCGTAACGCACTTTTCGCCGTAGTGAGACTCTCCGCCATGTTGCAACGCTCATCCGTAATGCACTCCTCGCCGTAATGGGATTGTCCGCCATAGTGAGATAGAACCCCCACAAATACCCTATCTCTAGCGTCTGCATTCCTCATGCAATCTCGAATGTGTGGGCGTGCTGCTGATTGCTGCGCGAGTTCACTAAATGAAAAAAGTGCTTCACGTACCTTGGTTTAACTCTGTACAATGAAAGGTTAGCTAGATTTCAATTGCTTTGTACCTTTTTTAACTTCACTGACGCTTCTCTACCGTTTACTGGCCTTACATTGTCTACTAGTGCACTATCCAGCGAAGCGTCGCATCCACGCTTCTGCGAAGCTAGTTTACTTCATGGACATTACTGAGCTTGATACGGTCTACAAACAAACAAAATAAAGTCACGTGGTTCCTGGCAGAAATCATGCCGTGGCTTAGTTTTAGTGAGTGCAGTAATTGTGACGACGACTCGCCAGGATCGGGGAACCCCGCTGTAGCGCAATGAAGCCAAACCATCCTCGAGTGAGCGTAGCAGAAATCGCCAAGGAGGATACAGAGAGGAGGACAGCCCTTTCAAATTGATTTTTCTCATAGATAAAGTCGCGTGAACGCACTGTTGCGACTTTCATGGTCAGATCCAACCAGTTCCACCAGTTTTTGCAAATCCATGTTTCGGGAAACCATATCGGTAGCGTTACTGGTGACCGGAGACGTTTATTATGAGACCAATGCTTGCGGATAAAGGAGAAAACTTTATATACGTATTTACATGATGAGTACAAGTTTGTATGCTATGTCAGCAACCGCAACAACCGGTGGCTCGCAACACCGTGATTTTGTTCACGCCAAAGTCCCTAGAGGTCAACTTACAAATGGCTGGTCCAATCACAGACCCACAATCTCACTCACATTGGCACCGCCATCGCGGGAAACCGTTCTGGTTACTTGCCCATATCATCACGTGGGAAAGGATGCGATTGCAACGCTGCTATGGTTGGATCCTTTGTCCAAGAACGAGGCACGCATGGGGCTTGGCTCACGATGTTCGCCGATAACAGATTTCATGGCCCGCGCTTCCGTAGTTATCTGTGCTGTTTCATCAGAATCAACCATGCTGGGATGCTCAGGGAGTCGCGTACCCGGACTTGCCTGCTCGTTTCCGCTGAAGTCACTCAGAGTCGAAGGGGCACGGCAGCCGCGGGGTTGATGAACGGCGGTATTCAATGCGGATTGATACGGTGCACGAGCCAATATCGACGAACGCGCTAATTAGGGTCGAGGTCCGCGCTGGGGTTTGCCGGGTCCACCACCCGGTCATAACTAGCGTCACTAAATAAAGACTTTTACAGTATCGGCACTCTTTTCTCTCACTGTTATGTGCCGCCGGGATTTTCATTGGTCGGTCGGCCCCACCGGATATTTGTTTACATATGGGCGCAGCCATTTTTTTCTGGGCGCCTCTCCTCTCTCTCCCTCTCATCTGCGCGGACGCTAGAGCGGCCGGTCGCACTCTGCTCGTCACAACCGGCGGCGGTTTCGTTGGGAGAGATGGCAACACTGCAAGCCAGAAACAAAATGGCTCGCAGACGCTTCCGGGTGCACGAAGTGACGTTACTCTTAAGCGTAGCTTATTTATTGACGCTAGTCATAACAGCCCCTAGAATGACCCGTCGCAGTTGCTCAGTGACTATGGCATTGTACTGCTGAGCCCAAGGATGCGAGCTGGACTCCCGGTTGCGGCGGTCGCTTTTCTGATGGAGGCGAAAATCCAGAACGGTCATGCGTTCGACATTTCGGCGCACGTTAAAATCCAGATGAGCATAAATAATTCGGAGCGTTCTACTATGCTTTGCCTCATCGCCTGTGTAGCACTGGCGAGTTAAACCCAACAATCAATCAACCAATCAAAGCACCGAGAGCGGTCCTGCCTGGGGTCTCCTGACCACAGTTTGCGCTAGTAATCTTACAATGTTAACAAATCACTTCATTGTCTTTTTACGGGCTGCGCACATAAACTCAAAATACAGGTAAGCGGTGCAGGATTGGTTACACCATGGTAGAGAAAATTCTGAATTTGCGTACAGTTTTGCCGTATCTAAATGAGGCGCCACAAATCACATGTGTGGTGTTCTGATAACATTTATTTTTCTTTTTTTCTGGCTTACTCCACGGAATATGGAAAAATATTTGTGGGCTGGGGTATTTATAAGGCAGATGTAATGTAAGAGCAAGCTTAGGCAAATAGTGTACATCGGTAGCGCTTGTGAAACTGGGACAGGCCCACTCGTTGCAGCCGACTTGTCATAGCGAAACTAATCCTAGGTGAACTTGGAAAACGGGCATCTGGTTCTAGGTGATCCCGTACTAAGGAAAGTTCTAGCATCGACCTTCTTATTCGTGGGAACTTCGTCTCGCAATTCCATTTTCGGTGGATGTCGAGAAGGGAGGGAGGAAGGAAGTGAGTTTAGTGTCTTTAACCAGACAATTGTTTGCAGGTTGATGTCTTCGTAGTTTGTGTGTTGGCCTTATTTTCTTTGTTCGCAGGTACTGGTTGAAAGTGGGTCTTCGGTTCTAACTCAAGTTTCGATTTTTCTTTCTGGTTTTTCTTGCCCTTGCAAAACTAATTTTTCACACTTTGGAAAAGGGAGGTCGACTATTCAGTCCAATTTTCACTTTTGCTCCTTTTGTTATTGCACCATTTTTGCTGAGAAAACGTTTTCTCAATTTTTTCGTTATCTGTTGAAGGTTCTTCAGACATCATGGCCGGGTGTAAAAAAAATGCACCTTAAGCGTTTTAAGGACTAGTTAGTCGAGCTTCAGGAAGTGGTACACCCATGTTTGGAGGGTTGACACTGTTGTTAGCACATGCGAGCGCGCATGACCAAAGCGTGCTGGCATATGCAAAACGGGTTTAGGAGCAGAGGTCCACAGCCTTCGAACAGCTAACAACAGCATCATCTCCTGTGTAAAAAGGAAGTGTAAACACACAAACGTTAATTAGCGATTGCTAATAAATAGAATTACTACAACTGTGTTTTATAGATCATTGTAATATCACAAAACGAAAGTTACCCAAATGAGGTGCTGATGACAATGATTGTTAGTCAGAAGAATTAAAACACAAAAAAGATCGAAATATTATAATCCGCAAATGTAGAACCAAATCCTAAACACCTGCCCGTACTAGATTACCTAAAAATAAAACTGTAAAATTTAAAAAAAATGGAAATGAACAAGCAAAGACTGATAGTGTTACCTCACGCGACTATTTCAAAAAACATGAAATAACCAACAAAATACGCCGTCTGGAACGACAGTTCCTCCAAGGCCCCCAAGGAAACGCAAGGTCGGTTAATCGAACGAGCGGTGTATAAGAGTATTTGCGCATATGTAGAGAATTATACGAGTTTCTGTATTTTTTTCACTTCAATATGATTGACCAAAAACGGAATTTCTGGCGAGATGCGTAAGGGTACGTTTCCCTAGGTTACGAATTCCCCGAGTGCGAGGTGGCTATGACGACCTGCCCTATTTGACGAGTTCACCTACGACGATTTGGCCGCAACGAATTCACTTGGGACGAGTGCTCCTGTACCATTGTGAAACATCAACGATCACTGCAAATTTTGCCGCACTTTTCCTGCTCCCATCAAAAGTTGACATCATCCTCCCTAAGATGTATACGAGTGATCATATAGTTAACACTCCACGGAGCATACATTTCGACTACTGTTTGGGTATCTCGTTGTTAAAGCACTCGGTATTTTTTTTGTCCAGAATCGTTGCCGACGCAGGAATCCGCCAGCGTAAAGTCCTTATTGACTGCGACCCGGCCTGCGTTGGGCATTAAGGCTGTTAGCGCCGGCATCACGGACCGCGAGACTACAAAGGCCTTGGAGATTTCTTCATTTTGTTGCTAGTATTACATCCTTTCACATAAGTATTGAACTTCCACAACCCTAGAGTCGATAAATATTCTCACCTACCCAATGCGGCATTTTCATGCTCATACATGTAAAACGAAGTTCGTTGTTTCGGCGAAGCTTCGGGTGTTCGTGGGGTTTAACTAAGGCGGTAAGTTGGGCGAGTTGGTTACTGACTAAGGAAATCATCGTACTAGCGAACACTAAATAGAGACCGAGGTAAAAGAGGCGACGAAACCCACGCTAGAACTTCAACTCAGTTTATGCAACAGAAACACGAAAAGGCTATATGTTCATGAAGCGTGAAAGGGTAAAAAGCAGTGTTGGAAAAAATTCCAACAAAGCGGACATATAAGTGATTCTCATGAACTGGAAAGGCTGAACCATCACTGTGCCATTGCAGAACGGACGTGCTGGTATCGTGTGCACCACGTTGCTCCTCAAAGGGTCTCCTTATGCGGTGGTAGCTTCTTCTAGGAGATAGTGATAAGGGGTATTGGTGTTAGCTGTCTTCGTGGTGTCTTCGAGAAGTCCTGTCAGCACAAATTCGGCGATAGTGCTTAGCACCAAGTTTACCCCATTTACAACATACTGGCTTCCCTCTTTGGGTAATGGCGTCAGCGGTGGAAAGCCTGTTCTTTTACGTTAGGTCAGGTGCACGACGTCGGGTGCGAGATAAAATTAGTAACGAAAGAAGCCTGTAGTCGTCGCTAATGTACACATTTTTTTTCCGTCGCCTCAAAAAGGTGGCTGGGAATTGGGATGCCAACGTCATGTTTTCCGTCCCGGAAAAATACCAGGAATGTGCTCTGCTGGGAACAGCGATGAATAGAGCAACCGCTGCGCTAACAGGCTTGCCATAAAGTTTGCTGGTAGCAAACATGGTGTTTCGTATGAAATGCCTCTATCGTGTGTGAAAGGCTATATAGGGAACACTGGTAGGTGGATCGATGACGGGTTCCAATAGCACAATAAAGTTTAAGCACAGGTGCGGGGCGCCATTTAGCTGGCCATTGACACCGCTGCGTTGACGTTCCAGGTTTCAAAAAACCCTCACACGCATGCGCGGGTTTAAACACCACGAAAGCCTTTCATTGCTTGAAGCGTGGTGTATTGTAAATGCAGGTGAAAACTGTGCAATCTCGGCGTTTATGGGTGTGTCTGAGCAAATTGGCCCCAGTCAATGTTGTGACTCGTGATTGTGAAGCAAAGCTTTAATCGACACCCGCAGCAATTGCTCATGCAACGTCACTTGAATTCACACACGTGGCTCTACAATAAGTGAAACCAGATGTTCGGGCAGCCATTACCTGGAATTCGCGGGGTGGCTCTCCGTACAAAGCTGCGTCGGCCACCGCCGGGCTAGAGCAGCGGACGCCGCCGCTGCAGCCCGGACATGCGTCGGCAGAAATAGAACGGAACGGAGCGTCTTTCGAAGGGTGAGCCAGAAGAACCTCACCATCCTGGTGTGCAACCACGGGGCTACATTTCCGGGGGACCCAAGTGCAGACACCTAAACAATTCGGCATGTGAGCTTAGTGATTAAAATATACGCCGATTAAAACTAGGTAGTTTAGTAAGTTTGAGAATTGCGAGAGATTGAGGGAACTTTAATAATCGCTATTTATCAGAACCAGTTGCTCTATTCTCCCTTAGTAATACCTCTCAAAACAGAACCAAATTGATATTCACTAATTTAGAAAAAGGAGTCCCATTCGTGGCAAGCAGGGCGCAAAAGGTAGCGTGTCTCGCACAGCCGAACCACTGTATGTGGTCTCTAAATTTTGTTGTCCCGCCCCGAAAACTAACATTTAACGTATCTTTGTCATAGGACCACTTAATTCTGTAGGGTCAGGGTTACCCTGCTTCTGTCCAACAAAATAATCAATCCATGCGAAGGAAGCGCCCCATGGTCGCGAAGCTGCGCCAAAACAAGCCCGAAACAACCGTTGCTAAAGCAGACGACAAAGCCAAACCGCCGGCGAGCAGACAACTACGCGCGGGGAACGCTGGGTAAATTCGCCACGCCATCTACGGTGTGCGGGATAGAAACCCTGCCCTCCTTTATAGTTTATTTATAGCTATTTTATAGTGATAGTTTATTGTCCCGCACACTATGAAAGAACCGTTGGCTGGTAGAAGTAGAAAGCCTTGCTTTAAAAAAAAAGATTATCCACTAGCAGTAAAGGGCTTCCCCGGAGAGCCCGGTCCCAGATTCCCTGCTCAAACTGGTGATCCGAGGAATGACCGCCGGCCGAAGTCAAGGCATCCCGGACTAGAGATGCCTTCCACGGATCCAGCCCATTCATCAAAATTTGAACAATAAATGAAATATTTATTCTCTTTCTCACCGAAAGCGCACTTGCCATTTGCTTAAATACTGAACCACCTGACATAGTGGAGCAAAATGTTCTCTGATTACTTCGCACATGTTCGGTCATACGCTGTTTGTCTGTATCTTTTTTGTGCCTGTTAAAAAAATTGGTTGATGCTCAGCACTACTCCTGTGTCTTTTGTTTCTTGTCTTCCTGCTTATATGGCGCTGCTTTACCATGTTCCATTGCTCCAAACATATAGCCCATATTTAGAATCGACAAGCTTCTCTTAAACTGCGCGACGCAGTGGTCTTTGTCAGTCGGAGTATCGTTCGTTTGGTTATATACATTTTGTTTTTATCTGGTAAGCCTTCTTTACAGTGTAGCCTTCCGCAGCATATTTGCGAAGCCCTGCATGTCTACAGATTAGATATCACACACAGAACACAAATAAGCTTAAAATGGGAGTAAAGGGCTTGTCGCAATGCTCAGTACCAAGTCAGAGTTTTCAGTGCTCCTTCCAATGGGAGTAACGCTTTATTCCCATTATTTCCACGGTGTATTCAGTAGTATAAGGTAGTTTCATTTTACTGCCACTAGAATGGGAGTTTTCAGGGGGACCATTGGAAGTATATGATTTCCTCCCACTGGGAGTTTTCAGGGTTCGCATGGGAGTACGGTTGACCTCCATTCGGGGTATTTTTTTTTGTTTTTCGACGTTTCATATAAGGGCGGCAGAGAAATTTATTACTGAATTTTGAGTTGATAACGAGCGCACAGATCGCCTTTTCATTTTTCGTTCAGGATTGTCTAGGAACCCCGTTGGAAATATTTTTCTAGTCTTTTTCTGCTTCAAACGTTTTGAAGGCAGAACGAGAACAGTTTGTTTTGTGAACGCAGTCAATTTATTGCATTGCAATGACATAAATACGAAATGCGTGTGGGCACTTGAATAACACAATAAATACGCTGAATCAACAAAACACCTACTTCAAAAAGAAAAGGTATCTTGGTAAAAACTTTATCTACTACAGCACGCTTGAACGAAAAATTCCCCGCATTTCCCCGAGGGGAACAATGTGAAAGTGCGAATGCACGAGTTGAATTTGCGCGGTTCGGTTATGTTCGCGAAAGAGAGATCACACACACACACACAACTACAAAGAAAGAAAGATGCATTTATTCACAGACACCTATTTGTGTTGTCGTTGTACTTGATTGCTAGAGCGGATCTCAGCTTTGAAATTTCGTGTCAGTACTCCTTTAAGCGGGTGCATTAGTCCTTCTCACGCCCGATTCCTTGCCAATCCCCCTCGTGGGTATGTGCCATGTCAGCAGGAACAACAACAAGAATGAGCCATGGGGACGCGGCCAGGCAGCGCGCGCCCATCTCCCCCCGTTGCTAGGGAAGACGAGGAGCGCGCGCACCCGCAGCTGTTGCTATGCGGACTACGGCGGCGGACGATTCAGGCTCGCTTAAGAAGTGCATTCGCACTTAAAATATTTAAGCCATTTGCAACCAGTTAGGTCAGCATGTCGTCTATGCACTGTTTTCTTGCACGTGCCGAGCCTCCTGGCATTTCTCAGGAAACCACAGGGATAAATAATATATTGCTTTAAATGTACGGGAACAAATACAGATCCATAATGGACATCCGACCTGAAAAAAAATGACATTGTAATGATGACACACCTGTCACTCTTGTTGCCATCTTCCTGTAATGTCTTAATGTTTATTTAAAGCAATACTAAATTACCCTTCCATCCGACACACCTGCGCTCACAACTTGGTCAAGAAAAAGTTGTGTTCGAAACGGCGCCTGACCCTTGTTGTGACCAACTTATCAAAATGCTTCATCTCCCTCTTTTCTTTTCCTCGTGTATAGCGTGGTGGGTGCGGGCTCTAGGTAGTACAACCCAAAGTTACCCTCTCTCCCCTCACCCAAAGTTGAGAAAACATTTCCGTCGGTTTGACGTCTCCCTTCTATCCCTCCCCCCTTCCCCAGCACAAAAAAAGCAGTCGCCCTTAGGCCCAACAGAATGCTCCCACGAATGACATCTTCTGGTTCAATTTACGCGCGAATAGCGCACGAAAGCTCCCTTTGTCGACCTAAGGCTCCCGATATTCTCCTTCCCCAGTGAAAGCAATGAATCACGGGCTGCACGTGGAAGTCATCCTCCTGGTAGCAGCCGCGGCGGGCACCGCAAGTACTTCTCAACGAGGGGCCCTGGGACGTTTGACCGGCTAACTTTACCTTCGGCGGCCAATAAGCCACATACACAGTGTAACAAAACACCTGCTAGCCGTTCACAGGACGGACACTTTTCATTCTGCTCGCGAGTGAGAATGAGTGAGTGTTCTGCTCACCACCCGCGCACATACGCATCGCATTCAGACCGTTGGGCCTCCACAATGAAGCGCCCTGCATGACGTCCTCTTTCACGCCCAGCGCTCACGTAGAGTGGCGAAGCATGGCCTCCACGATCGGCTGCCGGCGGCGCGAGGCCAGGGAAGAAAAATGGCCGGTTCAGTGACGCGGGAAACACACTGATTTTTATTTCACACTTCAAGTGTCACAAGTCTCAAAAAAGTGTGGTTAAATTAAAGAAACGTGCGAATCTTACCCTCAACCGCACCGCTGAGGCACAACCACGTTGTTTTCAATGCGCCACTCTCGGGATATCACAGCATTAGGCCGCGCGATAGTTTGCTGGTGCGCTCCGTCGGCTCGAAGGTCGTTCACTCGGAGGAGACGTTGCAGTGCGTCGCCGTTTAACCAGGTATGTTCCACAGTGTTCATAACGAACGTCCGTTGGCTGGAATCACCTCGTATTCATTCGTGTGGCCGCCATTTCACATCGACACAAAAAATTCGACGACGCTAGAACCCACACGACACCAACTGGCAGCCCTTTGTAAGAGAGGTAGAAGTGGAAGAGAAGGACTGGGAGTTTTATTACTCCCATTAGGACAAACGTATTCACACCGTTTTAGGGGGAGGTACAAGCGTGGTATATGCGCATATTTGCGATGGCTCGTGGCCCCCGGTGTAAACTGGCGGTTTTTCCGCCATCATAATACCATATGTGCGAGTAGGCAGCCTGCCGTGAGAAGTGTAAAACACATACTTAGCCAAAAACTCCCATTCAGGCTAATTTGTGTTCTGTGGGTAGCAATGACATCATATTTGCTCCCGTTTATAGCGCATAAAGCCGTTTCATCTTTTGACCAATGTCTAATAATGGTCTACGCTGCCGTTTGTGCATTTCTTCTGCAGTTTAAAAGCATTACATATATAGTGCTCCTGAGCGATTTTTCATCCCTTCCCTTAAGATTTATTTTCTTTTGGTGATAAATGAGTAGCGACACGAAAATTCAAAGCTGAGATAACAATGCAAAATGCTTCCTTTTCATTAGGAGATATCTCCCACCAAATTTCAGCAGTACCGTTTAGTATAACATATTTTAAATCAATTTTAATCTCTGCCCGAACGTGAAAAGCCCTGAGCGGGCTTTCCATGACATCATCTGCTACTTGCCCCAAACTGCTGACGTCGGGGCTCCCGTGACGTGGCCGACGCGCTGGTGGCGGTTGGCGCACGCTGCTACACGGTGTGTACACGTCATGGTTTTGGGACTGACGTCATGCTGCCCGGGCACGCAGGGATGGTGAAGACGTCAGCAGGTCTGGGCGAGCGCGTGCGCTCGCTCGCGCGCACGTCTAGACCCACGGTTGGGCTAGAGCGGCGGCGTGCGCGCGCGCCGCCGCTCTAGTTCGGCCTAGCCAGGCCCATAGAGTTTGTTACAATACACACTAGAGAGAAATCTCACACTAGCGTCTATGCGGCTCACATGAAGGCCGTCTGTGTCGTCATGGACCGCCAATACCCCATGCACTCGGCTTAGTTTCACCATTGGCTTGGATTAAAACGTTTGAGTCAACGCAAGTATATAAACAAAGTGCCACGAAAACCGCGAAAAATAGTGTTCAATTATATAAGTGGAACAAAAAACTGCCTTCTTTAAATCTAAGGAAAAAGCATGTAAAGCGTATTTTTGCCGGAACAAATTGTTCCTTTTACTCTGAAGCCAAGCTGCTAGTTATGAACAATGTTAACATTTGCTGGGTAAACTCATTCGAGACTCTTATTGTATTATTTTATCATTGTATCAGGTAATAAGTTGTGTTAAGAGTGTGCGTAGTTTTTTTTGAGCGTGCCTTTAAAAAGTCGCCTTCGTGGTGAACCGGTGCACCGACCGTCAAGTACAGTTTAAAAAGAAAACTTCCCGCTGAACGAGTTGGTTTATACTTGACGAGAAAAGAAAACGTGTCGTTAAACAGTCGTTGACGAGGACAAGACAGAACGGATACAGGCGCCCGTATCTGCCGCATGTTGCCTTCTTCGACGTACGTTTTGTTTCTTTTTTTCGTAAGTTACAAACTTTGCGCCTGCATATCAACCGCTCAGCCATACGTCTTTCGACTGCGGCTTGACCAACGTGAGGTATCATCCCGCACTGCCTGCTGTTGAACCGAAGACGGCTACCACAGATCAGAAAGGATTTCGGCTTCCGTGTAGCTCGTAGACGTAATGATGCACAGCGAAGAAAGCAAATTCCAAAAACTGGTTAAAAATCCAACTGTCATGTCAACCCCAAGCCAAAAGCGGGTTCTTCCCATACACCCCCACGACGACATCGCTTACCAGGCGCAGTTACCTCTCGAGTACACATGCTAAAAAAACTTGATGTCCAACCGGCAGCGATGCAAAAAGAATGGTGGCGTCAAATTCTACTCCCGTCATGGCGGCCGC
Source organism: Haemaphysalis longicornis (assembly GCF_048455015.1). Classification (NCBI taxonomy): domain Eukaryota; kingdom Metazoa; phylum Arthropoda; class Arachnida; order Ixodida; family Ixodidae; genus Haemaphysalis; species Haemaphysalis longicornis. The sequence continues at coordinate 164,241,571 of NW_027526422.1, forward strand.
TCCGCGTTCGTTTTGTCAAAACCGAAACTTACACGAATAAACGACGTCCTAAATGATTATTCACGCTGCGATCGAGGGGCTGATGTGCCATTATATGATTAGTGGGCTAATCGCCACCCATAGCAGCGAAAAAAACGTAACGCGAACATTTCGTGTTTCTACTTCTTTAATTTATTTATTTATTTATTCAAAATACATTACAGGCCCGGGGACATTGGGTAAGGGGGGGCAAAAACAGCAGATATACAAAAAATAACCAGAGAAGTTATACAAAAACTAGATATATAATACAGCAACACGTCAGTAAAACAAGAAAAAAAGAACATGACAACAGCTAGCAAGAGTGGCAAGACAATAAGAACAAGCAATAATAACATCTAGTGTGGTAGCCGCAACCGCAAAAAAAATAGAAAGAAAAAGGAAAACATCATGGTGCTAACAGAAAGCAAAGCCAGCGTTCCTAGTTGGTGGTTTCACATGTAAAAATGCTTGTGCAGCTGATGGCGGAATGTTTCTGTGTTAGTCAGCGATACGATATTATCAGGCAGATCGTTCCACAACCGGATGGCACGTGGGAGAGCAGATGAATTGAAATAGTTTGTGGTGCAGTAGATTCTGGTGAAGCTGCGTTGATTAAATAATCTGAGTGATGTGGAAAGAGGGGTTACAGTGGATAATGGGGAGGGTCTGGCACGATTACTGTATTTGTGGAACATGCATAGAAGGGCGATTTGCCGTCGGATATGCAATGGTTCTAGTGAAAGATTATGTTTTATTTTTGTTATGCTTGAACTGAAGTCGTATGATTTGGATATAAACCGGGCTGCGCGATTTTGTACGGCTTCTAGTTTGTCAACTAAATAATTTTGATACCGAGGACGTGAATTCTAGTTGTGGTAATACAAATGTTTTATAGGCTAGTTGACGAATGTTAGACGGAGAAGCATGCAAATTTCGGCGTAAGTATCCTAATGATCGTGAGGCTTTAGCACATATGGCGTTAATGTGGGTGGACCATGAAAGATTTGCCGTTAGGAACACGCCTAGGTATTTATACGTTAGTGCCTCAGAAACTAAATGGTTGTTCAGGACATACGAAAAGTTAGAGTTTTTGTGTTTTCGGCTAAAGGATATTTCCTGGCATTTAGTTAAGTTTAAAGACATTTGCCATGTGTTACACCAATCGCAGATAAGGTTTAGGTCTTTTTGAAGCGTTACGTGGTCAGTGGGGTCATTTATTTTCCCGTAAATTATGCAGTCGTCAGCAAAAAGGCGCATGCAAGATGTGACGCGTTTAGGCAAATCATTAATAAATATTAAGAAGAGTAGGGGACCGAGAACGTTGCCTTGAGGCACACCCGAAGTGACTGGGGACCGCGGCGAGGTATAATCATTCACTACCGTGAACTGTTCCCGCATTAATGAAAGTTACGAAGCCAAGATAATGTTAAAGAATCTAGTCGAAGGGCGGACAATTTAGAGATTAAACGGCAATGGGCGACACGATCAAAAGCTTTAGAAAAATCAAGAAAAATACAGTCAGTTTGCAAGTTATTGTCCATGTTATTGTGCAAGTCAGTGGTAAATTGGCGTAAATGACACGGGTTAATAAATGGCGTAAATGACACGGGTTAAATTCACATTTTATTTTTAGGTGATATTATTTTTCTTCCTTTCTTTGTATTTGCTTACAAAATTGTTTCGCAAAAGTCACGTATCAGTTATCCCCAATCCTTCATGCAGAGGGCGTCACAAACTTGGTTTTTTCTAAATAGTTACAGTGTCACTCAAGTTTGCAGTTTGCTCTAAATGATCTAGTTTGCTCTAAATGGCGTGAGAGTGGCACCTCAAAATTTGGCCATTGTTGATGATGTTATTGTACTTCCACTTTTTGTGTTGAAATTTCTTTCGGCAAATAATGAATGCTTGATTAATTGTAGAATATAACGTGCCTACGCAAAGCAGACGATGAGGCGCGCAATAGTGGAGGGCTCCGGAACATTTTTTACAGCCTGGGGATCTTTAACGCGCTCCGACATCTCGTACCCACGAATTTTTGCTTTCCGCCTCCATCAGAGAAGCGGCCGCCCATGCCGGGAATCGAACACGCGTCCTCGTGTTCATCAGAACAAAGCCCTAGCCACCGCGGCGGCCAAATAATCAAGATTTAAACTCATTAGAATTCGCTAACTTCGCTAATAATGCATTCATTGGAATTACAGGACGTCGCCCTGTTGGAGCTTTTGTGTACTCGACAAAGAATGTACAAGCATATTTAAAGGCAGGCGCGCTTCATGTGTTCAAATTTCCACACGAAAGTGCTCTGGGTTCTGGCAATAGCTAACAGGTCACCAGACAAATAAGTCATTCCTGAACAGCGTTAAGCTCTTCCTTCTATTTAGCCGCTTTTTCTCCGTGCACCCCTTTTTCACTTAATGCAGTACTGGTGAAAATAAAAAAAAGCATTTGATTGATGTATTGATTGATATTTATTGAATATATTATGGTACGGGAAACGAAATGCGATTGCGACAACAAACAGGTCGAGACCAAGTAAATCAGAAACAGCGGAAACAACAAATGGGCAAGACACCTGCTGCCCAAGGTCACTTTCATTGCTCATTCCATGGACGAAGATAACACATTTCAAGCTAATGCACACCTGGCCTTGAAAAGGCGCAGCCCTTAGTCACGTTTCTTATCTCAGCCGGTCATGCATCCGTCGGAACCTCACTCCCTCTTTTTCTATCAGGGGAAAGGATGCGAGGGGGGTGGTAGCACGTGTCAGAGCACGGACGCTGCCTTCAGTCTGCTCTGAGCTTCGCATCGAGTAGGCTGTGTGTCGCTTCACTCCGCGCTGGTTGAGTATACGTCTGTGTCGTACCAAGTCATGGAAGCAAATGTTTACCCTATTATCATTGCAGGCAGGAAGAAGATGGCGGTCTTGGATAAGAGGCGTCGAGAGAGCCGTCGGGACCCGGGGCTTCTGCGTCGCCTGCAGCTGGATAACCTGATCGTGCACTGCTTCATGTCCCGCCGCAACAACCGCGAAGACGCGCCTTCTGACAGCAGCAGTGATGATAACGACGAGCCTGCCGTCCCGCTGAATGATATTTCAAGGCGGAAACGTCCCGGAGACCATGTCGACGGTATGTGCTAAACCCCACCTCGTCTATTCTCTCGTGTTTGTGTTAGGGTCTCTTTTTATGCTCTTTAACATCTGGTGCTCTGTTTTCCTCCCTTTTAAGTATGGAATGCGCTCATACTATGTATTCTCCTTATTTGAGTGACCATCTTCACTAAGCTCGTGCAAAGTTTTTGGGACCTTTGAAAGGTTCGGACGGGGACAATACTTGTACCTTCATGCTGATATTTTCTCTACATCTCTTCTGGACGATGAGTACCTTTATGTCCAACACAACAGCTTAGCAAGTACAGTTTGCTCGCTTTGAGTTAGTGTTTTCGAATTCCTCGTAAACTAGTTTTATTCATTTGTTTTTTTTTTTCAACATTCTCCATGCGCAGACGACCAGGGACCATGCAAGCGGCCACGACTGCTTTGTCCGCCTGATGCAGACCCTGCGGACAAAGACACTCCCGGAACCCGCGAGAACTGCGAACAGAACGTTCCTGCCGCGCAACCTATGGACGACCAGCATCCTGTCGGAGGATATGCCTGCCCAGATCCTGATTTCGACGACTTGGGGGAGGAGCCTGTCCTGCCCCCTATTTTCGCTTTCCTGGATGACTAGAACACCCGCGGCACCAAGAGTTATTCTTTTGTACAAATAGTAGTTCCATATGCGGTTGCAGTGCCCCACGCTGTAGCTGGGCAACAAGGGCCAATCTTGAGGAACGCTGCTGCAGCTTTAAGGCCACTTGAGACTGTTTAGCAACAGTAGCAGCACTTTTGTTTTTAGAAATTTTTTTCTGTACCCAAAAAACGATCTTTTACAAAATGTATGTACACAATAATTGTCTTCAGCGAAATACACACACTTAGTGTTCATAGCACTTATTATGCATCATAGTTTTTTAAAATAAACTGGAAACATCACCAGCGTGTAATTTTTGAACTGGCCTCTAATATTCACGCCAATTATTAAAACATTCCAACAAGAAGACAAAATTTTTGTAGCATATCTACAACAACCCAACACAGGTGATGTTAGCAAATTTACTCGTTACAACACGGCATATGTAGTACTCTGGTTGACGGACGTGAAACAGAAGATCCGAAGTTTCTTAATAACATTGGTTCATCTCATCCGTCGCCTTCATACAATTCGGACGTAATAAAATGCCTCGAAACACAAATAAACCACAAGAAAAAAGTAGAAAAAATGGGCAGCTCTGTACCGCATTTTACCTGCGCCAAGTGCGCAGGTTACAAAGTCAACCGCAGATATGTTACAGTAGTTCCACAAGTAAATAGTTATTGGCAAATAAAAATTTTGTGGAATAATTGCGACCAAAGAAACAGTATCACCCAACAAACGGCGGGCTATCATTCTCACACAATTTAGCGACAATAAAGCACGAACACCAGAAACTTCGCCCAAAACACCAACTTCATTTTGCATGGATACGCATAAAAATACTGCATTGGGTGCTTGAGCATATTTATCGGTTCCAGAATTGTGGAAGTACGTTACTTATCTGAAAGGTTGTAAACCTAATGATCAAATCAAGGAATCCCCCAGACCTATGTAGTCCATCGGACTGTGATGCCGGCGCCTACCCCCTTGATGCATGCAGGTCGGGTCGCAGCCAATGAGAACTGGCGCATTCCTGCGTCGACAACGATTCTGGGCAAAGGAATTACCGAGTGTTTTCTCAACGAGAAACCAAAAAGCAGTCAAAATGTATGCTCCATGGAGCATAAACGATATCATTCAATGTAGACATGGTGCGGAGAATGGCCTCAACTTTGGATAGGAGCAGCAAAAGTTGCAGCGATCATTGATGTTTCACAAGCGCGACGGATGTATACTATTGGCGTACGCTTGCTCTTACATTACTTTGGCCTTTTCAATGCTACAACTCAAATATGTCGCGGCCTCCACGGCTGGGAATCGAACTCGCGTTGGGCTCAGCAGCACAAAGCCACGGCTACTCAGCAACTGTAGCGGGTGACTCAAGGTTCGTTCACCCGACTTCATTAAGTGGAAAAATCAATGCTAAAGTGCTGTCCGCCTCTCTCGATCCTCCACGACCAGTTCTATGACGCTTACTGGAGGATGGCTTGGATTCACTCTGCTACTGCAGGGTTCGCCGAGCGTCCGACACAGTCACTGGGCTGCCTCCGGCGGGTCGTGATCGCCATTCGTTCGCTCAGTTAAATCTAAGCCACGGCACGATTTCTGCCAGGGAGAAGGTGCTGTTAACTTTTTAGTTGGTAGACTGTATGAAGCTCAGTAAAGTCCATGAAGTGTAAATGGTTTCACATACGCGTAGATGCGACCTTTCGCTTGCTGGTATGCTAGGGAAACATTCTAGCGCAGTAAATGCTACGGAAGAGTCAGCGAACTATAATACAGGTACTGAGACATTAAAATCAAGCTAGCCGCTTTCGCAGAGAGTAAAACCAAGGTTCGGACGCACGTTTCGCTGCGTGAAGTATCGCAGCAATTAGCAGCACGACCATTTGCGATCCCATTTCGTGCATGAGGAATGCAGTCGCTAGAGTCAGCATATGCGTTGCAATAGGGGCGAACTCACTGTAAAAGCTTTAGTGAAGAAAGGAAGAAATAGTGATCTAACCTAATGAAAATGCTGAAACTAAAAAGCAGTAAAAAGGCAATAAGGTATATGTACTTTATATTTCGACTCGCAATTGCAAACGCTGGGGCAATGGTCGACTTGTCTAAAGGACCGGGTGCAGTGTCGTCCAATCCCCGAATCGACAAATACTCGATAGGACAGCTGTTCTTTAAGGGGATTTTTCTTAAGTCGGCAATGTTTTTTGTACTGATTTCACTATTTTACATTGTAACCTTCATTCATACTATTGCGAGTTTGTGGATCGCGTGCAGACTGACACTGGCGCGCTTGCGAGTTCTCGCTGGCATGGGGTTGACGTAAGCGTCGGCTGCTTTCGGGCACAGTGCCGAACCCAATGAGTCGCCGCATTGAGCGAACACGCCTCTTAATACACAGTAACTGAGCCGGGAAAGCTCCCAAAACCAACAAAATTCAGAGCATTCATGTGGGCGAGCCTCCCTGTGACCGCCTACTGTCGCCTGCGAAGGTTTGTCAAGCCAAGCGTACTCACGTAAGAGACTGTCAAGATTTCGGCCACCGCCCGGCCGTTTAAAAACCCAAAAAAATTCCGAGCGCTCATGTGTTCGTGCCTCGTGGCGACAGCCAAGCGTCCCTGGCGCACATTAATCAGGACAAGCAGACCCACCATACAAAATTTGCAAAGAAAAATCTCCAGCATTCGCCGTAATCGTGGCAACACTTGCTTGGAACGAGAAAGATAATTAGGACGCAGGTTTGATTCTCGCGACCGCTTTTCTGATGGAAGCAAAAAGCGAAGCCGCCCGTGTGTTCAAGATTTCGGCGCTCGTTAAAGATCCTCAGGGGTTCAAAATTACTCCGTTTACGGCGCGCCTCATCGCCTGTGTAGCGTCAACGCGTTAAACATCATAACCATTCAATCAAAAAAGGCCCGTATGCCTGTCAAAGGTGATGGCCAATGATTATTACTTCAAAAAGGGAAAGAAGCTCACACTTACAGCAACAATGATGGAGTAAAGGTCGCTGCAGCAGCAAAGAAGTAACAAATCGGCTTCAATCGTCAACCTAAACCTTCATGATGGTCGTGAAGGTTGCGTCCAGCTTCACCACCTTCAAGTGTAGCACGGTAGTGTGAACTTTCCTTGATTTTTTATTAATCAAGGCAACTGCTTTTGCAGCACTTGGTTTCCATTCGGCTTACTTTTTCAGTTTTGTTGGGATTCTAAATGTGTTCCTGGGAAAATGCACCTACTGCATTTGCTTGCACAGCATATATAAAAATTTCAATGCGTCTTTTGTTGATTCCAAGATGGTGGTTGACTATTGTAGGCTTTTCCTCAGTTTCAGTAGCGCGAGACGTGTTCCGGTATTCTTTTATATTACTGAGCGGTAACGAATACCGTAGTGGGAAAAAATAAACGGCCATTCAAATGGGAAGTACACGAAAACAAGCGGCGGACTGTGCAGTGTTTTCCTTCCATTTTTTGTCTTAAAGGAGCTAGGAAGAGAAAATGCAAGATGGTTTTATTCGAAAGATTTTGTGTTTTATAGTGCCCCAGCGCTTTTCCGGGTACAAACGGTGCTTTATTCACTGAGAAATTAAACAATTTAGGTTAAAATTTTGATTTTCCCGCTCAATCGTGTGTTTTCGTGGTACCAAATGACATCACAGGAACCGACCGCTCTGCAGCCTAGAATACCTTCATTCACGCATCCGCCGTACAGGGTAGAGACACGTATACGCTGGCGCCGCCATTTTCGGTTGCTCGCTCGCCACCGAAGCAAGTCGTTGTGTCAAAACCGCGCTAAAATTATCGCCGCAACGCGGTTTACTGAAGAAGTTTGAATCATATTGTCTGGTTCGCGTTGCTAGGTCTCGTGGAAAAAGAAAATAATAACGCGTTGAGCCCGTTGGCCCAATTGCGGTGGCACACGACCGTTGAAAGGTAGTCTCCACCCTGTACAGCGGTGTTGGTTTGTTCCCGCGTTTCTTTACGTTCCGTAACCTAGATGGCGCCACCATACCGCGGCGAGCGTTTGGTTTGTTTTTGCCCGCATTTAAACCTGGCTTGTTTTTGTTCTGCGAGAAAATATTCGTTACCTGAAACAGCGCTCGCTCGACAAATGGGGTCACGTAAGACACCGTTGCTGGCTTCAATCGACCAGTGTCGTGTGAGACAACCCCAAGCCCCGTAGTGCTGTGCAGCTAAACCAAGCATGCTGCGCGCAGTACGAACAGCAGAACGCATCAGTACTTCTGTGTTTACATGTGCTTTCATAACTTCCACTGTTTGTCCCATCATTCTTATTGCTTTGTAAAGAATGTGCCCTAAATTTAAGCGCAAATCGCTCGTTCGTCTAGTTTGTAAGCTCTACCTAATGTGCGTCTGCTTCTGCCAGCCTCCGCTAGTCGCAGAGCTTAGCTCATGTGACATCATAGGTTCTGTTGTGGGAAATGAGCTGGTGGGTCGCATGTCCATTCCCGTTTTTCCTAATTATGTAGCCTATTTGAGCGAAGTTTAGGTTAAAAGTGGTGTCAGTATGATTCTACCGAGACAATCTTTTGAATGAACCAAACTTGTGTTTTCTCTTCATGGCTCCTTTAAGTACTGGTTGTTTCCCGTCACAATGTCCATAAAAATGTAAAGCTCTGGTCACTAAAGCCCAAGATTAGAGCGAGGTTGGATTTTGCATTTCAAAAAAGAACGTTAACGGTGTGTGGAGGTCGTTCACCGGCAACGTTCCAACCAATGAGTAGCAGACGGCGCGCCGAGACCGATCTCAACGCTACCGCAGCGCCACCACATGGTCGGCGGCAGAAACTCCCCGCGCCGCGGTACTGGATCGCCGCGCTTTTTGCCAATTGACCTAATCTAAAAACGTTGATTGATAGTAGGGTTTAACGCGGTGACTCAAAGCAACCGACGAGGCACGGAATCTAAAAACGTTGAGGTGAAAGAATATTACTGAGGGGTAAGGAATACCATAGTGGGAAAAAATAAACGGCCATACAAATGGGAAGTACCCGAAAACAAGCGGCGGACTGTGCAGTGTTTTCTTTCCCTTTTTTGTCTTTAGTACAGGTTGTTTCCCGTCACAATGTCGATAAAAATGTAAAGCTCTGGTCACTAAAGCCCAAGATTAGAGCGAATTTGGATTTTGCATTTCAAAAAAGAACGTTAACGGTGTGTGGAGGTCGTTCACCGGCAACTTTCCAACCAATGAGTAGCAGACGGCGCGCCGAGACCGATCTTAACGCTACCGCAGCGGCACCACATGGTCAGCGGCAGCATCTCCCCGCACCGCGGTACTGGATCGCCGCGCTTTTTGCTAATTGACCTAATCTAAAAACGTTGATTGTTAGTAGGGTTTAACGCGGCGACGCAAAGCAACCGACGAGGCGCGGAATCTAAAAACGTTGAGGTAAACATCGACACCCGTTGCTCACAGGCCGACGTGGGATGAGAATGGCGCTGCTCTTCGTGTTAAGGCTGTTAACAACAAGACCTTATGCCGAACTTCCCATTTTGAAATTTAAAACTAGGCCTAACGTCACATCTTCGGGTTCAACATCTCGAACCGGCACCCACTCAAATAACTGCTCACTGAACGCCGAGCAGCAGGTACCGATTCGCGCCGTACACCCCAAACGCAAACGTTAAGACTAAGGAATGCACACGCGAGAGTTGCTGTGCGTATTCTAGAAAAGTGGTGCATACCTCGTGATGCTCGCAGTGTGGAATTGCACAACCGAAGAATTCACCACAAAAAAGCTTCACGGTCAACCACCGTCGTCGCAAGACAATGTGGTCCATATTGTATGCCATTTTTAACCGGTAGTTAAAAACGGTATTAAAAATGGCAATGCTCTTACTGTGTGCACCGGAGCCACCGAGCAAAAGCTAAAAATATTGAGAAGAGATGTTTATATAGACAAAATCATTCCAAACGATAAAATCTTTTCCTAGTTCGTATTTTCGTGCAAGCGTTTTAATTGAAAATAACTGTGCGTTTTACATTTGCCATAGCCAAAACGCGGGTTGAAAACACTACTTTGACCACACTACAAAATGAACCCCTGAGAGAGCCTCGGGGCCGCATTGATTCCAACATTAAGAAAGTTTCCAATAGATGACAAGCTTGCACTACAAGCCGGCAAAATTGAATTGACTGCGGGAACCTGGAGAGTGTTTTTTGGAGGAGCGAGACCGAAGGAGCGAACGTGACAGGTAGGTGGTGGAGGGAAAAGAGAGAGTTATGTGCGGGGGCCGTAGAAGGCTATTTTCTTTGGACGACATTTGCAGGGAAGTGACTGGGTACGCGAACCGCTTTGTTGTGCTTGTTTTAATCTCGCAAGATGTGAATCCTTTTTTGGGCGATTTTAACTTGCTTGTTCTTCTTTCGCTACCTTCAAATCACCCGAACTTGTATTCTCATTTTAAAACGCGTATACTCACAGTTGTATGCGGACAGCTTGCCCCAATTGTGACAAAGGTTCGCTTATGGCTGAATAATATAGACAGGTATGGCTTATGCCCCATGTTTTTGTAGTTTGGAACGAGTCTATCTAATCCGACCTCTTTTTTATCATTAATTTCTACTTCCGGCCGGAAGCCGGAATCGAGGAACAGATATACATATCCAAGCACAAGAAATACTATCGCCATTCAAAACTGCCCCCATCTTCGCCCCCCCCCCCCCCCCCACGAGGCCTTCGCCAACTCGCGCTTGAATTCAGCCGGCCGCGGCAGGCGGTCGTCCCGTCCGTACATCACAGGGGAAGGGCGGAAAGGAACACGCAGCGAAATTCACCATCGTCGTCGACTGCCCCTTTACAGGGTGACAAGAAGAAGCAGCTAAGAAACCCGTGGGAGAATAATCAAAAGCCATTCGAAAAAGTAACGGTGAATCGAAAATTAAAGCACCGTTCGTTGCTTCAATTCATACCCTGTTTGCAATGCTACACAAAACAGGGAGCTTTAAAGTTGATGGTTTAAGGATTAAAGGGATTTTCGAAAATCAACGCGTTTCAGCACGCGTTTATTTCCTGGTCCAAAACTGGTCTTGTACCCTTTATGTGTGTTCCTGATCGCTGACGGACCGTTTTGCGAGGAAGAAAAAAATCGCTGTGCCTTGGTTAACCCTTGTTGATAGGGAAAGTTTCACTGCCCTGTCTAGGCCTAGTGTCAAGGTGTGTTCGGGGTGTAGCTACGTAATGATGTTCAGACATGTTTGCAATGAATAGACTGCTTTTTCATCACTCTGTTTCACTTCACGCTATTTTTAAGACTGGCCCCTGTACGAGCGACTAGAGCTGCATGTTCTTCCTCAATCGCACATGGTTCCCCGGGGCACGTAGCCTCCTGTCCTGTCTTTGTGGGGCGCGCTTATCGCAGCGGCGGCGGCATCTTCGCCTTCCTCCACCAGGTGGCGACACGGGTGCCCAGCACGTGTCTATTCCCTCCTGCCAAATCCTCGCAATTGGGCCGCTGCTCCGTGCCAGGCACTCCGACAGGTGCAATATGGGTCCCCGCACCTCTCCGTCCCCCCCTCGCCTATCTTTTCGCCAGAAGGGTTGCAAGCTGGGCTAGTTGGAAAGACATATTCTTGGATGATACGAGTGAGAATATGAACAACGCCAAAAAAGTGAAAGACTAGTTGTATCAATGTGCATTTGAGAGAGCATGAATTGTCATTAAAGGGCTCCCCATCATTCCATATTTTTTCACATTGTACTAAGTGCCGTGGATGTAAACTTAATTTTCCTGCACGGACGTTTTATTCAGGCACCGTGAACAAACGCCTAGCGAAATTGTGGAAGCGTTTCACATAGCAGAAAGAGTGTACAGTTGTGTCAGCCAAGCAAGCCTGTGTCTTCATGCAAAAGAGATTGCATATTAGCGTGGGCGTGGACTGTAGCAGGTGTCTATCTAGTCGCCTTATTACCCTGGCTTTTGTAAACTTGTTTTGCTCAAGCGCAGTGTATTTCATTGTTTTTGTTAAGTGTTGATATTCACTCACCTTCATATTAAACTTCAGTTTTTAGACCAGCGGCTGTCCTTGCGTTCCACTTCCTCCTTCTTAAAGTTCACGCTGTTTTCATCCCAGCATAAGCGCATGTCTTCCTTGCGACCTACTCTCCCAGCTGTGACGGGCACTGATGACTCGTGTTCGCCGAAAAGACTTCGGAAGGTAGCTGGCCTCAAGAAACTGTGCGTGGTGCCATACTGGTAGGGTGTCATCCGGCAGCACCACCAATCCTGGGAACCGGCGCTAAAAGAGACTACGCTCATACTGGGAAACAGCGCAAAAACAAAACTTGGACAAGTCTACGCTGGTTTTAATCTTGTACATAGAGCGTGTATTTCTGACGCGCGGGGGCATTGAACTTCTAAGGATCAGCGACAGGACCCCGGTGTGTGACGCTTCCGAAAAAGGAACCACCGCACCCCACGGGGACCGCGTCGGAGGGCCAGAAATGGGAATTTCGAGAAACGGCGGAGAGGTGAGTACATTGGGAAGCGCCAATGACTCACATTTCAAAGGGCATCTTGGTACCGTCTTGGAGACGCCTCTCGAACCCCAGAATAAGAACTCCTTTTGTGAAAGCCTAAGTGGCTCGTTATGCCCCCGTGCACCCTGTTGACTCTCGCAGTTATGGACCGGAACCTAGCCTGTAACATTTCACCTCAAAAATCGTTCACAGAGACGATTTGCTTACTTGCAAAAATACGAATGCATTTTATTTTAGGCTACGCGATCCTGAATGTATATAGGTCTGCCGTGGTTGTGTAACCTTCTACTTCGACAATGTCTTAGTCATCGGAGGGATATGTATGGCGTATAATCGACGTGTCGTAACGGTTGAGAAGGCGTCGATTAGGAGTGGTTTCTGCAGCAGCAAGAACGTGCGTCTTTGTACGCCTTGCGTCTTTTTTTTTTCTCTTGCATCTTCTTGCGACGCGCCCCTCCCGCGGGCCCCGTGTTTCACAGCTCCCGCTGAGAACTGTTGACCTGAGTACCAGCCTATATGGGTCTGTCTGCCTGAAAACCTTTATTGCTGATATATACAGGGAAGATGTTTGAGGTTGCCCGGAAGGCGCCACCTCTAACAGTCACTGGGTGAGCTTATCATTACAGAAGCCCATTGGCGATTGCCGCGGCTCGGGCTTGGTCGACCAGGGCCTTCTGGCTCACCAAGTTGGAGCAGCCGATCAGGGCTGCCTCCCAGTCTTCCCGGGTGGGGTTGGCTTTTGGGGCGACATTCGGAGTTGATTGGCATGCCCACACCATGTGGAAGATGTCCGAAGTCTTCCCCTTACAGTACGGCCATTGTCAAGGCAACAGCGCATTCACTGGCCGTTTTGCAGGAGAAGTGGGTTTGACAGCTGGCTATTCGTCGGTTCTGAATTTCATTTCCTGAACCAATACACCGTGTGTTCTTATATTTTGTTCTCATGGCCTAGAAATTTTGTAATCATATCTCATTCCGGGTGGCCTACAAGTCCATATTTTTGCCTAACAGATTATTTAATCCTTCCGCAATGATTATGCAAATAGGCCATGAGGCTCCTGGACTCTACTGTGCGCTTCTGGCAGGTAATTTAGGATGAACATAAATGGCTAACATTAAAACAAAACTGAAATGCTAAGTTACTTCTCAGATATCAGTAACGAAAAGATTTCGTATTTTAGGTATCATACAGGTAAGTGATCACTCCGCTTCCCAGTATTCACCAAAATACCTTTAAAAAGAAATAAAAACGGAGTACAGATTTAAGTAAGTTTTTGTTTGTTTGTTGGAGCTGAAATCGGAAACGTAATAGCATAAGGCAGATGTGCCAAAGTGATTACAATGTCGCTCAGGAATCACTCAACATAATTCGCTTCCAGCATTTTTCAGTATCAACCGGTATTGCGTCAAATAAAGATTGATTCGAATGTCAGAAGGAAGAGCGGCCACCCGTTGTCGCAACTTAAGTGCCTTGGCTGTACATAACTGAATTAAGACAGTATGCCCGCAAAGGAAATAACAATACCTGTTTATGAGTTGAACATCCTTTAAACGCGGGAAAGTTCGCAACGGCGGTATATTCGGAAAGACATAGTCCGTTACGTGGAGCGTAGTGCGGGACAGCGCACGTGAAATAAACCCGTCTAGTCGCCACCGCACCTGACAAATGCATCACCAGGTGCTGTAATATTCTCCTCTATTCCTAAAAGCAGCAACGGCCGTTTACGTTTGTCATAAGAAGCGCAAAAGCTTCCAAAAGCCATTTCGCGGACCGCCGCAGCAGAGGCGGCTGTTGCTTTCAACCATCGGCTCCGCGCGCCGCGGTGCGTCTGTAAACGGCGAAACGTCCCCTTTGAAATTACGCTCTCTCCGGCAGAACGGGACATCAGGAGCGACAGTGCCCCGCCGGCCGCCGAACGCGGAGACCGTGGTTGAACACTTTGCCCAATATAGACGGCACGGGACCATTCAAATGGTGTTTTAACCCTGTAAAAGAATGCCGTTTTTTTGTTTCATTTCCACCTTCTACTAACTTGCCTGGCATACGATGCAATTGCTGGTTGGTTATTCTGGACGTCTCAGTAGTCGGCATACCGCACGTTTTTCATCTTGTCGGCTGTAAAATACGCCAGGTAAGCCTATCAGAACGGCTTGGCATTGAAACAATCACTAGCCGAGGCGTAAGCAGTGGATACACGCCCTGCACATCACCAAAGACACTCAAATGCGATGCGCTTTCCCCTTATGACCTATGCCCCACCTACCATGTCTCTCTTAGTGAAAAGGAGATGAGCGAGGGTAAAAAGGCGAAAGAAGCAACAGTGCCTTCAGTACTTCCTCTGCGTGCAACCAAGTCCGCGGTGTTTTTAACAGCTCTGTTTGCTGTGGAGTATCCGTCTATGTCGTTCTCTGTCATGGAAGCGAATGTTGAGTTTGTTTTCTGTGCAGCCAGGAAGAAGATTCAGGCCCTGGATGGAAGCAATCGGGACATCGGGATTCGGAGGCGCCTTGTGTTGCGGAACCTGTGGAGAGGCTGGAACCTGCCTGCCAGCAGCGACCGCTGTGACGAGCCCACTGGGAGAAGCGTCTGCGACGGAGATTGCGGCAAAGTGGAACACGTGCCTGCAGTGCAGCTGGGAAGTACTTCTACAAGGAAGCCCTCAGGAGACCGCGAAAATGGTAAGTGCTGACCCAGGGCGATTTTGGTGCTTTCACATGCTCTTGACTTCTTTAGCTAAGAGCATTCAGTAGCTGAGAATGGTTTACGACGTAGGCTGACAATATTCGTGGCATATTGCAAATTGTTTTACAACGAAATTATTTTTTCTTTTATCTCGCAGATGCTGCGAACCCTTCCAAGCGACGACGCCTTCTCTGTTCGACGAGCCCTTACCCTGCACGCAGAGAAGATGAAGCCGAACAGCCGGAAGAACCTTCGAGCGACGATGAAGACGACGACAGCTACCCGGTCAACGGGGCTCCATTCCCGACATCCACAGATGACTACGAGTTGCCGCAGGACGAACCTGTGACGGACCCGGACCTGTCATTTCTGGACTAGCAAACAGCTACCTCATTGAACATATTTTACCCAATGAAACTCCAGTCAAGTTTATTAAGCTTCATTTGTGGTAGTGTTTAAAGCGTAGGCCGTATTTGCAAATGTACCCCAACTCAAACGATGGAATTGAATAAACGAGTTACATAAGGCGTCGTTGTAAATTCTGAACTTTTAATTCCGTTGATAGGGTAAATGTACATTATTTTACGAAATAAAGTCAAATTGTGATACGTAGGAACAAAAATTCGCCCACTTTAGCTATGGATACGCAAATCAGGCGACTTTTACTACTGCAAGGAAATATGCATGCGCCGCGAAAAATGAAATACCCAGATGTGAATGCTGTTTCTACTGCAGTACCTAAACTAATAAATATACAAAACGCAAAATATAAATTCTAAAGCAACAAATAAAGCCCACAACGTCTATTTAAGTGAGCCTCTATCCATACAAATTCGAAAGAAGCAATGCAATCTGCATTCTTTGCCATATGAGAAAGAGTTTATACAAGCAAATATAAAAAAAACGCATGTATGATCCCTGAGTCCCCACGGGAACTACAAATGTAAAATCAAAGTGACAAACAAACATGAAAGTAAAAACCAATTGAACTAATGTCTTCGATCGAGAAAATTCCAAGCGCAGAAATTATGCAATGCGTAAGCGAGGAAAAATTTTGGTGGAGTTCCAAGCTGGCTTGTGGCCGGACATATAGAAGGGATTCTACACAAATCATCAAGGAGAAACTTTGGAGCGGCTGCACGTTCTCTGTCAGTGGAGGTTCATTGTTTTTGCGCCCATTCTCCCGTCGGATCTCGCCCTTGTTCGTCCGATTGAACAACACGCGCCCGTCCCCTAGCGATGTAAAAGAGCAACTGTTGAGAACGGCGTTTGCGCTCTTAGCAGCCGTTTACGTTCGTTGTGAAATAAACATGGACGGACAGTAGGAATATTGCTTGTATTCACTGGCGAGGCGCTCATGAAGGCGACCTGTGAGTGCGGCGTCCCTGTTTACGTGTGGCTCTGCGGGATGGCGGTACTTATCCGTGCTGAGCACACGACTTCGTTTTACGTTACAAACTCTACCTCACAACACGCAATATATGGCCTCGAGTCTAATGCGAGTGCGAATAATAACATTTCTGTTGACGCCAAAGTTTAAACCCGAATTTAAACGTAGCAGACGATCAATGCCGGAGTTCTTTTCTTCGGCGTGGGGGCGCAGTGGCACAAGCTGCGCCATGTCCGTGGCGCATCGGCCATTTGTATGGCCGTTTCCAGTATTGCCAAGCGAAGAAATTGCAGCTAAACGTTTCAATAAAGACCACTTATAGCAACGGGGCAAAGTAAAGCGGCTTCACCAGAATGAGAACCGGGGGGTAGAGGGTAATAAAGTGAAGCTCTGAGGTAAAAACTGCTTGTTCACTAATACACATTTAAAGCTCTTACAATAAAATGACAAGGGCAAACCACTGAAGGTATCAGCAGATATCGATATGGGGTTATGTGTTGTGACTGAATATATTGATCCAATAATGTCACCTACCCGTGACGTCGCAGAATGTAGCAGAAACCTATTCCTATTTAAAATGTATTTGGATAGTTTCGATAAAACAAGAGTTACAGCCGCTTTCTGCAACCATATTCCGTACCTCAATGGCCATGAATAGACAGCCGGCGGGAATTTTGTATAATTTACAACTCCTCTTGGAACTAACCAGTCATAACTTGAGATAGGAAATTTAGGAATCATGCCTATTTTCTCTGTAGTCCATATCAATCCTGTTTAACATATCAGTAGAACCTAACGCTAGGGGAGCCTTTTAAGCAGTAGTGTGTTGTGTCTATAGGTGCCTGTTTGGGCTTTATGGGCTTTTTAGCGTCTAAAAAATCTTTTTTGTGTGTTATATGCCTCGTTTGTTTTCGTGTCGCTGATCTGCAATAACTGCTCTTGATTCATAAGCCCGCAACTGGGTGTTTATCGTAAACAGTTTGCGAGAAAAATCCGTGAGCCATCTCAAACACGGCGAGAAACACAAACCGTTCTCTACCGCCGCCTCCTCTAACCTCGCCCCATTGGCCGAGCCACCATAGGCCGCACGCAGCATTATCACCGACGTCACCCCTGTCCACACGAGCTGTTACTTTCTGTGTCCTTCTGATGCGCTGTCTGAGCGGACCAACGGCAAGAACTTTTGCCGATGTGCCCAAGCCATTGCTAACTCAATAACAAACATTCAAAAAAGGAAGTCCGGGCACACCAAGGTTTAAAACGGACAGACACAACGATTTTTGTCGCGTATATGTTCTCTAGCTCGTATGAAAGCAAGCGTTTTATATAGCCCGGTAACCCCAAGCAATTTCTGAACAAATTGGGGGAAATAATTTTACTTTGGCAGCAAACTTCCTGAAATCGAAAGGGTGGCGGTTCGTAGTGTCGAAACTTGACACAATATGTGTCCCTGTCACGTGACCTGCAAACCTAGCAGCTACTGTAACTGCTGAAACCTTTATGTATTGAACACCTTTTAATACAATATTTGTGTTACAAGTATATCTATATGAATTTCTAAACATTATTTTGAAAATTTTAAAAACACGCCGCCCACCGTGGCTGGGGCTCTCAGTGTGGCTAACTGAACCTCCATGCCCATAATCAACGGCAGCGTTCAGTAAACAGACCCAGTGAATGAGCTTTGACGATTCTGCCTGCGTCAGGGGCGTTTGTTCTGCCAAAATATTTGATTTCTGTTTCCAATTACGCCAAAGGCAGCTTCAAAAAAAAAACGTCGCGCCCGGGGAGAATCGAACTTCCCACCTCCATAACGTGCACACAGATTCTACCTATCGTCTATCCCAACACATGGCGCATTCGTGCAAAAATAAACCGTTGCATTTAAAATACGCATAAAGGAACAGGAAGTCCTGCTATTCAAACTTTTTTAGCTGGGGACAAGTATTTAAATATCGTTTTTCATATCGCATACAGACAAAAGTATGTTGCAGAGCTAGTCTCTGTCTTGGTTGCCAGAATTATTTTGGGGACGGAGACATACGGCTCGTGGATCTAACAATTTCGATTTAAAAAGTTCTAGGGCGTTATCAGCAAAACCGTTTCTCGTCAAGGTGCTTTAAGTGATGCCCTTTCATTTGGGATAGACAATACACACTCGACAAAGCCGGTTGTCTGTCCCATACCAGTTACGCCACACATACGTGCACTAGCGCCGCAAATCTCGGGTGTACCGCCGGCGTTCTAGATGCAGCAGGATAGTAGGAAGTAGGAACGAGAAGCGGAGTTTACAGGAATGAGCACCTCGCAAATAACATTGCTTTAAATAAATGTTATTTCTCTCTCTCTCTCTCGGCACTTATCAAGTAGTCTAGTCGTGACGCAATGCCGGGTAATCTTCAAGGGCATTTGGAAACCTAGCAATAAGAGAACTAGTTGCAAAAAATCTTCCGTGATTTCTGACAGTATATATGCCATTGGATGGCTACTGAAGGGTGTTATTCCAGTAGCTTCCCTACTCACCGGCTCCTACAGAACAGAATGGCTCAGAAATTTGTGGGAAATTATTGCACTGCATGGTATCCATCGGTGCTGTCAAGAGCGGACGAGGTCGTTCTGCTCTGTTTACGCGTAAATACCTGGGGTTTATTTTATTCATGCGCAGTTGTGGCTTTAGGCAGCAGTTACCGATTGTGCCTCTTCGCCTAATCCCGTTGTTACCCCTAAAAAGTCGGCTAAGGGCGGTAAATTATTTCAGAAACACTCGCTGGTCTTATTAACAGCTTTTCAGTCGAAGAAGGCGTTGTAGCCCAAGCTCTTTTACACCACGCTACGCTTAAACGTGACTTGGCACATTCGTGTACTTATTTAACACTCTAGCCGGAAGCACTTTCGCTGCTGAAAGTTTGGGAAAAGAGGGCTGACCACATTTTGGAGGTCCGAGATTGATCCGCCACCATCAATGAAGGACCGGTTGGGGACGGCCGTTCCCCGGTGACATCCTGCCATTCTGTATGAATTAAAGTGCCTGGACTCCCTGTGCTTTTCAAACTGCCGACAGCTCCGAGCAGCAAACATTTTGATATTCCAGAGAGAATGACGTCCTATAGAGCATGCGGAAGTATAGGCACGCTCCCTTTTTTCGAGCACAATTATGGAATAAAGGAAGTACGATTTCAAGCTGCAAATCATTTAGGTCAGTCTGGTGTGTGATGGCTTTTAAGCCTTTCTTTCGTTGGCAAATCACCTTCCATTGCACTTAAATCAGTTTAAAATGAATACTTACGTGTGCTATTCTCACGAAGAAAATAAAATTGTTTTCCCCATCACACGATTTGCATGCTGTTTTCCGTGGAAATACAATTTTGTTCTAACAAACGGTTCTGAAGTAAATACGAATTGAGCCTACATGTACCTAAACGACAGTATTTGATGCTTATATTTGCCGAAGTGCCCATTGTAGCCGCTTAAACCTTGATTTTTCATGCCTAAAGTGCCGGTCTAGATGATTTGAAACTGTCTCTCAAGGGAGCACGTGCGATTCTCGGCCAAAGCGACTGTGTACACGGACGCCATTAGGGTATAACTACACATCTGCCGCTGCGCTGGATAAACACCCGGCCGACAGCACCCAGAAAGCGAAATATTTCGCCGTAGGCACAGCGTGGGTTCCTGCAGAAGTTTTAGTTTTACACCCTTAGTTATCAAATGTGAGGACACGAGCCATGTAAGCCTCGGTGGTGGTTGGTGTGTCTGCATTTTTTTGCGGGAAGACCTCAGCTGTTAAACCCATACATTCTGAACGCAGGAGTTCCGAAACTGAGGCTTGCCGCCGCAAAATTGTTCTCTGTTTTGTTGCTTAGCCTGGGTTCAATACGAGCCACCCGTTTATTCACTCGGGAGGGAGTAGTTGCGTGCTCGTGAAAGTAGCAGTGTGCTATAAAAACAGTAGGAAGAGGCAATCATTTAATAAAAGAATTGTACCTTCGTATTTAAAAAGCGAAGCGTTTTATGCCTTATTTGTGCCCTCGTTTAGCAACGTGCACTCCAGGAACGCCAACTACAAACAGGTTTTTAGAAAAGAGCTTCAAACCCCTCAACAAAAAAACGGTTTTCGTGGTCAAATCTGGCCATGTGTTTCTCGGGTTACGAAGCTGACGTCTGCCCAATCGCATCATTTTGAAATGGTCGAGGCCCTTTTGATTTTGGACTTTAACTTTCACTCAGGTTGCGTGGAAGAGAGCTTCGCGTTTTAACCTTCTATATTTTGAGGACGTTTTCAAAAACAAAATGGAATTGAGAATAATCTTCTTGAACAATTTAATGGCCTGAGTGCGTAGTTGGTAAGTGCAACGCGGGCATGTCTTCTAAAGATTTTCAGGTCTAGTTTGACGAAATGGCTGGTATGGCTTAAAGACAGTTACGAATGGAGGAAGTACTGGGTCGCCCGGTGGGTGGGTCAACTGGAACTTATTCAATGGCGCTCCGTCAATGAGGTAATCGGGATCTCCTCTTCGATCAGCAGCGGTAGCGTGATTTCTACTACCAGGAGCGTCATCTTGGGTGAAAAGCCTGGGCAAAAGAGAAGTAGGGACAGCTTGCAGGGACAAGAAACATCTGTTGATGTCAAGAGAAGTGATCAGAAAATTTATTTGCGGTTGTTGAAAACTTAGCTGTTCCAATGGACTGCTTGACAATCATGCAAATTAATTTGCTTATTGAGAAGAAGTAACCCGCTGAAGCAATGAGCACACGAGTGCTAAAGAAACCGATAGCGTTGACGTCCACCCACAAAAGAATAGCGGACGTCGTGGTCTGTCTCAGTTGAAGGCGCCATGGTCACGTGATTTCGACGTAGTTCGAGACCCACAAAGGAAAAAAATGCTGTGGTTGATTCCTCTGTAATAAGAATCGGTAAAGTATGAAAGCAAAATGTGCAACGAAATGTGCACTGAAAGGAGCATGATTTGCGGGATGCCGGCTGTCTTGTTGGTGTGCTTGGCGAGCGACGCCCTGCTAGCGGGTCGCTTCAGGAAAGGTGCGACCTCTTCGGTCACTCCGTCAGGGCAGCGATACTGACAACGCGGCTGTGGAGGTACCTGCCCCTGACATGTCAATTCTTGCTCCTAAAGGACAGGCAGGTGCAAGCGGGGCAACCAACGCATCTTCAGATCGCTTGGTGGCACTGAACATGTCATTTTTAACTTTCGTTTCTGATTGTGTGTGGTGTGCGGTGTTTGTTTTGTCGGGAGAAAGTTGTTTTGTTGTTTTTTCAAGCAGCATATACTATGCCCTGACGCGGCATTGTTTCTCGTAGAGAAGGTTTTTGTCCTTTTGTGTGTAACATGGTCGTGTGTGGATAACAGAGAAAGTTGCTTTGCTTTCAACCACAATATACTATGTCTTGACACGGTGTTGCTTTCTCTGGGATAGCCAGTGACTGCTGTTTTGATGAGTCGTGAGGCCTTGTTGTGATTAAAGAGACCGGTCAAGACGATGAAGATTCTCTTCAGAAAATACTGTTAATTACACTGTAACTGTCTTTCTGCTGTGAAGCAAAGAATGATGATACATGTACCACAAACAAAAAAAATAATCAGCGTACTGTCGACTCTTCCGGACACATTTAGTTCAGTCCTGTGAAGAGTTATTTTATGATATAACACAACCATTGCACGGTGACTTTATTTGGCAATCTCTTACAGATAATTTTACTTAAGAGAACACGATATGCAAGTTTGCATCTCCACTTTTGATGTAAAAAAATAAACATGCCTAAAATGTTGGAGGCTGTCTCTTAACGCAGAGTTCACCGTCATGGTTCACTCTGACATTGTCATGATAAGTGGAAAAATGGTCACAAAAGTTTTATTTAGCCCACCATTGCCTGTATTCTAGTACTCAGTGTTTTGATGACTGCTTGCTTAGGTTTGTGAAGAGTGATATGGCGATTTTTTTATCATGTAGGACACCTGCTTGTCAAAAAAATATGATATGACAACAGCAGCATCTAAAAAGGTGTATTGAATTTTTCCTCAATAAATCAGTGTGTGATAAATTATGTTGAACTGTTTCCTTTTTCTCTGCATGCAGCAGCACCGTCCAAGAGTAACCAACACGGGAAAAAATAATCTTAACAAAATCAACTATAGTCTTTCTGTAGTGGTGGCACACAGCCTTATTTAAAGTGCACAGAAACCAATGCCATCTTCATTGCAAAAATGAAGAAGGGCACCTTGATGTTTGTCATGCAATGCTAAAATTGCTTTCTCTACTCGAGCTTGTTAAAGTAGTCATAGTTGGCACTTATTCTTGTTCAGGGCCACAGTACTGCTTGTTCCTTCAGGGCCTTCCCCGTCCAGCAGCTCTCCAGATCCAGTGTGTCTGAAAATGTGTTCATTATGAGCTTAACCACCAAAAAACTACAAAGGGTTGAAAATTTTTTCTCTATCTTAGTTAACAAAACGTATTGCGATATGCTACACCTATTTACCCTCAAGGATAGAGGCATTAAATGGGGAAGTGGAACTACAAAATATTCTAACGTAAGGATACAGCGCAGGGGCTCAAATACAAAAATTACACCTCATTGCACAGTTGTGCCTGTGCTTGTAGAAACAAGTGGTTATCGCGGATGAAACAATACCTGCGGAAAGGCGGTTTGATTCTCGGAATGTTTTAAGAAAAAATCTTAGCATACTTCATGTTGCATGATTAAACACCAAATTTGTGGCTGTGGTCAATGTGACGTGATACATGCTGAGACTGTTAGACCAGTTCGTCACGCAGAACAGCATGTTATTATAGCTCATGAAACAAAGCTAGGCGGGAAACGTATACTCGGGACGCTAAAGATTGGAGGTCAGTACTATTTTTCATTCCCGTTGCACTTGCATCACTGCTTTCTAAAACAAAATTAAAACGAGCTCGCCATGATATCGCCGCGAACCATTGATGGGTTTATTTGTTGTTTGATTTAGATGCGACGCATCTCTTTAACTCGCCTTGTCCCTCCATGCATGCATCCGGGGTCTATCCGCACGCCACTCCGCGATTCTCCTCGCCACGCCAGCTGCGCGGTAACGCCGCTCTCACCGCAGCGCCATCTTACGTTAGCGCTCGCTCCCCTCGCCATGCCAGCTGTGCGTCAGCGCGCGTTAGTGTTCGGTTAACACATGCGCATGCGCTACGCTCTCTCATTCCCCTCACCATTAACGCGCTGTACATATAAACGCGATAACTGCGCCGCTCCGCTCAGTCGCTCCGCCCCCACCGCTCCGATGACCACCGATGATTTGAATGGAGACTAACAGGTTTGCTACCGCGATGGTCGGCGCAACCATAACAAGCACCGCCCAGATGCGTCGCATCACCCCATGGTTTCCCCCCGCAGTAAAGATGTCAATTTTTACTGCCCGGCCACGCCTGGCTCTGTTATCTGTCCGCGAAGCGCGTCTTCCGTTCTTTATTTTTATGCCGCACGGGCTATCTCATTCAGGTAAGCAGACTTTTTTGCCCTGAGGGCACTAGCCCAGAAAAATTCCCGCGCCTTCCCGCGAGGGGAACACGAGTAAATGCAGAGCATTGGGGCCTCAGTACTGGGTGAAGGCAGTGTTGCTTCCATCGCTTCTTCCGTGATGCTGGAGTAGCAGACACGAGTAAACGTGGGAGCGAGCGTCAACCAAGGAAGGAAGGAGCAACGCAGTGACTGAAGCACGAGCGACCGCTAGCCGCTTTATATTTGCAGCGCGCGCAGTAGGGGGAGAGCAGTACGGGGGGAAGAGCGCGCATGCGCAAGCAGGCCGCGCACTTCCACGCCCCACCGCGCTGCTATCAGGTGCCTGTTACGCCGAGACCGCGACGGAGCGAACGGGCTGACTACGACTCATGAGCGCTCGCCAGCTGCTGTTGAGAGAGAGGAGGGAAGGAGGGGAGGCGCACCTGCTGCGGACGCGGAGCTGTGGACGCCCTCCGACGCAGGAAGAGGCGAGGCTAAGAAATGCTCTGCATTTAAAATCTCTGATTTACAATGCCCTGGATTTAAATGGATGGTTCGAGAAACACATGAGCCGAAAGATAAAAGCGTGCAGACCAGACGCTGCGGCATTCAATTCCACAACACTCGCCTGCGCAAGTCACTTTGTTGACCGCTGCTTCGCCGCTTCTGTATTCTTTCGAGTTGTTAGGGGAGCACAAGTTCGCTATAATAAACTTGTTTCTCCTTCAAAAAACTGCGTCATTCTTGGCTTCGTGACTATATAAGTACGCAATCTGATCGTGCGCAAAACACGCACTCATACGTTTTGAAAAACGGTTTAATTCACTGCACAAGCGAGAGTGGCCGAAGAATGACATGGCGTTCGAAAATCGATGAAAATATCGTACTCACGTCACAGTCCTCTTATATATAACTGCCGGGCAACGGTTTTTTCTCCCGCTCGGCAGTGGGTGCTGAAGTCTCTAAAAACGATGGAATGGTCCTCTACAAGCTGCACGAGAAAGTGCACTGCCGTTTACGTCGCTCTTCGTCCCAAGAGAACGCTCTTGTGGGACGACATCATTTTGCCGCAACTGTACTGAGCGTTCAAATATCACTCCTTTAAAAATAGCTGTACCGCGCGCGGCGCTCCCTGGCGCCTCCTAACGAAGCAAAGTAAAAAAATAAATGCGTGTAAACCTGTTCAACTAGCATTACCAGAAACAACACCGCCCGTGAAAATACACAAACAGAAAAGGCTCTGTTATGTCTAAACTATTTTATTAATTTCGCTCTAGCAGCATTTGAAAGTTAGAAGATTGTCCCCGAAGGCGCTTGACACGTACGTCCGGCACATGACGTGCTACCCGCGCTCTCCGAGGGCGGGGCGGTGGAGATTTTTTGCGTCATTTTGACGTCACGATCTACCAAAGCGCTACGGATAGGCATCGGATAGCAGAATACGGCCCCAGGTAACGGCGGCCAGAATTTCTGGTTTCCCTCTTGGTAGAGCCCCTTGGGTGAATTCAAGCGACGTCACATGGGCATTTGGTGTGGATGTCGTTTAAAGCTTTCTTTCCAATCACCTCCACAGCATGGATTGGAGCCGACATTTTTTAAAGTGGAACGCCGAGGCAGCGGCGGCAATGGTCAGAAAAATGGTCCCTCGCGCGAGCCCTTCAACTGCACTGGGCTATCAGAGCCTGTCATGGATGCACCCACCTGTGTGCCCTATATAGCCTTTTCTACACATTAGAGGCACTTCGCACGCAACACCAAGTTTGCAACCAACAAACTGTGTGGCATGCCTTTAAGCGCAGCGGATGCTCTTTTTCTTGCTGTTCACAGCGGAACACATTAGTGCTAGTTTTTTGGGGCGGAAAACACGACGTCGACATCCCACTTCTTAGCCACCTGTTTAAGGCGGTGGGTAAAATTGTGTACGTATGCGACGACCACAGGCCTCCTTTCTCTTGCTTTCAGAACTTCCTTTCAGCGCGCACACCACATCATTGGAGCGTCTGCTCGTGTTCTGCCATGTTCCGCGTCATCGGCTAATGGGGTCTGGCTATGCACCTCGAATCCTCGATTCTTGTATGAACAAACCCGATAAACATCACAAAGGTGGTTTTTCACCGGAAATTCAATCGAGGTTGTAGTGCCCGTGCTCACATCAAGCTCTCAATTTGTTTCTGATAAACATTGCGCATCCATTCGTGAGGCCTCAATTTCACATCGACAAAAAAATTTCAACGACGCCAGAACTCAGACGACACCAACTGGCAGTCATTTTGTAAGGGTGCGTACAGGGGGAAGGAGTAGAGCAGGAAGATGAGAAGGAGTCGGAGTTTTCCAACTCCCGTTCGGAGAAACGTTGTATTCAGTGCGTTTTAGGGAGAGGTACAATCGTGGTAAATGCGCTAATTTACGAAGGCCCGTGGCCTCCGGTGTAAACTTTTTCAGTGTTTCTGCCATCCTATTACCGGAATTGGGAGTAGGCCACCTTCCGTTATAAGTTTAAAAGACCTACTTCTGCCAAAATAACTCCCATTCAGGCTAATTTGTGTTCTGTGTGGAGCAATGATAACATGTTTACTCCCGTTTATAGCGTAAATAAAGCTGTTTCCTCTTTCGACCAATAACTATCGAACAATGACTATTTATTAACTACGCAGCCGTTTATCCATTTCTTCTGCAGTTTAAACGCATTACATATATAGTGCTCATCAGCGATTTTTCATCCCTTCCCTTAAGATTTTTTTTTGTTAAAGGAGTAGTGACACGAACTTTCAAATCTGAGATAACTATGCGTAATGCTTCCTTTTCATTGGTAGATATCTCCCAGCATTTTTCAACAGTACCGGTCAGTATAACATATTTTAAATCAATTTTATTCTCTGCCAAAACAAGAAAGGCCAGGGCGGGCCACCATGACATTATTTGCTACTTGCCGCAAACTGCTGACGACGAGGCTCCCGTGACGTCGCCGACGCGCTGGCGGCGGTTGGCTCACGCTGCTACGCCGTGTGTACACGTCATGGTTTTAGTACTAACGTCATGCTGCCCGGGCCCGCACGGATGGTGAAGATGTTGGCCGGGCTAGAGCAGCGGCACGCCTTTTTAGCCTGGCCGTGCCAGACACATAGAGTTTATTACAATATATACTAGAGAGAACTCTGGCTCTAGCGTCTATGCGGCTCACATGAAGGCTGTCTGTGTCGTCATGGACCGCCATTACATCATGCACTCACCTTAGTTTCAGCATTGGCTTGAATTTAAACATTTCAGTTAACGTAAGTATATATTGAAAGTGCCACAAAAACGCTAAAAATAGTGTTCAATTTTAGAAGTGACCCATAAAACTGGCTGTAATAAATATAAGGAAAAAGAAAGTAAAGCGTATTTTTGCCGGAACAAATTGTGCATTCTATTCTGAAGGCAACCTGGTAGTTAGGAACAATGTTAACATTTGGGGGGTAAACTCATTCGAGACTCTTCTTTTATTATTTTATCTCTTATTCAGGTTATAAGTACTTTGAAGATTTTGTAGTTTTTTTTTTGAGCGTGCCTATGAAAACATCGGCTTCGTGGAGAACCGGTGCACCAACCGTCACCTACAGTTTAACAAAACTTGCCGCTGAACATGTTGGTTTATACTTGACGAAAACAGAAAACGTGGCTTTAAACAGTCATGGACGAGGACAAGACAGAACGGATACAGGCGCCCGTATCTGCCGCATGTTGTCTTCTTCGAAGTACGTTTGTTTCTATTTTTCGTAAGCTACAAATTTTGCGGCGGCATATTACCTGCTCAGTCATACGTCTTTCGACTGCGGCTTGACCAACGTGAGGTACGCTCACGCACTGCCTGCTGTTTAACCGACGACGGCTACCACAGATCAGGGAGGATTTCGGCTTCCGCGTTGCTCGTAGACGTAATAATGCACAGTGGAGAAAGCAAATCCCCAAAACCGGTTAAAAATACAACTGTCATTCCGAACCCCAAGCCAAAACCGGGTTCATCCCATACACCCCCACGACGACATTGCTTACCAGGCACAGTTTCCTCTCCAGTACACATACTTTTTTACAAAAACTCTATGTCCAGACCGGCAGCGATGCAAAAAGAATGGTGGCGTCAAATTCTACTCCCGTCATGGCGGCCGCTCGGCGTTCGTTTTGTCAAAACCAAAACTGACACGAATAAAGGACGTCCTAAATGATCATTCACGCTGTGATCGACCGTCTAACGTGCCATTCTATGATTAGTTGGTTAATCCGCACCCATAGCAGCGAAAAAAACGTAACGCGAACATTTCGTTTTAGTACTCCTTTAATGTCGTAAATGACACAGGTTAAATTCACATTTTATTTTTAGATGATATCATTTTTCTTCATTTATTTGCACTTTTTTACAAAATTGTTTTGCAAAAGTCACTTGATTGATTGATTGTAGGATTTAACGCGCCGACGCAACGCAGGCGATGAGGCGCGCCGTAGTGCAGGGCTCCGGGTTAATTTTGACCACCTGGGGATCTTTAACGTGCGCCAAAATCTCTAACACAAGGGCGTTTTTGCTTTTTGCCTCCATCAGAAAAGCGGCCGCCACGGCCGGGAATCGAACCCGCGACCTCGTGCTCAGCAGCGCAACGCCTTAGCCACTGAGCCACCGCGGCGGGTTCGCAGAAGTCACGTATCACCAGCACTGTGAGAGCTGTAAATCTGCCACCTTCGCGAGTTATCCCCAATCCTGCATGTAGAGGGTGTCGTAAACTTGGTTTTTTGTCAATAGTTACAGTGTCACACTGGTTTGTAAGGGTGGTTCTAAATGGCGTGAGGGTGGCACCTCAAAATTTGGCCATTGTTGATGATTTTATTGTACTTCCACTTATTGTGTTGAAATTTCTATCGACAAATATTCAATGTTTGATTGATTGTAGGATTTAACGTGCCGACGCAACGCAGGCGATGAGGCGCGCAATAGTGGAGGGCTCCGGAACAATGTTGACCGCCTGGGGATCTTTAACGTGCGCCGACACCTCGTACCCGCGGATTTTTGCTTTCCGCCTCCATCAGAAAAGCGGCCGCACACGCCGGGAATCGAACTCGCGTTCTCATGTTCAGCAGAACAATGCCTTAGCCACCATGGCGGATAAATAACAAAGATTTACACTCATTACAATTCGCTAACTTCGCTGATGATGCATTCATTGGAAATACAGGACGTCACCCTGGTGGAGCTTTTTTTTTGTACTTGGAAAAGAATGTTAATGCATATTTAAGGGCAGGCCGCCCCATGTCTTCAAATTTCTTCACGAAAGTGCTCTGGGTTCTGGCAATGGGGCTAGTGCACTGCTACTTGAGCTGCACAGGCAGCGCCTCCTGGCAGCCGCGGGGGCATATTTTGCTCGTAGGAGGCCTGCGCGGTCAGCCGCCCCCAGCGGCGGAGGTATCAGATAACGGCGCTTTACGGGCGAAAAATAAGCATTTCTGCCTACTTTAATGTTTGCCGATGGCTCAGTAGTTACAAAAACAAGTCTGGATCATCGCCGAAGAATAAAGTATGTTGATTTTTATGCGAACGTTATTAACGAGGGCGCAGGCAGCGCTCCGAGAAGCCGTCTGATCACCTCAACGCTTGGTTCCAACATTTCTTCGTCAACAGCGTCTGTCGGAGCGTATGTTGGCTCTACATTTTTTTGGCTGCCCTCGTACGCAGGAACGTCACCAAAACCGAATTTCACATAACGAAATTGTCGGGGCACCTTTTTCTTGTGACGTGTGCCCTAATTTCGATGATCGACAGTTTCAATAGCGCTCGTCGTGGTAATATATAAATAAGCGTTTTATTTGCTGCTGTGTGTCCTGCGTCGGACGCACAGATGGCTTATCCCACGCATGCGGCAACTTCGTGGCCAATTTCTGCCCGGCTGTCGTGGCTACTCATGTAAAATCGCCGTCGCCGTGTGTTAGCCCCAGCCGCGGCGGACAGGCTTCCAGCAGCTTCCTCGAAAAAAAAAGAAAAGAAAAGGCGCTTTGGGTTTGTTGACGAGCACAGAAACGAAGCAAGGCATTATGTAGGTGAAATATCAACAAAATTCGAGAAATTTAGAGAATTGTACGTGGGTATCGATTCCTATGCCGCTTCTGTTCATCTTAGGGCTTTTATTTACAGCCAGATTGGTGCTCTTCTGAATTTTCGTGTTTTTGAGTGCTTTTCTAGTTTGTGTTATTTTGGAATCAATAACTCTTTCGGGACCGCCGGAAAAAGTGATGAAAAAGGGGGTCTCGGTACAAATTTTTTATTACATAAAGCAAAGGCACCATCCTGCCTTAGCATATACCCAAATGCAGCTAATTATATGTTCTTTGACATGGAATACAAAGTTTTACTTCAACACTGACGATAAAAGCATGAACAAATCTGAAAATAACAATTTCGTAAAAAAACTACAGAAAAAGATAGAAAAAATCGTAAATATAAAAACATTAACACAGAATAAAATTATTTCAGGATATACAAAATCTAAAACAATGCTTTGTTTCTTCATCGCGAAAGTTTGATGCGGCTAGATGTAACTGGTTTATTGTTTTGTGTGTGATCTCTTTGGCACTAGGGCCATGGCTACATCGTCGCCCAGGTACACGCCGGGCTCTTGTCTCGGCGAAAACTTGATCCGTTTCTGCGCTGGTGGCAGGATATCACCAGCATAGGTAGTTAACACCCTAGCGAACAAATATAAACCAGCCAGAACATATTTCGAGCGCACATATCTACTCCAGAGCCAATTAAACGGAAACCAACACCCACCTTCGAGCGCGATTTGATGTACCAGGCTGATCGACACCGGAATCCTCACTCGAGCTGAAATCCGATCTCTAAAGCCGCATTCCGACTCTTCACTGCCACTCTCATCGTTAAAATGCAGAGTAGAAGGCGAAGGTATGCGAGACGAGACGAGGCGGATTTCTTATCGCGCTCGCGTGAGTATGACGCCATGTTTGTTTACATTCGAAACCACTGCCCGTCAGAATAAAATATCTGATGCGTTGCCGCCTGGCGATAAAAAAAGAAACTTCACAAAAGAGAAAACTCCAGTTTTCAAACTATCTCCTAGATGTCGCTAGGTGTTCCATCGAGCGAAAATTTGTATTCTGGAGGCTTATTAATTTTTTGTTTTCATCGGGTTGTATTTCCGGGTTCTTTGCAATTTTGTTTTATTATTCGCGTGATTGTTTTGCGGTAGACTTCTCGATATAGGAAGTTGAATTTTATTCAATTTTCCTGTATGTACTTTAACTTCACTCGACAAATGGTCTACAGTTACGCTATTACGACGCGTTAACTTCGATCTCCCATTGGGCGTTATTGTGCGAATGCCAGGCATTACACAGATTGGGGTCTGGGGTATTAGCAAAAAACGCTGACGGATTAAAATTTATATTCCACATTTTTTCCTTACACCCAGCCGCACTTGCATTTTTAACTATTCATTTGAATCACACCATGTTCCGGGGTTTTATAGAAGGTCCTGTTTCGGTCTGAATTTCTGCGTTGATGCCCGAGACATGGTTGCTGGTGTCAAGTCTTTTTTTTCCCCCGCAAGTCACGTAACCTTTTTTTTAAAGTATTTCTCAGGCCTTCCTATTTATTCGAAGCCGCAGAACAGTTCACGCACGGCTCGCTTCGCATAGTCACGCTGGCCCTGCGCACGGGATACGCGGAGCGGCGAAGCGCGGTACGAGCAAAAGACGCGGTACGGATCGACAGGGGGCGCCGCTGGTTCGAATGCAGTGGCGCCACCATTAAAGGGCACTAGGCCTATAGCCAACAGGTCACGGGACAAATAAATCGAAGCAAAATGGAGAGACGAGCTAGTTGGTTCGCAATTTCCAGGAGTGAAACTTAAGCGCAAAATTTTTCACAGGGACGAGAAAGGGAACGACACAGGCGCTTACTAT
The DNA here is from genome assembly GCF_048455015.1 of Haemaphysalis longicornis. NCBI lineage: Eukaryota > Metazoa > Arthropoda > Arachnida > Ixodida > Ixodidae > Haemaphysalis > Haemaphysalis longicornis. Next base: position 164,273,339 of record NW_027526422.1, read on the forward strand.
CAACTGAAAGTTTTATGAAAACGAAACACATTTATACCAACCCCAGACTAAACAACACAGCACGTGTACCCTTCGCACATGCGTACGGCCGTACAAGAGAACCGCCCCATTCCCTTCCCTTTTCTTTCCCTCATGCTCTACCCCCTCTCCTTGAGAAGATGCACTTTATCTAAAATACTCAGTGACGGGTGACTTATGCAATCGGGACCCTTAATCCGGATATGGAAGGCTTCTGCAAGTTCCCTGTTGGTACGGTCTCTGTGCTTAAAAACCACTACCGTGTCCGTGAAGAGTGGCTGACAACGTGGCTGAAAACCGCATTTTGAACAGTGCTGCGCCAGGTGAGTGTAGGGCTTTCCTTTCAAAGAGGAATGATGCTCCTCAGGCGTACATTGAGACAGCGGCCGGTCTGGACGACGTACACCCGGCCACATGACATGGGAATGCAGTACACAACATTGGTTATGCAACGAACAAATTGGAGCCCGTGTTTTATCAAACAACCTCGTGGGGGGGAATCGCCACGGGAATCGAGCCTGTTGCTCACCATGGCGCATAAACTGCCTTTCTAAACAGCATTATTCTCTTCCTTCCAGTCATCCGCTTTTTCTCCGTGCACCCGTTTTTCACGGAATGCGGTACTGGTGAAAATACAAAGCCTTTGATTGATTGATATTTATTTGTTATATTATGGCAGGGAAAACTAAACGAGGTTGCGTTAACAAACAGGTCGATAACAACGAAGTCAGCAACAGCAGAAAGGACACAGGAATCAGACACCTGCTGCCCAAGGTCACTTTCATTGCTCATTCCAAGGACGGAGATAGCACATTTCAACCCAATGCACACCTGGCCTTAAAAAGGGGCACCCCTTAGTCACTTTTCTTATCTCATCCGGTCATGCACGTGCCAGAACCTCTCTCCCTCTTTTTCTCTCAGTGGAAAGGGTGCGAGAAGGATGGGAGCACGTGTCAGAGCACAGACGCTGCCTTCAGTCTGCTCTGAGCTTCGCATCGAGTAGGCTGTGTGTCGCTTCACCCCGCGCTGGTTGAGTATACGTCTGTGTCGTTCCCAGTCATGGAAGCAAATGTTTACGCCATTATCTTTGCAGCCAGGAAGAAAATCGCGGTCCTGGATAAGAGGCGTCGGAAGAGCCGGCGGAACCCGGGGCTTCTGCGGCGCCTGCAGCTGGAGAACCTGATCGTGCACTGCTTCATGTCCCGCAGGAGACAGCGTGCAAACGCGCGTTCTCACAGCCGCCGGGACGAGCCCAGTGACGAGAATGACGAGCCTGCCCTCCCGCTCAATGATATTCCGAAGCGGAAACGTTCCGGAGACCACGCCGATGGTATGTGCTAAAACCCACCTCTTCTATTCTCTAGTGTATGTATTAGGGTCTCTTTCTTATGCTCTTTAATGCCGGCAGCTCTGTTGTGCTGCCCTTTACGTATGGGATACGCTCATACTATGTATTCTCCTTATTTGAGTGACGAGCTTCACTATGCTCGGGCAAAGATTTGGGACCTTTCCAATTAGCCTGGGAAAGGTTCGGACGGGGACAATACTTGTACCTTCATGGTGATATTTTCTCTACATCTCTTCTAGACGATGAGTACCTTATGTCCAACACAACAGCTGAGCAAGTACAGTTTGATCGCTTTGAGTTAGTCTTTTCAAATTCCTTGTAAACTAGTTTTATTCATTTGTTTTTTTCCCTACATTCTCTATGCGCAGACGACCAGGGACCATCCAAGCGGCCACGACTGCTTTGTCCGCCTGATGCAGACCCTGCCGACAAAGACACTCCCGCAGCCCGCGAGAACTTCGAACAGAACATTCCTGCCGCGCAACCTGTGGACGACCAGCATCCTGTCGGAGGATATGCCTGCGCAGATTCCGATTTCGCTGACTTGGGAGAGGAGCCGGTCCTGCCCCCTATTTTCGATTTCCTAAATGACTAGAACACCCGCGGCACCAAGAGTTGTTCTTTTGTACAAATGGTAGTTCCATATGCGGTTGGTGTGCCCCACGCTGTAGCCGGGCTACAACGGCCAATCTTGAGGAAGGCTGCGGCGGCTTTAATGCCACTTGAGACTGTTTAGAAACAACAGCAGCACTTTTGTTTTAGAAATATTCTTCTGTATTACCATTGCTTTTTCTATACCCCAAAAAAATGACCGTTTACAAAATGTATGTACACGATAATTGTCTTCCGCAAAATACACACACTTAGTCTCCATAGCCCTTATTATGCATCAAAATTTATTAAAATAAACTAGAAATATCAACAGGGTGTAATTACTTAAGTGGCCCACAAGATTAACGAAAATATTAAAACATTCAAACAAGAAGACAAAATCATTCTAGCATATCAATAACAACCAAACACAGGTGATGCTAGCAAACTTGCTCTTTATAATACGGCATGTGGTCGACGGACGTAAAACAAAAGAACAGAAGTTGCTTAATAACATTGGTTCATCTCTTCCGTCGCCTTCATACAATTCGGACCTAATAAAAACCTCTAAACACAAATAAACCACAAGAAAAAAGTAGAAAAATTGGGCAGCTCTGTACCGCATTTTACCGGCGCCAAGCGTGCAGGCTACAAAGGCCACCGTAGATATGTTGCAGTAGTGCCGCAATTAAATATTTGTTGGCAAATAAAACACATTTTTGGAGTAATTGCGACCAAAAAAATAGTATGACCCAACAAAAACAAAAGGCTGGCCACATTCTCACACAATTAAGATACAATAAACCAGAAACTTCTTCCAAAGCACCAACTTCGTTACGCATGGATGCGCATAAACATTCCGCACTGTGTGTGTGAGCATACTTATCGGTTCCAGGATTGTGGAAGCACATTACTCATCTGAAAGTTGTAAACCTAACGATAAAATCAAGGAATCCCCCAGGCTTATGTACTCCATCGGGCTGTGATGCTGGCGCCTACCCCCTTCATGCATGCAGGTCGGGTCGCAGCCAATAAAAACTTTACACTGCCACATTACGGCGTCGCAACGATTTTGGGCGAAGAATTGACGGAGTGCTTTCGCAACGAGAAACCAAAAAGCAGTCAAAATGTATTCTCCATGGCGCATAAACGGTATGGTTCAATATATACATGGTGCGGAGGATGGCCTGAAATTTTGGTAGGAGCAGCAAAAGTGTGGCAAACTCTGCAGCGATCAATAATGTTTCACAACCGCTACGGATGTAGACTATTGGCGTACGCTTCCACTTACATTACTTATGCCTTTTTGTGGCTGCCCTCGTACGCAGGAACGTCACCAAAACCGAATTTCACATAACGAAATTGTCGAGGCACCTTTTTCGGGTGACGTGTACACTAATTTCGATGTTCTACAGTTTCAATAGCGCTCGTCGTGGTAATATATAAATAAGCGTTTTATTTGCTGCTGTGTGTCCTGCGTCGGACGCACAGATGGCTTATCCCACTTATGCGGCAACTTCGTGGCCAATTTCTGCCCGGCTGTCGTGGCTACTCATGTAAAATCGCCGTCGCTGTGTGTTAGCCCCAGCCGCGGCGGACAGCCTTCGAGCAGCTTCTTCGAAAAAAGAAAAGAAAAGGCGCTTTGGGTTTGCCGACGAGCACAGAAACGAAGCAAGGCATTATGTAGGTGAAATATCAACAAAATTTGAGAAATTTAGAGAACTGTAGGTGGGTATAGATTCCTATGCCGTTTCTGTTCATCTTAGGGCTTTTAATTACAGCCAGATTGGTGCTTTTTTGAATTTTCGTGTTTTTGATTGCTTTTATAGTTTGTGTTATTTTGGAATCAATAAACAGGTGACTGCCGTGAATTGGTTTTCTTTTTTTTCCATTAGTTCATTTCTAGCTATATTGGTATTTTAGTTTTTCTTATACAAATAATATACATTCACGCTATTATACAACAAATCTTTTAATAGTTGTGCATTTTGCGCGAATGAGAGGCGTTCGGGATTCGGTGCGTATTAATATTTTTTTGTGTTCATCGGGTTGTATTTCCGGGTTCTTTGTATTTTTTTATTATTCGCGTGATTGTGTGGCGGTAGACTTCTCGATATAGGAAGTTGATTTTTATTCATTTTTTCTGTATGTGTTTTAACTTCACTCGACAAGTGGTTTACAGTTACACTATTACGACGCGTTAACTTCGATCTCCCATTGGGCGTTATTGTGCGAATGCCAGGCATTACACAGATTGGGGTCTGGGGTATTAGCAAAAAACGCTGACGGATTAAAATTTATATTCCACATTTTTTCCTTACACCCAGCCGCACTAGCATTTTTAACTATTTTTTTGAATCACACCATGTTCCGGGGTTGTATAGAAGGTCCTGTTTCGGTCTGAATTTCTGCGTTGATGCCCGAGACACGGTTGCTGGTGTCAAGTCTTTTTTTTCCCCCGCAAGTCACGTAGCCTTTTTTTAAAGTATTTCTCAGGCCTTCCTATTTATTCGAAGCCGCAGAACTGTTCACGCACGGCTTGCTTCGCATAGTCACGCTGGCCCTGCGCACGGGATACGCGGAGCGGCGAAGCGCGGTACGAGCAAAAGACGCGGTACGGATCGACAGGGGGCGCCGCTGGTTCGAATGCAGTGGCACCACCATTAAAGGGCACTAGGCCTATAGCCAACAGGTCACGGGACAAATAAATCGAAGCAAAATGGAGAGACGAGCTAGTTGGTTCGCAATTTCCATGAGTGAAACTTAAGCGCAAAATTTTTCACAGGGACGAGAAAGGGAACGACACAGGCGCTTACTATCAACTGAAAGTTTTAATGAAAACGAAACACATTTATACCAACCCCAGACTAAACAACCCAGCACGTGTGCCCTTCGCACATGCGTACGGCCGTACAAGAGAACCGCCCCATTCCCTTCCCTTTTCTTTCCCTCATGCTCTACCCCCTCTCCTTGAGAAGTTGCACTTCTTTATCTAAAATACTCAGTGACGGGTGACTTATGCAATCGGGACCCTTAATCTGGATATGGAAGGCTTCTGCAAGTTCCCTGGTGGCACGGTCTCTGTGCTTAAAAACCAATACCGTGTCCGTGAAGAGTGGCTGACAACGTGGTTGAAAACCGCATTTTGAACAGTGCTGCGCCAGGTGAGTGTAGGGCTTTCCTTTCAAAGAGGAATGATGCTCCCTCAGGCGTACATTGAGACAGCGGCCGGTCTGGCCGACTTACACCCGGCCACATGACATGGGAATGCAGTACACAACATTGGTTATGCAACGAACAAATTGGAGCCCATGTTTTATATAACAACCTCGTGGGGGGGAATCGCCACGGGAATCGAGCCTGTTGCACACCATGGCGCATAAACTGCCTTTCTAAACAGCATCAATCTCTTCCTTCCAGTTATCCGCTTTTTCTCCGTGCACCCGTTTTTCACGGAATGCGGTACTGGTGAAAATATAAAGCCTTTGATTGATTGATTGATATTTATTTGTTATATTATGGCAGGGGAAACTAAACGAGATTGCGTTAACAAACAGGTCGATAACAACGAAGTCAGCAACAGCAGAAAGGACACAGGAATCAGGCACCTGCTGCCCAAGGTCACTTTCATTGCTCAGTCCAAGGACGGAGATAGCACATTTCAACCCAATGCACACCTGGCCTTAAAAAGGGGCACCCCTTAGTCACTTTTCTTATCTCATCCGGTCATGCACGTGCCAGAACCTCTCTCCCTCTTTTTCTCTCAGTGGAAAGGGTGCGAGAAGGATGGGAGCACGTGTCAGAGCACAGACGCTGCCTTCAGTCTGCTCTGAGCTTCGCATCGAGTAGGCTGTGTGTCGCTTCACCCCGCGCTGGTTGAGTATACGTCTGTGTCGTTCCCAGTCATGGAAGCAAATGTTTACGCCATTATCTTTGCAGCCAGGAAGAAAATCGCGGTCCTGGATAAGAGGCGTCGGAAGAGCCGGCGGAACCCGGGGCTTCTGCGGCGCCTGCAGCTGGAGAACCTGATCGTGCACTGCTTCATGTCCCGCAGGAGACAGCGTGCAAACGCGCGTTCTCACAGCCGCCGGGACGAGCCCAGTGACGAGAATGACGAGCCTGCCCTCCCGCTCAATGATATTCCGAAGCGGAAACGTTCCGGAGACCACGCCGACGGTATGTGCTAAAACCCACCTCTTCTATTCTCTAGTGTATGTATTAGGGTCTCTTTCTTATGCTCTTTAATGCCGGCAGCTCTGTTGTGCTGCCCTTTACGTATGGGATACGCTCATACTATGTATTCTCCTTATTTGAGTGACCAGCTTCACTATGCTCGGGCAAAGATTTGGGACCTTTCCAATTAGCCTGGGAAAGGTTCGGACGGGGAAAATACTTGTACCTTCATGGTGATATTTTCTCTACATCTCTTCTAGACGATGAGTACCTTATGTCCAACACAACAGCTTAGCAAGTACAGTTTGATCGCTTTGAGTTAGTCTTTTCAAATTCCTTGTAAACTAGTTTTATTCATTTGTTTTTTTCCCTTCATTCTCCATGCGCAGACGACCAGGGACCATCCAAGCGGCCACGACTGCTTTGTCCGCCTGATGCAGACCCTGCCGACAAAGACACTCCCGCAGCCCGCGAGAACTTCGAACAGAACGTTCCTGCCGCGCAACCTATGGACGACCAGCATCCTGTCGGAGGATATGCCTGCGCAGATTCCGATTCCCTGACTTGGGAGAGGAGCCGGTCCTGCCCCCTATCCTGCCCCCACGCTGTAGCCGGGCTACAACGGCCAACCTTGAGGAAGGCTGCTGCGGCTTTAATGCCACTTGAGACTGTTTAGAAACAACAGCAGCACTTTTGTTTTAGAAATATTCTTCTGTATTACCATTGCTTTTTCTGTACCCCAAAATAATGACCGTTTACAAAATGTATGTACACGATAATTGTCTTCCGCAAAATACACACACTTAGTCTTCATAGCCCTTATTATGCATCAAAATTTATTAAAATAAACTAGAATTATCAACAGGGTGTAATTACTTAACTGGCCTACAAGATTAACGCAAATTATCAGAACATTCAAACAAGAAAACAAAATCATTCTAGCATATCAATAACAACCAAACACAGGTGATGCTAGCAAAGTTACTCTTTATAATACGGCATGTGGTCGACGGACGTAAAACAAAAGAACAGAAGTTGCTTAATAACATTGGTTCATCTCTTCCGTCGCCTTCATACCATTCGGACCTAATAAAAACCTCTAAACACAAATAAACCACAAGAAAAAAGTAGAAACATTCTGCAGCTCTGTACCGCATTTTACCTGCGCCAAGTGTGCAGGCTACAAAGGCCACCGTAGATATGTTGCAGTAGTGCCGCAATTAAATATTTGTTGGCAAATAAAACACATTTTTGGAGTAATTGCGACCAAAGAAACACTATGACCCAACAAAAACAAAGGCTGGCCACATTCTCACAAAATTAAGATACAATAAACCAGAAACTTCTTCCAAAGCACCAACTTCGTTTCGCATGGATGCGCATAAACATTCCGCATTGGGTGTGTGAGCACACTTATCCGTTCCAGGATTGTGGAAGCACATTACTCATCTGAACGTTGTAAACCTAACGATAAAATCAAGGAATCCCCCAGGCTTATGTACTCCATCGCGCTGTGATGCCGGCGCCTACCCCCTTCATGCATGCAGGTCGGGTCGCAGCCAATAAAAACTTTACACTGCCACTATACGGCGTCGCAACGATTTTGGGCGAAGAATTTACGGAGTGCTTTCGCAACGAGAAACCAAAAAGCAGTCAAAATGTATGCTCCATGGCGTATAAACAGTATGGTTCAATGTATAGATGGTGCGGAGGATGTCCTGAATTTTTGGTAGGAGCAGCAAAAGTGTGGCAAACTCTGCAGCGATCATTAATGTTTCACAACCGCAACGGATGTAGACTATTGGCGTACGCTTCCTCTTACATTACTTATGCCTTTTAAATGCCACAACTCAAATATGTCGCGGCCGCTACGGCTGGAAATCGAACACGCGTTCTTTGGCTCAGCAGCACAAAGCCACAGCTACTGAGCAACCGCAGCGGGTGATTCTAGGTACGTTCACGCGACTTTATTAGGTGGAAAAACCAGTTCTAAAGTGCTGTCCTCTGCTCTCGTTCATCCACGCCCAGTTCTATGACGCTTACTCGAGGATGGCTTGGCTTCACTCCGCTACTGCGGGGTTCGCCGAGCATCCGACATAGTCAGTTGGCGGCCGCCGGCGGGTCTTAGTTGCAATTCGTTCGCTCAGTTAAAAATTGGGCCCATCTCCCCGCGAGGGGGACTCGAGTAAAGCGTCGCATAGGGGGTGGTTGTATTGCGTTTAGTGTTTGGGGAGTTGGTGGTAGTGAATGCGTTGTATCAGCAGCTTCTTGACGTAGTTTGAATGAGTCAAGGATATAAGGCGCGTTCGTAGCCTTTGATTCTGTGTCGGTTTTGTGGCGCAGTGGGAAGAGCACCATGTACCTCGCGTTCCACACACAGGTAGTGAATGCGTTGTATCAGCAGCTTCTTGACGTAGTTTGAATGAGTCAAGGATATAAGGCGCGTTCGTAGCCTTTGATTCTGTGTCGGCTTTGTGGCGCAGTGGGAAGAGCACCATGTACAATGCACCATGTACCATGTACCTCCATGCCCAGAATCAATGGCGCCGTTACGTAAACACACCCAGTGAAGGAGCTTCCTACTTTGGTTCTACGTCATTGAACTATTTTGTGGGGAGCAGGGGCGTTTCTTCTATTCAAATATTCGTTCTCAGTTCTCAAAACCCCCAAAGGCAGTGGAAAAAACTAACTGCGCCGGGGAGATTCGAATCAGCGACTCCAAAAACAAATAGCCGGAATGTTAACCTCGACTCCACCCTGAGAAATGTCGGACATATGCCAAATACCGCCTCTTAATCTAAGCGCTCGATACATTCAGCCGGCTGTTTCTGTTTTTTTTGTCGCATTCGCGCGGCCCTCACAGAGATACATCTGATCCTCACTCGCCGATCTTACAGACGGGCCCCCTGTTGCTACTACTACAGGCTACTACTACAACTTTTGTAGCCAGATCACCTATTTTTATCTGATAAATGCTATCCTGCATGCCCATCTCGGAGAAACAAGCCACGACAGTCGAGTCGGGAACTTGTTTTTCCCTCTTTCCTCCCCTCCCTGCTCTCCGGGTGCGTGCCACATTCCAATGGCAGGTGCAGTGGCCCTCCTACCAAGTGCTCCCAAGTGTTCTGGCTGCTACTGATTGCACGGCGCCACTGGTCCTGTTCTCTAAATGGAATTCGCCATAAGCACCCAGTCGGTGCTATCTGGCGGCAGTTAGCGTCACTAAATAAGCAACGCTTAAGAGTACGCCACTTCGCGCACCCTGAAGTGTCTGGGGGCCATTTTGTTTCTGGCTTGCAGTGTTGCCATCTCTTCCAACGAAACCGCCGCCGGTTATAACGGGCGCAGTACGACCGGCCGCTCTAGCGTCCACTCAGCAGAGAGAGAGAGAGAAGAGGCGTCCAAAAACAAAATGGCTGTGCCCTCATGTAAACAAATATCACGTGGTGCCGACCGACCAATGAAAATCCTGGCGGCCCATAACAATGAGAGAAAAGAGTGCCGATACTCTAAACGCCTTCATCTAGCGATGCTAGCGGCTGTGCCAACGGCCTGCGAAATTAATGGTGGCAGCTTGAGTTTTGTGCTTCTGCAGTCTTGCGATGGTCTTGTGGCAGCTGTCCATTTGAGCTTGGCTTCACTAGATTGTAACCCTGAGTTTCTTGGTCACAAACCTTTATCTATAGTAACGCACAAAAGTAGACACGACAACTTTAATAGATTTTGAGCATTCAAAATCAAATGTGTGCAATCCTGATAAACCATTGCTGTGTAAGGTTTCTATATTCTATGATATGTCATAAATTCATCATAGTGGCTGTCACTGCCAATGTAAACACCATTCCATATTTTTGTAAATGCCAGAATATGTATTGGTCTTGCGTCTGCATTGCGCCGGTTCTGTAGATTCGCGCGCAGCGCACGTATATAGGTTTCTACCGCGTGTGCGGGCGCTTTTCATGCTCAAGACAGCCAAAGGGGGTTCGGTTTGCTCGACCAGTTCGCACGTACGGCTTGAAATGGCTTGCATTAGAGTGAACCTTGGAGTGGTTGGTAATTGCAGCAGCTGGCTGCTAGCACAAGCTAACCCAGCTTACTGATTTTTCCACGGTTCGAGTTTATTTCATCTGAACTCCAAATAAAAGCGTATCTTCATCAAGAGCTGCAAGCATTGATGCTGCTAACCGGGTTCACGTTCACACACGGTGCACAATACGCCTTTACGCCGTAATACAGCCGGTGGCATTTGTGTTGCAACAATAAAATACCAAAAGAGATAAGTTGTTGCAGGGTAGTACGAGCGCCACTAACGATACCCGTTATTACATTTATTACGTTATTATGTTATTATTATTAATATGTTATTATTATTATTAACGTAATGCCCGTTATTACGTTAAATCTGAATAAAAGCGCCGTTATTCACGGCCATAAATGTCACCAGTAACGACGGGCGCGTTCGCTGGCACTCTAGTGTTTCAACCAACGGGGCAATGTTCCCACCATATTTTAAAGTTCGGCTAAGAAAAAATACGGTCTACGCATTTCCCAAGCTCTCATTGTCAACGTCAAAACCAGCTAGGCCAATTTTCAATAAAGCTACGCAGCGCGCTCAACCTACCAACTACAATTTATGTAACAATGCATTTCCCAACACCGGCACTTCCAACAAATGTCTCACCTTTCTTTCCATATGGTAGAACGATGCCGAGAAGAAAGCAGCACGGGTTTTTCTGCGAGAGACAGGAGGTTAACTCGAAGCTGCCAGCGTCTGAAACGCACAAAATTGGCGGCTTCTAGCGGCTTCTGCCAGCATCACCCTGCCAGATTGGAATCTTCGATTTACATCTTGCACAAAAAATCTACAAAACATAGTCAAAAATATTCAACTTTTCGCATACGTGGAACATTGCATCTTGCTTACGAACAAATTTTAATAGTGCAACAATGTGTGCTAAGTTAATTTTCAACCAATTTTTCTTAATATACACCACAGCTAGCAGTTATTTTGAACGATATTATCCCTCAGAACTTATTTGACCCAGTAACCACTATTTCCATAATTCATTCCTCTGTGCATTGGTGGTAACTTTTGATGTAAAGAACTTCAAAGCTGAACTGTTCATAATGCTCTGAATATATGTATTGAATGGAGCAAAGTACCGAGGCCCGTGAGGCATTTTTTGCCATTAGCCTCAGTGCCCTTTTGGGCACTGTCTAAGAGAATAAGAAAAAAAGACGGGCTACAACCGGCGCAGAGAACCGCACATGCGTTAGCTTGACCTTGAACGCTCGAGCCCTGGCTTCAAGGTGGGAGGGGCGATACCAGGTGTTTCCTTGTTATGTTCCTGGAGCAATACTCTAAGCTTAAAAAGGGTGACGCTGTTGTCATCCGACTTCCTGCCTCCAAAGAAAGAGTGGAGGGCAATGACCTATGCCCCACCTATTATGTTTCCCCTTGTGGAAAGGAGATGAGAAAGGGTAAAAAGGCGAAAGAAGCAACAGCGCCTTCAGTCCTTTCTCTGCTGGCTATCGAGTCAGCGGTCTTTTTTCACCGCCCTCTTTGCTGTGATGGAAGCGAATGTTGAGTTTGTTTTCTCTCCAGCCAGGATGAAGATCCAGGCCCTGGATGGTAGACGTCGAGACCCGGGGATAAGGCTACGCCTGCTGTTGCGAAACCTGTAGAGGGGCTCGAGCCTGCCTACCAGCAGCGACCGCTGTGACGAGCACACTGGGAGAAGCGTCACCGACGGAGATTCCGGCAAAGTGGATGACGTGCCTGCAGTGCAACTGGTAAGCACTTCTACAAGGAAGCGCTCAGGAGACCCCGAAAATGGTAAGCGCTGACCCAGGGTGATTTTGCTGCTTTCGCATGCTCTTGTGTTCTTTCGCTAAGAGCATTCAGTAGCTGCGAATGGTTTACGACGTAGGCTGACAATGTTCGTGGCATATTGCAAATTGTTTTACAACGAAATTATTTTTTCTTTTACCTCGCAGATTCTGCGAACCCTTCCAAGCGACGACGCCTTCTCTGTTCGACGAGCCCTTACCCTGCACGCAGAGAAGTTGAAGCCGAACAGCCGGAAGAACCTTCGAGCGACGATGAAGACGACGACAGCTACCCGGTCAACGGGGCTCCATTCCCAACATCCACAGATGACTACGGATTGCCGCAGGACGAACCTGTGACGGACCCGGACCTGTCATTTCTGGACTAGCAAACAGCTGCCTCATAGAACATATTTTACACCATGAAACTCCATTCAAGTTCATTAAGCTTCATTTGTGGTAGTATTTAAATCGTAGGCCGTATTTGCAAATGTACCCCAACTCAAACGATGGAATTGAATAAACGAGTTACATAAGGCGTCGTTGTAAATTATGAACTTTTAATTCCTGTAATAGAGTAAATGTACATCATTGTACGAAATAAAGTAAGATTGTGATACCTAAAAACAAAAATTCGCCAAGTTTAGCTATGGATAGGCAAATCAGGGGACTTTTATTACTGCACGGAATTATGCATACGCTGCGAAAAATGACATAACCAGATGGGAATGCTGTTTGGACTGCAGCGCTTTAACTAATAAATATACGAAACATAAAATATAAACTCTAACTCAACAAATCAAGCGCAGAACGTCTATTTAGGTGAGCCTCTATCCATACAAATCCGAAAGAAGCAATGCAAACTGCATTCTTTGCTATATTACAAAGGGTTGATACAAACAAACATTAAAACAAAACACATGTGTGATACTCTGAGTCCCCACGGGAACTGAATATCAAACTGAAAAACAAAAATGAAAGTAAAAAATCAAAGTAAAAATGAAAGTAAAAAAATGAAAGTAAAATGAAAGTAAAAAAAAAACTTTTCAAAGAAAACCACTTATAGCAACGGGGCAAAGTAAAGCTGCTTCACCAGAATGAGAACCGGTCGGTAGAGGGTAATAAAGTGCAGCTCTGCGATAAAATATTCCCCGCATTTCCCCGAGGGGAAGAATGTGAAAGTGCGAATGCACGAGTTGAATTTGCGTGGTTCGGTAATGTTCGCGAAAGAGAGATCACACACACACACACACAACTACAAAGAAAGAAAGATGCATTTATTCACAGACACCTATTTATGTTGTCGTTGTACTTGATTGCTAGAGCGGATCTCAGCTTTGAAATTTCGTGTTAGTACTCCTTTAAGCGGGTGCATTAGCCCTTCTCACGCCCGATTCCTGGCCAATCCCCCACGTGGGTATGTGCCATGTCAGCGGCCAGGCAGCGCGCGCCCATCTCCCCCCCGTTGCCAAGGAAGACGAGGAGATTCCTGGCCAATCCCCATCTCCCCCCGTTGCCAAGGAAGACGAGGAGATTCCTGGCCAATCCCCCACGTGGGTATGCTATGCGGACATCGCCGGTGGACGCACGTTCTGGGTCGCTTAAGAAGTGCATCGATCTTAAAACTGCTTTTTCACTAATACACGTTTAAAGCCCTTACACTAAAATGACAAGGGCAAACCACTGAAGGTACAAGCAGATATCGATATTGGGTTATGTGTTGTGCCTGAATATATTGATCAATTAATGTCACCTAGCCGTCACGTCGCAGAATGTAGCAGAAACCAATTCCTATTTAAAATGTATTGGGATAGTTTCGATAAAACAAGTGTTACAGCCGCTTTCTGTAACCATATTCCGTACCTCAATGGTCATGAATAGACAGCCAGTGGGAATTTTGTATAGTTTACAACACCTCTTGGAACTAACCAGTCAGAACTTCAGATAGGAAATTTAGGAATCATGCCTATTTTCTCTGGAGTCCATATCAATCCTGTTTAACATATCAGCAGAACCTAACGCTCGGGGAGCCTTTTAAGCAGTAGTGTGTTGTGTCGATAGGTGCCTGTTTGGGCTTTATGGGCTTTTTAGCGTGTAAAAAATTTTTTTTGTGTGTTATATGCCTCGTTTGTTTTCGTGTCGCTGATCTGCAATAACTGCTCTTGCTTCATAAGCCCGCAACTGGGTGTTTATCGCAAACAGTTTGCGAGAAAAATTCGTGAGCCATCTCAAACACGGCGAGAAACACAAACCATTCTCTACCGCCCCCTCCTCAACCTCGCCCCATTGGCCGAGCTACCATAGGCCGCACGCAGCATACTCACCGACGTCACCCCTGTCCACACGAGCTGTTACCTTCTATGTCCTTCTGATGCGCTGTCTAAGCGGACCAACGGCAAGAACTTTTGCCGATGTGCCCAAGCCATTGCTATATCAATAACAAACATTCAAAAAAGGAAGTCCGGGCACACCAAAGGTTTAAACGGACAGACAACCGATTTTTGTCGCGTATATGTTCTCTAGCTCGTATGAAAGCAAGCGTTTTATATAGCCCGGTAACCCCAAGCAATTTCTGAACAAATTGGGGGAAATAATTTTACTTTGGCAGCAAACTTCCTGAAATCGGAAGGGTGGCGCTTCGTAGTGTCGAAACTTGACACAATATGTGTCCCTGTCACGTGAACTGCAAACCTAGCAGCTACTGTAACTGCTGAAACGTTTATGTATTGAACACCTTTTAATACAAGTATTTGGGTTACAAGTATATGTATATGTATTTCTAAACCTTATTTTGAAAATTTTAAAAACACGCCGCCCACCGTGGCTGGGGCTTTTAGTGTGGCTAACTGAACCTCCATGCCCATAATCAACGGCAGCGTTCAGTAAACAGACCCAGTGAATGAGCTTTGACGATTCTGCCTGCGTCAGGGGCGTTTGTTCTACCAATATATTTGATTTCTGTTTCCAATTACGCCAAAGGCAGCTTCAAAAAAAAAACGTCGCGCCCGGGTAGAATCGAACTTCCCACCTCCATAACGTGCACACAGATTCTACCTATCGTCTATCCCAACAGATGGCGCCTTCGTGCAAAATAGACCGTTGCATTAAAAACACACATAAAGGAACAGGAAAGCCTGCTATTCAAACTTTTTACTGGGGACAAGTATTTAAATGTCGTTTTTCATATCGCATACCGACAAAAGTATGTTGCAGAGCTAGTCTCTGTCATGGTTGCCAGAATTATTTTGGGGAGGGACACATACGGCTCGCGGATTTAACAATTTCGATTTAAAAAGTTCTAGGGCGTTATCAGGAAAACTGTTTCTCGTCAAGGTGCTTTAAGTGATGCCCTTTCATTTGGGATAGAGAATATATACTCGACAAAAATCGGCAGTCTGTCCCTTAAAAGTGACGCCACAAACACGTGCACTAGCGCCGCAAATCTCGGGTGTACCGCCGGCGGTCTAGATGCAGCAGGAGTAGGACCAAGAAGGAACGAGAAGCGGAGTTTACAGGAATGAGCACCTCGCAAATAACATTGCTTTAAATAAATGTTATTTCTCTCTCTCTCTCTCTCGGCACTGATCAAGTAGTCTAGTCGTGACGCAATGCGGGGTAACCTTCAAGGGCATTTGGAAACCTAGCAATAAGAGAACTAGTTGCAAAAAATCTTCCGTGATTTCTGATAGTATAAATGCCATTGGATGGTTACTGAAGGGTGTTATTCCAGTAGCTTCCCTACTCACCGGCTCCTGCAGAACAGAATAGCTCAGGAATTTGTGCGAAATTATTGCACTGCATGGTATCCATCGGTGCTGTCAAGAGCAGACGAGGTCGTTCTGCTCTGTTTACGCGTAAATACCTGGGGTTTATTTTATTGATGCGCAGTTGTGGCTTTAAGCAGCAGTTACCGAATGTGCCTCTTCCCCCAATCCCGTTGTTACCCCTAAAAAGTCGGCTAAGGGCGGTAAATTATTTCAGAAACACTCGCTGGTCTTAATAACAGCTTTTCAGTCGAAGAAGGCGTTGCAGCCCAAGCTCTTTTACACCACGCTACGCTTAAACGTGACTTGGCACATTCGTGTACTTATTTAAAACGTAAGCCGGAAGCACTTTCGCTGCTGAAAGTTTGGGAAAAGAGGGCTGACCACATTTTGGAGGTCCGAGATTGATCCGCCACCATCAATGAAGGACCGGTTGGGGACGGCCGTTCCCCGGTGACATCCTGCCATTCTGTATGAATTAAAGTGCCTGGACTCCCTGTGCTTTTCAAACTGCCGACAGCTCCGAGCAGCAAACATTTTGATATTCCAGATAGAATGACGTCCTATAGAGCATGCGGAAGTATAGGCACGCTCCCTTTTTTCGAGCACAATTATGGAATAAAGGAAGTACGATTTCAAGCTGCAAATCAGACAGGTCAGTCTGATTTGTGATGGCTTTTAAGCCTTTCTTTTGTTGGCAAATCACCTTCCATTGCACTTATATCAGTTTAAAATGCAATACTTATGTGTGCTATTCTCACGAAGAAAATAAAATTGTTTCCCCCATCACATGACTTGCATGCTGTTTTCCGTGGAAATACAATTTTGTTCTAACAAACGGTTCTGAAGTAAATACGAATTGAGCCTACATGTACCTAAACGACAGTATTTGATGCTTATATTTGCCGAAGTGCCCATTGTAACCGCTTAAACCTTGATTTTTCATGCCTAAAGGGCCGGTCTAGATTATTTGAAACTATCTCTCAAGGGAGCACGTGCGATTCTCGGCCAAAGCAACTGTGTACACGGACGCCATTAAGGTATATCTACACATTTGCCGCTGCGCTGGATAAACACCGGGCCGACAGAACCCAAAAAGCGAAATATTTCGCCGTAGGCACAGCGCGGGTTCCTGCAGAATTTTTAGTTTTACACCCTTGGTGATCACATGTGAGGACACGAGCCATGTAAGCCTCGGTGGTGGTTGGTGTGTCTGCATTTTTTTGCGGGAAGACCTCAGCTGTCAAACCCATACAATCTGAACGCAGGAGTTCCGACACTGAGGCTTGCCGCCGCAAAATTGTTCCCTGTTTTGCTGCTTAGCCTGGGTTAAATACGAGCCACCCGTTTATTCACTCGGGAGGGAGTAGTTGCGTGCTCGTGAAAGTAGCAGTGTGCTATAAAGACAGTACGAAGAGGCAATCATTTAATAAACGAATTGTACCTTCGTATTTAAAAAGCGAAGCGTTTTATGTCCTATTTGTGCCGTCGTTTAGCAACGTGCACTCCAGGAACGCCAACTACAAACGGGTTTTTAGAAAAGAGCTTCAAACCCCTCAACAAAAAAAAAATGGTTTTCGTGGTCAAATCTGGCCATGTGTTTCTCGGGTTGCGAAGCTGACGTCTGCCCAATCGCATCATTTTGAAATGGTCGAGGCCCTTTTGATTTTGGACTTTAACTTTCACTCAGGATGCGTGGAAGAGAGCTTCGCGTTTTAAACTTTCATATTTTGAGGAAGTTTTCAAAAACAAAATGGAATTGAGAATAATCTTTTTGAACAATTTAATAGCCCGAGTCCGTAGTTGGTAAGTGCAACGCGGGCATGTCTTCTAAAGATTTTCAGGTCTAGTTAGACGAAATGGCCGGTATGGCTTAAAGACCGACATGAATGGAGGAAGTACTGGGTCGCCCGGAGGGTGGGTCAACTGGCACTTATTAAATGGCGCTCCCTCAATGAGGTAATCCGGATCTCCTCTTCGATCAGCAGCGGTAGCATGATTTCTACTACCAGGAGCGTCATCTTGGGTGAAAAGCCTGGGCAAAAGAGAAGTAACGACAGCTTGCAGGGACAAGGAACATCTGTTGATGTCAAGACAAGTGATCAGAAACTTTTTTTGCGGTTGTTGAAAACTTATCTGTTCCAATGGACTGCTTGACAATCATGCAAATTAATTTGCTTATTGAGAAGAAGTAACCCGCTGAAGCAATGAGTACACGAGTGCTAAAGAAACCGATAGCGTTGGGCGTCCACCCACAAAAGAATAGCGAACGTCGTGGTCTGTCTCAGTTAAAGGCGCCATGGTCACGTGATTTCGACGTAGTTAGAGACCCACAAAGGAAAAATACTGTGGTTGATTCCTCTCTAATAAGAATCGGTAAAGTATGAAAGCGAAATGTGCAACGAAATGTGCACTGAAAGGAGCATGATTTGCGGGATGCCGGCTGTCTTGTCGGTGTGCTTGGCGAGCGACGTCCTGCTAGCGGGTTGCTTCAGGAAAGGTGCGACCTCTTCGGTCACTCCGTCAGGGCACCGATACTGACGACGCGGCTTAGGAGGTACCTGCCCCTGACATCTTGATTCTTGCTCCTGAAGGACAGGCAGGTGCAGAGCGGGGCAACCAACGCATAATCAGACCGCTTGGTGGCACTGAACATGTCATTTTTAACTTTCGTTTGTGGTTGTGTGTGGTGTCCGGTGTTTGTTTTGTTGGGAGAAAGTTGTTTTGTTGTTTTTTTAAACAGCATATACTATGCCCTGACACGGCATTGTTTCCTGTAGAGAAGGTTTTTGTCCTTTTGTGTGTAACATGGTCGTGTGAGGATAACAGAGAAAGTTGCTTTGCTTTCAACCACAATATACTATGTCTTGACACGGTGTTGCTTTATCTGGACTAGCCAGTGACTGCTGTTTTGATGGGTCGTGAGGCCTTGTTGTGATTATAGAGACCGGTCAAGACGGTCAAAATTCTCTTCAGAAAATTCTGTTAATTACACTGTAACTGTCATTCTGGTGTGAAGCAAAGAATGATGATACATGTACCACAAACAAAAACATAATCAGCGTACTGCCGACTCTTCCGGACACATTTAGTTCAGTCCTGTGTAGTTATATTATGATATAGCACAACCATTGCACGGTGACTTTATTTGCCAATCTCTTACAGATAATTTTACTTAAGAGAACACGATATGCAAGTTTGCATCTCCACTGTTGATACAAAAAAATAAACATGCTTAAAATGTTGGAGGCTGTCTCTTAACACAGAGTTCACCGTCATGGTTCACTCTGACATTGTCATGATAAGTGGAAAAATGGTCACAAAAGTTTTATTTAGCCCACCATTGCCTGTATTCTAGTACTAAGTGCTTTGATGACTCCTTGCATAGGTTTGTGAAGAGTGATATGGCGATTTTTTTATCATGTAGGACACCTGCTTGTCAAAACAAAATATGATATGACAACAGCACCATCTTAAAAGGTGTATTGAATTTTTTCTCAATAAATCAGTGTGTGATAAATCATGTAGAACTGTTTCCTTTTTCTCTGCATGCAGCAGCACCGTCCAAGAGTAACCAACACGGGAAAAAATAATCGTAACAAAATCAACTATAGTCTTTCTGTAGTGATGGTACACAGCCTTATTTAAAGTGCACAGAAACCAATGCCATCTTCATTGCAAAAATAAAGAAGGGCACCTTGATGTTTGTCATGCAATGCTAAAATTGCTTTCTCTACTCGAGCTTGTTAAAGTAGTCATAGTTAGCCCTTATTCTTGTTCAGGGCCACAGTACTGCTTGTTCCTTTAGGGCCTTCCCCGTCCAGCAGCTCTCCAGATCCAGTGTGTCTGAAAATGTGTTCATTATGAGCTTAACCACCAAAAAACTACAAAGGGTTGAAAATTTGGTCTCTAAGTTAACGAAACGCATTGCGATATGCTAGACTTATTTACTCTCAAGGACAGAGGCATTAAATGGGGAAGTGGAATTACAAAATATTCTAACGTAAGGATACAGCGCAGGTGCTCAATTTAAAAAATTACACCTCATTGCACAGTGTTTCCTGTGCTTGTAGAAACATGTGGTTATTGCGGATGAAAACAATACCTGCGGAAAGGCGGTTTGATTCTCGGGATGTTTTAAGAAAAAATCTTAGCATACTTCATGTTGCATGATTAAACACCAAATTTGTGGCTGTGGTCAATGTGACGTGATACATGCTGAGACTGTTAGACCAGTTCGTCACGCAGAACAGCATGTTATAATAGCTCATGAAACGAAGGTATGCGGGAAACGTATACTCGGGACGCTAAATATTGGAGGTCAGTACTATTTTTCATTCCCGTTGCACTTGCACATCTGCTTTCTAAAACAAAATAAAACGAGCTTGCCATGATATTGCCGCGAACCATGGATGGGTTTGTTTATTTGTTGTTTGATTTAGATGCAACGCATCTCTTTAACTCGCCTTGTCCATCCATGCATGCATCCGGGGTGCATCCGCACGCCACTCCCCCATTCTCCTCGCCACGCCAGCTGCGCGGTAATGCCGCTCTCACCGCAGCGCCATCTTACGTTAGCGCTCGCTCCCCTCGCCATGCCAGCTGTGCGTCAGCGCACGTTAGTGCTCGGTTAACACATGCGCATGCGCTGCTCTCTCTCATTCCCCTCACCGTTAACGCGCGGTACATATAAACGCGATAACTGTGCCGCTCCGCTCAGTCGCTCCACCGCCACCGCTCAGATGACCACCGATGATTTGAATGGAGACTAACAGGTTTGCTACCGCGATGGTCGGCGCAACCATAACAAGCACCGCCCAGATGCGTCGCATCACCTCATGGTTTCCCCCCGCGGAAAGATGTCAATTTTTACTGCCCGGCCACGCCTGGCTCTGTTATCTGTGTCCGCGAAGCGCGTCTTACGTTCTTTATTTTTATGCCGCACGGGCTATCTCGTTCAGGTAAGCAGACTTTTTCGCCCTAAGGGCAGTAGCCCAGAAAAAAAATTCCCGCGCCTTCCCGCGAGGGGAACACGAGTAAATGAAGAGCATTGGAGCCTCAGTACTGGTCGAAGGCAGTGTTGCTGCCTTCGCTTCTTCCGTGATGCTGGAGTAGCCAACACGAGTAAACGTGGGAGCGAGCGTCAACCAAGGAAGGAAGGAGCAACGCAGTGACAAGCACGAGCAACCGCTAGCCGCTTTATATCTGCAGCACGCGCACTAGAGGGAGAGCAGTACGGGGGGGAGAGCGCGCATGCGCAAGCAGCGCGCGCCCTTCCACGTCCCACCGCGCTGCCAACACGCACCTGTTACGCCGAGACCGCGACGGAGCGAACGGGCTGACTACGACGCATGCGCGCGCCAGCTGCTGTTGAGAGAGAGGAGGGAAGGAGTAGAGGCGCACCTGCTGCGGACGCGGAGCTGTGGACGCCGTCCAACGCAGGAAGAGGCGAGGCTAAGAAATGCTCTGCATTTAAAATCTTCTCTGATCTACAACGCCCTGGATTTAAATGGATGGTTCGAGAAACACATGAGCCGAAAGATAAAAGCCTGCAGAGCAGACGCTGCGGCATAATATTCGACAACACTCGCCTGCGCAAGTCACTTTGTTGACCGCTGCTTCGCCGCTTCTGTATTCATTTGAGTTGTTAGGGGAGCACAAGTTCGCTATAATAGACTTGTTTCTCCTTCAAAACAACTGTGTCATTCTTGGCTTCGTGACAATATAAGTACGCAATCTGATCGTGCGCAAAACACGCACTCATACGTTTTGAAAAACGGTTTAATTCACTGCACAAGCGAGAGTGGCCGAAGAATGACATGGTGTTCGAAAATCGATGAAAATATCGTACTCACGTCACAGTCCTCTTATATATAACTGCCGGGCAACAGTTTTTTCTCCCGATCGGGAGTGGGTGCTGAAGTCTCTAAAAACGATGGAATGGTCGTCTACAAGCTGCACGAGAAAGTGCACTGCCGTTTACGCCGCTCTTCGTCCCAAGAGAACGCCCTTGTGGGACGACATCTTTTTGCCGCAACTGTACTGAGCGTTCAAATATCACTCCTTTAAAAATAGCTGTACCGCGCACGGCGCTCGCAGGCGCCTCCTAACGAAGCAAAGTAAAAAATAAATGCGTGTAAACCTGTTCAACTAGCATTACCAGAAACAACACTGCCCGTGAAAATACACAAACAGAAAAGGCTTTGTTATGTCTAAACGATTTTAATAATTTCGCTCTAGCAGCATTTGAAAGTTAGAAGATTGTCCCCGAAGGCGCTTGACACGTACTTCCGGCACATGACGTGCTACCCGCGGTCTCCGAGGGCGGGGCGGTGGAGATTTTTTACGTCCATTTGACGTCACGATCAACCAAAGCGCTACGGATAGGCATCGGATAGCAGAATACGGCCCCAGGTAACGGCTGCCAGAATTTCTGGTTTCCCTCTTGGTAGAGCCCCTTGGGTGAATTCAAGCGACGTCACATGGGCATTTGGTGTGGGTGTCGTTAAAAGCTTTCTTTCCAATCACCTCCACAGCATGCATTGGAGCCGAGATTTTTTAAAGTGGAACGCCGAGGCAGCGGCGGCAATGGTCAGATAAATGGTCCCTCGCGCGAGCCCTTCAACTGCACTGGGCTATCGGAGCCTGTCATGGATGCACCCACCTGTGTGCCCTATATAGCCTTTTCCACACATTAGAGGCACTTCGCACGCAACACCAAGTTTGAAACCAACAAACTGTGTGGCATGCCTTTAAGCGCAGCGGATGCTCTTTTTCTTGCTGTTCCCAGCGGAACACATTAGTTCTAGTTTTTTGGGGCGGAAAACACGACGTCGACAAACCACTTCCCAGCCACCTGTTTAAGGCGGTGGGTAAAATTGTGCACGTATGCGACGACCACAGGCCTCCTTTCTCTTGCTTTCAGAACTTCCTTTCAGCGCGCACACCACATCATTGGAGCGTCTGCTCGTGTTCTGCCATGTTCCGCGTCATCGGCTAATGGGGTCTGGCTATGCACCTCGAATCCTCGATTCTTGTATGAACAAACCCAATAAACATCACAAAGGTGGATTTTCAACGGAAATTCAATCGAGGTTGTAGTGCCCGTGCTCACACCAAGCTCTCAATTTGTTTCTGATAAACCTTGAGCGTCCATTCGTGAGGCCTCAATTTCACATCGACAAAAAACTTTCAACGACGCCAGAACTCAGACGACACCAACTGCCAGTCATTTTGTAAGGGTGCGTACAGGGGGAAGGAGTAGAGCAGGAAGATGAGAAGGAGTGGGAGTTTTCTAACTCCCGTTCGGACAAACGTTGTATTCAGTGCGTTTTAGGGGAGGTACAATCGTGGTAAATGCGCTAATTTACGAAGGCTCGTGGCCTCCGGTGTAAACTTTTTCAGTGTTTCTGCCATCTTACTACCGAAAGTGGGTTTAGGCCACCTGCCGTAAGATGTTTAAAACACGTACTACAGCCAAAAAAAATCCCATTCAGGCTAATTTGTGTTCTGTGTGGAGCAATGATAACATGTTTACTCCCGTTTATAGCGTAAATAAAGCGGTTTCCTCTTTCGACCAATAACTATCGAACAATGACTATTCATGGACTACGCAGCCGTTTATGCATTTCTTCTGCAGTTTAAATGCATTACATATATAGTGCTCATCAGCGATTTTTCATCCCTTGCCTTAAGATTTTTTTTTTGTTAAAGGAGTAGTGACACGAAATTTCAAATCTGTGATAACTATGTGTAATGCTTCCTTTTCATTGGTAGATATCTCCCCGCATTTTTCAACAGTACCGGTGAGTATGACATATTTTAAATCAATTTTAATCTCTGCCAAAACAAGAAAGGCCAGGGCGGGCCACCATGACATTATTTGCTACTTGCCCCAAAATGCTGACGACGAGGCTCCCGTGACGTCGCCGACGCGCTGGCGGCGGTTGGCTCACGCTGCTACGCCGTGTGTACACGTCATGATTTTAGGACTGACGTCATGCTGCCCGGGCCCGCACGGATGGTGAGACGTCGGCCGGGCTAGAGCAGCGGCACGCCTCTTCAGCCTGGCCGTGCCAGACCCATAGAGTTTATTACAATATATACTAGAGAGAACTCTGGCTCTAGCGTCTATGCGGCTCACATGAAGGCTGTCTGTGTCGTCATGGACCGCCATTACATCATGCACTCGCGTTAGTTTCAGCATTGGCTTGGATTGAAGCATTTGAGTTAACGTAAGTATATAATGAAAGTGCCACAAAAACGCTAAAAATAGTGTTCAATTATAGAAGTGACCCATAAAACTGGCTGTATATAATATAAGGAAAAAGAAAGTAAAGCGTATTTTTGCCGGAACAAATTGTGCGTTCTATTCTGAAGGCAACCTGGTAGTTAAAAACAATGTTAACATTTGGGGGATAAACTCATTCGAGACTCTTCTTTTGTTATTTTATCATTATTTCAGGTAATAAGTTCTTTGAAGATTTTGTAGTTTTTTTTGAGCGTGCCTATGAAAACATCGGCTTCGTGGTGAACCGGTGCACCAACCGTCAGCTACAGTTTAACAAAACTTGCCGCTGAACATGTTGGTTTATACTTGACGAAAACAGAAAACGTGGCTTTAAACAGTCATGGACGAGGACAAGACAGAACGGATACAGGCGCCCGTATCTGCCGCATGTTGTCTTCTTCGAAGTACGTTTGTTTCTATTTTTCGTAAGCTACAAATTTTGCGGCGGCATATTACCTGCTCAGTCATACGTCTTTCGACTGCGGCTTGACCAACGTGAGGTACGCTCACGCACTGCCTGCTGTTTAACCGACGACGGCTACCACAGATCAGGGAGGATTTCGGCTTCCGCGTTGCTCGTAGACGTAATAATGCACAGTGGAGAAAGCAAATCCCCAAAACCGGTTAAAAATACAACTGTCATTCCGAACCCCAAGCCAAAACCGGGTTCATCCCATACACCCCCACGACGACATTGCTTACCAGGCACAGTTTCCTCTCCAGTACACATACTTTTTTACAAAAACTCTATGTCCAGACCGGCAGCGATGCAAAAAGAATGGTGGCGTCAAATTCTACTCCCGTCATGGCGGCCGCTCGGCGTTCGTTTTGTCAAAACCGAAACTGACACAAATAAAGGACGTCGTAAATGATAATTCACGCTGTGATCGACCGTCTAACGTGCCATTCTGTGATTAGTGGGCTAATCGGCACCCATAGCAGCGAAAAAAAACGTAACGCGAACATTTCGTGTTAGTACTCCTTTAATGGCGTAAATGACACGGGTTAAATTCAGATTTTATTTTTAGGTGATAGTCAAACCTCGTTATATCGAACAGTGCGCGAACCGTGAAATAGTTCGATATAGCCGAAATTCGATATATAAAATTTGATCAAAAACGCGTCAAAATGCAGCACGATTCATTCACTCAAAAGGCAACGACAAGAATGACTACTAACATGAAGCGTTAAAGTGAACTATTTATTTCCAGGGGAAAAAAACTGCAGCAGCTTTGACTGTTTCTTCGAGTTGACTGCATGTCGTACCACAGCCTGCTCCATGGTTTCCAAAGAGTCCACGAACGCGAGACCACTACCTTCCATTCCGCCGAAGTAGCGGCGTAAAAGTTCCACAGCGGCCACAGCTTCGCCCGCAGTTGGGAGCGGAGCGGGGTCCTCGGTGGTCGAAGGGCCAGGTTCGCCATCCACCGCCTCTGAAGTCAGCTCGCAGGTGACCTTTGCGGCCATTTCCACGTCGGTTAGTTCAGCCGTGGTCCCCGTTTCGTCATCGCCGACGAAATCCTTGATGGTCATGCTCTCTGACACAGCACCCACAAAACGTGAGAACTCGCTCAACGTCTCTTCGAGCGCAGGTTCTTCAAAATCCTCAGACGTTTCATCTTCCTCGGACGATTCCTCGGCACCGACGACGAACCGAGCGTGCCTAAAGCAGTTGGCGATCGTCTCCTGCTTTACGTCATCCCAAGCACCTTTTAGCATTTGAATGGCAGTTAAGAGGTCGATCTTGAGGTCTTGGCCCATTCGCAGCTTGAGGAGCAACTGGGCGCTACCGGCGCCTCAGGCATGCGTTGGAGTCGCAAACGCCTGCTGCGCCACCGCTATTCTCCCCTGCGTTACGGGAAAGCCTGCCGCCTGTCACCGGAGAACGCGCTTTCGGCCGGCGCTCAGTTCGATATATCCATTTCTTAACCGACCGAGTTCGATACAGAAAATTAAAAATGCATGTAATTCTTTTAAAAAACTGACAATGTTTCGATATAAGCAATAATTCGATATACCCGTGTTCGATATAACGAGGTTTGACTATTATTTTTCTTCATTTATTTGCACTTTTTTACAAAATTGTTTCGCAAAAGTCACTTGATTGATTGATTGTAGGATTTAACGCGCCGACGCAGCGCAGGCGATGAGGCGCGCCGAAGTAGGGGGCTCCGGGTTAATTTTGACCACCTGGGGATCTTTAACGTGCGCCGAAATCTCGTACACAAGGGCGTTTTTGCTTTTCGCCTCCATCAGAAAAGCGGCCGCCGCGGCCGGGAATTGAACCCGCGACCTCGTGCTCAGCAGCGCAACGCCTTAGCCACTGAGCCACCGCGGCGGGTTAGCAAAAGTCACGTATCACCAGCACTGTGAGAGCTGTAAATCTGCCACCTTCGCGAGTTATCCCCAATCCTGCATGTAGAGGGCGTCACAAACTTGGTTTTTTCTCAATAGTTACAGTGTCACACTAGTTTGTAAGGGTGGTTCTAAATGGCGTGAGGGTGGCACCTCAAAAGTTGGCCATTGTTGATGATTTTATTGTACTTCCACTTTTTGTGTTGAAATTTCTATCTGCAAATATTGAATGTTTGATTGATTGTAGGATTTAAAGTGCCGACGCAACGCATGCGATGAGGCGCGCAATAGTGGAGGGCTCCGGAACAATGTTAACCGCCTGGGGATCTTTAACGTGCGCCGACACCTCGTACCCGCGGATTTTTGCTTTCCGCCTCCATCAGAAAAGCGGGCGCCCACGCCGGGAATCGAACTCGCGTCCTCATGTTCAGAAGAACAATGCCTTAGCCACCGCGGCGGATAAATACCAAAAATTTACACTCATTACAATTCGCTAACTTCGCTGATGATGCATTCATTGGAAATACAGGACGTCACCCTGGTGGAGCTTTTTTTTTTTGTACTCGAAAAAGAATGTTAATGCATATTTAAGGGCAGGCGCGCCCCATGTCTTCAAATTTCTTCACGAAAGTGCTCTGGGTTCTGGAAATGGGGCTAGTGCACTGCTACTTGAGCTGCACAGGCAGCGCCTCCTGGCAGCCGCGGCGGCATATTTTGCTCGTAGGAGGCCGGCGCAGTCAGCCGCCCCCAGCGGCGGAGGTATCAGATAACGGCGCTTTACGGGCTAAAAATAAGCAATTCTGCCTACTTTAATGTATGCCGATGCTTCAATAGTTACAAAAACAATTCTGGATCATCGCAGAAGAATAAAGTATGTTGATTTTAATGCGAATGTTATTAACGAGGGCGCAGGCAGCGCTCCGAGAAGCCGTCTGATCACCTCAACGCTTGGTTCCAACATTTCTTCGTCAACAGCGTCTATCGGAGCATATGTTGGCTCTTCATTTTTGTGGCTGCCCTCGTACGCAGGAACGTCACCAAAACCGAATTTCACATCACGAAATTGTCAAGGCACATTTTGCGGGTGACGTGTGCACTAATTTCGATGTTCGACAGTTTCAATAGCGCTCGTCATGGTAACATATCAATAAGCGTTTTATTTGCTGCTCTGTGTCCTATGTCGGACGCACAGATGGCTTATCCCACGCGTGCGGCAACTTCGTGGCCAATTTCTGCCCGGCTGCCGTGGCTACTCATGTAAAATCGCCGTCGCCGTGTGTTAGCCCCAGCCGCGGCGGACAGCCTTCCAGCAGCTTCCTCGAAAAAAAAAGAAAAGAAAAGGCGGTTTGGGTTTGCCGACGAGCACAGAAACGAAGCAAAGCATTATGTAGGTGAAATATCAACAAAATACGAGAAATTTTGAGAATTGTACGTGGGTATAGATTCCTATGCCGCTTCTGTTCACCTTGGGGCTTTTAATTACAGCCAGATTGGTTCTTTTCTGAATTTTCGTGTTTTTGTTTGCTTTTCTAGTTTGTGTTATTTTGGAATCAATAAACAGGTGAGTGCAGCGAATTGGTTTTCTTTTTGTTCCATTAGTTCATTTCTAGTTGTCACCCGGTTCCTTAAATTAGGGTGCACTGTCAGAAGATATGGGGAGTCGACTCAAGAGAGCCAACAAACCCCACCGAATCTACAGGGCACAGGTGACAAAGGGGGTGGCCGACTGATGTGCGGCTTTCGCCGACTAGAGCGACAAGAATGAGCAATAGCCTTGAACTAAAAACAGCACAGAGACTTATATTTAGACAGGCAAGTCACAAATACAAGCACGAGGTAGCAGATCGATAATGACAGACAATTTAGATGGAATTCAAATACAAGAAACAGTCCAATCAGACAAAATTATACAAACAGGAGCGCTAACAAATGAAGATTACCAATCGGAGCAGTTAACTAAAAGAAACGAACAGTTCGATGCATATGAGAGACAGAGTCCCAGCATATTCACCGACCGGGCCGGACGATGCACCGCTGTCGGAGGCGAGTCGGCTACCTGGGAAGCGTGGCTTCGCTGTAGGCCAGGCCGTCCGAGACGATCACAGTCATTCGAGGCCCGGGAGCACGTTGGAGTCCTCCAGGGCGCGGGTCGCCGATGGTGTGATGTACAAACTGGCAGGTGCAGTTGTCAATCACGACGTCCAAACGTAGCTGGTTTGCTTAGGCGCGGCTTCTCTTTTTATAGGCGTGCCGGTGCGGAGAGGGAGAGCACAACACACAACGCGCCCGCCGCCGTGAGCGAATAACTTCCCTCTTCTCCATTCTAGAATGATCGACGCTCTTTAGAACTGGCAAGGCCACGCGTACCTCCTCGAAAGTACTGGAAGCTTCGACGAAACCGGAGCGGCGGAGGTTTTATTTTTGTTGTTTTTCTCGCCGGCGAGCCGGCGAGTGATCGTGTAACTGTCTCTTCGTTCGAGAAACTTCCAGCCTTGTTTCGAGCGAATAGAACCGAATGGAATGAATCGGACGACTGCAAGAAGAATTAGGCGCTGTACAATAAAATGAAAAATTTATAAGGTACTTTTAGACGTCGTACGCTCGAGTTTGTGACACAGCCCCCTAGTTTCAGGATATTATGTAATAATATTCTCAAAACTCACAAAGTCGTGCGTACGCGTCGTTCACACTTAGTGAACAAAAGAGGCTGTGCCTACTAACACAGAATCGAGTACAGCCCAATGTTCTTCATAAGAATAATGACAGGTACAGAATTCGCGTACAGAACAGCGGTTTGGCGCAGATTTCTCAACAAATACACATCCTAGGGACAACTCATAAGTTTAAGAACAATAAAGGTCTAGCATTCGAATTAAACCAGTGCCCATAATAAATGTCTGGCCAGTAGTCATTGCAAGTGCGAAACTCGTGAAAATACAGCATGCGCTCCAGTGCGAATGTCTCGTATTCTCAAATACAGTGAGTGTACGTCAGTACACAGCATACAATGCACTGGTACAATGAAATGCATAAGAAACATAACTAATATGTTGTTCACAAACAATAACATGCAACCGCAACGTTCACGAATGTCACCACTAGTAACGCCAACACTACACGGCAAATGTACTGCACAATAGGTAATACGAGCGTTCACGCAAGAAGCAACTAGTGCGTGAATATACACTGTACAGCCAGAGTGACAAAATAAGTACAACCTTCGCGTACAGTACGACAGAGAAACAATAAATACAACGTTCAAGTATACACTACTCGACGTGAAAATACAATTTTGTCTTACACTATTCCACGCATATCCACGTGCATACCTAAATTTGCATTCTTCATGCTTAGCCCGTGTCTATCGGGCGCTTCCGCAACTGCGCCTGCGGAATTCTTCTTTTCGGAGAAGATCCTTGCGAAATGTCGCGCGAAGCGACAAACTCTTTCGTGACCGCCGTGATAGCGGTCTCGTGAAAACGTTTCACTGCCTGGGCCTTCACCTGGTGAACGACCGAGTGGCTAATAACGGATTGGCGCTCCTTCCCACCTGTCCGTCGGGACAAATGGCAGTAGAGATGTTTTCTCTTACTCTTGAGCCCAAACCTGCACTCTTTGTTTCGGCAGCTCAGCTGCTTGCACAATTTTGGGAGGCGGGTTTTCATTGACTTGCTTTTTACAGGCCCTTCGGTACTCCTTTCTCTTCTAAGCGGCACAGTCGCAGCGGCCGCAGATTTTGAGAGCCGGAAGCGTGCTGGCTTCGCTTTTGCCGGTGCTCGAGTTGCGACGGGCACGGCTTCCCCTCGATCCGAGGTATCGAATCGGGGTTCTTCTTTCGAAACCGCGGGTGGTTTCTCTCCCACCGCTGAAGTCACAGGATCGTCGCCGACGCTTATGTACGGCGAGTTCCCTCGGCGGAGTGTGGCTCCGCTTCGCACGGGGGTTTCAAACTTGACCTTAGAGTCGGTCTCTTTGCTCCTCGAGCTGTCAGTTTCGAAAGCGACGCTAGTCTGCCCAGCCAGTTCGCAGACTCGAGCTGGGTCTTCCTGCACAACGAGCGTGTAACTACCCGTGTCTTTCGGAAAGACAACGGTTTCCTCGGGCACTCTCCCCGCAATATCGGGTATCCCTTCGTCTAGAGGGTTCGGCCCCGACGTAGTGATGACATCCACAACCGGGATGTTATCTCCATCCTCAAGCTCCGCATCACCTGTAGGATCATCGTCCTTCCAGGTCTGAAGTGGTGCGCTTTCGCACAATTCTGGAGGTATTCCCTCCCTGATTGCGGATACTTCCGCCTCTTCGCCTCCGGAGCTATCCTGGCGTTCCTTTATCGTCTCAGGGTTAACACTTAGGACACTATACCCTTCGCTCGCATTTTCCTCATCTGATGAGGATTCCGCTTTCAACCATCGTATCTCGAGTCGCTTTTTTAGAATCTCGAGTTCAGCTTTGCGTACTTTCTCCTCTCGCTCCGCTTTCGCTCGCTCCCTTTCGGCCTCTGCCTGGCGGGCTTTCTCTTCTAGCTCCGCTTTCTCTCGCTCCAACTGAAGTTGTCTCTGAAATTTTTTCTCTCTTTCTCTTTCAGCCCTCTCAGCCTCTTCTCGTGCTGCCTGTCTTGCTCTCTCAGCCTCTTCTCGTGCTTTTTCTGCCTCTTCTCGCGCTGCCTGCCTTGCTCTCTCAGCCTCTTCTCGTGCTGTCTGTTTTGCTCTCTCAGCCTTCTCGTTTTCTTCTTTTTCTTTCTGCGCAACCCACTTTCGTAGTTCGGCACCTGACAGGCCCAGCTGACGGCCCAACGCTACGATTTTCTGTTGTGTTGTGTTGTGTTGTGTTTTATGGCACATAAGCAACTTAGGCTATCATGCGCCAAACAGAAGGTTTTGTGTATTTTGTGGATAATAACGGTTACATCACGTTACAGCTTTACAGCTTGCTTAGAATCCCTGCTTCCTTGATAAAACTAAAAACGGAGGAAATTTTAACAAGTGCGTTTTCTCCTAAAAGTAGACTGGGGTGAAATGGAATGTGTTCGTCGTAGAACAGCCTAAAATGCTTTTTTCTCAGGACCTCAAATTTCGTACATGAGAGTAACATGTGGTTTACTGTTAGCTCTTGGTCGCATTCCTCACATCTCGGTTTATCTTCTTTCATTAGAAGGAAGTTATGTGTCAGGTGTGTATGTCCGATGCGGAGACGACATAAAATGACTTCTGTGTAGCGCTCCTCATGTTTGCTTGATTCCCACTCTGCTATAGTGGGTTTAACTATGTGAAGTTTGTTGTCTGTTTCGTCATCCCATGAGGACTGCCATGTTTCTCTGAGTTTACTCTGTATAAATTTCATACAGTCGCTATGAGGAATATGTACTTGTGTTACTGTTTTACTACCATCCTGTGCAGCACATGCATCGGCTCTCTCATTACCATTGATCCCAACATGGCTAGGAACCCAGCACAACTTAATTTCCTGTCCCTGTGTTTTTGCTGTCACTAAATTGTGTATTATGTCTCCTATTATGGGTTGAGCTGCATTTTTGTAATGTAGGGCTGTGATCGCGCTGAGCGAGTCTGTGTAGATAACACTTTTCGGAATGCTTTCCTTCCTTATTCTTTCCACAGCAACAGCAATTGCATAAGACTCCGCTGTGAAAACCGAGGCGCACTGAGGTAGTCTGATCACCTTCTCCCATTTACCTTGTATTATTGCACTCCCAGCATAGCATGCTGTTTTGGAACCGTCTGTGTAAAATGAGGTGTAGCCTTTCTATTTTTCGTTTAGTGCCAAAAACTCCTGTAATATGTGTTCCCGCGGTGTTTTCTTTTTTTGAAAGTGCGTCAGTGTAAAATCGCACACAGCAGGGAATGTATACCAAGGTGGTAGTTGTTTTGTTCTATGGGCAGTCCCAGGTAATGTGTCCAGCATACCAAGTTCTTGGCATTTCTCTTCAAACCGAAGGAGCAACGGTCTAATAGCTTGGGGTTTGTTATTAAACAGTGTCCTAGATGGGCATTTCGTGACTATGGGATAGCACAGATGTTTCGGTAGTGAACGGATCTTTAGGATGTATGAGCACGTGAGCATGAGTCTTCTGTATGTAAGTGGCGGTTCATTCGTTTCAACATAAAGACTGCTAATGGGTGATGTCCTATATGCACCAGACGAGAGTCGTAAAGCTAAATTATGTATGGGATCCAGTCGTTTTAAGTAGGACTGCCTTGCTGAGCCATACACAATGCAACCATAGTCTAAGCAAGAGCGTACAACGGAGCGATAAACTTGTAGGAGGCATGACCTGTCGGAACCCCAGTGTTTACGAGACAGAACCTTAAGTATATTTAGAGCCCCGGATGCTTTCTTTTTCAAGATATTGATGTGAGGCAGGAAAGTGAGTTTTTTGTCAAATGTTACGCCGAGAAATTTGTGTTCATTTTGTATGGGCAAATTTATTTCTTTTAGGTGTAGGGTGGGGTCTGTCTGCAGGCCTCGTTTGAGTGAGAAAAGAATGGCGACTGTTTGGTGTGGTGAAAACTGGAAACCATTTCTGTCTGCCCATGTTGTCAGTTTATTTATGGTCAACTGTACTTGTCTCTCGCATGTCGTTACATTGGACGATGTGCAAGCTATTTGAAGGTCATCAACATAAACAGAATACATAATCGACCTTGGAATTATTTTTGATATGGAGTTCATTTTGACAACAAACAATGTTGTGCTAAGAATACAGCCCTGAGGGACCCCGTTCTCCTGTACGAAATTCCTCGACAGGGTTGAGCCCAGGCGCACTTGAAATGAACGATTTGTCAAGAAATCATTCAGGCAGTTCAGCATTCTTCCACGTATGCCTAATTCTACTAAATCCCGCATTATTCCAAACCTCCATGTAGTGTCATAGGCCTTCTCGAGATCAAAAAAGACAGCAAGACAGTGTTGTTTGTGTATAAATGCTTCTCGTACGGCATTTTCAAGGCGGACAAGATGGTCAGTTGTTGAGCATGCTTTTTTGAAGCCGCACTGGTGAATGTCTATAAGTTCATTTGATTGTAGGACAAAATTTAACCTGGTATTCACAACTAGTTCAAAAGTTTTGGCCAGACAGCTCGTAAGGGCTATTGGTCTATAACTACTAGGGGAGGTTGGCGGCTTTCCGGGTTTTAAGAATGCTACAATAAAAGCTTTTTTCCAAGCTCCCGGCATTTTTCCCGATACCCAAATTTTGTTAAAAAACTTCCGGAGTGCTTCTACAGCAGGACCAGACAGATGAGCGAGCATTTCGTAATGTATATCATCTGGCCCGGGGGCGGTCTGCTTACCAGCCAAAAGAGCTCTCTTTAATTCTTGGAGTGTAATTAAACTGTTGTACGTTTCGTTTGTGCCACCAAATGTTGGCAGTCGTTGTTTCTCAGCTGTGTTTTTATACTTTAAGAAAGCTTGTGTGTAGTGTGCGGAACTTGATACTTTGGCAAAGTGTTCACCCAGTATATCTGCCTGTTCTTCTATGCTTGTTTGCACATCTGGTGCTGTTAAAAGGGGAAGTGTGTAGGGGGAGTACGTCCCGTTTAGCTTATGAATTTGCTCCCATACCTTCTTTGATGTTACGGAGCTGTTTATGGACGAGTCATAATTTTGCCATGAGGCTCTCTCAGCTTTTCGGCGAATGTACCTTGCTTTAGCTCTTACCTTTTTAAAATTTATTAAATTTTCCTGGGTTGGGTACCTTCTAAAGACTCCCCATGCTTTATTTTGCTGCTTTTTTGCCTCCTTACATTCTTGAGTCCACCATACTTTGTGGTTCTGCCTCACCACTCCCGTGGACTGTGGGATAGCTATGCGTGCAGCATTAACAATGCGGGATGTAAACACTTCATTCAATTCGTCAATACTAAGAGTGTCTGAAAAAACTTGGTCTAAATTTGCTTCCGAAGCAAAAAGTCCCCAGTCGGCCAACTGAAGTTTCCACCTGCGTGGTTTCGTCGGGATAATAGTTGGTGAAGATGTTACGCTAATGAGTACAGGTAGATGATCGCTCCCATATGGGTTGTTTATGATATCCCATTTAAAATCGCTAAAAACAGATGGTGAACTAAAGGATAAATCTAAGCAGCTCATCTTTCCTGAGCTTGGGGAGCAGTATGTAGGCTTACCAGTATTCAGTAAGCAGACATTATTGGTCAAAATCAAATCTTCTAAAATCTGGCCTCTTACATCAGTTTTTTCACTTCCCCAAAAGGATGAGTGGGCATTAAAATCACCTACTATTAGGAACGGTTCTGGTAACTTATTTACTAAGTCTTCTAAATCAAGCAGTGTTACCGTGAGTTGTGGTTCCAAGTACACGCAGCAGACTGTGATTGTTTTGAATACAAGCATGGTGGCAGCTACTGCTTCTAGCCTAGTTTTCAGTTTATGTTCTTTAGCTGCAATACCATTTTGCACAATTATGGCGACACCACCAGAGAGCCTATTCGCCTGCTCTCGGTCACAACGAAAGACCTGGTATCCTTTCAGTATGTTCTTATGTTTAGGACCCAAGTTTGTTTCTTGAACGCACAAGACTGCAGGTGAATGAGTCGCGAATATTTCTTTCACGTCATTTAAATTATTTAAAAGTCCTCTACAATTCCACTGGACTAGGAATGCCATGTTATTTTTGTATCAGGTGAAAACTACGTTTTCGGTCCCGTGATACGGTTTTTGCCTTTCTTTTCATTTTCAAGGGAGTTCCGCCGCACCACCGAAGTAGACGGCCGAGAACCTCCCTCAGTTGTGTCCATTGTCTCCTCCGAGACGCTGGAGGTTCGTGCAGAATGCACGGGTGTTGAAGTGTTGGACCTAGCCGTGTGGGCAGAGGTCTTCGGGACTGCCAAACCAGGGGTCCGTGCAGCCCGCTTTGGGGGTGGTGGAGCAGCACTAGCTGCTTCCACCGGGGGCGCGGGGGGCCTTGCTTCAGCCTCACTCTGTGTGGCTTCAGCAGGCGCCGAAGACAGCTGTGATGCCGCGCCCTTTTGCACCACAACGGAGTAGGATCGGGTATGCGCTGGTGTCAGTCGCCTCCGTGCTTCACGAAATGTAAGGTTTTCAGTCACTTTCAGCGTGATGATCTCTTTTTCTTTTTTCCACGCTGGGCAAACACGAGAGTATGCTGCGTGGTTGCCCTTGCAGTTCACACACAGTTGTTGTTCGGATTCACAGTTCTCAGTAAGGTGTTCATTGGAGGCACATTTGGCGCAGGTGTCTTGGCCCCGGCAGCTTAGCGAGCCGTGACCGTATCGTTGGCACTTGTAGCATCGGCGAGGATTTGGAATATACGGTCTCAGTTTCATTTTTGTGTATCCTACCTCTACGGATTCTGGAAGTATGCTGGATGCGAAGGTAAGGACCATGTGTTTAGTCTGGATTTCTTTGTTTTCTCTTCTGATTTTGATTCTATACACATTTGTGACGTTCTGTTCTTTCAGACCTTCGAGAAGTTCCTCCTCAGACACGTACTTTAGGTCGTCATCGGATATGACTCCGCGGACCGTGTTGAGTGACCTGTGTTCGCTTATAGTTATAGGGATCTCACCAAAAGATGTTAGTCCTGGCAGTTTGTCACACTGGTGTTTGTAAAGCAGTTCGAGTAGGAGGTCTCCATTAGCTAGTTTTTTTACTTTGTAGCCTTCGCCAATGGTGGCAGTTAGGGTTTTTGCGACAAGAAATGGTGAGACAAGTCGGGCAGTTTTCTCTTCATCGTTGCTGTGAACCACGTGGAAGCGTGGGAAGTTCGTAACGTTCTTCGTGAAAAACTTAGCAGTTACGTCGGTGCCCCCTCTTGTACGAGAGGGATCAGTTGTGCGAAAAAAAGAAGCCATAAAATGAAAAATCTGTTCGGCCATGGTGCCAGCCGCCCACCATGGAGCCCAACAAGGGGGCGGGACAGGAACTCGCGAGCAAGTCCTGCCCACGCCAGCTGTACACCACGACTATAACCTAATATGGCTGAACTCAGGGTCGTCCGCCACACAAGGTTAACCCTAGCCGCCAGGAAAAAGGGAAACTGAGAAAGAATGAGACGACAGGAAAGTTGTTAGAAAGGAGACAGGAAAGCGAAAGGTGAAGGGAAGGACAGGAAAAGGCGACTGCCGATTCCCCCCGGGCGGGTCAGACCGGAGGTGCCGTCTACGGGAAGCGGAGGCCAAAGTGGTGTGTTGCCTCCGCCAAGGGGCCTTAAAGGTCCAAGCACTCGGCGTCGGCTCAACCACCAGGACCCTCTTTTCCCCGGTCACGGCGCTGCTACGCACGGCTAAACGTGGGTGCTCGGGGTCCGTGGTGTCGCACAGTACACGCAAACATCTGCTTTAGCAGATGCCCCCTGCGGGGGCTACGATTTTCTCTAAATCCATGATTGCAAATGTATCGCAATCTAGCCACAATACTCTAGCCTCTAGCTAGGTATATCTACACAGAGAAAGTTCACAAGAGCACCAACTTATGAAGGCAGTAGCAACCTATGCCAAAAAAGTTCCAGGCTCTTTCTCCTCCCTACCGCTCACATCAGACGTCCTGCCGTGGACGCCAGAAATTGTCACCCGGTTCCTCAAATTAGGGTGCACTGTCAGAAGATATGGGGAGTCGACTCAAGAGAGCCAACAAACGCCACCGAATCTACAGGGCACAGGTGACAAAGGGGGTGGCCGTCTGATGTGCGGCTTTCGCCGACTAGAGCGGCAAGAATGAGCAAGAGCCTTGAACGAAAAACAGCACAGAGACTTATATTTAGACAGGCAAGTCACAAATACAAGCACGAGGTAGCAGATCGATAATGACAGACAACTTAGATGGAATTCAAATACAAGAAACAGTCCAATCAGACAAAATTATACAAACAGGAGCGCTAACAAATGAAGATTACGAATCGGAGCAGTTAACTAAAAGAAACGAACAGTTCGATGCATATGAGAGACAGAGTCCCAGCATGTTCACCGACCGGGCCGGACGATGCACCGCTGTCGGAGGCGAGTCGGCTACCTGGGAAGCGTGTCTTCGCTGTAGGCCAGGCCGTCCGAGACGATCACGGTCATTCGAGGCCCGGGAGCACGTTGGAGTCCTCCAGGACGCGGGTCGCCGATGGTGTGATGTACAAACTGGCAGGTGCAGTTGTCAATCACGACGTCCAAACGTAGCTGGTTTGCTTAGGCGCGGCTTCTCTTTTTATAGGCGCGCCGGTGCGGAGAGGGAGAGCACAACACACAACGCGCCCGCCGCCGTGAGCGAATAACTTCCCTCTTCTCTATTCTAGAATGATCGACGCTCTTTAGAACTGGCAAGGCCACGCGCACCTCCTCGAAAGTACTGGAAGCTTCGACGAAACCGCAGCGGCGGAGGTTTTATATTTGTTGTATTTCTCGCCGGCGAGCCGGCGAGTGATCGTGTTACTGTCTCTTCGTTCGAGAAACTTCCAGCCTTGTCTCGGGCGAATAGAACCGAATGGAATGAATCAGACGACTGCAAGAAGAATTAGGCGCTGTACAATAAAATGAAAAATTTATAAGGTACTTTTAGACGTCGTACGCTCGAGTTTGTGACACTAGTTCTATTGGTATTTTAGTTTTTCCTATACAAATAACATACATTCACGTTATTATACAACTGTTTCAAATAGTTGTGCCCTTTTGCGCGAATGGAAGGCGTTCGGGATTCGGTACGTATTAATAATTTTTCGTGTTCATCGGGTTGTATTTCCTGGTTCTTTACAATTTTGTTTTATTAATCGCGTGATTGTTGTGCGGTACACTTCTCGATATAGCAAGTTAATTTTTATTCATTTTTCCTGCATGTATTTTACTTTACTCGACAAATGGTCTACAGTTACACTAGTACGACGCGTTAACTTCGATCTCCCGTGTGGCATTATTGTGCAAATGCCAGGCATTACACAGATTGGGCTTTGAGTACTAGCAAAAAATGCTGACGGATTAAAATTTATATTCCACATTTTTTGCTTACACCCAGCCGCACTTGCATTTTAAACTATTCATTTGAATCACATAATGTTCCGGGGTTCTATAGGAGGTCCTGTTTCGGTCTGAATTTCTGCGCTGCTGCCGAAGAGATGGTTGCTGGTTTCGTCCATTTTTCCCCCCGCAAGTCAAGTAGCCTTTTTTTAAGTTTTTCTCTGGGCTTCCTATTTATTCGAAGCCGCAGAACAGTTCACGCACGGCTCGCTTCGCATAGTCACGCTGGCCCTGCGCACGGGATACGCGGACCGGCGAAGCGCGGTACGAGCAAAAGATGCGGCGCGGATCAACAGTGGGCGCCGCTGGTTCGAATTCAGTGGCGCCACCATACCAGCGCACTAGGCCTATAGCAAACAGGTCACCGGACAAATAAATCTTTCCTAAACAGCATTAATCTCTTCCTTCTAGTTAGCCGCTTTTTCTCAGTGCACCCGTTTTTCACTGAATGCGGTACTGGTGAAAATACAAAGCATTTGATTGATTGATTGATATTATTTATTATATTATGGCAGGGGAAACGAAATGAGATTGCGTCAACAAACAGGTCGATAACAACGAAGTCAGCAACAGCAGAAAGCACAAAGGAATGAGACACCTGCTGCCCAAGGTCACTTTCATTGCTCATTCCAAGGACGAAGATAACACATTTCAACCCAATGCACACCTGACCTTGAAAAGGGGCACTTAGTCACGTTTCTTATCTCAGCCGGTCATGCACGTGCCAGAAACTCTCTCTCTCTTTTTCTCTCAGTAGAAAGGGTGCGAGAAGGGTGGGAGCACGTGTCAGAGCAAGAACGCTGCCTTCAGTCTGCTCTGAGCTTCGCATCGAGTAGGCTGTGTGTCGCTTCACCCCGCGCTGGTTGAGTATACGTCTGTGTCGTTCCCAGTCATGGAAGCAAATGTTTACGCCATTATCTTTGCAGCCAGGAAGAAAATCGCGGTCCTGGATAAGAGGCGTCGGAAGAGCCGGCGGAACCCGGGAGTTCTGCGGCGCCTGCAGCTGGAGAATCTGATCGTGCACTGCTTCATGTCCCGCAGGAGACAGCGTGCAGACGCGCGTTCTGACAGCCGTCGGGACGAGCCCAGTGACGAGAATTACGAGCCTGCCCTCCCGCTCAATGGTATTCCACAGCGGAAACGTTCCGGAGACCACGCCGACGGTATGTGCTAAAATCCACCTGTTCTTTTCTCTAGTGTATGTATTAGGGTCTCTTTCTTATGCTCTTTAATGCCGGCAGCTCTGTTGTGCTGCCCTTTACGTATGGAATACGCTCATACTATGTATTCTCCTTATTTGAGTGACCATCTTCACTATGCTCGTGCAAGATTTGGGACCTTTCCACTTAGCCTGGGAAAGGTTCGGAACGGGACAATACTTGTACCTTCATGCTGATATTTTCTCTACATCTCTTCTAGACGATGAGTACCTTATGTACCTTAAGTACAGTTTGCTCTTAGTACCTTAACTACAGTTTGCTCGCTTTGAGTTAGTCTTTGAAATTCCTTTTAAACTAGTTTTATTCATTTGTTTTTTTCCCAACAATCTCCATGCGCAGACGACCAGGGACCATCCAAGCGGCCACGACTGCTTTGTCCGCCTGATGCAGACCCTGCCGACAAAGACACTCCCGCAGCCCGCGAGAACTTCGAACAGAACGTTCCTGCCGCGCAACCTATGGACGACCAGCATCCTGTCGGAGGATATGCCTGCGCAGATCCCGATTACGCTGACTTGGGAGAGGAGCCGGTCCTGCCCCCTATTTTCGATTTCCTAAATGACTAGAACACCCGCGGCACCAAGAGTTGTTCTTTTGTACAAATGGTAGTTCCATATGCGGTTGTTGTGCCCCATCCTGTAGCCGGGCAACAACGTCCAATCTTGAGGAAGGCTGCAGCAGCTTTAAGGCCACTTGAGACTGTTTAGAAACAACAGCAGCACTTTTGTTTTAGAAATATTATTCTGTATTACCATTGCATTTTCTGTACCCAAAAAAAAATGACTGTTTACAAAATGTATGTACACGATAATTGTCTTCCGCAAAATACACACACTTAGTCTTCATAGCCCTTATTATGCATCAAAATTTATTAAAATAAACTAGAAATATCAACAAGGTGTAATTACTTAACTGGCCTACAAGATTAACGCAAATTATTAAAACATTCAAACAAGAAGACAAAATCATTGTAGCATATCAATAACAACCAAACACAGGTGATGCTAGCAAAGTTACTCGTTATAATACGGCATGTGATCGACGGACGTAAAACAAAAGAACAGAAGTTGCTTAAAAACATTTGTTCATCTCTTCCGTCGCCTTCATACAATTCGGACGTAATAAAAACCTCTAAACACAAATAAATCACAAGAAAAAAGTAGAAAAATTGGGCAGCTCTGTACCGCATTTTACCTGCGCCAAGTGTGCAGGCTACAAAGGCCACCGTAGATATGTTGCAGTAGTGCCGCAATTAAATATTTGTTGGCAAATGAAAATTTTTTTTTGAGTAATTGCGACCAAAGAAACAGTATGACCCAACAAAAACAAAAGGCGGGCCACATTCTCACACAATTAAGAGACAATAAACCATGGACACCAGAAACTTCTTCCAAAGCACCAACTTCGTTTCGCATGGATGCACATAAACATTCCGCATTGGGTGTGTGAGCATACTTATCGGTTCCAGGATTGTGGAAGTACATTATTTATCTGAAAGTTGTAAACCTAACGATAAAATCAAGGAATCCCCCAGGCTTATTTACTCCATTGGGCAGTGATGCCGGCGCCTACCCCCTTCATGCATGCAGGTCGGGTCGCAGCCAATAAAAACTTTACACTGCCACATTACGGCGTCGCAACGATTTTGGGCAAAGAATTTACGGAGTGCTTTCGCAACGAGAAACCAAAACGCAGTCAAAATGTATGCTCCATGGCGCATAAACGATATGGTTCAATGTATACATGGTGCGGAGGATGGCCTGAAATTTGGGTAGGAGCAGCAAAAGTGTGGCAAACTCTGCAGCGATCATTAATGTTTCACAAGCGCAACGGATGTAGACTATTGGCGTACGCTTCCTCTTACATTACTTATGCCTTTTAAATGCCACAACTTAAATATGTCGCGGCTGCTACGGCTGGAAATCGAACACGTGTTCTTGGACTCAGCAGCACAAAGCCACAGCTACTGGGCAACCGCAGCGGGTGATTCTAGGTACGTTCACGCGACTTTATTAGGTGGAAAAACCAATGCTAAAGTGATGCCCTCCTCTCTCGTTCCTCCACGCCCAGTTCTATGACGCTTACTCGAGGATGGCTTGGCTTCACTCCGCTACTGCGGGGTTCGCCGAGCGTCCGACACAGTCAGATGGCGGCCGCTGGCCGGTCGTGGTCGCAATTCGTTCGCTCAGTAAAGCGTCGCATAGGGGGTGGTTGTATTGCGTTAGCGTTTATTGTTTGGGGAGT
This sequence comes from Haemaphysalis longicornis, assembly GCF_048455015.1. Classification (NCBI taxonomy): domain Eukaryota; kingdom Metazoa; phylum Arthropoda; class Arachnida; order Ixodida; family Ixodidae; genus Haemaphysalis; species Haemaphysalis longicornis. The sequence continues at coordinate 164,315,161 of NW_027526422.1, forward strand.
TGGTGGTAGTGAATGCGTTGTATCAGCAGCTTCTTGACGTAGTTTGAATGAGTCGAGGATATAAGGCGCGTTCGTAGCCTTTGATTCTGTGTCGGCTTTGTGGCGCAGTGGGAAGAGCACCATGTACCTTGCGTTCCGCCCGCAGTGCCGTGGGATCGAAACCAGGCGCCGATAAATATTATATGTTTATATTGTGCGCCTTTTTTCGATCCCACGACCCTGCGGGCGGAACGCAAGGTACACGGTGCTCTACCCACTGCGCCACAACGCCTACACAGAATGGAGGGCTACAAACGCGCCTTATATCCTTGACTACGTCAAGAAGCTGCTGATACAACGCATTCACTACCTGTGGGCGGAACTCGAGGTAGATGGTGCTCTTCACACTGCGCCACAATAATCATACCCATCTGCTAATAAAGGATGTCACGTGATCACGTAATTACGTCTCCTCATTTAATTACAATACAACAACCAACAACAACAAGTGCAACAACATTAGCGTAACGCAAACTACTTAACGTCATGCGCCCCCGGAAATGCTGTGCATTTGATCGTGCCCCTCGCGAGGGGGATGTTTAGTTTCCTGCCGCAGCAAGAACCAGGCGGCTTCCTATTTAGTTGGTAGACTGTATGAAGCTCAGTAAAGTCCATGAAGTGTAAATGGTTTCACATAAGCGCAGATGCGACCCTTCGGAGCCTGGTACGCTAGTGGAATATTTTAGCCCAGTAAATGCTAGAGAGGAGTCAGCGAACCTAATACAAGTACTAAGAAATTAAAATCAAGCTAACCGTTTATACCACAGGGTAAAACCAAGGTTCGGGCGCACTTTCTTTCGCTGCGTGAACTAGCGAAGCAATTAGCAGCATGACCACACATATTCGCGATCGCCTTTCGTGCACGAGGAATGCAGTTGCTAGAGTCAGCATAATCGTTGGAATTGGAGGGAAGCTCACTGCGCAAGCTTTAGTAAAGAAAGGAAGAAATAGTGATCTAAGCTAGTGAAAATGCGGAGACTAAAAACAGTAAAAAGGCTAGGCGGTATATATACTTTATATTTTGACTCGCGAGAACGCTGGGGCTATGGTCGGCTTGTGTAAAGCAACGGGTGCAGTATGCGGCAACTAAAATCGCCCAATCCCTGGTAGGAGCAGGAGGAGGAATAACATTTATTTTTAAGGGAAAGAGTAAGGGGCAAGGAGAGTGGGTGGTGGCCTCAGTCCAGGCCGCCTTCAGGCTCCCCAGCAGCCCTCGCCTGGGAGATCAGGTACTTCTGATCCTCGAGCTGGAAGCTGGTCGGCCTGTGGTCCCACTGCTCCAATGTAGGTGATTGAATTGGGTTGGGATGGTTCACGCACTTCCATAGGAAGTGATAGGTGGTGTTTGGTGTATTCCATGTTGTGCAGTTTTAGCAAAAACGTTTCGTGATATATGATGCAAATTGCCTTGTTGTAGTAAGTCTGTGTTTCGATTCGGCGCCAGATTCGAGTCTTGTGTATTGAGTGATGGGTTAGGGGGAGGGTAGAGGAGGAGTTCCATGCGATAATGATATAAGATGTCAAAAATCACGATGACATCTTGATCTATAAGATGAGAGAAGATAAGATAAGATTATGTGTATAAGATGATATAAGATGACCGTGTATGTTTTTGGGACTGACTCGCTGGACGAGGGCATTTCCAAGGGAGGCCGACGACACACCTCCCTGATAGGACAGCTGTTTTTTAAGGTGGTTTTTCTTAATTCGGCAATGTTTTTTGTACCGAATTTACTATTTTGCATTGCGATGCAACTTACGCCTCGGGTAGGGAACATTAAAGGGAAGGTGAAGCGGTTTTAGAATTAAAAGAAAAGTTGACTAGCAGCAAGTGCACATTGAATAGTTTCCGTGTACGAAAACGTTTCGCAATACATTCAATAGAAGCGCCGCAATGCGCAAACAAAATTGGCCCGATGCCTCGCCTCCATCTCGCCACACGATGCCAGAAGACCGAAGAGCGCGGGCGAAAACCGGCTGAAAAACGTCATACCTGGACTTCCCGCCGGATCGGCCGCCTCTGCCATGCTCTTTTCGCCATGTTGCCTTGTGAATGATACTTGTTGTTGTTGTGATTGATAGCACTTACTTGTACAACTTTCGTGTTCAAAAAGTATGCACGAACGCCAAACGAGGCATACGTTACCATGCCGTATTCCTAAGCAGGATAATGACACGCCGGGACGTTTGATAACACACGGAAGCGACAACCGAGATGGCTGTAATTGATGACAGAGAATATACTACACTACGTCAGATACTTTCTAAAACTGTCCATTGCGTTTTTCTTATTTTTTTCTCCTTTTTTTTATGCGATGAACGTGAATGTTCAAATTAGTTGCTAGATTTAGGAAGGATGGTGAATACTGATGTACTTTGGCCCGGGATGCTTATTTTATTGATTAAATACTGCAGGCCATAAAAATCGCCCAAGCAGGAGTGGGAGGTGGTACAACGATAACGATATGACCCATTACACAGTCGTACAGGTGTAGAGAAAAAAAGAAAAAAAAATGGAAAAAACAGACAGGTATACAAAATATTCACAAGTAACATAAATCACACTTCAAAGTAATTTTCCAAAGATTTTAGTACATTTCCAGACTCAAATATATGGTGCCGCAGTTCGTTCCAATCTGTTATTGTGCGAGGGAAAAAAGAGTACTTGAAGTTGCTAGTGCGTGCAAAGATAGGTGTGAATTTGTAAGAATGGTATCCACTAGTAGGACGTGAAGATAACGGAGTGAGGACGTGCGAAAGGTCCATGATGCTGTTTTTCCTGGATAGTTGAAAAAGAAATTTAAGTCTCGCTAGTCTCCTTCGGGATTCTAAAGTTGGAATTTTGTTATTAATTATTAGTTCTGTCGGGGAGTCAGACGGGCGGAAGCGATTGTAAATAAACCGAACAGCTAATCTTTGGACTCTATCAAGATTGTAAGTATCTTTTTTAGTGTGTGGATCCCAGACTTCAGACGCGTACTCTAAACAAGGGCGGACTATTGTGTTAAATGCGAGGAGTTTAGTTTTAGCGGGAGAGCTTTTGAGAGTGTGCCTTAGTAACCCTAATTTTCTACGAAGAGATGAGCAAATCTTTTCAATGTGACAGGACCAAGTTAAATTGTTGGTGATTGTGACGCCAAGATATTTATAACTTTGCGTAAGTAAAATGGGAGTTCCTTTTATACTGTAAGAGTAAATTAGTGGTTGCTTATTGTTAGTAATGCGCATAGATACAGTTTTCTCAGGGTTTATGTGCATGTCCCAGCACTCACACCAGTTATTGACTGCATCAATACTTTGCTTCAATAACACTTGGTCATCTGTGGATTTGACTGAACGAAACAGAAGGCAATCATCGGCGAACAGTCGCATTTCAACACCATGTTTGGCACATGATGTAATATCATTGATGTAGATTAAGAACAGTAGTGGTCCCAGGACGCTACCCTGGGGAACTCCGGAGTTAACATGGAGAGGATTGGAGTAGGTACCATTTATATCAACAAACTGTGTGTGAGAAGATAGATACGATGTTACCCATTTAACAGTGGTCGAGGGAAAACCAAGCAAGTTAAGTTTGTGAATTAATTTGGAGAGGGGTATTTTATCCAGTGCCTTGCTGAAGTCAAGGAAAATAATTTCAGTTTGACCTGATTTATCTAGGACTGAGGAGAAAGAATGTATACAGGAAACTAATTGGGTTGTAGTGGATAGACCTTTACGAAAAAAGTGCTGGAATGGTGATAGTACGTTGCGCTCGTCTAGAACAGTAATCATATAGTAAGAAAGTTTCTGCTCTAGCAGTTTACAACAAATGGGATATTGGTCTGTAGTTAGGCAAAAAAGTGGTATTTCCTTTTTTAAGAAAGGGAATTACTCGAGCAACGCGCCAGTCGGAGGGAACAATGCCTGTTTCGTTCAGTTCCAGAACCAAAGTCACATTTGTTCAGGAAATACCTGCTTAGTTAAACGCGTTGGTTTTCTTTCCCTATGGGCTTAAATCAGTGTTCAAAAACCCAAGCCTACAATGCTGCGGAGGCCCCAGTATGCTACAATGTTTTCAGAATAAATGCAACTCAAGCAGTAAGACGCCACTCATCGAAGTGCAGCCAGCGATCGCGGAGGCACCGCTCCCAAAAAGCGCGCGCGCGCGCATGTGGGTCTGTGTATGGGGATGAGTAACGGGGCTGGGGTGGGCCACAAAGAACAAAAGAAATTCAGAAGCAGAGTCAGCTTGTTGGTTTATGCGTGTACCGGAACATATGTCTCGGATATACGTTTACAGCGCATGTACGCTAGTTTTTCCCGCAGTGCACGTACGTGCTTTTTGCTGGTAGATTGTTTATAAAACGCCGCTTAATCTTCGGCATAAATGGTTTCGTATGTAGTAACAAACAGTTCAGGCAGTACCTAATATAAACATAAGGAATAGAAACCCCCTATGCCGGTTGCCTAATTCGTAAATATTTTTACGGACCCCTCTAGCCGACGCCACAGTCACTGCTTTGGGGTTCTCGGTCGTGTAAAGCAAATTTAGGCTCCAAAATACTTGAACCAACAGCACGGGAAGTTACAAAATAAACTTGCGGTCATGTGCGAACAATAAACTGCAAGCTAAATTGCCGCAAAGACAAGCGCCGCTGCCGTGCGATCGTTCCCAAGGCTTCCGACAACCCGCGCGGCCTAAGGGTGTACCTCCTTTGACGTCATGAAGGGCGCAACCAATCAAGGGCGTCAAAAGACCAAAAGCGCGCGTCTTTCAAACGGGACCGCGCGTTTTGCAAGATCAATGCTGGTTGGACTCATGTGCGATAAAATTCAATGTGATATTCGGATTCAGCGCGCGAGAAACTATATAAACATGCCTCTAACTCATTTTATTTTTGGAAAGCGCTTCAGCTTCCCTTTAAGATTATATGCGGTGCTTAAACGCTTATGTGAACCATTCAACAGCCGATTAAGTGGCAGAAGCGCGGTATGCCGATTTATCGACCAGACAAACGTTAAAAAGTGTAACTATTTAAGCCAGTCTATGCAATACACATAGGAACAGAAGATTGGCAAAAACTTCAGTGGCCTGTTATTCGCCCCGTCCTGTGGTTCCGGGCAACGTCTACCCTGTTGTAAGCGAGCGAAGGTTACACGGAAGACAACAGATATAAAGTAGAAAAGCGGAAATGGAAAGTAAGAAAAAGTGAGGAGGAGGACGGTCTCCGGAGACGGAAGGAAACGTTATAGAGTTTTTAATGCCGTACGGACACCTACGCAGACTTAGAGTACGCTTTGTCTTTGTGTCGCACGCACTGCGCATGCGCCGTGCGCTACCCGCGTTTGCGTTTAGCATGTGTAAGACGAGAGTAAGCTATTTCAGCTTAATAGCATGCTTGCACTAAGAGGCTTGCGTATCTCCTTGTTTACAAAATGACGGCAAGTAGCACGACGACCCTCCGGGGTTCCACTCTTACGTGGACAGTGATTTTCCATTGATGGATCATGTCATTTGCTCCTGTGTTTTTAAATTCGTCGCGTGATGCTCGCGTCGCCCTTGCGCACTGCTGTTTTGCAGTGACATGGCTTGCTGTCCGAACGAAGTTTTGGAGGCGTGCCAGCGGCCGAAGCTATATGTATTGTGGGCGCGTCCGCTTCGCTATGAAATCTGACGTGCATCTACGGGTGTCTGTTCTTACCATGTATGAGATTATCTTCTTCTAGCGATGAACGAGTTAACCTCGCATCGGGTATGTACAGTGTGCATGCGGTAACATAATTCGCGGTTGTCGTGCCAGTGTTAATTGAGATTTGATCCCGCATATCGGGAGAGTTCCGAATTTACGATGGGTAGGAAAGAACCGATTGCCTGGTCATTGAACTTCGTACTTGCAAGCAATTCGTGACATTATGTTCGTTCGAAATTTATCACTGGATTATTGCGGAGTTGAATAAAATGTATGCATAAAACCGGGACTTCTGGTATAGAGCGCCGTGCGCTGTTGTCCAAAACAAGTGCCACGGAGCTTCAGTTTTTCCTTTATGTAGCGTACTCAGTTTATCCGTGATTGGTATCATGTATGGACTTTTTGCATTTAATACGAATTGGAGAGCGTTTCTTCGCCCATCTTTGGATAGTCGTAAAAATAATAGGCACTCCGGCACTCCTTTGCAAGATCAGCAGGAATGGCTGGTGCGCGATTAAATTCGCAATCCACTGAAGAGATGGCGCAGTAAGCGTTTGCCTGTCGCTACGCAAAAACGATGAGACGCTCCCCTAATTATAACTCCCTTAAGCGCACTACAGAAGACACAGACGAGGGAGACAAGGACGAGCGCTACTTACAACTGAATATTAATAACAACCACGGTGCATGTAAATCGAAAAGAAGAACAACACGCTCAAAAAATACAGTGTATTTCACGTGATGCACACATGTGCGACAACTTCTTATACAAGAAGGCCAGCTCTTTCAAGCTCACAGATATGGACGTCGTACTGAAGCAATCACGTATCCGCTGCATTTCCGCGGCTTCAACAATCTCTTGCGTGCGCTGATCAGCGTCACGGAATATGACGAAGCCCGCATTGTACATAGGCTCGCACTTGTCGCACTCTTGCAAATGAATACCCAAATTACTATCTTTTCCTTTCCGTACCTGATTACAATGTTCCCGTAGGCTATTGCTGAGGCGCAGTTCCGTCTCGCCTACGTATGCTTTTTTGCAAGTAAGAGGCAACTACAGAACACCCTTTCCGCGCAACGCACGTACTGATTTTGGTAAATAATGAGGCGTTTGTTTTTTTCCTTTCTCACACCCCTCACAACACCTACCACCTCGTCTTCTCCTGCCCCCAACCCCCACATCCTCAGCCCTCACCTTCCCCTGAGCAGTGGGTAGGGGAAGGGGAGCGGAAAAGGAAGGAGGTAACGTTTTGCTTCCACCACCACCACCACCACCACCAATCTTGACTGGGCACTTTTAGCTGCAGAGACTAGACAGTTTATAAGGGTCCGAAAGACAACTTTAACGCCGCCCTTCCGCCGGTCCTTTTAAGGTTATGCAATATACGGTGCATATACGGTGTGCGCATACGTGGGTAGATACCTGTATACATCCAAAGACGTGTGGATAATGTGTGACAACCTTTAGAGACTACTTAGTACCAAAAGATGGCCCATATTCCCTATTAAAACGCTGTTATGTTGCACTCACAGCCAAACTCCTCCTTACACATTTTATGCCAGTTTTAGGGCATTTTGTCCATTTTTACGTACACAGCAACCATGCACATCAGGAATGCCAACCGCCGATGGCCATTCCTGATTATGCGGCTTCGTCACGACATCAGAATCCTCCTACTTTTGTCACAGGGTTATACAGAAACAAAGCAAGATTGTGTCCAGTTGGCACTGCTTCCCATATTCACACATAGCGAGATAACGCATTCACTTCATTTCTTTGCATTGGTCCAATAAAACATCGCGCACTCTCCTGCTCTCCCTGTAACTATTTGTCGTCTAGTCATGGCGGTGTCGGCTTCATGCAACTTGGCCCTCCACCTCAAAACGTTGATGACTCCTAATACAAATGAAACGGCTTTGATCTGCAGGTTGCCACACTTTTATATCATGCGCATGTACCTATTTGTTCGCAATGGAGTTAGAAATAACGTCGAAGCTGCAGCCTCCGGCGCAAGGAAATTGCCGCTACGGCGTAGTTATGGTTGCGCAAACGGGCACAATACGGGCCTGCAGTACGACGAAACACATCGAAAGCTTACTGATGCCAGGTTTCTGCGCTCGTAACGTGTAGGAACGATGGGTTAACTCCAGCGCCAAATGGCAATGTTCCGGGGACGCAAAATGTGCGATGATAGGCGTTTGATGCACTTTAAGTTCTGAGGGACGAGATATTCTACGCCGTGGCAAAGCTCTTGCGAAAACTAGAAAAGAATTTGGGAGTCACCTGCTCCGGTCTACAGGGCTGACTCGTTTCGTCGCGACGCACGCACACAAACGCGTAAACACAACAGGATGCATGCTTTAGAACAAGCGCGAAGAGGCGCATTGGTGTGGACTACGCTACAATTGCAAGCAGCCTTCCGTTATGGTCTGAAAAAGTGCGCTTTGCCATGTTCTTTGAACAAAATTGTTTTGTTGGAGAATGGCGAACCAGCAACTCCTGGTCTCTCTGTTGCGCTAACTGGGGAAAGTCGTGCATTGTGAAAGGCCATGCTCCGCATGTACGGAACTTTCCATGTCTCTGTGCACATTAGGGCTTCCTCGAACGTTCTGTTTCATTTCGCGGCGACCAACAGAAGATCAGACTGCATCGATATGGTAAAATTATGACTTTGTTGCGTGGTTAACACATTCTGCGAAGGATGCGCTTCCAGCGGACAATGGCAGTCAACGGAGAAACCGAAACTGGAAAAGGGCAACAGTGGCGGCTGCTGCACTAGCACCATTTGGCTAAGGCGGGCCTAACTTCTAGCTGTACACGGTCTATAATAAAACCTTGCATTTTCTCCGATGGCGACGTACTACAAGATAACCGAGCAAGCGAGGAGGTCACCGGATTATGAGCACAGGATTTTGACAACGCTATGGATGAAAGTAAGGCGAAGACCCCCTTGGCGAACATCCTAATACACTGCTTGACTATTAAGAACACGAATCCCGAGGAAGCGGAGGCAGGAGCAATAGCCCTTGCTTTTGCCCACAGAGGTGCAGGAGGGCGAAAAACTTTTATTGTTGCCCGGTTAGGGGTTGGGAGTAGAAGAGGTTGGAGTCCCCGCCCATTCGCCCTGAGCCATCAGCCAGGAGTCCTTGGTCCCTGGTGGCGGCTTCGGCCATCCGGACTACTTGTCGCTGGATGTCAGCTTTCGAGTTGAGCATGGCTGCCTCCCAATGCTCGGGTGTGTTAATAATTAGTGTTCTCTGATCAGTTTTATCTATTTTGGAGCAGGACCAAATGATGTGTTCGAAATCCGCTCTCTGCTTGCAGTGTTTGCACTTGTCGTCTTGTATGCTTGGGTAGTAATAGCTATGTAAGACTGCGTTTGCGTTCATCCCAGTTTGAATTCGTCTCCAAGCTGTGGCCTGCTGATTGTTAAGGAATTTATGCGCTTCCGGGTAGTAAAGCCTGCATTTTCTGTAATGATCAAGTATTTCTCTATATCTCACCATGCGACCCCTGTCTGCTCTGCGAAAAGTGAGTGGCTCGGTGGTTGCAGTGGTGCTAGCCTCGTCTGCGAGTCCTCGGGCTAACTAGTGAGCGTTTTCATTTCCGGGTAGACCACCCAGGCGGCACAGAAAGTGTGCCCCAAGACCGGCCCGTCTATCATGCGTTGAACGGCCAACATTCGGCAACCAGCGCTTCGGTATTTTTCCGTCCGCCCGTGTCCGGACGCACAACGGCACCTAACCGGCTGCCAGATATTCAGTTCTCTTACGGCTGCCGATGTTGAGAAAGAGAACGGCCGAAGTACGGCCCTAGGGCATCCGTTTTTTTTCGGGAAGCGGTAACAGGCCGAAGCACGGCTAGCGACCGGCCACAGAATATGCGTATTCTTGCGGCAGTTGGTGTTCGAAAGGAGACCGGCCGGAGCGCGGCTGCCGTGCATTCGTTGTTTCAACGGTGAACCGCGCGTCCGGCGGTAGAATATTCGTTTTCTTCGGGCAACCAGTGTTATGAAGGGTACCGGCCGACGTACGGCCCCAGAATGTACGTTTTTCATTCGGTTAGCTGTCCTCGGCCGAATTACGGCAAGCGAATGGCCACCGAATATATGGCAACCGGTGTTCAAGAGGAGACCGGCCTACGTAAGGTATCTGGTTATACGTCGTTTTTTCGGCAAACGGCATACAGCCGAACAACGGCACGCGCCTGGGCGCCGAGAATTCATGCAAAGACGTGTTTGGAAGGAGACCGACTGGTTTTTTCCTGGGGGCAGAAAAAGCCGTTAGGGAGCCGAACGACGGGGACGCGTTTTTCATCCGCTCTGTGTTTCTACGTTTTAAATGAAGGAACATCGTTTTTCAAACAGTAATGAGTGTTCTCGGTGAACGGGCAAGGTGCAAGGACTCACTGGACATTAGCAGGGAACGTTTTAGGCCATCGAAATGTCATTTATTGCCACAAGAAGACTGTGCCACACCGACGGGTGAGCTAAGCCTCGCCAGTCATCGCCGCTGCGACGCCTCTGCCGCCGGCTTCGTCGACGCATCAGCTCGATGATATTCGCCCGCTCAAGAAATGGAGAGCATTGGAGACATCGACCCGGCAGAGATGTCCGATCCGAGATGAAGATGGTTCACCAGAATAACTGGCCTTCAAGGGCGTCGAGCAAGCGGCCACCACGCAGGAGCTAAAACGCCACCATGTTAAGGACTCCCCACCAAAGAAAGACAAGTGCGAGCAAAAGCGCAAGGTATTCTGCGTACAATTAAACTGCGACAAGCAATGTTGCACTATGTTGTTGGTGATAATCGTAGAAGAGACTCGCTCGCGCATTGGTAGGATCAACTTCATGCCCTGCACTATGTTACTTCATGGGATTTTACGACTGCCTATTTAGAAAAAAAAACTATTTTAAATTTGCGATAACAACAGAGCCTTGTAGCTGACGAAGCCTAGCTGTCAATTTAGTTCCGATGTTTGAAGGTGAGCTTAGCTACTCTTGGGATATGACTCATTTGGTTAAACATAATCGCCAGCATCCTAGCAAACACGGATTTTGTCAGGATTTTCTTGCTCAACTCAGATTGTTGAGTTCACGCACGATTTGGTTCTTATAAGCTTACAGTGGTTGACTGTATATTCTTGGACTGCAAAAAAGGAAATGATGGTGTTCCATATCCCCTTCTGCGTAGTACATTTCGTCCTATGAACTGAATGAATCAGTTTTTGCATTATTATTACTATTGGCCCTATAACTTTGTTAAAAAGTACTGTGTAGTTTACCGGACTATAGCAAATGAACGTGATTCCTTATACCTGCAGCTTTATTCGAATTTAATAACATCCTGGTGTGCTGATACAGAAAAGTTTTTGGATGTTAAACAGTGTGTTAACGTGGCACCTTTACAAGAAAACCTTCATTCCAATTGAATACGTATACCGTAAATTATGCTGCTGTGACAACGGCCGAGGAATATAAATACCTAGGAGTTTATTTAAGGAGTGGTTAGAGGTTAAATAGGCAGGTTCACACCATAAAAGTTACGGCTGCATATGTTGTTGTCTTTATGAGACGAAATTTCAGTGAACCTCCATCTAACTGAAAAAAAAAAACCGTATTTCACTCATGTGCGCTCAATCTTGGAGTACGCATGTGTTTTCGTGGATCCCTACACCAAAGAGCTGGTTGATACGCTCGAAAACATATAGAATATGTCAGTGCGATTCGTATTAGGTAATTGTCACGCTCAACTTAGCATGAGAGAAATTAAAAGTAAACTGAAATGGCAGGACGTGAAAGATCACAGACGAAACCACAGGTTGAACTTTTTTCGTAATATCTATCATTCGAAAACTGAAGTAGAAGGGGAGAAGTATGTCCAAGCGCCATTCTACATATCGCAAAGTGGCACCGCTAGCTTAAAGCAAATTATTAACTTTCCTTTAAAAGTGGCGCCTTGCGCGATTCCTTTTATTTTACATCAATACTGCAGTGTAATTATCTTCCACCTATGATTGCAATAACTGTTTATATTGACGATTTTCAGCGCGCTTTGTAGCATTATTTTGTTATTTTGTCTCATATTTAATGCTTAGTGTTATGTATCTCCCTTCTGTAATGCATGCAAAGGCAAGCAGGCATCAAATAAATAAATAAATAAAACAATGAATAAATAAATGAATAAAAAAAGATAAATAATAAATAAATAAATAAATAAATAAATGAATAAATAAATAAATAAATAAATAAACTTCCAGAGGCGCAAGTTTGCCTCCGACGGGTTGGGAACCCTACGGATTCAACCTTGACCAATAAAATATTTATTGCCCTATTCGTTGCAGTATGCAAGGTTTCCTGTATGCATGCTACCATTGCTATGTTATTGGTTTGAAACAAATTATGTAACTCTAATTTTACGCGTTTCTTTGCGTGATCACAGAGGTATACAACTGCAGCCACCTGAAGCAGGGCGTCATTCGCAACGCGTCTAGAATTTTTTGAACGTAGTATGACATTAGAAGTAAATTAAGTTCTTTTGGACTATTACGTGGTGTGGACCTATACTCATGAAAACAACATTAAAATAGATTGAAAATGAAAGTACCTGTTCGCTCCTTCTTAGGATCAGCCCTGCCCAAGATCATCAGAAAAGTTGATCGAGTAGAAATGTCTTTGCAAGAAAAATAGGCGAAAACTGGACATACTTTTTTTGTGAAGGAGTTATATTAAATGCTCCTGAGTGGTTTGTTGAGAACCAAAACGCTTCGTAAAGGCATTCACGCCGGTTTTATATACAGCAAAATTGGTCAAGCAGCTGCTATAAAAATAATTTATGTAGTCATAGCATGAAAGTGTTCCGGAATATTGCCCTAAAAGAAATTGGCTAAAAGCGGCGCAATTTATCTCTCTGAAATTCAACCCACTAAAGTATGCGCCCTCCGCCGCCCCCCCCCTCCTCTTTTCCCGTTTATTACAGGTAAGCCGCCCCACAGAGGATATCAGGACCTGGACAATACATCTATTCAAGCTCTATAAAGAACTGAATATTTTCTGGGTTGGCAGTAAAAGAGGCACAGCAATTAAAGGAACGATAATTTGTGAGCACTGTTTAATAAATGAATTTTGCTGTCAACTGAGGCTGGTAATTAAGCAAGGCTGCGCTGAAAGCTTGACGGCTGGTGGTTGCGCGCGAGCTCACTTTCATGTGGCTGCATTGGACCCAAAATGCTGGGTTTGAGCTGCTTCTGCACTGCGCGAATGAGTCATCTGCTTTCGCGACATGCACTGACCGGCCTCAGTACAGTTAACGTACTGTGGCTGAACTCCAATGCCCGTAGCACGGCCGTATTTCCGGTAGCTTTAGTCCGGCCGGAGTCCGACGACCGCATCTCGGCTGTAATCCGGCCGCCGTACTTCGGCCGTACACGGGTGGCTTTGGAATGGCCGGAGCCCTACGGCTGGAATCTGGCCGTATGACCGTAAGCCGGTCGACTGGCCGACGGACACTGGCCGTTGGACAGCCATGGGAGTACGGCCGTATACGGCCAAAAGGCCCACATTTGGACATGGGCCGAACATGGCTGCCGGAAAACGGCCGGACAGAAAATCACCGGCCAAAGTACACCGGCCTGTTTTAGGCCGAACAGTCCTGCGCTGCCTGGGCACAGTGCGCTGTGCCCAAACTAGTTGAATGGTTCAGATTTTGGCAGCGCCGTTGCTGTTGAGTATTTTTAGTGCTGTCAGAAATGCGCCGTTTCGCGAAATTACGTATCGCCGTCTTGGAGTCACTGAATATGACCTTAGCCTGGGTCGAGGCGATGGCCAAGGATATGGCTGCTTCTTCTCCGATCTCTGTCGTGGTGGTAAGTACTGTTCCTGAGGCCAGGAGTTGTCCCTTTTGATTCACAACCACTACTGTTATGGCTGCCTGATTAGCGTAATCTGCAGCGTCTACATATACGACCTCGTAAAGGTTTTCAATTCGTTTATGGAGGGCTTTGGCTCTTTCCATTCTTCTTTCTTGGTTGTGAACTTGGTGCATGTTATGGGGTAGAGGAGGTACATAGAATTGTGTCCAGATTTCAGGTTGGATTTCTTTCTTGGCTGCGTGTTGTGCGTCGTATCCGATGTTGAGTTTTCTTAGTATTTGTCTTCCTGTGTTGCTCTTAGTAGGTCGTTCGAGCTGCGATGTCTGCTGGGCCTCTATTAACTCGATTAGTGTGTTATGTAGACCGAGTGCGTTGAATTTATTATTGGGTGTCGTAATGGGGATACCCAAGGCTTGCTTGTAAACTTTACGAATCATGTTATTGATCTTGGTCTTTTCATCCGTCTTTAGTGATAAGAAAGGCGTGGCGTATGCCCCTCTGGACAGGATGAAGGTTTGTATTAATCTGATCAAGTTTGATTCTTGGAGTCCCTGGTGTCTGTTTGCTACCCGTGATATCAGTCTTGTTGTCTGCAGCACACTGTTTTCGAGTGTCTTGATGGCTTCCGTATTGTAGCCGTTATCTTGAATCTTGAGTCCCAGCCCCTTGATCATGGAGACGTCTGGTATAGGCTTGCCATGTGTTCTGAGCTCTATCTATGGAGTCTTGTGTGCTTTCATATACTCCTGCCTGACATGTACAGTAGGAGCTCCGATTTCTCTGGCCAACATCCTAGTCCTCTAGGTTCTACATATGATTCTACTACATCGACAGCTGTCTCTAAGGTTTTTTGGTTATGACCATCACTTCCGCCAGTTACCCAGATCGTGACGTCGTCCGCATCGATGGTATGGTGTAGGCTTTCGGTCTTATTCAATTCTTCCGGTAGTCGCCGTGTTGAATAGGAAGGGAGAGAGTACGGAGTCTTGTGGTGTGGCTCTTCCCCCCAATTGAAATTCTCCTAATTCTATGCTTCCAATTCGTAGTTGTGCCGTTCTGTTTGTTAGGAAGTTTGCTACATAGTCGTAAGTTCTGTTGGCAAATCCCAGCTTTTCAATGTTTTGTAAAATGGCCTTGTGTCAAACCTAATCGAAAGCTTTGGTTATGTCCAGTCCTAGGATGGCTCTGGTGTCTTTGGGTGAGCTGCCCTCTCCATCTATAACTTGATGTTTATGTTGTTGCAGTATGTCCTGTGTTTACAGGTTGACTTAAAAATCATATCACAGTATAAGGATGCAAGTCTTTGCCCTCCTTATATCTCCAGCCTTTTCAGGATAACATGTTCCAACAGTTTGCCCAGGCATGAGGTGAGTGATATTTGTCTCAAATTCTCGAATGATAGTTTTCTTCCTGGCTTAGGTATCAAGACGACATTGGCACTTTTCCATGATTTGGGTATGCACCCTGTCTCCCTTACTTGATTCATATATTGGGTTAATTCTTCAACAGAGTCGTTATCCAGGTTCGTTATTTTTTGTTAGTTACGCCGTCAGGCCCAGGTGCAGATCTTGTCCTAAGATCTTTATGGCATCCCTAACTTCTGCTGTTGTGATCGGTTGATGTAATGTTGGGTTAGGCAGTCCCTCGTATGGTTTTTGTCTCCCTTTTGGGTCCCCATTGATGTACCTTCACTTAAGATGATTGATTAGGTTGTCATCTGAGTATGGGTATCGGTGGATGAGCTTATTAAGGCTTTGTCTCTGGGCAGTCTTACATTGCTGGTGATCAATAAGATGACGGAAGATGTTCCAGGTTCGCTTTAATCCCATCTGCAGATCCATTCTGCTGCACGTGCAATTCCAGTTTTGTCTTGTGAGCTGATTGGCGTAGACAACAGAAGAGCCTGCACGTAATTGCTGACTCTAAGCCATCCTGCTACGACTTCGTTAAAGGAAGAACACCACGCGATACAGGGAGAATAACATACTGAACAAGATCAAGGGAAGACCCCAAGGAGCACACAGATTAACCTGGACTCCCGGCCAGGAAGGATTGGAGGGGAACGATGCGGCTAATAGCACGGCACAAGAATTGACGAACTGGGCTGGTGACAGCACGCCGCTTTTCACCCCACTTCCCAACGGCTATGGGGAAACTCTTGACGCAATCGGGGCAGCCAGGGCACTCTACCTGGCCCCTCACCAAAAGCTAAACGCAATAGAAGCCGCCTCCTGGAGACACACTCCAGCGAATACCTAACCGACCCTCCACAGGTATAGCCTCATTTACCCTGGAAAATACCGACCGGAATGTCCAACCTGCAGCACCACTCCCACACTATACTACATTACCTGTGAGTGCAACAGCAAATGGCGTGAAGACACAATACCAGAGTAAAAACTTGAGCTATGGGAGGCAGCCCAGGCCAGCCGGATCGTGAAAGACCAGCTCCATCTGGTCAACCTGGCGCGGGAGAGGTCCAGACTCAGTGGAGTGCTGGACTAACGACCCTACCCATTAACGACACCAAAAGTCTTGTTTTTCAGTAAAATTTTGTTCCTCCTTCTCCCCGTCTCCACGCTCTACGAGACTCCGCCAGAGTATATAGCACGATGTCGTGCCCTCGCTGCTGCGGAGGTCGTTTCGTGAGACTCAGGAAGTACGCGCAGCCACCCATGACACCGCAGTTTGCCTTGCGCACAAACTTCGTGTTAGGGAGCATCGTAATCGTCAGACGTATTTTAAAGCGATGCACTAGTGTTCTCACTGGTGCCGTCTTTAGTGCGAATGTACCCTGCAGGAAAACCAACTTTCTCTGACGATGATAATGATTCTGGCTGAATTGTAGCAATATTAAAATGCTTCCCTGAGAGCTTGGCGGCAGGTTCTGTACGACCCCTCCGCTAAAGGTTGATGTGCGTCAGAGGGTGGAGGCGAAGCTGGCATGCAACAACAGCGCAACGTAAATAGGCCTAAAGTCATGTTGTGAGGTGAACCAACGTGTTTATATTAACTGAGTTGACAAACTGCACCTTCAGAGGCGGCACCATCTTGTCGCCATTCTTAGAGGTGGCGCTGGCTTTGCATTGAGATCAGTTTGAGGAGCGACGCTCGCCCCGGCGATGTGTTTTCGCTGTGCTGTTGGTGCTCGCCTGTCTACGTCTGCATTAACGTATTAGTTCTGAGCTGTCATCGTGCATACACATTTTAGTGCATCTCTGAAGTGTCGGTGTGGTTTGTTGACGTGGTGCGCGCCGGGCTGATGTTCGGGTCATGCTTCGACCGCGGCTAAGTCCGTGCCTTGGTCTTTCTTCAAAGGGCCAAAGAGTCCTGCCCGATTGAAGGCGTGGAAATGCGCTATTCTGCGGAAAACGCCAAGGTTACGCCACAAACATACTGTGACATTCATTATGAGCCTTCAGACATCGTCAACTCTTACGAACACGTCGTGAACGGTCAAACTGTAAGGATACCACGAGGTAGGTGGACCCTGAGGGATGGCGTGGTGCCTCATATTTTCCCTCAGCTACCTGAGAATATGTGGACACCAAATACGTGAAATTCATGCAGAAAACCACCCAAAGGGAGGACAGTGGCTCCCACCCATGTTGCGCCCTGCCAAAATGATGGGCCTTTGTGTGACCAAACTGGAGGAAGTAACGGTATGGGTGGTCTATAAAGCACCTAAGTCAGCACATACATTAGGAGCTTTGCTGTGGTTTGCGGTTATGGACTTTAGCAAACATACAACATTTAAATCGTAGAATGTGAAGGCTTCGCCAAACAAGGTAACTTCTATAAGCCCGAAGATTCCGGGGGCATTGTGCTGGTTGAGAAGGGTGTAGTAGTCCGGCAAACCTTGCCAGCTGAAGGGAGTTCAAGAGGTGTGCTGGTCCCAATGTGCCACTACAGAGATAAAATACGAATATTCACCCTAAAATGACAAGCCAGACTATATAGAAACAATTCTACGCTACATTGTAGCCTTTAAGATCAGCCCTTGGGACAACTGTTACCTGTTTCCAGGCATTCTATCCGCAACAACAGCCGTGAAAGCGCAGTGTGTGTGGCACAACAACAAATGCACGGTGCTGACAGATCAACGATTTCAACCTACCCGGCGCAGTGGCTAAGGCGCCGTGCTGCAGAGTGCCAGGACACGGGTACAATTACCAGCCGCGGCGGCCGGTTTTTTGATACAGGTGGAAAGCGGAAACCCCCGTGTGTTCGAGATTTTGGTGCACGTTAAACATCCCCTACGCTGTCAAAATTAATCCAGAGCCTTCCACTGCGGCGCGCCTCATCGCCTGTGAAGCATCGCACAATTAAACCTCTTATAAATCCATCTGACTAGTCAAAACTGCGAAGTGTTACTGTTCTGTAGATTGACAAAAGAAACGAGAAAGAAAAATCTACGCCGAAAAAGTTAAGAAGGCCGCAGAAACGATGCTCAAAGGAAACGTTACCAGGCTAAACACTTAAAATAATGGGCATATCTGGGCTACTAGAAGATAAATGAAAGTTTCTGTGACCCTGATAGATATTCTATCACATTTACAAACCAACAAAAAAGAATAGCACAACA
This sequence comes from Haemaphysalis longicornis, assembly GCF_048455015.1. Classification (NCBI taxonomy): domain Eukaryota; kingdom Metazoa; phylum Arthropoda; class Arachnida; order Ixodida; family Ixodidae; genus Haemaphysalis; species Haemaphysalis longicornis. The sequence goes on from NW_027526422.1 coordinate 164,333,330, forward strand.
AACATTCTTATCTGAGAAAAACGTTTATTTGTTTTCAGAAACATCTGTACAAAGGTGGTTTAATATTTAGTTTAATATTTTTTGTTAACAGCGGAGCTGTTTACCAAATAATAATTTTTCGTGTCCGCCGATAAAAATACCAAAAAATTGCTCAGCGCGGGAACGCGAACGCCACCACGTGAGCACGGGCGTCGCGGTGACCGCCCGGAAGTTAACGAAAGCAAGAAAATGCCTAGCGCTCGCGTGTGGGTGCCTCGCGGCCAGCGCGCAGCGTCAACTGCGCTCGTTTGTCAAGGCAACCAAACTCCCTCAGGGAGATTGGCCAAGAACGCGGTGACCGTTCGGCAGTTAAAAAAAACAATAAAAATCAGAGCACTCGTGTGTGCCAGCCGACCGGTGACCGCCTTCGGTCCTCTGCGTAGGTTTGTAAAGTCAAGCATAGTCACTTATAGAGATTGGCCAAGGTTGCGTGGACCGCCCGACAGTTTAAAAACCAAGAAAATTCCGAGCGCTCGTGTGTGCGTGCCTCGTTGCGACCCCCAAGCGTCCCCGGCGCACGTTTATCAGGTCAAGCACACCCACTATCAGAAATTTGCAAAAAAAAAAACTCCCGCGTTCGCCGTAATCCTGGCAACACTTGCTCGGAACGAGAAAGACAAGTAGGACGCTGGTTCGATTGCCGCAGCCTATGTATAGTTTCATTCCCGCTGCCGCTTTTCTGGTGGAGGCAAAAAGTGAAACCGCCCGTGTGTTCGAGATTTGGGCGCACGTTAAAGATCCCCAAGTGGTCAAAATTACTCCTGTTGCGGCGCGCCTCATCGCATGTGTAGGGTCAACGAATTAAACCTCATAATCATTCAATCAAGAAAGACACGCACGCCTACCCAAGGTGATGCCCAATGATTATCACTTTAAAAAATGAAAGAATCTCACACTTACAGAAACAATGATGGAGTAAAGGTTGTTGTAGCAGCAAAGAAGAAACAAATCAGCTGCAATCGTCAATCTAAACCTTCAGGATGGTCGTGAAGGTTGCGTTCAGCTTCGCTACCTTCAAGTGCAGCGCGGTAGTGTTACCCTTCCTTCGTTGTTCTATTAATGAAGCCAACTGCTATTGCAGCACCTTGTTTCCAATCGGCTCACTTGATCAGTTTTGTTGGGATTCAAAATACGTTCGTGTGAAAATGCACGTACTGCATTTGCTTCCACAGCATAAATAAAAAGGACACGGCGTCTTTTTTTAGTCGAAGCAGATATCTCACTATTGTAGAATCTCGCGCACTTTCAGAAGCACAAGACGCTGTCGGGTATGCTTTAAATATTTTAGAGCGATAAGGAATCCCGTACAGGGGAAAAATAAACGGCCATTCGAACGGGAAGCGGCCGAAAACAAGCGGCGGACATTGCAGTGTTTGCCTTCCCTTTTTTTGTCTTAAGTACAGGCTGTTTCTCGTCAAAATGTCGATAAAAATGTAAAGCTCGTGCCACTGAAGCCTACGATTAGAGCGAGGTTGGATTTCGGATTTTAAAAAAGAACGTTAATGGTGTGTGGGAGTCGTTCACCGTCATTTTTCAACCAATGAGTAGGAGACGCCGCGCCGAGACCGATCTGAACGCTACCGCAGCGCCACCACATGGTCGGTGGCAGCACCGCCCCGCGCCGCGGTACTCGAAGGCCGCGCTCTTTGCCAATTGACCTAGTCTAAAAACGTTGATTGGTTGTAAGGTTTATTGCGCCGACGGAAAGCAAGCGATGAGGCGCGCAATCTAAAAACGTTGGGGTGAACATCGACTGCCATTACTCACAGGCTGACGTATGCCATTACTCACAGGCTGACGTAGGATGAGAATGGCGCTCCTCTTCGGGGTGAGGCTGTTAACCAAAATACCTTTATTTTCAACGTCCCGTTTTGAGATTTCGGACTACGCCTAACGTCACAACTCTGGGTATAACACGTCGAACCGGCACCCACTCAAAATATTGCTACTTAACGCCGAGCAGTAGGTACCGATTCGGGCCCTACACCCCAATCGCAAACATTAGGATTGTACGTAATGTACACCTGAGAGGTACTGTACGTATTCTAGAAAAGGGGTATACCTCGAGATGCTCGCAGTGTGGAATTGGACAACCAAAGAATTCATCACAAGAAAGGTTCACGTTCTACCAACCTCGTTTTAAGAAGAAGGGGGTCCATAATTTTATGCCATTTTTAACCGGGACTTAAAAATGGTATTAAAAATGGCAATGCTATTACCTTTTGCACCGGAGCCACCGAGCAAAACGTAATAACATTGTGAGACGAGATGTTTAGATAGACAAATTCTTTCCAAACGATAAAATTTTTTCCTTGTTCGTATTTCCGTGCAAGCGTTTTATTGAAAATAGATGTGAGTTTGGAATTGTCCATAGAAAAAAACGCGAGTTGAAAACAATACTTTGACCAAAATACAAAACGAAACCCAGGGAGAGCCTCGGGGCGGCATTGCTTCCAACATTAAAGGGGTCCTAAAATACCTTCCGCCGATGCATGGATGTACATGTAACCAAATAAGATAATGTATTAGCAATCTCCTCCCGCAAGAATTTTGTTAAAGCGATGAGTATTACCTGAGAAATCGTAAATCAAAAACCGCGCATTATCGTCGCGCCGCGTTTTCTCCTCTTTTCAACTGTTGACGGCGCGCGAGCCCTGCCTCCCATGATGCTGCGCTAGTCAGCGGTGACGTACTTCCGCATTACGCTCCTCCGACTGCCGTCTGCTACGGGCAAGTTTACTTGACACCATGAATTCCGCACTCCGCTCAAGGATGGATAAGCGAACGAAAAATCTGGCCGCATGTGTGCGGTGGCCTGGCCTTGCCCTTTCGCGGTGTGCGTTGCTGCAGTGCAGCACGTGACTTTTAATCGGCGGCGAACTCGCAGCCTCTGGGGGGATCTTGCGCTCGGTCCCTTTCATGCACCGCGCACTGTTTATCCAAAAAGTGCCGTATCAGATGTGGGCCCGCTGGTGCTGGGTCTTATTTTGCGGTGGTGGTAACTCCTGCCGGCGCCATGTGAAAAAGACATTTTAAACCGATACAGAACCCGTGCACAAAACGCTTCAATCATGCGACCAGTTCAGCTTGGGGCGACGCGTGGTGGAGAGCGGCAACGTTGGCAAAACATGCTCCGGCGCGGCTCTGAGCTTTCTAGCGCTGGAGCGAGCGCCTTTCTTTGACGATCTCAAATATCGGTTGCCTTGGCAACAAGGCAAAAACCGTCCCAGAGGTCAGTTACGGTTGCGTGATCCCGGTTCAGCTCGGAGCCTCACCTCGCGACATGTGGGCACTGCAGACGTACCACTCACTCTCATTAGGAAGTATGAGATGCGTTTGGCATTACAGGAGGCGATGGTGTGTGTGTGTGTGTGTTGCGGATGCCTTTGTTTCGCGATGAAATGCGACGTTGTGCTTCTGTGGGTGGATAGTGCTTCCCATGGTCTGGATTATCTTTCTCGAGCGACGTACGACACAACCTCGCATGGGGTATGTGCAGTGTGCGTGGCTAAAAGCCATCTCGGCTTGCGCGCCAGAATTAAGTTACTTGCTGTTCGTCCCCCCAAACCGCGCGCCAGGTGAGTGCCGAATTTACGACGGGCAGGAGGAGGCAACCCATCGTCTGTCAATCGCGGTTCAGACTTGCAACGCATGTTGTGACGTTGTGTTTGTTCGAAACGCATCTCTGGATTGTTTTGAAGTGGAAAAAAATGCATCCGTCAAACCCGGGCATTCGGCTCAGGGCGTTCTCTGCGATGGCACGAAAGAAGTGCCACGGGGCTTCAACGCTTTCTTTATGGAACGTACTCCGGTAAGAGAATATCCATGTCGTGTTATGGCCGTGTTGCATTCAATACGAACGGTTAAGCTTTTGTTTACACTTTTTTCGTTTGTCGTAAAATGTCCAAGCACTGCGGCACTACGCTGGCAGATCAGCCGGCGAGTCGACGCTGAGCAGACGACTCATCTCTTTGCCGGAAGTGCGTGAAAAAGCCGCCCAATAGCAGGATGTCTAGCTCATGACGAACATCGGGGAATCGATGATGTAGACATGTGAAGATGGCGGCGTCTAAAAACACGAAGGAAAGGGTGAGAAAAAAGCTACAAACTTTGCAACAAAAGTGTGAGCTTTCCGCTGCGCGTAAAAGAGTAATACTTGGCCCAGATGACCATGACGACCCAATCTAACGATTGCGCTACTTCATTTAGTGTGCTCAAAATGCCTTTCAGGGCCCCTTTAAGGTTCCAATAGATGACAAGCTTGTACTACAAGGCGGGAAACGTGAATTCACTGCGGCGACCCTGGAGAGTGTTTAACTTTGGAGGAGCGAACGTGAGAGGTAGGTGGTGGAGGCAAACGAAAGAGTTATGTGCGGGGGCCGTAGAAGACTATCTTCTTTCGACGACATTTGCAGGGAAGTGAGAACAGCTTTGTTGTGCTTACTTTTATCTCACATGAGGTGGACCCTTTTTTCGGCCATTTTAACTTGCTTCTATTTCGCTCGCTACCTTCAAATCACCCGAAGTTGTATTCTCATCCTAAAACGCGTACACTGACAGTTTTATGCTTACAGTTGGCCTTAATTGTGACAAAGTTTCGCTTATAGGTAAATAATATAGAAATGTATGGCTCACACCACATGTTTTTGGAGTTTGGAACGGGTCAACCTGTATATTACTCGGTTTTGTCTCTTGTTTCAACTTCCGGTCGGAAGCCTAAATCGAGGGACAGATAGAATGACCCAAGATCAAAAAATACTATCGCCATTCAAAACTCGCGCTTGAATTCAGTCGGCCGGGAAAGGCGGTCGTCCCCGTCCGCACATCGCAGGGGAAGGGCGGGAAGGAACACGCCGCGAAATTCACCACCATTGTTGAATGCCCCTTTACAGGGTGAGAAGAACAAGCACCTACGAAACCCATGGGAGAATAATCAAAAACTATTGGAAAAGGTGACGGCGAATCGCAAAATAAAGCGCATCAAGCATCTTCATTACATACCCCGTTGGCAACGCTACACAAAACAGGGAGCTTTAAAGATGATGTTTTAAGGAATAAACAGATGTGCGAAAATCAACGTGTTGCAGTACGCGTTTATTTTCTGATCCAAAACTGGTCTTGTAGCCTTTATGTGTGTTCCTGATCGCTGACGGACCGTTCTGCAGGGAAGAAAAAATTGCTGCGCCTTGGTTAACCCTTGTTGATAGGGAAAGCTTCACTGCCCTGTCTAGGCCTAGTGTCAAGGTGTGCTCCAGGTGTAGCTTTGTAAGGATGTTAAGACATTTTTGCAATGAATTTGCAATGAATTTGCAATGCAATTCTGTTTCACATCACGCTATTTTTAAGACTCGCCCTGTACGAGCGACTAGAGCTGCAGGTTCTTCCTCAATCGCACATGGTTTTACGGGGCACGTAGCCTCCTGTCTTGTCTTTGTGGCGCGCGCTTATCGCAGCAGGGGCGGCATCTCCACCTTCCTCCACCAGGTGGCGACACGGCTGCCTAGCACGTGTCTATTCCCTTCTGGCATATCTCTCCGCGCCATTGGGCCGGTGCTCCATGCCAGGCACTCCGACAGGTGCAACATGGGTCCCCGCACCTCTCCGTTGCCACCTCGCCTATCTTTTCGCAAGATGGGCTGCAAGCTGGGCTCGTTGGAAAGACATATTCTTGGATGATACGACTGAGAATATGAACAACGCCAAAAAAGTAAGACTAGTTATATCAATGTGCATTTGAGAGAGCATGAATTGTCATTAAAGGGCTCCCCATCATCCCATATTTTTTCACATTGTACTAAGCGCCGTGGATGTAAACTTAATTTGGTTGCCACTGACGTTTTATTCAGGCACCGTGAACAAAAGCCCAGCGAAATTGTGGAAGCCTTTCACATAGTAGAAAGAGTGGACATTTGTTTCAGCCAACCAAGCCTGTGTCTTCATCCAAACGAGATTGCATATCAGCGTGGGCGTGGACTGTAGCAGGTGTCTATCTAGTCGCCTTATAACCCTGGCTTTTTAAACTTGTTTTGCTTAAGCGGAGTGTTTTTATTGTTTTGTTAGGTGTTCATATTCACTCATCTTCGTAATAAACTTGAGTTTTTAGACCAGCGGCTGTCCTTGCGTTCCACTTCCTCCTTCTTATAGTTCACGCTCTTTTCATCCCAGCATAAGCGCATCTCTTCCCTGCCACCTATTCTCCCAGCTGTGATGGGCACATACGGCTCATGTTCGCCGAAAAGGCTTCGGAAGGTGGTTGGCCTCAAGAAACTGTGCATGGTGCCATATTGGTACGGTGTCATCCGGCAGCACCACCAATCCTGGGAACCGGCGCTAAAAGAGACTACGCTGGTTTTAATCTTGTATAGTGACAGTGTATGTGTGTGCGCGCTGGGCATTGAACTTCTAAGGATCGGCGACAGGACCCCGGTCTGTGACGCTTCCGAAAAAGGATCCAGCGCGCCCCACGGGGACCGTTTCGCAGGGCCAGCAACGGGAGTTTCGAGAAGCGGCGGAGAGGTGAGTGCATAGGGAAGCGCCGATGACTCACCTTGCAAAGGGCATCTCGGTACCGTGTTGGAGACGCCTCTCGAACCCCTCAATAAGTACTTCTTTTGTGACAGCCTAAGTGGCTCGTTATGCCCACGCGCACCCTGTTGACTCTCGCCGTTTACCATGCCGGAATTTTGGACAGCAATAGACGAAAGCAATAAGAGAAGTGCCCCCGGCAGAGACGACATAACTTACAAACTGCTCGGTAACATGAGCGGTGCAGCGGCCCGCGGCCTCCTAGAACACATCAACAAAACCAGGGACAGCTCGCGGTTGCCGGAGGAATGGGAAGAAGCCGAGGTCCACCTCATTCCAAAGCCCGGCAAAGCCCTCACGATAGACAACATGCGGCCCATCTCCCTCACGTCCTGCGCGGGGAAGGTGATGGAGCGCATGGTTCTTCGCCGGCTGCAAAGCACCTCGAACAAACAGATCAGATGCCGGAGACCATGTACGGCTTCAGACATCATCTCAGCACCCAAGTCGTGATATTCGAACTCCACGAGCTGGTCTTCAAGCAGGCAACGAGGCGCGCGCCGCGCGGGATACTTGCCCTCGACCTAAAAAGAGAGTCTGACAACGCGTCTCACGCAAGCGTGTTGCAGAATCTGAACAAGACCAGGTGCGGCCGTAAGACATTCGGCTACATAAAAGATTTTCTGTCAAATCAAACGGCAACCATCAGGATAGGGGACGAGAAGTCGGACCCTGTCGAGCTCGGCGATACGGGCACCACTCAGGGGTCGGTCTTGTCGCCCATGCTCTTCAATCTGGCCCTCCTGCCGCTGCCCGATCTCTTCAAGCAAATCGAAGGCGTGGACCACGCGTTCTACGCCGACGACATTACGGTGGGGACGGCCCGAGCCGGGTCATATGCCTGGGTGGAGGAAGCCTTGCAGCGGGCGGCAACGACCGTGCACGAGTACGCCAAGTCGTGCGGACTGAGCTGCGCTCCCCAGAAATCTGAGCTGCTCATGATCCAACCGGGGAAACCTCAGAAGGAGCCGCTGCCGAACGTGACCATCACCATCGACGAAACGGTCATTAAGCCAACTCAGCAGATTCGGATTCTCGTCGTACTACTTCAGAGTGACGGGAAGGCACACGCCGCCGTCAAAAAGATCAAGACTACATTCCAACAGATACTCAGCATGATTCGGAGTGTATCTAACAGAAACCGAGGCCTAAAAGAGGACGATGCCATGCGCCTGGTACGCGCGTTCGTCGTGTCGCGGGTTACCTACTCCGCCCCGTATCTCCAGCTGACGAAGGCGAATAGGGACACCCTAAACACGATGCTTCGCAAGGCAATGAAGCAAGCACTCGGCATTCCAATATACAAGTCCACGCAAAGATTGCTAGACATGGCCGCCCACAACATGGTGGAGGAGCTCATCGAAGCCCACCTTTCGAATCAGAGAATCCGGCTCAGTCACACGGAGCACGGACGAGCCGTCCTACGCAAGATAGGTTGGCAGATCGAGCCAGTACCCATCAAGGCAGCCCTTCTGGAAGACTGGAAGATGAGCATTCTGACCAAACCCCTTTCCTGGAACATGACGCCGGGCAAGGACGACGAGAGGCGCACCGCGCGGGCAAAAGCAATGGCCTGGAAGCTGCAAGAGAACCCAGGGTCCTCTACGCGGACGCCTCGCTCCCAAAACACAGCGACCGTGCAGCGGCGGTAGTTACGCCCAGAGACCGGCTGATCGTCAGCGCGTCCCTGAAGACAACAGACCCCGCAGTTGCCGATGAAGTGGCCGTGGCCCTGGCAGTCGCACAGCCGTGCGTGGACACCGTGGTCACCGACTCAATGACAGCGTACGGAAGCTTTCGCAGGGGGGGGATTTCTTCCGCGGCCCCAGCCATTCTATCCAAGTGCAAGCCACCGCGAAGATCCATAGAGCTCATGTGGGTCCCGGCTCAGTCGCGGGTAGCAGGCAACACCATCGCCGACTACCATGCCCGAGAAATATCAATCCGGGCCGAGCACGAGCCGGAAGAGCTACCGCACCTGGTTACCAGCTTTCGGGACATTACCCGGGTGTACCGACAGGAGAGGTGCAGACTGCCGGAACCGCACCCCAAACTGACTAGGCAGCAACAGACGATCCTGCGTCGAGACCAGGCGGGATCGCTTGCGCATCCCGTACTGACGAACCGCATGTACCCTGCGGAACACGGTACGCTCTGTCCGTTTTGCAAAAGAGAGAGGGGCACCCTGCCGCACATCTTGCCAGAGTGTACAGAACTCAAGACCCCCCTCCTTCCCTTCCCCACCACACCCCCAATCCCCAACCCCTTGAGCGATGGGAGACCTTGTTGACCAGCCCCGCCCTGCCTACTAAGCTCACACTGACAGACAGGGGCCCGGAGCTGCTGGGAACCTATGGGTCCCGTAACTAGGGAACCACCCCGTCTGGTGCCAGCGCACACCACAGATTTCTTGGGCTCAGTAAAAGTTGATTCCTCCTCCTCCTCGCACACATGGATCGGAACCTAGCCTGTAACATCTCACCTCTAAAAACGTCTACAGAGACGCTTTGCTTACTTGCAAGAATACGAATGCATTTTATTTTAGCCTATACGGTCCTCAATGTATATAGGTCTTCCGTGGTTGTGTCACCTTCTACTTCGACAATGTCTTAGTCATCAGAGGGATATGTATGGTGTATAATCGACGTGTCGGAACGGTTGAGAAGGCGGCGATTAGGAGTGGTTCCCGCAGCAGCAAGAACTTGCGTCTTTGTACGCCTTGCGTCATTTTTTTTTGTTCTCTTGAATCTTCTTGCGAGGCCCCACTCCCGTGGATCACAGCTCCCGCTGAGAACGGTTGACCGGAGTACCAGCCTATAAGGCTCTGTCTGTTTGAAAAATTTTATTGCTGATATGTACAGAGAAGATGTTTGAGGTGGCCCGGATGGCGGCACCTCTCCGAATCACTAGGTGGGCTTCTCATTACAGAAGCCTATTGGCGATCGCCGCGGCTCGGGCTCGGTCGACCAGGGCCTTATGGCTCACCAAGTCGGAGCAGCCGATCAGGGCTGCCTCCCAGTTCTCCCGGGTGCGGTTGGGTTTTGGGGCCAGGTTCGGAGTTGATTGGCATGCCCATATCATGTGGGAGATGTCCGAAGACTTCTCCGTACAGTACGGGCATTGTCAAGGCCACAGCGCATTTACTGGGAGTTTTGCAGGCGAAGTGTGTTTGACAACTGGCTATACGTCGGCACGGAATTTCATTTCCTGATCCAAATACACAGTGTGCCTTTGTATTTTATTTTGTTTGTATGGCCTGCGATATTTTTAATCATATCTCACTCGCGCTGACCTACAACTCCATATTTTTGCGTAATGGAATATTGCCGCGAACCATACATTGGGTTTTTTTATTTGTGTTTTGCTTTTACCGCCGGGCTGCACCGGTCTGTGTTATCTCTGCGCCAAGAGAAGCGCGTGTTCTATTCTTTCTTTCTGTGCCGCATGTGTTATCTGTTGTGATAGAGAGAGCATTCCGATCTAACGTGAACAGCCCAGAATAATCTTCTTGGATCTACTATGTTCTCGATGCGAATCGACGTTTCGAGAACCACGCGTGCCAGAAGATAAAAAGCCTGCAGTGCGGCTGCGTGGGCATTCGATTCGATGACACTCGCCTGTGCAGGTCACTTTGTTGACCGCTGCTTCGCCGCCTCTGTATTCTTTTGAGTTGTTAGGGGAGCACAAGTTCGCTCCAATAAACGTGTTTCTCATTCAAGACAACTGCATCGTCCTTGTCTTCGTGACATCTGGTTGATGTGCTGGGTACGCACCCTTCATGCCCACTACAACCTCTTGAAGCCGCCAAGCCAGTCCAACAAGAGCCAGCCCCCGCCTGCAAGATTTACCACCCGAGTTCGGTCTACTACCGGAAAAGACGAAGAAGAAAGACGTCGCAACCAGCACCATGCTCAACCAAGCCAATCCTCCTGTCATTCTGCAGCAGCCACGGGAACCGCCATCATTCCGAGGAGCCCCCGCAGAAGACCCTGAAGAATGGTTGGAGAAACTGGAGCGCGTCCGGAAATTCGACAGGTGGGACGACGCAGAAACGTTCCGGCATGTTTTTTTTTTACTTGGAAGATCCGGCTCGCACATGGTTCGAGAATCACGAGAGCTCCTTGACAAACTGGGCTCAGTTCAAAATCGAGTTCACGAAGACCTTTACTACCGTGGTCAGAAAAGAACGCGCAACACTTTTACTTGAAACTCGAACGCAGCACCCCAACGAAGGGGTCGTGATCTTCGTCGAGGAGATGAAGCAACTATTTCGCCACGCGGACCCCGAAATGACGGAAGAAAAGAAGTTGCGCTTCTTAATACGCAGTGTGAAGGAGGAACTGTTTGCTCGACTTGTCCGAAATCCGCCAAAGACCGTCGCCGAATTCGTGACCGAAGCCAGCACCATTGAGAAAGCCATCGAAATGCGTGCTAAGCAGTACGACCGGAACTATGTTGGCATAATCAATGCGAATTGCGTCGACAACTTGCCCATTCCCGAAGATAGCCTACGGGAGACTATCCGTCAAATAGTGAGGGAGGAGCTGGGGAAACTGCTCCCAACGCCGCCGCAACCACAACTCCGTTCTCTTAGCGACATCATTAGAAAAGAAGTGCAGCAAGCGCTGGGAACTCCAACGACGCCAGTAGCACCTCGCGAGCCGCAAGCCATGACCTACGCGGCTGCTGTCCATCGCCCTTGCCCACCTGCAACCTATCGTCACGAAGCTCCGTACCGGCGTCCCCTCTCGCCGGCCCGACCACCTGCGGCGCAACCCCCCGCCCCAAGGAAGACCGACGTGTGGCGAACGTCCGACAATCGTCCGCTGTGCTACCACTGCGGAGAGGCCAACCACATCTACCGTCGCTGCCCCTACAGAAGGCTCGGTTTCCGAGGGTTCTCCGTCGACGCACCCCGCCCCCGAACTGGCCAGCGCCCATCGGAGAACGAAGAGTACCTGTCCAACACCAGCCGTCGACCAGCCCGTTTCAACCGTTCGCCGTCGCCCTACCCGTACCAGTCGCCAGACCGCCGTAGCAGGGCTGACTTCGCACGTGGGAGGTCCCCCAGCCCACGCGGGGGAAACTAAAGGCGGCAACTTCTGGAGGTGAAGTTGCACAACGGCGGAAAACCGAAAATCGTCCAACGACGCAACGATTCGCCAAAGACTGTTACTTACGACATGCCCTCATCCCGACGACCCGACCTAATCCTGACGTGACTCCTGAACACGACGACAACCACACGGCGCGACGCGTACTTGACATGACCAAACCTGCCGCTGAGACGACGACAACGACGACGCACAGTGGCCGACAGTCTACACGCACAAGCCGAGACGCGACGCCCCGACGCACCCGGAACTCGAGGAAGGCGGCGTCCGACGTCCGGTTGTCCATCGACGGCTTTGATGTAGTCGCCCTCATCGATACGGGAGCCAACTACTCGGTAATGAGCGGGTCATTCGCGTCTAAGCTGAAGAAAGTTACGACAAGTTGGGATGGTCCACTTATACGCACAGCAGGAGGCCACCTCGTGACGCCAAGTGGAACGTACACTTCGCGCGTCACCATAGACGGCACGACGTACCCTGCGGCATTCGTCATTTTGCCTAACTGCTCCCGCGACGTAATTCTCGGAATGGACTTTTCGACGGACAACGGTGCAATAATCGATCCGCAGACGAAGTCGATAACTTTTTCCTCCGATCACTCCATGACGCTGGAATCGAACCCCGCACACCGTGCAGCTGTAAGGATCGCCGATGACCACGTCACCCTGCCACCCGCGCAAGCTTGATGGTCACCGTCTACTGTGAAGGTGCTGCTCCCGACGTCGATGCTATCGTGGAGAGTGACAAAAAGTTGCTTCTCGACCGCGGTGTGTCTGTCGCAAGAGGCATTGCGCGGTTTAAGATGCGAAAATCCCGCGTTTTGGTCACCAATTTCACCGAGGAGTACCAGCATTTAAACAAGGGCGCTTCAATTGTGTTCCTCGAAGAAACGCAACAAGCAAGTGACGTGATCGCAGTAGCCGACTTTGAACACGCACCCGACGATACTTTGAAGCTTCCGCAGCCCTTCGACGTGAATCCGGCGCTACTGCAAGAAGAAAAGAACAAGTTATTGGCTTTGCTGCGTCCCTACAGCGGGTGTTTTTCGTCGAACTCCAAGCTACGCCAGACACCTCTGACGAAGCACCGGATAATAACCGAGGATGGAGCCCGACCTACCCCAGAGTCACCATACCGCGTCTCTTCACACGAGCGCGAAGCCATCCGGACTCAAGTCGATGAAATGCTCAACGACGACATTATACAGCCATCGAAAAGTCCGTGGGCGGCGCCGGTCGTACTCGTAAAGAAAAAAGACGGCACACTGAGGTTCTGCGTTGACTACCGGCGATTGAACAGGATCACCAAAAAGGACGTGTACCCCCTGCCACGAATCGACGACGCCCTCGACCACTTCTGCCACGCGAAGTACTTCTCATCGATGGATCTGAAGACAGGCTACTGGCAAATTGAAGTGGACGAGAGCGATCGAGAGAAGACTGCATTCATAACCCCGGACGGCCTATACGAGTTCAAGGTGATGCCTTTTGGGCTATGCACGGCACCAGCAACGTTCCAAAGAGTCATGGATACTGTGCTAGCTGGCCTGAAGTGGCACACCTGCCTCGTATACCTCGACGACGTTGTGGTATTCTCCCGGACTTTCGATGAACACCTTGCAAGGTTGCAGTCTGTACTCGAGGCGATCCGTACGCCGGGGTTAACGCTGAAGTCTGAAAAGTGCCGCTTGGCGTACGAGGAACTCAAGTTTTTGGGCCATGTCGTCAACGCCGCGGGAGTCCTGCCTGATCCGGCGAAAAATTCCCCCATAGCGAACTTCCCAAGACCGAAAGATAAGAAGGGCGTGCGGAGATTTCTCGGACTGTGCGCATACTACCGGCGCTTCGTCGCAAACTTCGCACGCATTGCAGGGCCACTCACGCGCTTGACGAAAGATAGCACACCTTTCAGCTGGGAAAACGACCAAGAAAAAGCATTCTGCGAGCTGGAAAAACGCCTGCAAAGCCCGCCCGTGCTCGCTCATTTCGACGAAAATGCCGAAACGGAAATGCACACGGAGGCCAGTGATATAGGCTTGGGTGCCGTCCTTGTCGAAAAGCAAAGCGGCTGCGAAAGGGTGATTGCCTATGCCAGCCGTGGTCTGTCGAAGGAGGAGAAAAACTATTCTGCCTCTGAGAAAGAGTGCCTGGCTATTATATGGGCGATTTTAAAATTTCGCCCATACGTGTATGGAAGGCCATTCAAGGTTGTAACACACCACCATGCGCTGTGTTGGCTCGCCAATTTGAAGGACCCCTGTGGCCGTCTTGGGCGGTGGAGCTTGCGCCTGCAGGAGTTCGACGTTACAGTCGTTTATAAATCCGGCAGGATACACTCCGACGCCGACTGCCTGTCCCGCGCCCACGTCGACCCACCACCACAAGACTCTGATGAAGACTGCGCGTTCTTCGGGATCGTGAAGGAGAGCGACCTAGCCGCCCAGCATCGTGCCGACCCCGACTTACGCGTCATAATCGAGTACCTCGAGGGATCCAACGTTGCCGTTCCTAGGACCTTCAAACGCAGCTTACCAGCATTCAGCCTGAGAAACTCCGTCCTTGTGAAGAAGAATTTCAGCCCCGGAACAAGAGCGAATTACCTTCTCGTCATCCCCGCGGACCTTCGCGACGACGTTTTGGAAGCGTGCCACGACGACCCGTCTTCCGGACATCTGGGCACAGCCCGCACTATTAGAAAAATCAAGGCGAGGTACTACTGGCCCGGCCTTACCTCTGACGTCACCCACTACGTCCGGAGCTGCCGTGACTGCCAGCGACGAAAAATGCCGCCGACAAGACCCGCCGGACTTCTGCAACCGATCGCCGTCCCATCGAGACCATTTCAACAGATTGGAATGGACCTTTTAGGCCCGTTCCGTACGTCACGATCACAGAACAAGTGGATTATCGTAGCGACAGACTACATGACGCGCTACGCAGAGACCGCCGCTCTTCCGAGGGGGACTGCACAAGAAGTGGCGAAGTTCTTTATAAGCCAAGTTGTGCTGCGACATGGAGCCCCGGAAGTCCTAATCACAGACCGCGGAATGGCATTTACTGCGGAGCTGATGCAAGGAGTATTACGCTACAGCAACACGGATCACCGAAGAACGACGGCGTACCACCCCCAAACGAACGGACTAACAGAACGTCGGAACAAGACAATCGCAGATATGCTGTCAATGTACGTTGACGTTGAACATAAGACTTGGGACGAAGTGCTCCCGTATGTCACGTTTGCGTACAACACGGCTATCCAGGAGACGACGCAGCTGACGCCGTTCGAGCTTGGCTACGGTAGAAGGCCGACTACGATGCTCTACGCCATGCTTCCGCACGTAGAAGACGACGACCTCAACGCCGACGTTCACGGATATCTTCAACGTGCGTAGGAGGCCCGCTAGCTCGCTCGAGTTCGTATAACGGACCAGCAGCTGGTGGATGCGGGCCGCTACAACCTCCGACGCCGAGACGCCGAGTACCAACCAGGGGATTGTGTGTGGGTTCGTACTCCCATCCGACAACGCGGACTCAGTGAGAAGCTCCTGCGACGGTATTTCGGACCTAGCAGATTCTACGACGTGTTGGCCAACTTACCTACGAAGTGATCCCCGATGGTGACTCCGGCACATCACGACAACGCACGCGGCCTGAAGTCGTCCACGTGGTTCGCTTAAAACCTTTCTACGGACGATGACGAACTTTTATTTTCATTTGTTCGGACTGTCGCTTATGTTAGCATCGGGTCGATGCACTCTTAGAGGGGGGGTAATGCCGCGAACCATACATTGGGTTTGTTTACTTGTGTTTTGGTTTTACCGCCCGGCTGCGCCGGTCTGTGTTATCTCTGCGCCAAGGGAAGCGCGTGTTCCATTCTTTCTTTCTGTGCCACATGTGTTATCTGTTGTGATAGGGAGAGCATTCGATCTAACGTGAACAGCCCAGAATAATCTTCTTGGATCTACTTAGTTCTGGATGCGAATCGACGTTTCGAGAACCACGCGCGCCAAAAGATAAAAAGCCTGCAGTTCGGACGCCGGGGCATTCGACTCGATGACACTCGCCTGTGCAAGTCACTTTGTTGACCGCTGCTTCGCCGCCTCTGTATTCTTTTGAGTTTTAGGGGAGCACAAGTTCTCTCCAATAAACGTGTTTCTCATTCAAGACAACTGCATCGTCCTTGTCTTCGTGACAATAATTATTGCTTCCGCAATGATTATGTAAATACGCCATGATGCTCCTGGACTCTCCTGTGCGCTTGTGGCAGGTAATTTAGGATGAACAGAAATGGCTAACATTAAAACCAACTTGACACGCTAAGTTACTTCTAAGATGGGACCTGAAATCAGTAACGAAAACCTCTTGTATTTTAGGTATTCACACAGATAAGTGATTGCTCCGCTTCCCAGTAGGCACCGAAATACCTTTAAAAAGAAATAACAACGGAGTAAATTTTAAGTTAGTTTTTGTTTGTTTGTTGCAGTTGAAATCGGAAACGTAATAGCACAACGCAGTTGTGCCACAGAGATTAAAATGTCGCTCAGGAATCACTCAACATAATTCGCTTCCAGAGTTTTTCAGTCTCAACCGGTATCGCATCCAATAAATATTGATTTGAATGCCAGAAGGAAGAGCGGCCACCCGTTGTCGCAACTTAATAGCCTTGGCTGTACACAACAAAATTTAGACCGTATGCCCACATAGGAAATAACAATACCTGTTTATAAGTTGAACATCATTTAAACGCGGGAAAGTTAGCAACGGCTGTATAATCGGAAAGACATAGTCGGTTTCGTGGAGCGTAGTGCGGGACAGCGCATGTGAAATGAACCCGTCTAGTCGCCACTGTACCTGACATAAATGCATCACCAGATGCTGTAATATTCTTCTCTATTCCTAAAAGCACCAATGGCCGTTTACGTTTGTCATTTCGCGGACCGCCGCAGCACGGGCGACTGTTGCTTTCAACCATCCGCTCCGTCCGCCGCAGTGCGTCTGTAAAGGGGTATTCACACGACGGAGCGTTTCAGCGGAGAAATCCGAGGGAGGTCGTGACGTCACCGCAGGCGGACCTCCGCTCGACTAGCTCCTTCGCTCACACGGAGGATGCGACTTTCGGACGGACATCACTGTTTGCAGCCGCCTATCTCGAAAGCATAGCTGCCGTAGCACCGCCGATTCCGCGACGGCGGTAATTTCTGTTAAGCGCATACGTACTAATCTTGTCAACCGACCAAAAATTGGTCGTCGACGCGATGCAGGTGCTGCCGCGCGGAGAGAACGGCGCGCGACGTAGTAGCAGCCGACCGGCCCACCTACAGGCCCGTATACTGATGTTAGGCTTAACACAGCGGCGAATATTGGATCGCTGCTCTGGCAAGCGGCTCAGGTGACGATTTTTAAAGCAACTTTCCATCACATCATTACCCCATTTCTCGTATACGCAGCTTTGTTTGCGCCTTGGGGAGCAATAACAAGCTGTCGCTCGAGCTACCGGCGCCGGCCTGCGCCACTTCGCAGCCGCGGCCGCCGCTCGCCAAGCGCCCGTGCTGGTGGTATACGCGGCTCCCTCAGTGCGCCTGTCATGTGCGCCACGCATTTTCGCGTCCAATGTATTAAGAAGCGATAGAAATAAAGTGCCTGCAACCGCTCTAGAACTTCAGTCGCGGCCAGCTGCCCGACGAGCAGACGAAATCCCGCCGCCTCCGCCGCGGAGCGTCGGAGGGTTTGTAGCTCGCGAGCAGAAGCTCCGATCTCCCATCGGAGGCGGTGCGCCGGAGAAAAACCGTGACGTAGGGGTCACGTGGTGCGCACTCCTAGGAGCGAAACGTCGGATTTCTCTCTCGTGTGAATACCCCTTAAACGGCGAAATGGCCACTTTGAAATTACGCTCTCTCCGGCCGAATGGGACGGCCGGAGCAACAGCGCCCCGCCGGTAGCCGAACGCGGAGGCCGTGTTTGAACACTTGGCCCAATCGCGACGGCACGGGACCATTCAAAGGGTGTTTTAACCCTGTAAAGGAATGCCGTTTTTTAAAGACGATAATCTTTCTAGGGCTACTTAAACCCAGAAATTTTGGTCTGTCTGTATGTCCGTCCGTCTGTCTGTCTGTAACTCCAGTCGTCCAGATTAAATGTTTTCAGCTTTAAAAAGTGCAACAACGTAAGCGAACACTAAAATACAACGAATTCTTAACCGTAATAAAAAAGGAAATCCAAAAACGCATCTCATTTGTAGGCGCAGTAACACACAAATATGAAACATAAAATGCAGGTAATCGTTTACGGTGCGACTAAGTACGCAAATTCTCTGTCGCGCAACGATATTGAGGGCATTATTTTTTGCGTGACTGGGAATTTTTGTTCTTAAATGACATCCTTTCGTAGCCTTTCGATAAATATATTACATTTGCTCATACGTGCCAGTTAATGTGTCCGCATTGTTGGAACTTAAGGCCACGAGGTTGGCTGAGTAATAAATATTGGCTGTGTTTGCTTTAAAAAATGGCAGCATCTCCAATCCGTGAATGATGATGAGGGTGCGGAGTACGGGGACTCGAAATGACATCCGAGTTGTTCCCAAGTGACATTCTATTTGTGCCCCGACCATCATTTGATTTCAGCCGTGAGAGTTGAGTTCTTAGATGGGGGGATGATTCGTATTCGGGGAAGCTCGTTGTCTCAGTAGACGTTGAGCAGCAGTGGAAAACTTCTTATGTTCGTTTCCGTCCATGGCGGGAAGAGGGTGTCTGATTTCCGTAACCGGCTTATATACGCGGTACACCGCGGCGCCATCTTGTATTTACGCGTAGCGCCATCTAGCGTAGTTCGATGCAGCCACAATGAATTACAACTTGATCAAAACCTGACTACACCGCTGTTTTTGTGAGTTTTCTCGTTGCTAGGTTATGCTTGTGGCTGTTTTCGAGTGTTTCGGCGTGTTATTGCACCCTTTTAGGTAGTTGACGCACAGAGCTTCGCTTGGTAAGGTGTGTGCACGGATGTATGCGGACGGACATGGGGAGGTCCGTTGCAGGCGAGGGAGTAAGCCGTTTGACTCTCGGGTACTAATTCACGATCGTATCCCAGTGGGTAAGACGACTGGCACTAGTTCTGTCTGGTCTGCCAAGCACAGGCTCGAATCCTGACGGTGCGTGTGTGATTTTTTGCATTGTAAATGCTATGTGCACGGACGGACGCGGACGGACATTGTGTGGTCCGAAGGTACTCCGCCCTTAATAAAGTAGTTGAGACTGCAGTCCTCGCGGAGTGTCCGTTCCTTCCTTCTTGTGCCTCGCTTTCGCTTGTGCTGATCATGAGTGATGAATGTTCTCAAAACGCTGTCTTCACAGCAAAGGTCCAGCGCCAGGCCAGTAGATTTTTATAAACCTAACCTAATAATGGCGAATTCTATTGGGAGATCAGGAGCACCCAAAAGCAATTTAAAGTGCTCTCTCCTGAGCAGGCGTGTTTCAGTGGTCGAATATGAGTAGGAGCACAATCACCCAGTGGTAGAGCAAGATCAGTTTCGCTGCTCCGAGAGCTGCCGGGAGCAGTCCGATCTGCTCCCGCTTGAAAAGCGGAGTAAGCACAGTACGGAGGAAGTCACATGACCTTTTACGTGATATCCTCTCTCTTTTGTGTTTTTTTTTGGGGGGGTTCTCGCGAATTGTCGCCGCTCGGTGAGCGCGGCCCGGAGAGGACGCCGATATCCATCGTGCATTTGAAACTTTGCGGAATAGGCAGCTGCCCTACGTGCATGAAGTGCTTTCTACCGCCACACATGCTTTGCCCGGCTTTGCTCACACATGCTTTTCCGCAGAGATTGCTGGGATGCTTAAAGCGAACTTTCACAACGAAATTCGCGCGGCAGGAAATCTTGGGCGGCAGGACGCCGTAAGTTCGTCGGACTGAGCTACATGGAGCGGCGACACAACGCGCGTCGCCGCGTCGCTGCTGGGTTGCTCTCAGTGACCTCCATGACCAGAATCAATGGCGCCGTTCCGTAAACACACCCAGTGAAGGAGCTTCCTACTTTGGTTCTACGTCATTGAACTATTCTGTGGGGAGCAGGGGCGTTTCTTCTATTCAAATATTCGTTCTCAGTTCTCAAAACCCCCAAAGGCAGTGGAAAAAACTAACTGCGCCGAGGAGATTCGAATCAGCGACTCCAAAAACAAATAGCCGGAATTTTAACCTCGACTCCACCCTGAGAAATGTCGGACATATGCCAAATACCGCCTCTTAATCTAAGCGCTCGATACATTCAGCCGGCTGTTTCTGTTTTTTTTTGTCGCATTCGCGAGGCCCTCATAGAGATACATCTGATCCTCACTCGCCGATCTTGCAGACGGGCCCCCTATTGCTACTACTACAAGCTACTACTACAAGTTTTGTAGCCAGATCACCTATTTTTATCTGATAAATGCTATCCTGCATGCCCATCTCGGCGAAACAAGCCACGACAGTCGAGTCGGGAACTTGTTTTTCCCTCTTTCCTCCCCTCCCTGCTCTCCGGGTGGGTGCCACATTCCAATGGCAGGTGCAGTGGCCCTCCTCCCAAGTGCTCCCAAGTGCTCCCAAGTGTTCTGGCTGCTACTGATTGCACGGCGCCACTGGTCCTGTTCTCTAAATGGAATTCGTCATAAGCACCCAGTCGGTGCTATCTGGCGGCAGTTAGCGTCACTAAATAAGCAACGCTTAAGAGTACAGCCACTTCGCGCACCCTGAAGTGTCTGGGGGCCATTTTGTTTCTGGCTTGCAGTGTTGCCATCTCTTCCAACGAAACCGCCGCCGGTTATTACGGGCGCATTACGACCGGCCGCTCTAGCGTCCACTCAGCAGAGAGAGAGAGAGAGAAGAGGTGCCCAAAAACAAAATGGCTGCGCCCTCATGTAAACAAATATCACGTGGTGCCGACCGACCAATGAAAATCCTGGCGGCCCATAACAATGAGAGAAAAGAGTGCCGATACTCTAAACGCCTTCATCTAGCGACGCTAGCGGCAGTGCCAACGGCCTGCGAAATTAATGGTTGCAGCTTGAGTTTTGTGCTTCTGCAGTCTTGCGATGGTCTTGTGGTAGCTGTCCATTTGAGCTTGGCTTCACTAGATTGTAACCCTGAGTTTCTTGGTCACAAACCTTTATCTATAGTAACGCACAAAAGTAGACACGACAACTTTAATAGATTTTGAGCATTAAAAATCAAATGTGTGCAATCCTGATAAACCATTGCTATGTAAGGTTTCTATATTCTATGATATGTCAGAAATTCATCATAGTGGCTGTCACTGCCAATGTAAACACCATCCCATAATTTGTAAATGCCAGAATATGTATTGGTCTTGCGTCTGCAGCGCGCCGGTTCTGTAGATTCGCGCGCAGCGCACGTATATAGGTTTCTACCGCGTGTGCGGGCGCTTTTCTTGCTCAAGACAGCCAAAGGGGGTTCGGTTTGCTCGACCAGTTCGCACGTACGGCTTGAAATGGCTTGCATTAGAGTGAACCTTGGAGTGGTTGGTAATTGCAGCAGCTGGCTGCTAGCACAAGCTAACCCAGCTTACTGATTTTTCCACGGTTCGAGTTTATTTCATCTGAACTCCAAATAAAAGCGTATCTTCATAAAGAGCTGCAAACATTGATGCTGCTAACCGGGTTCAGGTTCACACACGGTGCACAATACGCCTTTACGCCTTAAATACAGCCGGCGGCATTTGTGTTACAACAATAAAATACCAAAAGAGATAAGTTGTTGCAGGGTGGTACGAGCGCCACTAACGATACCCGTTATTACATTTATTACGTTATTATGTTATTATTATTATTATGTTATTATTTTTTTTTGCTGTGTTGCTGTTTTGCTTTCTGGGATCTCTGTAACTATTTTTATCTTATTGTTTCTTTCATATATACGGTTTTCTGTGTTGTGTTGTCTTGATTTTAGTTTGTTTTTATGAATGGTTGTATATGGTGTACCAGTACCAAGACCATAGGGTTGTTCCTGGGCACCAAAAATAAAGGTTGATTGATTGATTGATTGATTGATTATTATTATTAACGTAATACCCGTTATTACGTTAAATCTGAATAAAAGCGCCGTTATTCACGGCAATAAATGTCACCAGTAACGACGGGCGCGTTCGCTGGCACTCTAGTGTTTCAACCAACGGGGCAATGTTCCCACCATATTTTAAACTTCGGCTAAGAAAAAATACGGTCTACGCATTTCCCAAGCTCTCATTGTCAACGTGAAAACCAGCTAGGCCAATTTTCAATAAAGCTACGCAGCGCGCTCAACCTACCAACTACAATTTATGTAACAACGCATTTCCCAACACCGGCACTTCCAACAAATGTCTCACCTTTCTTCCCAGATGGTAGAACGATGCCGAGAAGATAGCAGCACTCGTGTTTCTGCGAGAGACAGGAGGTTACCTCGAAGCTGCCAGCGGCTGAAACGCACAAAATTGGCGGCTTCTGGCGGCTTCTGCCAGCATCACCCTGCCAGATTGGAATCTTCGATTTACATCTTGCACAAAAAATCTACAAAACATAGTCAAAAATATTCAACTTTTCGCATAAGTGGAACATTGCATCTTGCTTACAAACAAATTTTAATAGTGCAACAATGTGTGCTAAGTTAATTTTCAACCAATTTTTCTTAATATACACCACAGCTAGCAGTTATTTTAAACGATATTATCCCTCAGAACTTATTTGACCCAGTAACCACTATTTCCATAATTCATTCCTCTGTGCATTGGTGGTAACTTTTGATGTAAACAACTTCAAAGCTGAACTGTTCATAATGCTCTTAATATATGTATTGAATGAAGCAAAGGTACCGAGGCCCGTGAGGCATTTTTTGCCATTAGCCTCAGTGCCCTTTTGGGCACTGTCTAAGAGAATAAGAAAAAAGACGGGCTACAACCGGCGCAGAGAACCGCACATGCGTTAGCTTGACCTTGAACGCTCGAGCCCTGGCTTCAAGGTGGGAGGGACGATACCAGGTGTTTCCTTGTTATGTTCCTGGAGCAATACTCTAAGCTTAAAAAGGGTGACGCTGTTGTTATCCGACTTCCTGCCTCCAAAGAAAGAGTGGAGGGCAATGACCTATGCCCCACCTATTATGTTGTTCCTTGTGGAAAAGAGATGAGAAAGGGTAAAAAGGCGAAAGAAGCAACAGTGCCTTCTGTCCTTTCTCTGCTGGCTATCGAGTCAGCGGTCTTTTTTCACCGCCCTCTTTGCTGTGATGGAAGCGAATGTTGAGTTTGTTTTCTCTCCAGCCAGGATGAAGATCCAGGCCCTGGATGGTAGCCGTCGAGACCCGGGGATAAGGCTACGCCTGCTGTTGCGAAACCTGTAGAGGGGCTCGAGCCTGCCTACCAGCAGCGACCGCTGTTACGAGCACACTGGGAGAAGCGTCACCGACGGAGATTCCTGCAAAGTGGGTGACGTGCCTGCAGTGCAACTGGTAAGCACTTCAACAAGGAAGCGCTCAGGAGACCCCGAAAATGGTAAGCGCTGACCCAGGGTGATTTTGCTGCTTTCGCATGCTCTTGTGTTCTTTCGCTAAGAGCATTCAGTAGCTGCGAATGGTTTACGACGTAGGCTGACAATGTTCGTGGCATATTGCAAATTGTTTTACAACGAAATTATTTTTTCTTTTATCTCGCAGATTCTGCGAACCCTTCCAAGCGACGACGCCTTCTCTGTTCGACGAGCCCTTACCCTGCACGCAGAGAAGTTGAAGCCGAACAGCCGGAAGAACCTTCGAGCGACGATGAAGACGACGACAGCTACCCGGTCAACGGGGCTCCATTCCCAACATCCACAGATGACTACGGATTGCTGCAGGACGAACCTGTGACGGACCCGGACCTGTCATTTCTGGACTAGCAAACAGCTGCCTCATTGAACATATTTTACACCATGAAACTCCATTCAAGTTCATTAAGCTTCATTTGTGGTAGTATTTAAAGCGTAGGCCGTATTTGCAAATGTACCCCAACTCAAACGATGGAATTGAATAAACGAGTTACATAAGGCGTCGTTGTAAATTCTGAACTTTTAATTCCTGTAATAGGGTAAATGTACATCATTGTACGAAATAAAGTAAGATTGTGATACCTAAAAACAAAAATTCGCCAAGTTTAGCTATGGATAGGCAAATCAGGGGACTTTTATTACTGCACGGAATTATGCATACGCTGCGAAAAATTACATAACCAGATGGGAATGCTGTTTGGACTGCAGCGCTTTAACTAATAAATATACGAAACATAAAATATAAACTCTAACGCAACAAATCAAGCGCAGAACGTCTATTTAGGTGAGCCTCTATCCATACAAATCCGAAAGAAGCAATGCAAACTGCATTCTTTGCAATATTACAAAGGGTTGATACAAACAAACATTAAAACAAAACACATGTGTGATACTCTGAGTCCCCACGGGAACTAAAAAAATGTAATATCAAACTGAAAAACAAAAATGAAAGTAAAAATGAAAGTTAAAAAAATGAAAGTAAAATGAAAGTAAAAAAAAACTTTTCAAAGAAAACCACTTATAGCAACGGGGCAAAGTAAAGCTGCTTCACCAGAATGAGAACCGGGGGGTAGAGGGTAATAAAGTGCAGCTCTGCGATAAAAAATTCCCCGCATTTCCCCGAGGGGAAGAATGTGAAAGTGCGAATGCACGAGTTGAATTTGCGTGGTTCGGTAATGTTCGCGAAAGAGAGATCACACACACACACACACAACTACAAAGAAAGAAAGATGCATTTATTCACAGACACCTATTTATGTTGTCGTTGTACTTGATTGCTAGAGCCGATCTCAGCTTTGAAATTTCGTGTCAGTACTCCTTTAAGCGGGTGCATTAGCCCTTCTCACGCCCGATTCCTGACCAATCCCCCACGTGGGTATGTGCCATGTCAGCGGCCAGGCAGCGCGCGCCCATCTCCCCCCGTTGCCAAGGAAGACGAGGCGATTCCTGGCCAATCCCCATCTCCCCCCGTTGCCAAGGAAGACGAGGAGATTCCTGGCCAATCCCCCACGTAGGTATGCTATGCGGACATCGCCGGTGGACGCAGGTTCAGGGTCGCTTAAGAAGTGCATCGATCTTAAAACTGCTTTTTCACTAATACACGTTTAAAGCCCTTACACTAAAATGACAAGGGCAAACCACTGAAGGTATCAGCAGATATCGATATTGGGTTATGTGTTGTGCCTGAATATATTGATCAATTAATGTCACCTAGCCGTGACGTCGCAGAATGTAGCAGAAACCAATTCCTATTTAAAATGTATTGGGATAGTTTCGATAAAACAAGAGTTACAGCCGCTTTCTGTAACCATATTCCGTACCTCAATGGTCATGAATAGACAGCCGGTGGGAATTTTGTATAGTTTACAACTCCTCTTGGAACTAACCAGTCAGAACTTCAGATAGGAAATTTAGGAATCATGCCTATTTTCTCTGGAGTCCATATCAATCCTGTTTAACATATCAGTAGAACCTAACGCTCGGGGAGCCTTTTAAGCAGTAGTGTGTTGTGTCGATAGGTGCCTGTTTGGGCTTTATGGGCTTTTTAGCGTGTAAAAAATCTTTTTTGTGTGTTATATGCCTCGTTTGTTTTCGTGTCGCTGATCTGCAATAACTGCTCTTGCTTCATAAGCCCGCTACTGGGTGTTTATCGCAAACAGTTTGCGAGAAAAATCCGTGAGCCATCTCAAACATGGCGAGAAACACAAACCATTCTCTACCGCCCCCTCCTCAACCTCGCCCCATTGGCCGAGCTACCATAGGCCGCACGCAGCATACTCACCGACGTCACCCCTGTCCACACGAGCTGTTACCTTCTATGTCCTTCTGATGCGCTGTTTAAGCGGACCAACGGCAAGAACTTTTGCCGATGTGCCCAAGCCATTGCTATCTCAATAACAAACATTCAAAAAAGGAAGTCCGGGCACACCAAGGGTTTAAACGGACAGACAACCGATTTTTGTCGCGTATATGTTCTCTAGCTCGTATGAAAGCAAGCGTTTTATATAGCCCGGTAACCCCAAGCAATGTTTGAACAAATTGGGGGAAATAATTTTACTTTGGCAGCAAACTTCCTGAAATCGGAAGGGTGGCGGTTCGTAGTGTCGAAACTTGACACAATATGTGTCCCTGTCACGTGAACTGCAAACCTAGCAGCTACTGCAACTGCTGAAACGTTTATGTATTGAACACCTCTTAATACAAGTATTTGTGTTACAAGTATATGTATATGTATTTCTAAACCTTATTTTGAAAATTTTAAAAACACGCCGCCCACCGTGGCTGGGGCTCTCAGTGTGGCTAACTGAACCTCCATGCCCATAATCAACGGCAGCGTTCAGTAAACAGACCCAGTGAATGAGCTTTGACGATTCTGCCTGCGTCAGGGGCGTTTGTTCTGCCAATATATTTGATTTCTGTTTCCAATTACGCCAAAGGCAGCTTCAAAAAAAAACGTCGCGCCCGGGGAGAATCGAACTTCCCACCTCCATAACGTGCACACAGATTCTACCTATCGTCTATCCCAACAGATGGCGCATTCGTGCAAAATAGACCGTTGCATTAAAAACACACATAAAGGAACAGGAAAGCCTGCTATTCAAACTTTTTACTGGGGACAAGTATTTAAATATCGTTTTTCATATCGCATACCGACAAAAGTATGTTGCAGAGCTAGTCTCTGTCATGGTTGCCAGAATTATTTTGGGGAGGGACACGTACGGCTCGCGGATTTAACAATTTCGATTTAAAAAGTTCTAGGGCGTTATCAGCAAAACTGTTTCTCGTCAAGGTTCTTTAAGTGATGCCCTTTCATTTGGGATAGAGAATATATACTCGACAAAAATCGGTAGTCTGTCCCTTAAAAGTGACGCCACAAACACGTGCACTAGTGCCGCAAATCTCGGGTGTACCGCCGGCGGTCTCAGATGCAGCAGGAGTATGACCAAGAAGGATCGAGAAGCGGAGTTTACAGGAATGAGCACCTCGCAAATAACATTGCTTTAAATAAATGTTATTTCTCTCTCTCTCTCTCTCTCGGCACTGATCAAGTAGTCTAGTCGTGACGCAATGCGGGGTAACCTTCAAGGGCATTTGGAAACCTAGCAATAAGAGAACTAGTTGCAAAAAATCTTCCGTGATTTCTGATAGTATAAATGCCATTGGATGGTTACTGAAGGGTGTTATTCCAGCAGCTTCCCTACTCACCGGCTCCTGCAGAACAGAATGGCTCAGGAATTTGTGCGAAATTATTGCACTGCATGATATCCATCGGTGCTGTCAAGAGGGGACGAGGTCGTTCTGCTCTGTTTACGCGTAAATACCTGGGGTTTATTTTTTTGATCCGCAGTTGTGGCTTTATGCAGCCATTACCGATTGTGCCTCTTCCCCCAATCCCGTTTTTAACCCTAAAAAGTCGGCTGAGGGTGGTAAATTATTTCAGAAACACTCGCTTCTCTTAATAACAGCTTTTCAGTCGAAGAAGGCGTTGTAGCCCAAGCTCTTTTACACCACGCTACGCTTAAACGTGACTTGGCACATTCGTGTACTTATTTAAAACGTAAGCCGGAAGCACTTCCGCTGCTGAAAGTTTGGGAAGAGAGGGCTGACCACATTTTGGAGGTCCGAGATTGATCCGCCACCATCAATGAAGTACCGGTTGGGGACGGCCGTTCCTCGGTCACATCCTGCCATTCTGTATGAATTAAAGTGCCTGGACTCCCTGTGCTTTTCAAACTGCCGACAGCTCCGAGCAGCAAACATTTTGATATTTCAGATAGAATGACGTCCTATAGAGCATGCGGAAGTATAGGCACGCTCCCTTTTTTCGAGCACAATTATGGAATAAAGGAAGTACGATTTCAAGCTGCAAATCATTTAGGTCAGTCTGGTGTGTGATGGCTTTTAAGCCTTTCTTTCGTTGGCAAATCACCTTCCATTGCACTTAAATCAGTTTAAAATGAATACTTATGTGTGCTATTCTCACGAAGAAACTAAAATTGTTTTCCCCCATCACACGATTTGCATGCTGTTTTCCGTGGAAATACAATTTTGTTCTAACAAACGGTTCTGAAGTAAATACGAATTGAGCCTACATGTACCTAAACGACAGTATTTGATGCTTATATTTGCCGAAGTGCCCATTGTAGCCGCTTAAACCTTGATTTTTCATGCCTAAAGTGCCGGTCTAGATGATTTGAAACTGTCTCTCAAGGGAGCACGTGCGATTCTCGGCCAAAGCGACTGTGTACACGGACGCCATTAGGGTATAACTACACATCTGCCGCTGCGCTGGATAAACACCCGGCCGACAGCACCCAGAAAGCGAAATATTTCGCCGTAGGCACAGCGTGGGTTCCTGCAGAAGTTTTAGTTTTACACCCTTAGTTATCAAATGTGAGGACACGAGCCATGTAAGCCTCGGTGGTGGTTGGTGTGTCTGCATTTTTTTGCGGGAAGACCTCAGCTGTTAAACCCATACATTCTGAACGCAGGAGTTCCGAAACTGAGGCTTGCCGCCGCAAAATTGTTCTCTGTTTTGTTGCTTAGCCTGGGTTCAATACGAGCCACCCGTTTATTCACTCGGGAGGGAGTAGTTGCGTGCTCGTGAAAGTAGCAGTGTGCTATAAAAACAGTAGGAAGAGGCAATCATTTAATAAAAGAATTGTACCTTCGTATTTAAAAAGCGAAGCGTTTTATGCCTTATTTGTGCCCTCGTTTAGCAACGTGCACTCCAGGAACGCCAACTACAAACAGGTTTTTAGAAAAGAGCTTCAAACCCCTCAACAAAAAAACGGTTTTCGTGGTCAAATCTGGCCATGTGTTTCTCGGGTTACGAAGCTGACGTCTGCCCAATCGCACCATTTTGAAATGGTCGAGGCCCTTTTGATTTTGGACTTTAACTTTCACTCAGGTTGCGTGGAAGAGAGCTTCGCGTTTTAACCTTCTATATTTTGAGGACGTTTTCAAAAACAAAATGGAATTGAGAATAATCTTCTTGAACAATTTAATGGCCTGAGTGCGTAGTTGGTAAGTGCAACGCGGGCATGTCTTCTAAAGATTTTCAGGTCTAGTTTGACGAAATGGCCGGTATGGCTTAAAGACAGACACGAATGGAGGAAGTACTGGGTCGCCCGGTGGGTGGGTCAACTGGAACTTATTCAATGGCGCTCCCTCAATGAGGTAATCGGGATCTCCTCTTCGATCAGCAGCGGTAGCATGATTTCTACTACCAGGAGCGTCATCTTGGGTGAAAAGCCTGGGCAAAAGAGAAGTAGGGACAGCTTGCAGGGACAAGGAACATCTGTTGATGTCAAGACAAGTGATCAGAAAATTTATTTGCGGTTGTTGAAAACTTAGCTGTTCCAATGGACTGCTTGACAATTATGCAAATTAATTTGCTTATTGAGAAGAAGTAACCCGCTGAAGCAATGAGCACACGAGTGCTAAAGAAACCGATAGCGTTGGACGTCCACCCACGAAAGAATAGCGGACGTCGTGGTCTATCTCAGTTAAAGGCGCCATGGTCACGTGATTTCGACGTAGTTCGAGACCCACAAAGGAAAAAATACTGTGGTTGATTCCTCTGTAATAAGAATCGGTAAAGTATGAAAGCAAAATGTGCAACGAAATGTGCACTGAAAGGAGCATGATTTGCGGGATGCCGGCTGTCTTGTTGGTGTGCTTGGCGAGCGACGCCCTGCTAGCGGGTCGCTTCAGGAAAGGTGCGACCTCTTCGGTCACTCCGTCAGGGCAGCGATACTGACGACGCGGCTGTGGAGGTACCTGCCCCTGACATGTCGATTCTTGCTCCTAAAGGACAGGCAGGTGCAAGCGGGGCAACCAACGCATCTTCAGATCGCTTGGTGGCACTGAACATGTCATTTTTAACTTTCGTTTCTGATTGTGTGTGGTGTGCGGTGTTTGTTTTGTCGGGAGAAAGTTGTTTTTTCAAGCAGCATATACTATGCCCTGACGCGGCATTGTTTCCTGTAGAGAAGGTTTTTGTCCTTTTGTGTGTAACATGGTCGTGTGTGGATAACAGAGAAAGTTGCTTTGCTTTCAACCTCAATATACAATGTCTTAACACGGTGTTGCTTTCTCTGGGATAGCCAGTGACTGCTGTTTTGATGGGTCGTGAGGCCTTGTTGTGATTATAGAGACCGGTCAAGACGATCAAGATTCTCTTCAGAAAATTTTGTTAATTACACTGTAACTGTCTTTCTGCTGTGAAGCAAAGAATGATGATACATGTACCACAAACAAAAAAAATAATCAGCGTACTGTCGACTCTTCCGGACACATTTAGTTCAGTCCTGTGAAGAGTTATAGTATGATATAACACAACCATTGCACGGTGACTTTATTTGGCAATCTCTTACAGATAATTTTACTTAAGAGAACACGATATGCAAGTTTGCATCTCCACTTTTGATGTAAAAAAATAAACATGCCTAAAATGTTGGAGGCTGTCTCTTAACGCAGAGTTCACCGTCATGGTTCACTCTGACATTCTCATGATAAGTGGAAAAATGGTCACAAAAGTTTTATTTAGCCCACCATTGCCTGTATTCTAGTACTCAGTGCTTTGATGACTGCTTGCTTAGGTTTGTGAAGAGTGATATGGCGATTTTTTTATCATGTAGGACACCTGCTTGTCAAAAAAATATGATATGACAACAGCAGCATCTAAAAAGGTGTATTGAATTTTTCCTCAATAAATCAGTGTGTGATAAATTATGTTGAACTGTTTCCTTTTTCTCTGCATGCAGCAGCACCGTCCAAGAGTAACCAACACGGGAAAAAATAATCTTAACAAAATCAACTATAGTCTTTCTGTAGTGGTGGTACACAGTCTTATTTAAAGTGCACAGAAACCAATGCCATCTTCATTGCAAAAATGAAGAAGGGCACCTTGATGTTTGTCATGCAATGCTAAAATTGCTTTCTCTACTCGAGCTTGTTAAAGTAGTCATAGTTGGCACTTATTCTTGTTCAGGGCCACAGTACTGCTTGTTCCTTCAGGGCCTTCCCCGTCCAGCAGCTCTCCAGATCCAGTGTGTCTGAAAATGTGTTCATTATGAGCTTAACCACCAAAAAACTACAAAGGGTTGAAAATTTTTTCTCTATCTTAGTTAACAAAACGTATTGCGATATGCTACACCTATTTACCCTCAAGGATAGAGTCATTAAATGGGGAAGTGGAACTACAAAATATTCTAACGTAAGGATACAGCGCAGGGGCTCAAATACAAAAATTACACCTCATTGCACATTTGTGCCTGTGCTTGTAGAAACAAGTGGTTATCGCGGATGAAACAATACCTGCGGAAAGGCGGTTTGATTCTCGGAATGTTTTAAGAAAAAATCTTAGCATACTTCATGTTGCATGATTAAACACCAAATTTGTGGCTGTGGTCAATGTGACGTGATACATGCTGAGACTGTTAGACCAGTTCGTCACGCAGAACAGCATGTTATTATAGCTCATGAAACAAAGCTAGGCGGGAAACGTATACTCGGGACGCTAAAGATTGGAGGTCAGTACTATTTTTCATTCCCGTTGCACTTGCATCACTGCTTTCTAAAACAAAATTAAAACGAGCTCGCCATGATATCGCCGCGAACCATAGATGGGTTTATTTGTTGTTTGATTTAGATGCGACGCATCTCTTTAACTCGCCTTGTCCCTCTATGCATGCATCCGGGGTCTATCCGCACGCCACTCCCCGATTCTCCTCGCCACGCCAGCTGCGCGGTAACGCCGCTCTCACCGCAGCGCCATCTTACGTTAGCGTTCGCTCCCCTCGCCATGCCAGCTGTGCGTCAGCGCGCGTTAGTGTTCGGTTAACACATGCGCATGCGCTACGCTCTCTCATTCCCCTCACCATTAACGCGCTGTACATATAAACGCGATAACTGCGCCGCTCCGCTCAGTCGCTCCGCCCCCACCGCTCTGATGACCACCGATGATTTGAATGGAGACTAACAGGTTTGCTACCGCGATGGTCGGCGCAACCATAACAAGCACCGCCCAGATGCGTCGCATCACCCCATGGTTTCCCCCCGCCGTAAAGATGTCAATTTTTACTGCCCGGCCACGCCTGGCTCTGTTATCTGTCCGCGAAGCGCGTCTTCCGTTCTTTATTTTTATGCCGCACGGGCTATCTCATTCAGGTAAGCAGACTTTTTTGCCCTGAGGCCACTAGCCCAGAAAAATTCCCGCGCCTTCCCGCGAGGGGAACACGAGTAAATGCAGAGCATTGGGGCCTCAGTACTGGGTGAAGGCAGTGTTGCTTCCATCGCTTCTTCCGTGATGCTGGAGTAGCAGACACGAGTAAACGTGGGAGCGAGCGTCAACCAAGGATGGAAGGAGCAACGCAGTGACTGAAGCACGAGCGACCGCTAGCCGCTTTATATTTGCAGCGCGCGCAGTAGGGGGAGAGCAGTACGGGGGGAAGAGCGCGCATGCGCAAGCAGGCCGCGCACTTCCACGCCCCACCGCGCTGCTATCAGGCGCCTGTTACGCCGAGACCGCAACGGAGCGAACGGGCTGACTACGACTCATGAGCGCTCGCCAGCTGCTGTTGAGAGAGAGGAGGGAAGGAGGGGAGGTGCACCTGCTGCGGACGCGGAGCTGTGGACGCCCTCCGACGCAGGAAGAGGCGAGGCTAAGAAATTCTCTGCATTTAAAATCTCTGATTTACAATGCCCTGGATTTAAATGGATGGTTCGAGAAACACATGAGCCGAAAGATAAAAGCGTGCAGAGCAGACGCTGCGGCATTCAATTCGACAACACTCGCCTGCGCAAGTCACTTTGTTGACCGCTGCTTCGCCGCTTCTGTATTCTTTCGAGTTGTTAGGGGAGCACAAGTTCGCTATAATAAACTTGTTTCTCCTTCAAAACAACTGCGTCATTCTTGGCTTCGTGACTATATAAGTACGCAATCTGATCGTGCGCAAAACACGCCCTCATACGTTTTGAAAAACGGTTTATTTCACTGCACAAGCGAGAGTGGCCGAAGAATGACATGGCGTTCGAAAATCGATGAAAATATCGTACTCACGTCACAGTCCTCTTATATATAACTGCCGGGCAACAGTTTTTTTTCCCGCTCGGGAGTGGGTGCTGAAGTCTCTAAAAACGATGGAATGGTCCTCTACAAGCTGCACGAGAAAGTGCACTGCCGTTTACGTCGCTCTTCGTCCCAAGAGAACGCTCTTGTGGGACGACATCTTTTTGCCGCAACTGTACTGAGCGTTCAAATATCACTCCTTTAAAAATAGCTGTACCGCGCGCGGCGCTCCCTGGCGCCTCCTAACGACGCAAAGTAAAAAAATAAATGCGTGTAAACCTGTTCAACTAGCATTACCAGAAACAACACCGCCCGTGAAAATACACAAACAGAAAAGGCTCTGTTATGTCTAAACTATTTTATTAATTTCGCTCTAGCAGCATTTGAAAGTTAGAAGATTGTCCCCGAAGGCGCTTGACACGTACTTCCGGCACATGACGTGCTACCCGCGCTCTCCGAGGGCGGGGCGGTGGAGATTTTTTGCGTCATTTTGACGTCACGATCTACCAAAGCGCTACGGATAGGCATCGGATAGCAGAATACGGCCCCAGGTAACGGCGGCCAGAATTTCTGGTTTCCCTCTTGGTAGAGCCCCTTGGGTGAATTCAAGCGAC
This sequence comes from Haemaphysalis longicornis, assembly GCF_048455015.1. NCBI lineage: Eukaryota > Metazoa > Arthropoda > Arachnida > Ixodida > Ixodidae > Haemaphysalis > Haemaphysalis longicornis. The sequence continues at coordinate 164,366,801 of NW_027526422.1, forward strand.
GTCACATGGGCATTTGGTGTGGGTGTCGTTTAAAGCTTTCTTTCCAATCACCTCCACAGCATGGATTGGAGCCGACATTTTTTAAAGTGGAACGCTGAGGCAGCGGCGGCAATGGTCAGAAAAATGGTCCCTCGCGCGAGCCCTTCAACTGCACTGGGCTATCAGAGCCTGTCATGGATGCACCAACCTGTGTGCCCTATATAGCCTTTTCCACACATTAGAGGCGCTTCGCACGCAACACCAAGTTTGCAACCAACAAACTGTGTGGCATGCCTTTAAGCGCAGCGGATGCTCTTTTTCTTGCTGTTCCCAGCGGAACACATTAGTGCTAGTTTTTTGGGGCGGAAAACACGACGTCGACAAACCACTTCCCAGCCACCTGTTTAAGGCGGTGGGTAAAATTGTGCACGTATGCGACGACCACAGGCCTCCTTTCTCTTGCTTTCAGAACTTCCTTTCAGCGCGCACACCACATCATTGGAGCGTCTGCTCGTGTTCTGCCATGTTCCGCGTCATCGGCTAATGGGGTCTGGCTATGCACCTCGAATCCTCGACTCTTGTATGAACAAACCCAATAAACATCACAAAGGTGGATTTTCACCGGAAATTCAATCGAGGTTGTAGTGCCCGTGCTCACATCAAGCTCTCAATTTGTTTCTGATAAACATTGCGCATCCATTCGTGAGGCCTCAATTTCACATCGACAAAAAAATTTCAACAACGCCAGAACTCAGACGACACCAACTGGCAGTCATTTTGTAAGGGTGCGTACAGGGGGAAGGAGTAGAGCATGAAGATGAGAAGGAGTGGGAGTTTTCCAACTCCCGTTCGGAGAAACGTTGTATTCAGTGCGTTTTAGGGAGAGGTACAATCGTGGTAAATGCGCTAATTTACGAAGGCCCGTGGCCTCCGGTGTAAACTTTTTCAGTGTTTCTGCCATCCTACTACCGGAATTGGGAGTAGGCGACCTTCCGTTAGAAGTTTAAAAGACCTACTTCTGCCAAAAAAACTCCCATTCAGGCTAATTTGTGTTCTGTGTGGAGCAATGATAACATGTTTACTCCCGTTTATAGCGTAAATAAAGCTGTTTCCTCTTTCGACCAATAACTATCGAACAATGACTATTTATTAACTACGCAGCCGTTTATGCATTTCTTCTGCAGTTTAAACGCATTACATATATAGTGCTCATCAGCGATTTTTCATCCCTTCCCTTAAGATTTTTTTTTGTTAAAGGAGTAGTGACACGATATTTCAAATCTGAGATAACTATGCGTAATGCTTCCTTTTCATTGGTAGATATCTCCCAGCATTTTTCAACAGTACCGGTCAGTATAACATATTTTAAATCAATTTTAATCTCTGCCAAAACAAGAAAGGCCAGGGCGGGCCACCATGACATTATTTGCTACTTGCCGAAAACTGCTGACGACGAGGCTCCCGTGACGTCGCCGACGCGCTGGCGGCGGTTGGCTCACGCTGCTACACCGTGTGTACACGTCATGGTTTTAGGACTAACGTCATGCTGCCCGGGCCCGCACGGATGGTGAAGATGTTGGCCGGGCTAGAGCAGCGGCACGCCTTTTTAGCCTGGCCGTGCCAGACACATAGAGTTTATTACAATATATACTAGAGAGAACTCTGGCTTTAGCGTCTATGCGGCTCACATGAAGGCTGTCTGTGTCGTCATGGACCGCCATTACATCATGCACTCACCTTAGTTTCAGCATTGGCTTGAATTGAAACATTTGAGTTAACGTAAGTATATATTGAAAGTGCCACAAAAACGCTAAAAATAGTGTTCAATTATAGAAGTGACCAATAAAACTGGCTGTAATAAATATAAGGAAAAAGAAAGTAAAGCGTATTTTTGCCGGAACAAATTCTGCATTCTATTCTGAAGGCAACCTGGTAGTTAGGAACAATGTTAACATTTGGGGGGTAAACTCATTCGAGACTCTTCTTTTATTATTTTATCATTATTTCACGTAATAAGTACTTTGAAGATTTTGTAGTTTTTTTTTTTGAGCGTGCCTATGAAAACATCGGCTTCGTGGTGAACCGGTGCACCAACCGTCAGCTACAGTTTAACAAAACTTGCCGCTGAACATGTTGGTTTATACTTGACGAAAACAGAAAACGTGGCTTTAAACAGTCATGGACGAGGACAAGACAGAACGGATACAGGCGCCCGTATCTGCCGCATGTTGTCTTCTTCGAAGTACGTTTGTTTCTATTTTTCGTAAGCTACAAATTTTGCGGCGGCATATTACCTGCTCAGTCATACGTCTTTCGACTGCGGCTTGACCAACGTGAGGTAAGCTCACGCACTGCCTGCTGTTTAACCGACGACGGCTACCACAGATCAGGGAGGATTTCGGCTTCCGCGTTGCTCGTAGACGTAATAATGCACAGTGGAGAAAGCAAATCCCCAAAACCGGTTAAAAATACAACTGTCATTCCGAACCCCAAGCCAAAACCGGGTTCATCCCATACACCCCCACGACGACATTGCTTACCAGGCACAGTTTCCTCTCCAGTACACATACTTTTTTACAAAAACTTTATGTCCAGACCGGCAGCGATGCAAAAAGAATGGTGGCGTCAAATTCTACTCCCGTCATGGCGGCCGCTCGGCGTTCGTTTTGTCAAAACCGAAACTGACACAAATAAAGGACGTCCTAAATGATCATTCACGCTGTGATCGACCGTCTAACGTGCCATTCTATGATTAGTTGGTTAATCCGCACCCATAGCAGCGAAAAAAACGTAACGCGAACATTTCGTGTTAGTACTCCTTTAATGGCGTAAATGACACGGGTTAAATTCACATTTTATTTTTAGATGATATTATTTTTCTTCATTTATTTGCACTTTTTTACAAAATTGTTTCGCAAAAGTCACTTGATTGATTGATTGTAGGATTTAACGCGCCGACGCACCGCAGGCGATGAGGCGCGCCGTAGTGGAGGGCTCCGGGTTAATTTTGACCACCTGGGGATCTTTAACGTGCGCCGAAATCTCTAACACAAGGGCGTTTTTGCTTTTCGCCTCCATCAGAAAAGCGGCCGCCACAGGCCGGGAATCGAACCCGCGACCTCGTGCTCAGCAGCGCAACGCCTTAGCCACTGAGCCACCGTGGCGGGTTCGCAGAAGTCACGTATCACCAGCACTGTGAGAGCTATAAATCTGCCACGTTCGCGAGTTATCCCCAATCCTGCATGTAGAGGGTGTCGTAAACTTGGTTTTTTGTCAATAGTTACAGTGTTACACTAGTTTGTAAGGGTGGTTCAAAATGGCGTGAGGGTGGCACCTCAAAATTTGGCCATTGTTGATGATTTTATTGTACTTCCACTTATTGTGTTGAAATTTCTATCGACAAATATTCAATGTTTGATTGATTGTAGGATTTAACGTGCCGACGCAACGCAGGCGATGAGGCGCGCAATAGTGGAGGGCTCCGGAACAATGTTGACCGCTTGGGGATCTTTAACGTGCGCCGACACCTCGTACCCGCGGATTTTTGCTTTCCGCCTCCATCAGAAAAGCGGCCGCCCACGCCGGGAATCGAACTCGCGTTCTCATGTTCAGCAGAACAATGCCTTAGCCACCATGGCGGATAAATAACAAAGATTTACACTCATTACAATTCGCTAACTTCGCTATGATGCATTCATTGGAAATACAGGACGTCACCCTGGTGGAGCTTTTTTTTTGTACTTGGAAAAGAATGTTAATGCATATTTAAGGGCAGGCCGCCCCATGTCTTCAAATTTCTTCACGAAAGTGCTCTGGGTTCTGGCAACGGGGCTAGTGCACTGCTACTTGAGCTGCACAGGCAGCGCCTCCTGGCAGCCGCGGGGGCATATTTTGCTCGTAGGAGGCCTGCGCGGTCAGCCGCCCCCAGCGGCGGAGGTATCAGATAACGGCGCTTTACGGGCGAAAAATAAGCAATTCTGCGTACTTTAATGTTTGCCGATGGCTCAGTAGTTACAAAAACAAGTCTGGATCATCGCCGAAAAATAAAGTATGTTGATTTTTATGCGAACGTTATTAACGAGGGCGCAGGCAGCGCTCCGAGAAGCCGTCTGATCACCTCAACGCTTGGTTCCAACATTTCTTCGTCAACAGCGTCTGTCAGAGCGTATGTTGGCTCTACATTTTTTTGGCTGCCCTCGTACGCAGGAACGTCACCAAAACCGAATTTCACATAACGAAATTGTCGGGGCACCTTTTTCTGGTGACGTGTGCCCTAATTTCGATGATCGACAGTTTCAATAGCGCTCGTCGTGGTAATATATAAATAAGCGTTTTATTTGCTGCTGTGTGTCCTGCGTCGGACGCACAGATGGCTTATCCCACGCATGCGGCAACTTCGTGGCCAATTTCTGCCCGGCTGTCGTGGCTACTCATGTAAAATCGCCGTCGCCGTGTGTTAGCCCCAGCCGCGGCGGACAGCCTTCCAGCAGCTTCCTCGAAAAAAAAAGAAAAGAAAAGGCGCTTTGGGTTTGCCGACGAGCACAGAAACGAAGCAAGGCATTATGTAGGTGAAATATCAACAAAATTCGAGAAATTTAGAGAATTGTACGTGGGTATAGATTCCTATGCCGCTTCTGTTCATCTTAGGGCTTTTAATTACAGCCAGATTGGTGCTCTTCTGAGTTTTCGTGTTTTTGAGTGCTTTTCTAGTTTGTGTTATTATGGAATCAATAACTCTTTCGGGACCGCCGGAAAAAGTGATGAAAAAGGGGGTCTCGGTACAAATTTTTATTACATAAAGCAAAGGCACCATCCTGCCTTAGCATATACCAAAATGCAGCTAATTATATGTTCTTTGACATAGAATACCAAGTTTTACTTCAACACTGACGATAAAAGCATGAAAAAATCTGAAAATAACAATTTCGTAAAAAAACTACAGAAAAAGATAAAAAAAATCGTAAATATAAAAACATTAACACAGAATAACATTATTTCAGGATATACAAAATCTAAAACAATGCTTTGTTTCTTCATCGCGAATGTTTGATGTGGCTAGATCTAACTGGTTTATTGTTTTGTGTGTGATCTCTTTGGCACTAGGGCCATGGCTACATCGACGCCCAGGTACACGCCGGGCTCTTGTCTCGGCGAAAACTTGATCAGTTTCTGCGCTGGTGGCAGGATATCACCAGCATAGGTAGTTAACACCCTAGCGAACAAATATAAACCAGCCAGAACATATTTCGAGCGCACATATCTACTCCAGAGCCAATTAAACGGAAACCAACACCCACCTTCGAGTGCGATTTGATGTACCAGGCTGATCGACACCGGAATCCTCACTCGAGCTGAAATCCGATCTCTAAAGCCGCATTCCGACTCTTCACTGCCACTCTCATTGTTAAAATGCCGAGTAGAAGGCGAAGATATGCGAGACGAGATGAGGCGGATTTCTTATCGCGCTCGCGTGAGTATGACGCCATGTTTGTTTACATTCGAAACCACTGCCCGTCAGAATAAAATATCTGATGCGTTGCCGCCTGGCGATAAAAAAAAGAAACTTCACAAAAGAGAAAACTCCAGTTTTCAAACTATCTCCTAGATGTCGCTAGGTGTTCCATCGAGCGAAAATTTGTATTCTGGAGGCTTATTAATTTTTTGTTTTCATCGGGTTGTATTTCCGGGTTCTTTGCAATTTTGTTTTATTATTCGCGTGATTGTTTTGCAGTAGACTTCTCGATATAGGAAGCTGATTTTTATTCAATTTTCCTGTATGTATTTTACTTCACTCGACAAATGGTCTACAGTTACAATATTACGACGCGTTAACTTCGATCTCCCATTGGGCGTTATAGTGCGAATGCCAGGCATTACACAGATTGGGGTCTGGGGTATTAGCAAAAAACGCTGACGGATTAAAATTTATATTCCACATTTTTTCCTTACACCCAGCCGTACTTGCATTTTTAACTATTCATTTGAATCACACCATGTTCCGGGGTTTTATAGAAGGTCCTGTTTCGGTCTGAATTTCTGCGTTGATGCCCGAGACATGGTTGCTGGTGTCAAGTCTTTTTTTTCCCCCGCAAGTCACGTAGCCTTTTTTTAAAGTATTTCTCAGGCCTTCCTATTTATTCGAAGCCGCAGAACAGTTCACGCACGGCTTGCTTCGCATAGTCACGCTGGCCCTGCGCACAGGATACGCGGAGCGGCGAAGCGCGGTACGAGCAAAAGACGCGGTACGGATCGACAGGGGGCGCCGCTGGTTCGAATGCAGTGGCACCACCATTAAAGGGCACTAGGCCTATAGCCAACAGGTCACGGGACAAATAAATCGAAGCAAAATGGAGAGACGAGCTAGTTGGTTCGCAATTTCCATGAGTGAAACTTAAGCGCAAAATTTTTCACAGGGACGAGAAAGGGAACGACACAGGCGCTTACTATCAACTGAAAGTTTTAATGAAAACGAAACACATTTATACCAACCCCAGACTAAACAACCCAGCACGTGTGCCCTTCGCACATGCGTACGGCCGTACAAGAGAACCGCCCCATTCCCTTCCCTTTTCTTTCCCTCATGCTCTACCCCCTCTCCTTGAGAAGTTGCACTTCTTTATCTAAAATACTCAGTGACGGGTGACTTATGCAATCGGGACCCTTAATCCGGATATGGAAGGCTTCTGCAAGTTCCCTGGTGGCACGGTCTCTGTGCTTAAAAACCACTACCGTGTCCGTGAAGAGTGGCTGACAACGTGGTTGAAAACCGCATTTTGAACAGTGCTGCGCCAGGTGAGTGTAGGGCTTTCCTTTCAAAGAGGAATGATGCTCCCTCAGGCGTACATTGAGACAGCGGCCGGTCTGGCCGACGTACACCCGGCCACATGACATGGGAATGCAGTACACAACATTGGTTATGCAACGAACAAATTGGAGCCCATATTTTATCAAACAACCTCGTGGGGGGGAATCGCCACGGGAATCGAGCCTGTTGCTCACCATGGCGCATAAACTGCCTTTCTAAACAGCATTAATCTCTTCCTTCCAGTTATCCGCTTTTTCTCCGTGCACCCGTTTTTCACGGAATGCGGTACGGGTGAAAATACAAAGCCTTTGATTGATTGATTGATATTTATTTGTTATATTATGGCAGAGGAAACTAAACGAGATTGCGTTAACAAACAGGTCGATAACAACGAAGTCAGCAACAGCAGAAAGGACACAGGAATCCGACACCTGCTGCCCAAGGTCACTTTCATTGCTCATTCCAAGGACGGAGATAGCACATTTCAACCCAATGCACACCTGGCCTTGAAAAGGGGCACCCCTTAGTCACTTTTCTTATCTCATCCGGTCATGCACGTGCCAGAACCTCTCTCCCTCTTTTTCTCTCAGTGGAAAGGGTGCGAGAAGGGTGGGAGCACGTGTCAGAGCAGAGACGCTGCCTTCAGTCTGCTCTGAGCTTCGCATCGAGTAGGCTGTGTGTCGCTTCACCCCGCGCTGGTTGAGTATACGTCTGTGTCGTTCCCAGTCATGGAAGCAAATGTTTACGCCATTATCTTTGCAGCCAGGAAGAAAATCGCGGTCCTGGATAAGAGGCGTCGGAAGAGCAGGCGGAACCCGGGGCTTCTGCGGCGCCTGCAGCTGGAGAACCTGATCGTGCACTGCTTCATGTCCCGCAGGAGACAGCGTGCAAACGCGCGTTCTGACAGCCGCCGGGACGAGCCCAGTGACGAGAATGACGAGCCTGCCCTCCCGCTCAATGATATTCCGAAGCGGAAACGTTCCGGAGACCACGCCGACGGTATGTGCTAAAACCCACCTCTTCTATTCTCTAGTGTATGTATTAGGGTCTCTTTCTTATGCTCTTTAATGCCGGCAACTCTTTTGTGCTGCCCTTTACGTATGGGATACGCTCATACTATGTATTCTCCTTATTTGAGTGACCAGCTTCACTATGCTCGTGCAAAGATTTGGGACCTTTCCAATTAGCCTGGGAAAGGTTCGGACGGGGACAATACTTCTACCTTCATGGTGATATTTTCTCTACATCTCTTCTAGACGATGAGTACCTTATGTCCAACACAACAGCTTAGCAAGTACAGTTTGATCGCTTTGAGTTAGTCTTTTCAAATTCCTTGTAAACTAGTTTTATTCATTTGTTTTTTTTCCCTACATTCTCCATGCGCAGACGACCAGGGACCATCCAAGCGGCCACGACTGCTTTGTCCGCCTGATGCAGACCCTGCCGACAAAGACACTCCCGCAGCCCGCGAGAACTTCGAACAGAACGTTCCTGCCGCGGAACCTGTGGACGACCAGCATCCTGTCGGAGGATGTGCCTGCGCAGATTCCGATTTCGCTGACTTGGGAGAGGAGGCGGTCCTGCCCCCTATTTTCGATTTCCTAAATGACTAGAACACCCGCGGCACCAAGAGTTGTTCTTTTGTACAAATGGTAGTTCCATATGCGGTTGGTGTGCCCCACGCTGTAGCCGGGCTACAACGGCCAATCTTGATAGCTGCGGCTTTAATGCCACTTGAGACTGTTTAGAAACAACAGCAGCACTTTTGTTTTAGAAATATTCTTCTGTATTACCATTGCTTCTTCTGTACCCCAAAAAAATGACCGTTTACAAAATGTATGTACACGATAATTGTCTTCCGCAAAATACACACACTTAGTCTTCGTAGCCCTTATTATGCATCAAAATTTATTAAAATAAACCAGAAATATCAACAGGGTGTAATTACTTAACTGGCCCACAAGATTAACGCAAATTATTAAAACATTCAAACAAGAAGACAAAATCATTCTAGCATATCAATAACAACCAAACACAGGTGATGCTAGCAAACTTGCTCTTTATAATACGGCATGTGGTCGACGGACGTAAAACAAAAGAACAGAAGTTGCTTAATAACATTGGTTCCTCTCTTCCGTCGCCTTCATACAATTCGGACCTAATAAAAACCTCTAAACACAAATAAACCACAAGAAAAAAGTAGAAAAATTGGGCAGCTCTGTACCGCATTTTACGGCGCCAAGTGTGCAGGCTACAAAGGCCACCGTAGATATGTTGCAGTAGTGCCGCAATTAAATATTTGTTGGCAAATAAAACACATTTTTGGAGTAATTGCGACCAAAGAAATAGTATGACCCAACAAAAACAAAAGGCTGGCCACATTCTCACACAATTAAGATACAATAAACCAGAAACTTCTTCCAAAGCACCAACTTCGTTACGCATGGATGCGCATAAACATTCCGCACTGTGTGTGTGGGCATACTTATCGGTTCCAGGATTGTGGAAGCACATTACTCATCTGAAAGTTGTAAACCTAACGATAAAATCAAGGAATCCCCCAGGCTTATGTACTCCATCGGGCTGTGATGCCGGCGCCTACCCCCTTCATGCATGCAGGTCGGGTCGCAGCCAATAAAAACTTTACACTGCCACATTACGGCGTCGCAACGATTTTGGGCGAAGAATTGACGGAGTGCTTTCGCAACGAGAAACCAAAAAGCAGTCAAAATGTATTCTCCATGGCGCATAAACGGTATGGTTCAATATATACATGGTGCGGAGGATGGCCTGAAATTTTGGTAGGAGCAGCAAAAGTGTGGCAAACTCTGCAGCGATCATTAATGTTTCACAACCGCTACGGATGTAGACTATTGGCGTACGCTTCCTCTTACATTACTTATGCCTTTTTGTGGCTGCCCTCGTACGCAGGAACGTCACCAAAACCGAATTTCCCATAACGAAATTGTCGAGGCACCTTTTTCGGGTGACGTGTACACTAATTTCGATGTTCTACACTTTCAATAGCGCTCGTCGTGGTAATATATAAATAAGCGTTTTATTTGCTGCTGTGTGTCCTGCGTCGGACGCACAGATGGCTTATCCCACGCATGCGGCAACTTCGTGGCCAATTTCTGCCCGGCTGTCGTGGCTACTCATGTAAAATCGCCGTCGCTGTGTGTTAGCCCCAGCCGCGGCGGACAGCCTTCGAGCAGCTTCTTCGAAAAAACAAACGAAAAGAAAAGGCGCTTTGGGTTTGCCGACGAGCACAGAAACGAAGCAAGGCATTATGTAGGTGAAATATCAACAAAATTTGAGAAATTTAGAGAACTGTAGGTGGGTATAGATTCCTATGCCGTTTCTGTTCATCTTAGGGCTTTTAATAACAGCCAGATTGGTGCTTTTTTGAATTTTCGTGTTTTTGATTGCTTTTATAGTTTGTGTTATTTTGGAATCAATAAACAGGTGACTGCCGTGAATTGGTTTTCTTTTTTTTCCATTAGTTAATTTCTAGCTATATTGGTATTTTAGTTTTTCTTATACAAATAACATACATTCACGCTATTATACAACAAATGTTTTAATAGTTGTGCATTTGGCGCGAATGGGAGGCGTTCGGGATTCGGTGCGTATTAATATTTTTTTGTGTTCATCGGGTTGTATTTCCGGGTTCTTTGTATTTTTTTTATTATTCGCGTGATTGTGTGGCGGTAGACTTCTCGATATAGGAAGTTGATTTTTATTCATTTTTCCTGTATGTATTTTAACTTCACTCGACAAGTGGTTTACAGTTACACTATTACGACGCGTTAACTTCGATCTCCCATTGGGCGTTATTGTGCGAATGCCAGGCATTACACAGATTGGGGTCTGGGGTATTAGCAAAAAACGCTGACCGATTAAAATTTATATTCCACATTTTTTCCTTGCACCCAGCCGCACTTGCATTTTTAACTATTCATTTGAATCACACCATGTTCCGGGGTTGTATAGAAGGTCCTGTTTCGGTCTGAATTTCTGCGTTGATGCCCGAGACATGGTTGCTGGTGTCAAGTCTTTTTTTTTCCCCCGCAAGTCACGTAGCCTTTTTTTAAAGTATTTCTCAGGCCTTCCTATTTATTCTAAGCCGCATAACAGTTCACGCACGGCTTGCTTCGCATAGTCACGCTGGCCCTGCGCACGGGATACGCGGAGCGGCGAAGCGCGGTACGAGCAAAAGACGCGGTACGGATCGACAGGGGGCGCCGCTGGTTCGAATGCAGTGGCGCCACCATTAAAGGGCACTAGGCCTATAGTCAACAGGTCACGGGACAAATAAATCGAAGCAAAATGGAGAGACGAGCTAGTTGGTTCGCAATTTCCATGAGTGAAACTTAAGCGCAAAATTTTTCACAGGGACGAGAAAGGGAACGACACAGGCGCTTACTATCAACTGAAAGTTTTAATGAAAACGAAACACATTTATACCAACCCCAGACTAAACAACCCAGCACGTGTGCCCTTCGCACATGCGTACGGCCGTACAAGAGAACCGCCCCATTCCCTTCCCTTTTCTTTCCCTCATGCTCTACCCCCTCTCCTTGAGAAGTTGCACTTCTTTATCTAAAATACTCAGTGACGGGTGACTTATGCAATCGGGACCCTTCATCCGGATATGGAAGGCTTCTGCAAGTTCCCTGTTGGTACGGTCTCTGTGCTTAAAAACCACTACCGTGTCCGTGAAGAGTGGCTGACAACGTGGCTGAAAACCGCATTTTGAACAGTGCTGCGCCAGGTGAGTGTAGGGCTTTCCTTTCAAAGAGGAATGATGCTCCCTCAGGCGTACATTGAGACAGCGGCCGGTCTGGCCGACGTACACCCGGCCACATGACATGGGAATGCAGTACACAACATTGGTTATGCAACGAACAAATTGGAGCCCGTGTTTTATCAAACAACCTCGTGGGGGGGAATCGCCACGGGAATCGAGCCTGTTGCTCACCATGGCGCATAAACTGCCTTTCTAAACAGCATTAATCTCTTCCTTCCAGTTATCCGCTTTTTCTCCGTGCACCCGTTTTTCACGGAATGCGGTACTGGTGAAAATACAAAGCCTTTGATTGATTGATTGATATTTATTTGTTATATTATGGCAGGGGAAACTAAACGAGGTTGCGTTAACAAATAGGTCGATAACAACCAAGTCAGCAACAGCAGAAAGGACACAGGAATCAGACACCTGCTGCCCAAGGTCACTTTCATTGCTCATTCCAAGGACGGAGATAGCACATTTCAACCCAATGCACACCTGGCCTTGAAAAGGGGCACCCCTTAGTCACTTTTCTTATCTCATCCGGTCATGCACGTGCCAGAACCTCTCTCCCTCTTTTTCTCTCAGTGGAAAGGGTTCGAGAAGGGTGGGAGCACGTGTCAGAGCAGAGACGCTGCCTTCAGTCTGCTCTGAGCTTTGCATCGAGTAGGCTGTGTGTCGCTTCACCCCGCGCTGGTTGAGTATACGTCTGTGTCGTTCCCAGTCATGGAAGCAAATGTTTACGCCATTATCTTTGCAGCCAGGAAGAAAATCGCGGTCCTGGATAAGAGGCGTCGGAAGAGCCGGCGGAACCCGGGGCTTCTGCGGCGCCTGCAGCTGGAGAACCTGATCGTGCACTGCTTCATGTCCCGCAGGAGACAGCGTGCACACGCGCGTTCTGACAGCCGCCGGGACGAGCCCAGTGACGAGAATGACGAGCCTGCCCTCCCGCTCAATGATATTCCGAAGCGGAAACGTTCCGGAGACCACGCCGACGGTATGTGCTAAAACCCACCTCTTCTATTCTCTAGTGTATGTATTAGGGTCTCTTTCTTATGCTCTTTAATGCCGGCAGCTCTGTTGTGCTGCCCTTTACGTATGGGATACGCTCATACTATGTATTCTCCTTATTTGAGTGACCAGCTTCACTATGCTCGGGCAAAGATTTGGGACCTTTCCAATTAGCCTGGGAAAGGTTCGGACGGGGACAATACTTGTACCTTCATGGTGATATTTTCTCTACATCTCTTCTAGACGATGAGTACCTTATGTCCAACACAACAGCTTAGCAAGTACAGTTTGATCACTTTGAGTTAGTCTTTTCAAATTCCTTGTAAACTAGTTTTATTCATTTGTTTTTCTCCCTACATTCTCCATGCGCAGACGACCAGGGACCATCCAAGCGGCCACGACTGCTTTGTCCGCCTGATGCAGACCCTGCCGACAAAGACACTCCCGCAGCCCGCGAGAACTTCGAACAGAACGTTCCTGCCGCGCAACCTATGGACGACCAGCATCCTGTCGGAGGATATGCCTGCGCAGATTCCGATTTCGCTGACTTGGGAGAGGAGCCGGTCCTGCCCCCTATTTTCGATTTCCTAAATGACTAGAACACCCGCGGCACCAAGAGTTGTTCTTTTGTACAAATGGTAGTTCCATATGCGGTTGTTGTGCCCCACGATGTAGCCGGGCTACAACGGCCAATCTTGAGGAAGGCTGCTGCGGCTTTAATGCCACTTGAGACTGTTTAGAAACAACACCAGCACTTTTGTTTTAGAAATATTCTTCTGTATTACCATTGCTTTTTCTGTACCCCAAAAAAATGACCGTTTACAAAATGTATGTACACGATAATTGTCTTCCGCAAAATACACACACTTAGTCTTCATAGCCCTTATTATGCATCAAAATTTAATAAAATAAACTAGAAATATCAACAAGGTGTAATTACTTAACTGGCCTACAAGATTAACGCAAATTATTAAAACATTCAAACAAGAAAACAAAATCATTCTAGCATATCAATAACAACCAAACACAGGTGATGCTAGCAAAGTTACTCTTTATAATACGGCATGTGGTCGATGGACGTAAAACAAAAGAACAGAAGTTGCTTAATAACATTGGTTCATCTCTTCCGTCGCCTTCATACCATTCGGACCTAGTAAAAACCTCTAAACACAAATAAACCCCAAGAAAAAAGTAGAAAAATTCTGCAGCTCTGTACCGCATTTTACCTGCGCCAAGTGTGCAGGCTACAAAGTCCACCGTAGATATGTTGCAGTAGTGCCGCAATTAAATATTTGTTGGCAAATAAAACACATTTTTGGAGTAATTGCGACCAAAGAAACACTATGACCCAACAAAACCAAAGGCTGGCCACATTCTCACAAAATTAAGATACAATAAACCAGAAACTTCTTCCAAAGCACCAACTTCGTTTCGCATGGATGCGCATAAACATTCCGCATTGGGTGTGTGAGCATACTTATCGGTTCCAGGATTGTGGAAGCACATTACTCATCTGAACGTTGTAAACCTAACGATAAAATCAAGGAATCCCCCAGGCTTATGTACTCCATCGCGCTGTGATGCCGGCGCCTACCCCCTTCATGCATGCAGGTCGGGTCGCAGCCAATAAAAACTTTACACTGCCACTATACGGCATCGCAACGATTTTGGGCGAAGAATTTACGGAGTGCTTTCGCAACGAGAAACCAAAAAGCAGTCAAAATGTATGCTCCATGGCGCATAAACGGTATGGTTCAATGTATACATGGTGCGGAGGATGGCCTGAAATTTTGGTATTAGCAGCAAAAGTGTGGCAAACTCTGCAGCGATCATTAATGTTTCACAACCGCAACGGATGTAGACTATTGGCGTACGCTTCCTCTTACATTACTTATGCCTTTTAAATGCCACATCTCAAATATGTCGCGGCCGCTACGGCTGGAAATCGAACACGCGTTCTTTGGCTCAGCAGCACAAAGCCACAGCTACTGAGCAACCGCAGCGGGTGATTCTAGGTACGTTCACGCGACTTTATTAGGTGGAAAAACCAGTTCTAAAGTGCTGTCTTCCTCTCTCGTTCATCCACGCCCAGTTCTATGACGCTTACTCGAGGATGGCTTGGCTTCACTCCGCTACTGCGGGGTTCGCCGAGCGTCCGACATAGTCAGTTGGCGGCCGCCGGCGGGTCTTAGTTGCAATTCGTTCGCTCAGTTAAAAATTGGGCCATCTCCCCGCGAGGGGGACTCGAGTAAAGCGTCGCATAGGGGGTGGTTGTATTGCGTTTAGTGTTTGGGGAGTTGGTGGTAGTGAATGCGTTGTATCAGCAGCTTCTTGACGTAGTTTGAATGAGTCAAGGATATAAGGCGCGTTCGTAGCCTTTGATTCTGTGTCGGTTTTGTGGCGCAGTGGGAAGAGCACCATGTACCTCGCGTTCCACCCACAGGTAGTGAATGCGTTGTATCAGCAGCTTCTTGACGTAGTTTGAATGAGTCAAGGATATAAGGCGCGTTCGTAGCCTTTGATTCTGTGTCGGCTTTGTGGCGCAGTGGGAAGAGCACCATGTACCATGCACCATGTACCATGTACCTCCATGCCCAGAATCAATGGCGCCGTTACGTAAACACACCCAGTGAAGGAGCTTCCTACTTTGGTTCTACGTCATTGAACTATTTTGTGGGGAGCAGGGGCGTTTCTTCTATTCAAATATTCCTTCTCAGTTCTCAAAACCCCCAAAGGCAGTGGAAAAAACTAACTGCGCCGGGGAGATTCGAATCAGCGACTCCAAAAACAAATAGCCGGAATTTTAACCTCGACTCCACCCTGAGAAATGTCGGACATATGCCAAATACCGCCTCTTAATCTAAGCGCTCGATACATTCAGCCGGCTGTTTCTGTTTTTTTGTCGCATTCGCGCGGCCCTCATAAAGATACATCTGATCCTCACTCGCCGATCTTGCAGACGGGCCCCCTATTGCTACTACTACAGGCTACTACTACAAGTTTTGTAGCCAGATCACCTATTTTTATCTGATAAATGCTATCCTGCATGCCCATCTCGGCGAAACAAGCCACGACAGTCGAGTCGGGAACTTGTTTTTCCCTCTTTCCTCCCCTCCCTGCTCTCCGGTTGCGTGCCACATTCCAATGGCAGGTGCAGTGGCCCTCCTCCCAAGTGCTCCCAAGTGTTCTGGCTGCTACTGATTGCACGGCGCCACTGGTCCTGTTCTCTAAATGGAATTCGCCATAAGCACTCAGTCGGTGCTATCTGGCGGCAGTTAGCGTCACTAAATAAGCAACGCTTAAGAGTACGCTACTTCGCGCACCCTGAAGTGTCTGGGGGCCATTTTGTTTCTGGCATGCAGTGTTGCCATCTCTTCCAACGAAACCGCCGCCGGTTATGACGGGCGCAGTACGACCGGCCGCTCTAGCGTCCACTCAGCAGAGAGAGAGAGAGAAGAGGTGCCCAAAAACAACATGGCTGCGCCCTCATGTAAACAAATATCACGTGGTGCCGACCGACCAATGAAAATCCTGGCGGCCCATAACAATGAGATAAAAGAGTGCCGATACTCTAAACGCCTTCATCTAGCGATGCTAGCGGCAGTGCCAACGGCCTGCGAAATTAATGGTGGCAGCTTGAGTTTTGTGCTTCTGCAGTCTTGCGATGGTCTTGTGGCAGCTGTTCATTTGAGCTTGGCTTCACTAGATTGTAACCCTGAGTTTCTTGGTCACAAACCTTTATCTATAGTAACGCACAAAAGTAGACACGACAACTTTAATAGATTTTGAGCATTCAAAATCAAATGTGTGCGTCTGCATTGCGCCGGTTCTGTAGATTTGCGCGCAGCGCACGTATATAGGTTTCTACCGCGTGTGCGGGCGCTTTTCATGCTCAAGACAGCCAAAGGGGGTTCGGTTTGCTCGACCAGTTCGCACGTACGGCTTGAAATGGCTTGCATTAGAGTGAACCTTGGAGTGGTTGGTAATTGCAGCAGCTGGCTGCTAGCACAAGCTAACCCAGCTTACTGATTTTTCCACGGTTCGAGTTTATTTCATCTGAACTCCAAATAAAAGCGTATCTTCATAAAGAGCTGCAAACATTGATGCTGCTAACCGGGTTCAGGTTCACACACGGTGCACAATACGCCTTTACGCCTTAATACAGCCGGCGGCATTTGTGTTACAACAATAAAATACCAAAAGAGATAAGTTGTTGCAGGGTGGTACGAGCGCCACTAACGATACCCGTTATTACATTTATTACGTTATTATGTTATTATTATTAATATGTTATTATTATTATTAACGTAATACCCGTTATTACGTTAAATCTGAATAAAAGCGCCGTTATTCACGGCCATAAATGTCACCAGTAACGACGGGCGCGTTCGCTGGCACTCTAGTGTTTCAACCAACGGGGCAATGTTCCCACCATATTTTAAAGTTTGGCTAAGAAAAAATACGGTCTACGCATTTCCCAAGCTCTCATTGTCAACGTCAAAACCAGCTAGGCCAATTTTCAATATAGCTACGCAGCGCGCTCAAGCTACCAACTACAATTTATGTAACAATGCATTTCCCAACACCGGCACTTCCAACAAATGTCTCACCTTTCTTTCCATATGGTAGAACGATGCCGAGAAGAAAGCAGCACGGGTTTTTCTGCGAGAGACAGGAGGTTAACTCGAAGCTGCCAGCGGCTGAAACGCACAAAATTGGCGGCTTCTGGCGGCTTCTGCCAGCATCACCCTGCCAGATTGGAATCTTCGATTTACATCTTGCACAAAAAATCTACAAAACATAGTCAAAAATATTCAACTTTTCGCATACGTGGAACATTGCATCTTGCTTACGAACAAATTTTAATAGTGCAACAATGTGTGCTAAGTTAATTTTCAACCAATTTTTCTTAATATACACCACAGCTAGCAGTTATTTTGAACGATATTATCCCTCAGAACTTATTTGACCCAGTAACCACTATTTCCATAATTCATTCCTCTGTGCATTGGTGGTAACTTTTGATGTAAAGAACTTCAAAGCTGAACTGTTCATAATGCTCTGAATATATGTATTGAATGGAGCAAAGGTACCGAGGCCCGTGAGGCATTTTTTGCCATTAGCCTCAGTGCCCTTTTGGGCACTGTCTAAGAGAATAAGAAAAAAAGACGGGCTACAACCGGCGCAGAGAACCGCACATGCGTTAGCTTGACCTTGAACGCTCGAGCCCTGGCTTCAAGGTGGGAGGGGCGATACCAGGTGTTTCCTTGTTATGTTCCTAGAGCAATACTCTAAGCTTAAAAAGGGTGACGCTGTTGTTATCCGACTTCCTGCCTCCAAAGAAAGAGTGGAGGGCAATGACCTATGCCGCACCTATTATGTTTCCCCTTGTGGAAAGGAGATGAGAAAGGGTAAAAAGGCGAAAGAAGCAACAGTGCCTTCAGTCCTTTCTCTGCTGGCTATCGAGTCAGCGGTCTTTTTTCACCGCCCTCTTTGCTGTGATGGAAGCGAATGTTGAGTTTGTTTTCTCTTCAGCCAGGATGAAGATCCAGGCCCTGGATGGTAGCCGTCGAGACCCGGGGATAAGGCTACGCCTGCTGTTGCGAAACCTGTAGAGGGGCTCGAGCCTGCCTACCAGCAGCGACCGCTGTAACGAGCACACTGGGAGAAGCGTTACCGACGGAGATTCCGGCAAAGTGGATGACGTGCCTGCAGTGCAACTGGTAAGCACTTCTACAAGGAAGCGCTCAGGAGACCCCGAAAATGGTAAGCGCTGACCCAGGGTGATTTTGCTGCTTTCGCATGCTCTTGTGTTCTTTCGCTAAGAGCATTCAGTAGCTGCGAATGGTTTACGACGTAGGCTGACAATGTTCGTGGCATATTGCAAATTGTTTTACAACAAAATTATTTTTTCTTTTATCTCGCAGATTCTGCGAACCCTTCCAAGCGACGACGCCTTCTCTGTTCGACGAGCCCTTACCCTGCACGCAGAGAAGTTGAAGCCGAACAGCCGGAAGAACCTTCGAGCGACGATGAAGACGACGACAGCTACCCGGTCAACGGGGCTCCATTCCCAACATCCACAGATGACTATGGATTGCTGCAGGACGAACCTGTGACGGACCCGGACCTGTCATTTCTGGACTAGCAAACAGCTGCCTCATTGAACATATTTTACACCATGAAACTCCATTCAAGTTCATTAAGCTTCATTTGTGGTAGTATTTAAAGCGTAGGCCGTATTTGCAAATGTACCCCAACTCAAACGATGGAATTGAATAAACGAGTTACATAAGGCGTCGTTGTAAATTATGAACTTTTAATTCCTGTAATAGAGTAAATGTACATAATTGTACGAAATAAAGTAAGATTGTGATACCTAAAAACAAAAATTCGCCAAGTTTAGCTATGGATAGGCAAATCAGGGGACTTTTATTACTGCACGGAATTATGTATACGCTGCAAAAAATGACATAACCAGATGGGAATGCTGTTTGGACTGCAGCGCTTTAACTAATAAATATACGAAACATAAAATATAAATTCTAACGCAACAAATCAAGCGCAGAACGTCTATTTAGGTGAGCCTCTATCCATACAAATCCGAAAGAAGCAATGTAAACTGCATTCTTTGCAATATTACAAAGGGTTGATACAAACAAACATAAAACAAAACACATGTGTGATACTCTGAGTCCCCACGGGAACTAAAAAAATGTAATATCAAACTGAAAAACAAAAATGAAAGTAAAAATGAAAGTAAAAAATGAAAGTAAAATGAAAGTAAAAAAAACTTTTCAAAGAAAACCACTTATAGCAACGGGGCAAAGTAAAGCTGCTTCACCAGAATGAGAACCGGTGGGTAGAGGGTAATAAAGTGCAGCTCTGCGATAAAAAATTCCCCGCATTTCCCCGAGGGGAAGAATGTGAAAGTGCGAATGCACGAGTTGAATTTGCGTGGATCACACAAACACACACACAACTACAAAGAAAGAAAGATGCATTTATTCACAGACACCTATTTATGTTGTCGTTGTACTTGATTGCTAGAGCGGATCTCAGCTTTGAAATTTCGTGTTAGTACTCCTTTAAGCGGGTGCATTAGCCCTTCTCACGCCCGATTCCTGGCCAATCCCCCACGCGGGTATGTGCCATGTCAGCGGCCAGGCAGCGCGCGCCCATCTCCCCCCCGTTGCCAAGGAAGACGAGGAGATTCCTGGCCAATCCCCATCTCCCCCCTTTGCTACGGAAGACGAGGAGATTCCTGGCCAATCCCCCACGTGGGTATGCTATGCGGACATCGCCGGTGGACGCAGGTTCAGGGTCGCTTAAGAAGTGCATCGATCTTAAAACTGCTTTTTCACTAATACACGTTTAAAGCCCTTACACTAAAATGACAAGGGCAAACCACTGAAGGTATCAGCAGATATCGATATTGGGTTATGTGTTGTGCCTGAATATATTGATCAATTAATGTCACCTAGCCGTCACGTCGCAGAATGTAGCAGAAACCAATTCCTATTTAAAATGTATTGGGATAGTTTCGATAAAACAAGTGTTACAGCCGCTTTCTGTAACCATATTCCGTACCTCAATGGTCATGAATAGACAGCCAGTGGGAATTTTGTATAGTTTACAACACCTCTTGGAACTAACCAGTCAGAACTTCAGATAGGAAATTTAGGAATCATGCCTATTTTCTCTGGAGTCCATATCAATCCTGTTTAACATATCAGTAGAACCTAACGCTCGGGGAGCCTTTTAAGCAGTAGTGTGTTGTGTCGATAGGTGCCTGTTTGGGCTTTATGGGCTTTTTAGCGTGTAAAAAATCTTTTTTGTGTGTTATATGCCTCGTTTGTTTTCGTGTCGCTGATCTGCAATAACTGCTCTTGCTTCATAAGCCCGCAACTGGGTGTTTATCGCAAACAGTTTGCGAGAAAAATCCGTGAGCCATCTCAAACACGGCGAGAAACACAAACCATTCTCTACCGCCCCCTCCTCAACCTCGCCCCATTGGCCGAGCTACCATAGGCCGCACGCAGCATACTCACCGACGTCACCCCTGTCCACACGAGCTGTTACCTTCTATGTCCTTCTGATGCGCTTTCTAAGCGGACCAATGGCAAGAACTTTTGCCGATGTGCCCAAGCCATTGCTATCTCAATAACAAACATTCAAAAAAGGAAGTCCGGGCACACCAAGGGTTTAAACGGACAGACAACCGATTTTTGTCGCGTATATGTTCTCTAGCTCGTATGAAAGCAAGCGTTTTATATAGCCCGGTAACCCCAAGCAATTTCTGAAAAAATTGGGGGAAATAATTTTACTTTGGCAGCAAACTTCCTGAAATCGGAAGGGTGGCGGTTCGTAGTGTCGGAACTTGACACAATATGTGTCCCTGTCACGTGAACTGCAAACCTAGCAGCTACTGTAACTGCTGAAACGTTTTTGTATTGAACACCTTTTAATACAAGTATTTGGGTTACAAGTATATGTATATGTATTTCTAAACCTTATTTTGAAAATTTTAAAAACACGCCGCCCACCGTGGCTGGGGTCTCTCAGTGTGGCTAACTGAACCTCCATGCCCATAATCAACGGCAGCGTTCAGTAAACAGACCCACTGAATGAGCTTTGACGATTCTGCCTGCGTCAGGGGCGTTTGTTCTGCCAATATATTTGATTTCTGTTTCCAATTACGCCAAAGGCAGCTTCAAAAAAAACGTCGCGCCCGGGGAGAATCGAACTTCCCACCTCCATAACGTGCACACAGATTCTACCTATCGTCTATCCCAACAGATGGCGCATTCGTGCAAAATAGACCGTTGCATTAAAAACACACATAAAGGAACAGGAAAGCCTGCTATTAAAACTTTTTACTGGGGACAAGTATTTAAATATCGTTTTTCATATCGCATACCTACAAAAGTATGTTGCAGAGCTAGTCTCTGTCATGGTTGCCAGAATTATTTTGGGGAGGGACACATACGGCTCGCGGATTTAACAATTTCTATTTAAAAAGTTCTAGGGCGTTATCAGCAAAACTGTTTCTCGTCAAGGTGCTTTAAGTGATGCCCTTTCATTTGGGATAGAGAATATATACTCGACAAAAATCGGTAGTCTGTCCCTTAAAAGTGACGCCACAAACACGTGCACTAGTGCCGCAAATCTCGGGTGTACCGCCGGCGGTCTAGATGCAGCAGGAGTAGGACCAAGAAGGAACGAGAAGCGGAGTTTACAGGAATGAGCACTTCGCAAATAACATTGCTTTAAATAAATGTTATTTCTCTCTCTCTCTCTCTCTCGGCACTGATCAAGTAGTCTAGTCGTGACGCAATGCGGGGTAACCTTCAAGGGCATTTGGAAACCTAGCAATAAGAGAACTAGTTGCAAAAAATCTTCCGTGATTTCTGATAGTATAAATGCCATTGGATGGTTACTGAAGGGTGTTATTCCAGTAGCTTCCCTACTCACCGGCTCCTGCAGAACAGAATGGCTCAGGAATTTGTGCGAAATTATTGCACTGCATGATATCCATCGGTGCTGTCAAGAGGGGACGAGGTCGTTCTGCTCTGTTTACGCGTAAATACCTGGGGTTTATTTTTTTGATCCGCAGTTGTGGCTTTATGCAGCCATTACCGATTGTGCCTCTTCCCCCAATCCCGTTTTTAACCCTAAAAAGTCGGCTGAGGGTGGTAAATTATTTCAGAAACACTCGCTTGTCTTAATAACAGCTTTTCAGTCGAAGAAGGCGTTGTAGCCCAAGCTCTTTTACACCACGCTACGCTTAAACGTGACTTGGCACATTCGTGTACTTATTTAAAACTTAAGCCGGAAGCACTTCCGCTGCTGAAAGTTTGGGAAAAGAGGGCTGACCACATTTTGGAGGTCCGAGATTGATCCGCCACCATCAATGAAGTACCGGTTGGGGACGGCCGTTCCTCGGTCACATCCTGCCATTCTGTATGAATTAAAGTGCCTGGACTCCCTGTGCTTTTCAAACTGCCGACAGCTCCGAGCAGCAAACATTTTGATATTTCAGATAGAATGACCTCCTATAGAGCATGCGGAAGTATAGGCACGCTCCCTTTTTTCGAGCACAATTATGGAATAAAGGAAGTACGATTTCAAGCTGCAAATCATTTAGGTCAGTCTGGTGTGTGATGGCTTTTAAGCCTTTCTTTCGTTGGCAAATCACCTTCCATTGCACTTAAATCAGTTTAAAATGAATACTTATGTGTGCTATTCTCACGAAGAAACTAAAATTGTTTTCCCCCATCACACGATTTGCATGCTGTTTTCCGTGGAAATACAATTTTGTTCTAACCAACGGTTCTGAAGTAAATACGAATTGAGCCTACATGTACCTAAACGACAGTATTTGATGCTTATATTTGCCGAAGTGCCCATTGTAGCCGCTTAAACCTTGATTTTTCATGTCTAAAGTGCCGGTCTAGATGATTTGAAACTGTCTCTCAAGGGAGCACGTGTGATTCTCAGCCAAAGGACTGTGTACACGGACGCCATTAGGGTATAACTACACATCTGCCGCTGCGCTGGATAAACACCCGGCCGACAGAACCCAGAAAGCGAAATATTTCGCCGTAGGCAGAGCGTGGGTTCCTGCAGAAGTTTTAGTTTTACACCCTTAGTTATCAAATGTGAGGACACGAGCCATGTAAGCCTCGGTGGTGGTTGGGTTGTCTGCATTTTTTTGCGGGAAGACGTCAGCTGTTAAACCCATACATTCTGAACGCAGGAGTTCCGAAACTGAGGCTTGCCGCCGCAAAATTGTTCCCTGTTTTGTTGCTTAGTCTGGGTTCAATACGAGCCACCCGTTTATTCACTCGGGAGGGAGTAGTTCGTGCTCGTGAAAGTAGCAGTGTGCTATAAAAACAGTAGGAAGAGGCAATCATTTAATAAAAGAATTGTACCTTCGTATTTAAAAAGCGAAGCGTTTTATGCCTTATTTGTGCCCTCGTTTAGCAACGTGCACTCCAGGAACGCCAACTACAAACAGGGTTATAGAAAAGAGCTTCAAACCCCTCAACAAAAAAAACGGTTTTCGTGGTCAAATCTGGCCATGTGTTTCTCGGGTTACGAAGCTGACGTCTGCCCAATCGCATCATTTTGAAATGGTCGAGGCCCTTTTGATTTTGGACTTTAACTTTCACTCAGGTTGCGTGGAAGAGAGCTTCGCGTTTTAACCTTCTATATTTTGAGGACGTTTTCAAAAACAAAATGGAATTGAGAATAATCTTCTTGAACACTTTAATGGCCTGAGTGCGTAGTTGGTAAGTGCAACGCGGGCATGTCTTCTAAAGATTTTCAGGTCTAGTTTGACGAAATGGCCGGTATGGCTTAAAGACAGACATGAATGGAGGAAGTACTGGGTCGCCCGGTGGGTGGGTCACCTGGAACTTATTCAATGGCGCTCCCTCAATGAGGTAATCGGGATCTCCTCTTCGATCAGCAGCGGTAGCATGATTTCTACTACCAGGAGTGTCATCTTGGGTGAAAAGCCTGGGCAAAAGAGAAGTAGGGACAGCTTGCAGGGACAAGGAACATCTGTTGATGTCAAGACAAGTGATCAGAAAATTTATTTGCGGTTGTTGAAAACTTAGCTGTTCCAATGGACTGCTTGACAATCATGCAAATTAATTTGCTTATTGAGAAGAAGTAACCCGCTGAAGCAATGAGCACACGAGTGCTAAAGAAACCGATAGCGTTGGGCGTCCACCCACAAAAGAATAGCGAACGTCGTGGTCTGTCTCAGTTAAAGGCGCCATGGTCACGTGATTTCGACGTAGTTCGAGACCCACAAAGGAAAAAATACTGTGGTTGATTCCTCTGTAATAAGAATCGGTAAAGTATGAAAGCAAAATGTGCAACGAAATGTGCACTGAAAAGAGCATGATTTGCGGGATGCCGGCTGTCTTGTCGGTGTTCTTGGCGAGCGACGTCCTGCTAGCGGGTCGCTTCAGGAAAGGTGCGACCTCTTCGGTCACTCCGTCAGGGCAGCGATACTGACGATGCGTCTGAGGAGGTACCTGCCCCTGACATGTCGATTCTTGCTCCTAAATGACAGGCAGGTGCAAGCGGGGCAACCAACGCATCTTCAGATCGCTTGGTGGCACTGAACATGTCATTTTTAACTTTCGTTTCTGATTGTGTGTGGTGTGCGGTGTTTGTTTTGTCGGGAGAAAGTTCTTTTTCCAAGCAGCATGTACTATGCCCTGACGCGGCATTGTTTCCTGTAGGAAGGTTTTTGTCCTTTTGTGTGTAACATGGTCGTGTGTGGATAACAGAGAAAGTTGCTTTGCTTTCAACCACAATATACTATGTCTTGACACGGTGTTGCTTTCTCTGGGATAGCCAGTGACTGCTGTTTTGATGGGTCGTGAGGCCTTGTTGTGATTATAGAGACTGGTCAAGACGATCACGATTCTCTTCAGAAAATTCTGTTAATTACACTGTAACTGTCCTTCTGCTGTGAAGCAAAGAATGATGATACATGTACCACAAACAAAAAAAAATAGTCAGCGTACTGCCGACTCTTCCGGACACATTTAGTTCAGTCCTGTGAAGAGTTATATTATGATATAGCACAACCATTGCACGGTGACTTTATTTGGCAATCTCTTACAGATAATTTTACTTAAGAGAACACGATATGCAAGTTTGCATCTCCACTTTTGATGTAAAAAAATAAACATGCCTAAAATGTTGGAGGCTGTCTCTTAACACAGAGTTCACCGTCATGTTTCACTCTGACATTCTCATGATAAGTGGAAAAATGGTCACAAAAGTTTTATTTAGCCCACCATTGCCTGTATTCTAGTACTCAGTGCTTTGATGACTGCTTCTAAAGGTTTGTGAAGAGTGATATGGCGATTTTTTTATCATGTAGGACACCTGCTTGTCAAAAAAATATGATATGACAACAGCAGCATCTAAAAAGGTGTATTGAATTTTTCCTCAACAAATCAGTGTGTGATAAATTATGTTGAACTGTTTCCTTTTTCTCTGCATGCAGCAGCACCGTCCAAGAGTAACCAACACGGGAAAAAATAATCCTAACAAAATCCACTATAGTCTTTCTGTAGTGGTGGTACACAGCCTTATTTAAAGTGCACAGAAACCAATGCCATCTTCATTGCAAAAATGAAGAAGGGCACCTTGATGTTTGTCATGCAATGCTAAAATTGCTTTCTCTACTCGAGCTTGTTAAAGTAGTCATAGTTGGCACTTATTCTTGTTCAGGGCACAGTACTGCTTGTTCCTTCAGGGCCTTCCCCGTCCAGCAGCTCTCCAGATCCAGTGTGTCTGAAAATGTGTTCATTATGAGCTTAACCACCAAAAAACTACAAAGGGTTGAAAATTTTTTCTCTATCTTAGTTAACAAAACGTATTGCGATATGCTACACCTATTTACCCTCAAGGATAGAGGCATTAAATGGGGAAGTGGAACTACAAAATATTCTAACGTAAGGATACAGCGCAGGGGCTCAAATACAAAAATTACACCTCATTGCACAGTTGTGCCTGTGCTTGTAGAAACAAGTGGTTATCGCGGATGAAACAATACCTGCGGAAAGGCGGTTTGATTCTCGGAATGTTTTAAGAAAAAATCTTAGCATACTTCATGTTGCATGATTAAACACCAAATTTGTGGCTGTGGTCAATGTGACGTGATACATGCTGAGACTGTTAGACCAGTTCGTCACGCAGAACAGCATGTTATTATAGCTCATGAAACGAAGGTATGCGGGAAACGTATACTCGGGACGCTAAATATTGGAGGTCAGTACTATTTTTCATTCCCGTTGCACTTGCATCACTGCTTTCTAAAACAAAATTAAAACGAGCTCGCCATGATATTGCCGGCAACCATGGATGGGTTTATTTGTTGTTTGATTTAGATGCGACGCATCTCTTTAACTCGCCTTGTCCCTCCATGCATGCATCCGGGGTCCATCCGCACGCCACTCCCCCATTCTCCTCGCCACGCCAGCTGCGCGGTAACGCCGCTCTCACCGCAGCGCCATCTTACGTTAGCGCTCGCTCCCCTCGCCATGCCAGCTGTGCGCCAGCGCGCGTTAGTGCTCGGTTAACACATGCGCATGCGTTACGCTCTCTCATTCCCCTGACCATTAACGCGCTGTACATATAAACGCGATAACTGCGTCGCTCCGCTCAGTCGCTCCGCCCCCACCGCTCCGATGACCACCGATGATTTGAATGGAGACTAACAGGTTTTCTACCGCGATGGTCGGCGCAACCATAACAAGCACCGCCCAGATGCGTCGCATCACCTCATGGTTTCCCCCCGCGGAAAGATGTCAATTTTTACTGCCCGGCCACGCCTGGCTCTGTTATCTGTGTCTGCGAAGCGCGTCTTCCGTTCTTTATTTTTATGCCGCACGGGCTATCTCATTCAGGTAAGCAGACTTTATTGCCCTGAGGGCACTAGCCCAGAAAAATTCCCGCGCCTTCCCGCGAGGGGAACACGAGTAAATGCAGAGCATTGGGGCCTCAGTACTGGGTGAAGGCAGTGTTGCTTCCATCGCTTCTTCCGTGATGCTGGAGTAGCAGACACGAGTAAACGTGGGAGCGAGCGTCAACCAAGGATGGAAGGAGCAACGCAGTGACTGAAGCACGAGCGACCGCTAGCCGCTTTATATTTGCAGCGCGCGCAGTAGGGGGAGAGCAGTACGGGGGGAAGAGCGCGCATGCGCAAGCAGGCCGCGCACTTCCACGCCCCACCGCGCTGCTATCAGGCGCCTGTTACGCCGAGACCGCAACGGAGCGAACCGGCTGACTACGACTCATGAGCGCTCGCCAGCTGCTGTTGAGAGAGAGGAGGGAAGGAGGGGAGGCGCACCTGCTGCGGACGCGGAGCTGTGGACGCCCTCCGACGCAGGAAGAGGCGAGGCTAAGAAATGCTCTGCATTTAAAATCTCTGATCTACAATGCCCTGGATTTAAATGGATGGTTCGAGAAACACATGAGCCGAAAGATGAAAGCGTGCAGAGCAAACGCTGCGGCATTCAATTCGACAACACTCGCCTCCGCAAGTCACTTTGTTGACCGCTGCTTCGCCGCTTCTGTATTCTTTCGAGTTGTTAGGGGAGCACAAGTTCGCTATAATAAACTTGTTTCTCCTTCAAAACAACTGCGTCATTCTTGGCTTCGTGACTATATAAGTACGCAATCTGATCGTGCGCAAAACACGCACTCATACGTTTTGGAAAACGGTTTAATTCACTGCACAAGCGAGAGTGGCCGAAGAACGACATGGCGTTCGAAAATCGATGAAAATATCGTACTCACGTCACAGTCCTCTTATATATAACTGCCGGGCAACAGTTTTTTCTCCCGCTCGGGAGTGGGTGCTGAAGTCTCTAAAAACGATGGAATGGTCCTCTACAAGCTGCACGAGAAAGTGCACTGCCGTTTACGTCGCTCTTCGTCCCAAGAGAACGCTCTTGTGGGACGACATCTTTTTGCCGCAACTGTACTGAGCGTTCAAATATCACTCCTTTAAAAATAGCTGTACCGCGCGCGGCGCTCCCTGGCGCCTCCTATCGACGCAAAGTAAAAAAATAAATGCGTTTAAACCTGTTCAACTAGCATTACCAGAAACAACCCCGCCCGTGAAAATACACAAACAGAAAAGGCTCTGTTATGTCTAAACTATTTTATTAATTTCGCTCTAGCAGCATTTGAAAGTTAGAAGATTGTCCCCGAAGGCGCTTGACACGTACTTCCGGCACATGACGTGCTACCGCGCTCTCCGAGGGCGGGGCGGTGGAGATTTTTTGCGTCATTTTGACGTCACGATCTACCAAAGCGCTACGGATAGGCATCGGATAGCAGAATACGGCCCCAGGTAACGGCGGCCAGAATTTCTGGTTTCCCTCTTGGTAGAGCCCCTTGGGTGAATTCAAGCGACGTCACATGGGCATTTGGTGTGGGTGTCGTTTAAAGCTTTCTTTCCAATCACCTCCACAGCATGGATTGGAGCCGACATTTTTTAAAGTGGAACGCCGAGGCAGCGGCGGCAATGGTCAGAAAAATGGTCCCTCGCGCGAGCCCTTCAACTGCACTGGGCTATCAGAGCCTGTCATGGATGCACCCACCTGTGTGCCCTATATAGCCTTTTCCACACATTAGAGGCACTTCGCACGCAACACCAAGTTTGCAACCAACAAACTGTGTGGCATGCCTTTAAGCGCAGCGGATGCTCTTTTTCTTGCTGTTCACAGCGGAACACATTAGTGCTAGTTTTTTGGGGCGGAAAACACGACGTCGACATCCCACTTCTTAGCCACCTGTTTAAGGCGGTGGGTAAAATTGTGCACGTATGCGACGACCACAGGCCTCCTTTCTCTTGCTTTCAGAACTTCCTTTCAGCGCGCACACCACATCATTGGAGCGTCTGCTCGTGTTCTGCCATGTTCCGCGTCATCGGCTAATGGGGTCTGGCTATGCACCTCGAATCCTCGATTCTTGTATGAACAAACCCAATAAACATCACAAAGGTGGTTTTTCACCGTAAATTCAATCGAGGTTGTAGAGCCCGTGCTCACATCAAGCTCTAAATTTGTTTCTGATAAACATTGCGCATCAATTCGTGAGGCCTCAATTTCACATCGACAAAAAAATTTCAACGACGCCAGAACTCAGACGACACCAACTGGCAGTCATTTTGTAAGGGTGCGTACAGGGGGAAGGAGTAGAGCATGAAGATGAGAAGGAGTGGGAGTTTTCCAACTCCCGTTCGGAGAAACGTTGTATTCAGTGCGTTTTAGGGAGAGGTACAATCGTGGTAAATGCGCTAATTTACGAAGGCCCGTGGCCTCCGGTGTAAACTTTTTCAGTGTTTCTGCCATCCTACTACCGGAATTGGGAGTAGGCCACCTTCCGTTAGAAGTTTAAAAGACCTACTTCTGCCAAAAAAACTCCCATTCAGGCTAATTGGTGTTCTGTGTGGAGCAATGATAACATGTTTACTCAAGTTTATAGCGTAAATAAAGCTGTTTCCTCTTTCGACCAATAACTATCGAACAATGACTATTTATTAACTACGCAGCCGTTTATGCATTTCTTCTGCAGTTTAAACGCATTACATATATAGTGCTCATCAGCAATTTTTCATCCCTTCCCTTAAGATTTTTTTTTTTTGTTAAAGGAGTAGTGACACGATATTTCAAATCTGAGATAACTATGCGTAATGCTTCCTTTTCATTGGTAGATATCTCCCAGCATTTTTCAACAGTACCGGTCAGTATAACATATTTTAAATCAATTTTAATCTCTGCCCAAACAAGAAAGGCCAGGGCGGGCCACCATGACATTATTTGCTACTTGCCGCAAACTGCTGACGACGAGGCTCCCGGGACGTCGCCGACGCGCTGGCGGCGGTTGGCTCACGCTGCTACGCCGTGTGTACACGTCATGGTTTTAGGACTGACGTCATGCTGCCCGGGCCCGCACGGATGGTGAAGATGTTGGCCGGGCTAGAGCAGCGGCACGCCTTTTTAGCCTGGCCGTGCCAGACACATAGAGTTTATTACAATATATACTAGAGAGAACTCTGGCTCTAGCGTCTATGCGGCTCACATGAAGGCTGTCTGTGTCGTCATGGACCGCCATTACATCATGCACTCACCTTAGTTTCAGCATTGGCTTGAATTGAAACATTTGAGTTAACGTAAGTATATATTGAAAGTGCCACAAAAACGCTAAAAATAGTGTTCAATTATAGAAGTGACCCATAAAACTGGCTGTAATAAATATAAGGAAAAAGAAAGTAAAGCGTATTTTTGCCGGAACAAATTGTCCATTCTATTCTGAAGGCAACCTGGTAGTTAGGAACAATGTTAACATTTGGGGGGTAAACCCATTCGAGACTCTTCTTTTATTATTTTATCATTATTTCAGGTAATAAGTACTTTGAAGACTTGGTAGTTTTTTTTTTTGTGCGTGCCTATGAAAACATCGGCTTCGTGGTGAACCGGTGCACCAACCGTCAGCTACAGTTTAACAAAACTTGCCGCTGAACATGTTGGTTTATACTTGACGAAAACAGAAAACGTGGCTTTAAACAGTCATGGACGAGGACAAGACAGAACGGATACAGGCGCCCGTATCTGCCGCATGTTGTCTTCTTCGAAGTACGTTTGTTTCTATTTTTCGTAAGCTACAAATTTTGCGGCGGCATATTACCTGCTCAGTCATACGTCTTTCGACTGCGGCTTGACCAACGTGAGGTACGCTCACGCACTGCCTGCTGTTTAACCGACGACGGCTACCACAGATCAGGGAGGATTTCGGCTTCCGGGTTGCTCGTAGACGTAATAATGCACAGTGGAGAAAGCAAATCCCCAAAACCGGTTAAAAATACAACTGTCATTCCGAACCCCAAGCCAAAACCGGTTTCATCCCATACACCCCCACGACGACATTGCTTACCAGGCACAGTTTCCTCTCCAGTACACATACTTTTTTAAAAAAACTCTATGTCCAGACCGGCAGCGATGCAAAAAGAATGGTGGCGTCAAATTCTACTCCCGTCATGGCGGCCGCTCGGCGTTCGTTTTGTCAAAACCGAAACTGACACGAATAAAGGACGTCCTAAATGATCATTCACGCTGTGATCGACCGTCTCACGTGCCATTCTATGATTAGTTGGTTAATCCGCACCCATAGCAGCGAAAAAAACGTAACGCGAACATTTCGTGTTAGTACACCTTTAATGGCGTACATGACACGGGTTAAATTCACATTTTATTTTTAGATGATACTATTTTTCTTCATTTATTTGCACTTTTTTACAAAAATTGTTTCGCAAAAGTCACTTGATTGATTGATTGTAGGATTTAACGCGCCGACGCACCGCAGGCGATGAGGCGCGCCGTAGTGGAGGGCTCCGGGTTAATTTTGACCACCTGGGGATCTTTAACGTGCGCCGAAATCTCTAACACAAGGGCGTTTTTGCTTTTCGCCTCCATCAGAAAAGCGGCCGCCACGGCCGGGAATCGAACCCGCGACCTCGTGCTCAGCAGCGCAACGCCTTAGCCACTGAGCCACCGCGGCGGGTTCGCAGAAGTCACGTATCACCAGCACTGTGAGAGCTGTAAATCTGCCACCTTCGCGAGTTATCCCCAATCCTGCATGTAGAGGGTGTCGTAAACTTGGTTTTTTGTCAATAGTTACAGTGTCACACTAGTTTGTAAGGGTGGTTCAAAATGGCGTGAGGGTGGCACCTCAAAATTTGGCCATTGTTGATGATTTTATTGTACTTCCACTTATTGTGTTGAAATTTCTATCGACAAATATTCAATGTTTGATTGATTGTAGGATTTAACGTGCCGACGCAACGCAGGCGATGAGGCGCGCAATAGTGGAGGGCTCCGGAACAATGTTGACCGCCTGGGGATCTTTAACGTGCGCCGACACCTCGTACCCGCGGATTTTTGCTTTCCGCCTCCATCAGAAAAGCGGCCGCCCACGCCGGGAATCGAACTCGCGTTCTCATGTTCAGCAGAACAATGCCTTAGCCACCATGGCGGATAAATAACAAAGATTTACACTCATTACAATTCGCTAACTTCGCTGATGATGCATTCATTGGAAATACAGGACGTCACCCTGGTGGAGCTTTTTTTTGTACTTGGAAAAGAATGTTAATGCATATTTAAGGGCAGGCCGCCCCATGTCTTCAAATTTCTTCACGAAAGTGCTCTGGGTTCTGGCAATGGGGCTAGTGCACTGCTACTTGAGCTGCACAGGCAGCGCCTCCTGGCAGCCGCGGGGGCATATTTTGCTCGTAGGAGGCCTGCGCGGTCAGCCGCCCCCAGCGTCGGAGGTATCAGATAACGGTGCTTTACGGGCGAAAAATAAGCAATTCTGCCTACTTTAATGTTTGCCGATGGCTCAGTAGTTACAAAAACAAGTCTGGATCATCGCCGAAGAATAAAGTATGTTGATTTTTATGCGAACGTTATTAACGAGGGCGCAGGCAGCGCTCCGAGAAGCCGTCTGATCGTCTCAACGCTTGGTTCCAACATTTCTTCGTCAACAGCGTCTGTCGGAGCGTATGTTTGCTCTACATTTTTTTGGCTGCCCTCGTACGCAGGAACGTCACCAAAACCGAATTTCACATAACGAAATTGTCGGGGCACCTTTTTCTGGTGACGTGTGCCCTAATTTCGATGATCGACAGTTTCAATAGCGCTCGTCGTGGTAATATATAAATAAGCGTTTTATTTGCTGCTTTGTGTCCTGCGTCGGACGTACAGATGGCTTATCCCACGCATGCGGCAACTTCGTGGCCAATTTCTGCCCGGCTGTCGTGGCTACTCATGTAAAATCGCCGTCGCCGTGTGTTAGCCCCAGCCGCGGCGGACAGCCTTCCAGCAGCTTCCTCGAAAAAAAAAGAAAAGAAAAGGCGCTTTGGGTTTGCCGACGAGCACAGAAACGAAGCAAGGCATTATGTAGGTGAAATATCAACAAAATTCGAGAAATTTAGAGAATTGTACGTGGGTATAGGTTCCTATGCCGCTTCTGTTCATCTTAGGGCTTTTAATTACAGCCAGATTGGTGCTCTTCTGAGTTTTCGTGTTTTTGAGTGCTTTTATAGTTTGTGTTATTTTGGAATCAATAACTCTTTCGGGACCGCCGGAAAAAGTGATGAAAAAGGGGGTCTCGGTACAAATTTTTATTACATAAAGCAAAGGCACCATCCTGCCTTAGCATATACCAAAATGCAGCTAATTATATGTTCTTTGACATGGAATACCAAGTTTTACTTCAACACTGAGGATAAAAGCATGAAAAAATCTGAAAATAACAATTTCGTAAAAAAACTACAGAAAAAGATAGAAAAAATCGTAAATATAAAAACATTAACACAGAATAACATTATTTCAGGATATACAAAATCTAAAACAATGCTTTGTTTCTTCATCGCGAAAGTTTGATGCGGCTAGATGTAACTGGTTTATTGTTTTGTGTGTGATCTCTTTGGCACTAGGGCCATGGCTACATCGTCGCCCAGGTACACGCCGGGCTCTTGTCTCGGCGAAAACTTGATCCGTTTCTGCGCTGGTGGCAGGATATCACCAGCATAGGTAGTTAACACCCTAGCGAACAAATATAAACCAGCCAGAACATATTTCGAGCGCACATATCTACTCCAGAGCCAATTAAACGGAAACCAACACCCACCTTCGAGCGCGATTTGATGTACCAGGCTGATCGACACCGGAATCCTCACTCGAGCTGAAATGCGATCTCTAAAGCCGCATTCCGACTCTTCACTGCCACTCTCATCGTTAAAATGCAGAGTAGAAGGCGAAGATATGCGAGACGAGATGAGGCGGATTTCTTATCGCGCTCGCGTGAGTATGGCGCCATGTTTGTTTACATTCGAAACCACTGCCCGTCAGAATAAAATATCTGATGCGTTGCCGCCTGGCGATAAAAAAAGAAACTTCACAAAAGAGAAAACTCCAGTTTTCAAACTATCTCCTAGATGTCGCTAGGTGTTCCATCGAGCGAAAATTTGTATTCTGGAGGCTTACTAATTTTTTGTTTTCATCGGGTTGTATTTCCGGGTTCTTTGCAATTTTGTTTTATTATTCGCGTGATTGTGTGGCGGTAGACTTCTCGATATAGGAAGTTGATTTTTATTTATTTTTCCTGTATGTATTTTAACTTCACTCGACAAATGGTCTACAGTTACACTATTACGACGCGTTAACTTCGATCTCCCATTGGGCGTTATTGTGCGAATGCCAGGCATTACACAGATTGGGGTCTGGGGTATTAGCAAAAAACGCTGACGGATTAAAATTTATATTCCACATTTTTTCCTTACACCCAGCCGCACTTGCATTTTTAACTATTCATTTGAATCACACCATGTTCCGGGGTTGTATAAAAGGTCCTGTTTCGGTCTGAATTTCTGCGTTGATGCCCGAGACATGGTTGCTGGTGTCAAGTCTTTTTTTTCCCCCGCAAGTGACGTAGCCTTTTTTTAAAGTATTTCTCAGGCCTTCCTATTTATTCGAAGCCGCAGAACAGTTCACGCACGGCTTGCTTCGCATAGTCACGCTGGCCCTGCGCACGGGATACGCGGAGCGGTGAAGCGCGGTACGAGCAAAAGACGCGGTACGGATCGACAGGGGGCGCCGCTGGTTCGAATGCAGTGGCGCCACCATTCAAGCGCACTAGGCTATAGCCAACAGGTCACGGGACAAATAAATCGAAGCAAAATGGAGAGACGAGCTAGTTGGTTCGCAATTTCCATGAGTGAAACTTAAGCGCAAAATTTTTCACAGGGACGAGAAAGGGAACGACACAGGCGCTTACTATCAACTGAAAGTTTTAATGAAAACGAAACACATTTATACCAACCCCAGACTAAACAACCCAGCACGTGTGCCCTTCGCACATGCGTACGGCCGTACAAGAGAACCGCCCCATTCCCTTCCCTTTTCTTTCCCTCATGCTCTACCCCCTCTCCTTGAGAAGTTGCACTTCTTTATCTAAAATACTCAGTGACGGGTGACTTATGCAATCGGGACCCTTAATCCGGATATGGAAGGCTTCTGCAAGTTCCCTGGTGGCACGGTCTCTCTGCTTAAAAACCAATACCGTGTCCGTGAAGAGTGGCTGACAACGTGGTTGAAAACCGCATTTTGAACAGTGCTGCGCCAGGTGAGTGTAGGGCTTTCCTTTCAAAGAGGAATGATGCTCCCTCAGGCGTACATTAAGACAGCGGCCGGTCTGGCCGACGTACACCCGGCCACATGACATGGGAATGCAGTAAACAACATTGGTTATGCAACGAACAAATTGGAGCCCATATTTTATCAAACAACCTCGTGGGGGGGAATCGCCACGGGAATCGAGCCTGTTGCTCACCATGGCGCATAAACTGCCTTTCTAAACAGCATTAATCTCTTCCTTCCAGTTATCCGCTTTTTCTCCGTGCACCCGTTTTTCACGGAATGCGGTACTGGTGAAAATACAAAGCCTTTGATTGATTGATTGATATTTATTTGTTATATTATGGCAGAGGAAACTAAACGAGATTGCGTTAACAAACAGGTCGATAACAACGAAGTCAGCAACAGCAGAAAGGACACAGGAATCAGACACCTGCTGCCCAAGGTCACTTTCATTGCTCATTCCAAGGACGGAGATAGCACATTTCAACCCAATGCACACCTGGCCTTGAAAAGGGGCACCCCTTAGTCACTTTTCTTATCTCATCCGGTCATGAAACGTGCCAGAACCTCTCTCCCTCTTTTTCTCTCAGTGGAAAGGGTGCGAGAAGGGTGGGAGCACGTGTCAGAGCACAGACGCTGCCTTCAGTCTGCTCTGAGCTTCGCATCGAGTAGGCTGTGTGTCGCTTCACCCCGCGCTGGTTGAGTATACGTCTGTGTCGTTCCCAGTCATGGAAGCAAATGTTTACGCCATTATCTTTGCAGCCAGGAAGAAAATCGCGGTCCTGGATAAGAGGCGTCGGAAGAGCCGGCGGAACCCGGGGCTTCTGCGGCGCCTGCAGCTAGAGAACCTGATCGTGCACTGCTTCATGTCCCGCAGGAGACAGCGTGCAGACGCGCGTTCTGACAGCCGCCGGGACGAGCCCAGTGACGAGAATGACGAGCCTGCCCTCCCGCTCAATGATATTCTGAAGCGGAAACGTTCCGGAGACCACGCCGACGGTATGTGCTAAAACCCACCTCTTGTATTCTCTAGTGTATGTATTAGGGTCTCTTTCTTATGCTCTTTAATGCCGGCAGCTCTGTTGTGCTGCCCTTTACGTATGGGATACGCTCATACTATGTATTCTCCTTATTTGAGTGACCAGCTTCACTATGCTCGGGCAAAGATTTGGGACCTTTCCAATAGACCTTTCCGGAAAGTTGCGCGCGCCCCCAAACGGCGGCCGCAAAGCAGCCTGGGAACTGTGAGCGCCGCAGCAGCCGCCGCCGCTGCCGCCCGGGCCGCTCTTCATGTAGCTCTACCGTGCCAAACCGGGCCGTGCGCGATAGCGCCTGTGGAGGCAGCATTTGTTGACGGTACAGCTTCGGCGTTTAACATTGTGTGATGCATGCAGAACATCTGCTGTCCTGGACAGCTGACCCACCGCGGTGGCTCAGTGGCTAAGGCTTTGCGCTGCTGAGCACGACGTCGCGGGTTTGATTACCGGCCGTGGCGGCCGCTTTTCTGACGGAGGCGAAAAGCAGAAACACCCGTGTGTACGAGATTTCGGTGCACGTTAAAGATCCCCAGGTGGTCAAAATTAATCCGGAGCCCTCCACTACGGCGCGCCTCATCGCCTGCGTTGCGTTGGCGCGTTAAACCCCACAATCAATCAATGAAGTCCTGGACAGCTGTTTTCTTCACTGGCTTCTTTTTCAAACTTCAGCCTTCTTACCACCGCCCGCATTTCTTTAACAAACTGCTGCATTTTGGGGAGTTGCTGTGTATATCCCGTCCATTCATGCTACACTATGTCTGCATTTGTTTCAAGTACTGTTGCCCAAGAGGTGGCGAGTCTTATAGTGCAATCCTAAGCTCTTTTGATGTTTTCGGCTGTGTGTAAATATGAAAATAGAAATGTTTATTTCAGTCGAAAAAAAGACATGTACACTTTTAATTACTCCGTTAGAAAAACTAACCAATACCGACTAAAAGGTAAAACTGTTCAGAGGGCGCTAATACAAAACACGCATAGTTGACATTTTGCAAATTTATCAATTGAGAAGTGGTTCATGTGTGAAGTTGCTCAGGTAGCAACAAATTTTCCGTATCTGGTTTGGCTTGTCAACCATCGCATTAGGGAAAACATACGACGGTATTCTCAAATTCTTCACTTCTCGACTAACTCGCTCAACGTGTCGCCTGAGGTTGGCGATTTGCCGTGTGCGTGTTTCCTCCGTTACTGTCAGTTGACGCCGACCATTTAACATGGAGGGGTCTGTTCAATTTAACGCCAAGTTCACGGAGCTCATCTTCGATCAAGAATCCTGGGTCAGCTATGACGAGCTGTCTCCTTTGTTTTCTCACAGGAAGTACACCACACCTTAAAAGTGGGAAATAATAATTCCACAATGAGCGACCGAAAAGGAATAGTCGAAATGCTGAACTCACTACAGCAGAAACCCCGTTCCTCCAATGCCGCAGGAAACGGGCTGCAGGCAGTCGTTTTCGTTGGAGAGACCGCATCGTTGCCTGCTGGAGTTAAAATATTGCTTCATGCCCTGTTACGCCGTTTGTGCTAAAATTCATTACAAAACGGGCGTTCATTACTTTGAGCTGACAGAGGTATCTCGACAGTGCTGCATATCACTAGTTCGTCTTGGATGCCTGGAAGTGGGACGGGCGCTTAGGAAGGGCGGCGTTTCATTCACTTCGCGGCAGCAAGGAAACAAAACATATAAAAAGCATAATTTACGTTATAATGCTGGGCGTACCTGTTTTTACCGGAGGACACCTCTCGGAGAAGACCCGGTGTGGAAAAATGGTCGCATACGGTCCATGTAACATTTGCGTCTGCTCGCGTTGAAATGGGCTCCACATATGCTGTGATGTTCGGACGGCTCCGACAAAGCGAATCGGCCATCACAACCCTGGCGATTTATCTGGCGAACCTATTCCTTTTTAAGTTTCTTGTCCTTCGGAAACTTGTGCAATGAAACATGCCTGTCTCGTAGCGTATTGTTGTCCCATCCGATCACACAGCACGTTTTCCCGCCTCCTGCAGCTTCCTTGGCGCCATATCGTCAGTATCGCGTGAACTACAAACGCTAAGGCAGGTCGTAAACGAGTGTAGCTTTACACACGCGGAAATTCATCACGAATAACGTGTGCACACGATATGGGCTTCTTTGTTTTCCCACTCGGCTCCCCGCGGGCTGCCGGAAGCAAGAGCTGGTTATTTGTATTTTTCTCTGGGAGCTCAAGTCTCACATTTGTTTTTTATTTCCTCGTGTTGAGGAATTTCTCTTTTCCCGCGGGCAGCAAGAAGCGCGAAGACGCTTTTCAACTGGCAGCTAGCCGACGACGTTGCTAGCAGACGACAAAAGGTTCTCATGCGGTGCAGGCAGTTTCAGAAGGATGCGGAGTTTATTTCTTATTTTGGGTTCTATGGTTTAAAGATGATTTAATTGATGCGCAACATAACTTTGCAAGTCCATCCTTTCGCGCTACTTAAACTTGGTCCTTTGACGGGCTCGCTCCGCGCACGCGGCGCGACCACCGCGTCGCCGCTCGCCCCGCGCGCGCACGCAGTTCCCATGACGCCTTGCGCGCGCCCGCCAGGGGAAGGAGCGGCGCTGCAGTTTCTGGAAAGGTCTATTAGCCTGGGAAAGGTTCGGACGGGGACAATACTTGTACCTTCATGGTGATATTTTCTCTACATCTCTTCTAGACGATGAGTACCTTATGTCCAACACAACAGCTTAGCAAGTACAGTTTGATCGCTTTGAGTTAGTCTTTTCAAATTCCTTGTAAACTAGTTTTATTCATTTGTTTTTTTCCCTACATTCTCCATGCGCAGACGACCAGGGACCATCCAAGCGGCCACGACTGCTTTGTCCGCCTGATGCAGACCCTGCCGACAAAGACACTCCCGCAGCCCGCGAGAACTTCGAACAGAACGTTCCTGCCGCGCAACCTGTGGACGACCAGCATCCTGTCGGAGGATATGCCTGCGCAGATTCCGATATCGCTGACTTGGGAGAGGAGCCGGTCCTGCCCCCTATTTTCGATTTCCTAAATGACTAGAACACCCGCGGCACCAAGAGTTGTTCTTTTGTACAAATGGTAGTTCCATATGTGGTTGGTGTGCCCCACGCTGTAGCCGGGCTACAACGGCCAATCTTGAGGAAGGCTGCTGCGGCTTTAATGCCACTTGAGACTGTTTAGAAACAACAGCAGCACTTTTGTTTTAGAAATATTCTTCTGTATTACCATTGCTTTTTCTGTACCCCAAAAAAATGACCGTTTACAAAATGTATGTACACGATAATTGTCTTCCGCAAAATACACACACTTAGTCTTCATAGCCCTTATTATGCATCAAAATTTATTAAAATAAACTAGAAATATCAACAGGGTGTAATTACTTAACTGGCCCACAAGATTAACGCAAATTATTAAAACATTCAAACAAGAAGACAAAATCATTCTAGCAAATCAATAACAACCAAACACAGGTGATGCTAGCAAAGTTGCTCTTTATAATACGGCATGTGGTCGACGGACGTAAAACAAAAGAACAGAAGTTGCTTAATAACATTGGTTCATCTCTTCCGTCGCCTTCATACAATTCGGACCTAATAAAAACCTCTAAACACAAATAAACCACAAGAAAAAAGTAGAAAAATTGGGCAGCTCTGTACCGCATTTTACCTGCGCCAAGTGTGCAGGCTACAAAGGCCACCGTAGATATGTTCCAGTAGTGCCGCAATTAAATATTTGTTGGCAAATAAAACACATTTTTGGAGTAATTGCGGCCAAAGAAATAGTATGACCCAACAAAAACAAAAGGCTGGCCACATTCTCACACAATTAAGATACAATAAACCAGAAACTTCTTCCAAAGCACCAACTTCGTTACGCATGGATGCGCATAAATATTCCGCACTGTGTGTGTGAGCATACTTATCGGTTCCAGGATTGTGGAAGCACATTACTCATCTGAAAGTTGTAAACCTAACGATAAAATCAAGGAATCCCCCAGGCTTATGTACTCCATCGGGCTGTGATGCCGGCGCCTACCCCCTTCATGCATGCAGGTCGGGTCGCAGCCAATAAAAACTTTACACTGCCACATTACCGCGTCGCAACGATTTTGGGCGAAGAATTGACGGAGTGCTTTCGCAACGAGAAACCAAAAAGCAGTCAAAATGTATTCTCCATGGCGCATAAACGGTATGGTTCAATATATACATGGTGCGGAGGATGGCCTGAAATTTTGGTAGGAGCAGCAAAAGTGTGGCAAACTCTGCAGCGATCATTAATGTTTCACAACCGCTACGGATGTAGACTATTGGCGTACGCTTCCTCTTACATTACTTATGCCTTTTTGTGGCTGCCCTCGTACGCAGGAACGTCACCAAAACCGAATTTCACATAACGAAATTGTCGAGGCACCTTTTTCGGGTGACGTGTACACTAATTTCGATGTTCTACAGTTTCAATAGCGCTCGTCGTGGTTATATATAAATAAGCGTTTTATTTGCTGCTGTGTGTCCTGCGTCGGACGCACAGATGGCTTATCCCACGCATGCGGCAACTTTGTGGCCAATTTCTGCCCGGCTGTCATGGCTACTCATGTAAAATCGCCGTCGCTGTGTGTTAGCCCCAGCCGCGGCGGACAGCCTTCGAGAAGCTTCTTCGAAAAAACAAAAGAAAAGAAAAGGCGCTGTGGGTTTGCCGACGAGCACAGAAACGAAGCAACGCATTATGTAGGTGAAATATCAACAAAATTTGAGAAATTTAGAGAACTGTAGGTGGGTATAGATTCCTATGCCGTTTCTGTTCATCTTAGGGCTTTTAATTACAGCCAGATTGGTGCTTTTTTGAATTTTCGTGTTTTTGATTGCTTTTATAGTTTGTGTTATTTTGGAATCAATAAACAGGTGACTGCCGTGAATTGGTTTTCTTTTTTTTCCATTAGTTCATTTCTAGCTATATTGGTATTTTAGATTTTCTCATACAAATAACATACATTCACGCTACTATACAACAAATGTTTTAATAGTTGTGCATTTTGTGCGAATGGGAGGCGTTCGGGATTCGGTGCGTATTAATATTTTTTTGTGTTCATCGGGTTGTATTTCCGGGTCTTTGTATTTTTTTTATTATTCGCGTGATTGTGTGGCGGTAGACTTCTCGATATAGGAAGTTGATTTTTATTCATTTTTCCTGTATGTATTTTAACTTCACTCGACTAGTGGTTTACAGTTACACTATTACGACGCGTTAACTTCGATCTCCCATTGGGCGTTATTGTGCGAATGCCAGGCATTACACAGGTTGGGGTCTGGGGTATTAGCAAAAAACGCTGACGGATTAAAATTTATATTCCACATTTTTTCCTTACACCCAGCCGCACTTGCATTTTTAACTATTCATTTGAATCACACCATGTTCCGGGGTTGTATAAAAGGTCCTGTTTCGGTCTGAATTTCTGCGTTGATGCCCGAGACATGGTTGCTGGTGTCAAGTCTTTTTTTCCCCCGCAAGTCACGTAGCCTTTTTTTTAAAGTATTTCTCAGGCCTTCCTATTTATTCGAAGCCGCAGAACAGTTCACGCACGGCTTGCTTCGCATAGTCACGCTGGCCCTGCGCACGGGATACGCGGAGCGGCGAAGCGCGGTACGAGCAAAAGACGCGGTACGGATCGACAGGGGGCGCCGCTGGTTCGAATGCAGTGGCGCCACCATTCAAGCGCACTAGGCCTATAGCCAACAGGTCACGGGACAAATAAATCGAAGCAAAATGGAGAGACGAGCTAGTTGGTTCGCAATTTCCATGAGTGAAACTTAAGCGCAAAATTTTTCACAGGGACGAGAAAGGGAACGACACAGGCGCTTACTATCAACTGAAAGTTTTAATGAAAACGAAACACATTTATACCAACCCCAGACTAAACAACCCAGCACGTGTGCCCTTCGCACATGCGTACGGCCGTACAAGAGAACCGCCCCATTCCCTTCCCTTTTCTTTCCCTCATGCTCTACCCCCTCTCCTTGAGAAGTAGCACTTCTTTATCTAAAATATTCAGTGACGGGTGACTTATGCAATCGGGACCCTTAATCCGGATATGGAAGGCTTCTGCAAGTTCCCTGTTGGTACGGTCTCTGTGCTTAAAAACCACTACCGTGTCCGTGAAGAGTGGCTGACAACGTGGCTGAAAACCGCATTTTGAACAGTGCTGCGCCAGGTGAGTGTAGGGCTTTCCTTTCAAAGAGGAATGATGCTCCCTCAGGCGTACATTGAGACAGCGGCCGGTCTGGCCGACGTACACCCGGCAACATGACATGGGAATGCAGTACACAACATTGGTTATGCAACGAACAAATTGGAGCCCGTGTTTTATCAAACAACCTCGTGGGGGGGAATCGCCACGGGAATCGAGCCTGTTGCTCACCATGGCGCATATACTGCCTTTCTAAACAGCATTAATCTCTTCCTTCCAGTTATCCGCTTTTTCTCCGTGCACCCGTTTTTCACGGAATGCGGTACTGGTGAAAATACAAAGCCTTTGATTGATTGATTGATATTTATTTGTTATATTATGGCAGGGGAAAATAAACGAGGTTGCGTTAACAAACAGGTCGATAACAACGAAGTCAGCAACAGCAGAAAGGACACAGGAATGAGACACCTGCTGCCCAAGGTCACTTTCATTGCTCATTCCAAGGACGGAGATAGCATATTTCAACCCAATGCACACCTGGTCTTGAAAAGGGGCACCCCTTAGTCACTTTTCTTATCTCATCTTGTCATTCACGTGCCAGAACCTCTCTCCCTCTTTTTCTCTCAGTGGAAAGTGTTCGAGAAGGGTGGGAGCACGTGTCAGAGCACAGACGCTGCCTTCAGTCTGCTCTGAGCTTCGCATCGAGTAGGCTGTGTGTCGCTTCACCCCGCGCTGGTTGAGTATACGTCTGTGTCGTTCCCAGTCATGGAAGCAAATGTTTACGCCATTATCTTTGCAGCCAGGAAGAAAATCGCGGTCCTGGATAAGAGGCGTCGGAAGAGCCGGCGGAACCCGGGGCTTCTGCGGCGCCTGCAGCTGGAGAACCTGATCGTGCACTGCTTCATGTCCCGCAGGAGACAGCGTGCAAACGCGCGTTCTGACAGCCGCCGGGACGAGCCCAGTGACGAGAATGACGAGCCTGCCCTCCCGCTCAATGATATTCCGAAGCGGAAACGTTCCGGAGACCACGCCGACGGTATGTGCTAAAACCCACCTCTTCTATTCTCTAGTGTATGTATTAGGGTCTCTTTCTTATGCTCTTTATTGCCGGCAGCTCTGTTGTGCTGCCCTTTACGTATGGGATACGCTCATACTATGTATTCTCCTTATTTGAGTGACCAGCTTCACTATGCTCGGGCAAAGATTTGGGACCTTTCCAATTAGCCTGGGAAAGGTTCGGACGGGGACAATACTTGTACCTTCATGGTGATATTTTCTCTACATCTCTTCTAGACGATGAGTACCTTATGTAAAACACAACAGCTTAGCAAGTACAGTTTGATCGCTTTGAGTTAGTCTTTTCAAATTCCTTGTAAACTAGTTTTATTCATTTGTTTTTTTCCCTACATTCTCCATGCGCAGACGACCAGGGACCATCCAAGCGGCCACGACTGCTTTGTCCGCCTGATGCAGACCCTGCCGACAAAGACACTCCCGCAGCCCGCGAGAACTGCGAACAGAACGTTCCTGCCGCGCAACCTATGGACGACCAGCATCCTGTCGGAGGATATGCCTGCGCAGATTCCGATTTCGCTGACTTGGGAGAGGAGCCGGTCCTGCCCCCTATTTTCGATTTCCTAAATGACAAGAACACCCGCGGCACCAAGAGTTGTTCTTTTGCACAAATGGTAGTTCCATATGCGGTTGTTGTGCCCCACGCTGTAGCCGGGCTACAACGGCCAATCTTGAGGAAGGCTGCTGCGGCTTTAATGCCACTTGAGACTGTTTAGAAACAACAGCAGCACTTTTGTTTTAGAAATATTCTTCTGTATTACCATTGTTTTTTCTGTACCCCAAAAAATGACCGTTTACAAAATGTATGTACACGATAATTGTCTTCCACAAAATACACACACTTAGTCTTCATAGCCCTTATTATGCATCAAAATTTATTAAAAGAAACTAGAAATATCAACAAGGTGTAATTACTTAACTGGCCTACAAGATTAACGCAAATTAATAAAACATTCAAACGAGAAGACAAAATCATTCTAGCATATCAATAACAACCAAACACAGGTGATGCTAGCAAAGTTGCTCTTTATAATACGGCATGTGGTCGACGGACGTAAAACAAAAGAACAGAAGTTGCTTAATAACATTGGTTCATCTCTTCCGTCGCCTTCATACCATTCGGACCTAGTAAAAACCTCTAAACACAAATAAA
The DNA here is from genome assembly GCF_048455015.1 of Haemaphysalis longicornis. Classification (NCBI taxonomy): domain Eukaryota; kingdom Metazoa; phylum Arthropoda; class Arachnida; order Ixodida; family Ixodidae; genus Haemaphysalis; species Haemaphysalis longicornis. The sequence goes on from NW_027526422.1 coordinate 164,411,562, forward strand.
CCACAAGAAAAAAGTAGAAAAATTCTGCAGCTTTGTACCGCATTTTACCTGCGCCAAGTGTGCAGGCTACAAAGGCCACCGTAGATATGTGGCAGTAGTGCCGCAATTAAATATTTGTTGGCAAATAAAACACATTTTTGGAGTAATTGCGACCAAAGAAACACTATGACCCAACAAAAACAAAGGCTGGCCACATTCTCACAAAATTAAGATACAATAAACCAGAAACTTCTTCCAAAGCACCAACTTCGTTTCGCATGGATGCGCATAAACATTCCGCATTGGGTGTGTGAGCATACTTATCGGTTCCAGGATTGTGGAAGCACATTACTCATCTGAACGTTGTAAACCTAACGATAAAATCAAGGAATCCCCCAGGCTTATGTACTCCATTGCGCTGTGATGCCGGCGCCTACCCCCTTCATGCATGCAGGTCGGGTCGCAGCCAATAAAAACTTTACACTGCCACTATACGGCGTCGCAACGATTTTGGGCGAAGAATTTACGGAGTGCTTTCGCAACGAGAAACCAAAAAGCAGTCAAAATGTATGCTCCATGGCGCATAAACGGTATGGTTCAATGTATACATGGTGCGGAGGATGGCCTGAAATTTTGGTAGGAGCAGCAAAAGTGTGGCAAACTCTGCAGCGATCAATTATGTTTCACAACCGCAACGGATGTAGACTATTGGCGTACGCTTCCTCTTACATTACTTATGCCTTTTAAATGCCACAACTCAAATATGTCGCGGCCGCTACGGCTGGAAATCGAACACGCGTGCTTTGGCTCAGCAGCACAAAGCCACAGCTACTGAGCAACCGCAGCGGGTGATTCTAGGTACGTTCACGCGACTTTATTAGGTGGAAAAACCAGTTCTAAAGTGCTGTCCTCCTCTCTCGTTCATCCACGCCCAGTTCTATGACGCTTACTCGAGGATGGCTTGGCTTCACTCCGCTACTGCGGGGTTCGCCGAGCGTCCGACATAGTCAGTTGGCGGCCGCCGGCGGGTCTTAGTTGCAATTCGTTCGCTCAGTTAAAAATTGGGCCCATCTCCCCGCGAGGGGGACTCGAGTAAAGCGTCGCATAGGGGGTGGTTGTATTGCGTTTAGTGTTTGGGGAGTTGGTGGTAGTGAATGCGTTGTATCAGCAGCTTCTTGACGTAGTTTGAATGAGTCAAGGATATAAGGCGCGTTCGTAGCCTTTGATTCTGTGTCGGTTTTGTGGCGCAGTGGGAAGACCGCCATGTACCTCGCGTTCCACCCCCAGGTAGTGAATGCGTTGTATCAGCAGCTTCTTGACGTAGTTTGAATGAGTCAAGGACATAAGGCGCGTTCGTAGCCTTTGATTCTGTGTCGGCTTTGTGGCGCAGTGGGAAGAGCACCATGTACCATGCACCATGTACCATGCACCATGTACCATGTACCTCCATGCCCAGTATCAATGGCGCCGTTACGTAAACACACCCAGTGAAGGAGCTTCCTACTTTGGTTCTACGTCATTGAACTATTTTGTGGGGAGCAGGGGCGTTTCTTCTATTCAAATATTCGTTCTCAGTTCTCAAAACCCCCAAAGGCAGTGGAAAAAACTAGCTGCGCCTGGGAGATTCGAATCAGCGACTCTAAAAACAAATAGCCGGAATTTTAACCTCGACTCCACCCTGAGAAATGTCGGACATATGCCAAATACCGCCTCTTAATCTAAGCGCTCGATACATTCAGCCGGCTGTTTCTGTTTTTTTTTGTCGCATTCGCGAGGCCCTCATAGAGATACAACTGATCCTCACTCGCCGATCTTGCAGACGGGCCCCCTATTGCTACTACTACAGGCTACTACTACAAGTTTTGTAGCCAGATCACCTATTTTTATCTGATAAATGCTATCCTGCATGCCCATCTCGGCGAAACAAGCCACGACAGTCGAGTCGGGAACTTGTTTTTCCCTCTTTCCTCCCCTCTCGGCTCTCCGGGTGCGTGCCACATTCTAATGGCAGGTGCAGTGGCCCTCCTCCCAAGTGCTCCCAAGTGTTCTGGCTGCTACTGATTGCACGGCGCCACTGGTCCTGTTCTCTAAATGGAATTCGCCATAAGCACCCAGTCGGTGCTATCTGGCGGCAGTTAGCGTCACTAAATAAGCAACGCTTAAGAGTACAGCCACTTCGCGCACCCTGAAGTGTGTGGGGGCCATTTTGTTTCTGGCTTGCAGTGTTGCCATCTCTTCCAACGAAACCGCCGCCGGTTATTACGGGCGCATTACGACCGGCCGCTCTAGCGTCCACTCAGCAGAGAGAGAGAGAGAGAAGAGGTGCCCAAAAACAAAATGGCTGCGCCCTCATGTAAACAAATATCACGTGGTGCCGACCGACCAATGAAAATCCTGGCGGCCCATAACAATGAGAGAAAAGAGTGCCGATACTCTAAACGCCTTCATCTAGCGACGCTAGCGGCAGTGCCAACGGCCTGCGAAATTAATGGTGGCAGCTTGAGTTTTGTGCTTCTGCAGTCTTGCGATGGTCTTGTGGCAGCTGTCCATTTGAGCTTGGCTTCACTAGATTGTAACCCTGAGTTTCTTGGTCACAAACCTTTATCTATAGTAACGCACAAAAGTAGACACGACAACTTTAATAGATTTTGAGCATTAAAAATCAAATGTGTGCAATCCTGATAAACCATTGCTATGTAAGGTTTCTATATTCTATGATATGTCAGAAATTCATCATAGTGGCTGTCACTGCCAATGTAAACACCATCCCATAATTTGTAAATGCCAGAATATGTATTGGTCTTGCGTCGGCAGCGCTCCGGTTCTGTAGATTCGCGCGCAGCGCACGTATATAAGTTTCTACCGCGTGTGCGGGCGCTCTTCATGCTCAAGACAGCCAAAGGGGGTTCAGTTCGCTCGACGAGTTCGCACGTACGGCTTGAAATGGCCTGCATTAGAGTGAACCTTGGAGTGGTTGGTAATTGCAGCAGCTGGCTGCTAGCACAAGCTAACCCAGCTTACTGATTTTTCCACAGTTCGAGTTTATTTCATCTGAACTCCAAATAAAAGCGTATCTTCATAAAGAGCTGCAAGCATTGATGCTGCTAACCGGGTTCAGGTTCACACACGGTGCACAATACGCCTTTACGCCTTAATACAGCCGGCGGCATTTGTGTTACAACAATAAAATACCAAAAGAGATAAGTTGTTGCAGGGTGGTACGAGCGCCACTAACGATACCCGTTATTACATTTATTACGTAATTATGTTATTATTATTATTATGTTATTATTATTATTAACGTAATACCCGTTATTACGTTAAATCTGAATAAAAGCGCCGTTATTCACGACCATAAATGTCACCAGTAACGACGGGCGCGTTCGCTGGCACTCTAGTGTTTCAACCAACGGGGCAATGTTCCCACCATATTTTAAAGTTCGGCTAAGAAAAAATACGGTCTACGCATTTCCCAAGCTCTCATTGTCAACGTGAAAACCAGCTAGGCCAATTTTCAATAAAGCTACGCAGCGCGCTCAACCTACCAACTACAATTTATGTAACAATGCATTTCCCAACACCGGCACTTCCAACAAATGTCTCACCTTTCTTTCCAGATGGTAGACGATGCCGAGAAGAAAGCAGCACGGGTTTTTCTGCGAGAGACAGGAGGTTAACTCGAAGCTGCCAGCGGCTGAAACGCACAAAATTGGCGGCTTCTGGCGGCTTCTGCCAGCATCACCCTGCCAGATTGGAATCTTCGATTTACATCTTGCACAAAAAATCTACAAAACATAGTCAAAAATATTCAACTTTTCGCATACGTGGAACATTGTATCTTGCTTACGGACAAATTTTAATAGTGCAACAATGTGTGCTAAGTTAATTTTCAACCAATTTTTCTTAATATACACCACAGCTAGCAGTTATTTTGAACGATATTATCCCTCAGAACTTATTTGACCCAGTAACCACTTTTTCCATAATTCATTCCTCTGTGCATTGGTGGTAACTTTTGATGTAAAGAACTTCAAAGTTGAACTGTTCATAATGCTCTGAATATATGTATTGAATGGAGCAAAGGTACCGAGGCCCGTGAGGCATTTTTTGCCATTAGCCTCAGTGCCCTTTTGGGCACTGTCTAAGAGAATAAGAAAAAAAGACGGGCTACAACCGGCGCAGAGAACCGCACATGCGTTAGCTTGACCTTGAACGCTCGAGCCCTGGCTTCAAGGTGGGAGGGGCGATAGCAGGTGTTTCCTTGTTATGTTCCTGGAGATATACTCTAAGCTTAAAAAGGGTGACGCTGTTGTCATCCGACTTCCTGCCTCCAAAGAAAGAGTGGAGGGCAATGACCTATGCCCCACCTATTATGTTTCCCCTTGTGGAAAGGAGATGAGAAAGGGTAAAAAGGCGAAAAAGCAACAGTGCCTTCAGTCCTTTCTCTGCTGGCTATCGAGTCAGCGGTCTTTTTTCACCGCCCTCTTTGCTGTGATGGAAGCGAATGTAGAGTTTGTTTTCTCTCCAGCCAGGATGAAGATCCAGGCCCTGGAAGGTAGCCGTCGAGACCCGGGGATAAGGCTACGCCTGCTGTTGCGAAACCTGTAGAGGGGCTCGAGCCTGCCTACCAGCAGCGACCGCTGTGACGAGCACACTGGGAGAAGCGTCACCGACGGAGATTCCGGCAAAGTGGATGACGTGCCTGCAGTGCAACTGGTAAGCACTTCTACAAGGAAGCGCTCAGGAGACCCCGAAAATGGTAAGCGCTGACCCAGGGTGATTTTGCTGCTTTCGCATGCTCTTGTGTTCTTTCGCTAAGAGCATTCAGTAGCTGCGAATGGTTTACGACGTAGGCTGACAATGTTCGTGGCATATTGCAAATTGTTTTACAACGAAATTATTTTTCTTTTATCTCGCAGATTCTGCGAACCCTTCCAACCGACGACGCCTTTTCTGTTCGACGAGCCCTTACCCTGCACGCAGAGAAGATGAAGCCGAACAGCCGGAAAAACCTTCGAGCGACGATGAAGACGACGACAGCTACCCGATCAACGGGGCTCCATTCCCGACATCCACAGATGACTACGGATTGCCGCAGGACGAACCTGTGACGGACCCGAACCTGTCATTTCTGGACTAGCAAACAGCTGCCTCATTGAACATATTTTACACCGTGAAGCTCCAGTCAAGTTTATAAAGCTTTATTTGTGGTAGTGTTTAAAGCGTAGGCCGTATTTGCAAATGTACCCCAACTCAAACGATGGAATTGAATAAACGAGTTACATAAGGCGTCGTTGTAAATTCTGAACTTTTAATGCCTTTGATAGGGTAAATGTACATCATTGTACGAAATGAAGTCAAATTGTGATACGTAGAAACAAAACTTCGCCAAGTTTAGCTGTGGATAGGCAAATCAGGCGACTTTTACTACTGCAAGGAAATGTGCATGCGCCGCGAAAAATAAAATGCCCAGATGTGAATGCTGTTTCTACTGCAGTACCTTACCTAATAAATATACAAAATGCAAAATCTAAACCCTAAAGCAACAAATAAAGGCCACAACGTCTATTTAAGTGAGCCTCTATCCATACAAATTCGAAAGAAGCAATGCAAACTGCATTCTTTGCCATATGAGAAAAAGTTTATACAAGCAAATATTAAAGAAAAACACATGTATGATTCCTGAGTCCCCACTGGTGCTACAAAATGTAAAATCAAACTGACAAACAAAAATGAAAGTAAAAACCAATTGAACTAATGTCTCCGATGGAGAAAATTCCAAGCGCAGAAAATACGGAATGCGTAAACGGGGGAAAATTTTGCTGTGGAGTTGCAAGATGTCTTGTGGCTGGACATACGGAAGGGATTCTCAACTAATCGCTAAGGACAAACTTTTCAGAGGCTGCACGTTCTCTGGCAGTGGAGGTCCGTTGTTTTCGCGCCCATTCTCCTCTCGTATCACGCCCTTGTTCCTCCGAGTGAACAACACGCGCCGGTCCCCCAGCGATGTAAAAGAGCAACTGTTAAAAACGGCGTTTGCGCTGTTATCAGTCCGTTAGGTTCCTTGTGAAATAGACACGGGCGGCCTGTAGCAGCATTGCTTGTGTTCTCTGGCGAGGCGCGCATACGGGCAACCCTGTGAGTGCGCCGTCCCTGGTTACGAGTGGCTCCGCCGGATAACGGTACTTGAAACGTGAAACACGGCTGTGTTTCCCGTTACACACTCTACCTCACAACACGCAATATATGGCCTCGAGTCTAATGCGAGTGCGAATAATAACATTTCTGTTGACGCAAACGTTTAAAACCGAACTGAAACGTAGCGGACGATCAATGCCGGAGTTCTTTTCTTCGGCATCGGCCTTTTTTCTTCGGCATCGGCATCGGCTTCTTTTGGCGCATGGGCCATTTCTGTCGCCGTTTTGAGTATTGCCAAGCGAAGAAATTGCAGCTAAACTTTTCAATGAAAACCACTTATAGCAACGGGGCAAAGTAAAGCTGCTTCACCAGAATGAGAACCGGGGGGTAGAGGGTAATAAAGTGCAGCTCTGCGGTAAAAAATTCCCCGCATTTCCCCGAGGGGAAGAATGTGAAAGTGCGAATGCACAGTTGAATTTGCGTGGTTCGGTAATGTTCGCGAAAGAGAGATCACACACACACACTCAACTACAAAGAAAGAAAGATGCATTTATTCACAGACACCTATTTGTGTTGTCGTTGTACTTGATTGCTAGAGCGGATCTCAGCTCTGAAATGTCTTGTCAGTAATCCTTTAAGCGGGTGCATTAGCCCTTCTCACGCCCGATTCCTGGCCACTCCCCCACGTGGGTATGTGCCATGTCAGCGGCCAGGCAGCGCGCGCCCATCTCCCCCCGTTTCCAAGGAAGACGAGGAGATTCCTGGCCAATCCCCATCTCCCCCCGTTGCCAAGGAAGACGAGGAGATTCCTGGCCAATCCCCCACGTGGGTATGCTATGCGGACATCGCCGGTGGACGCAGGTTCAGGGTCGCTTAAGAAGTGCATCGCACTTAAAACTGCTTTTTCACTAATACACGTTTAAAGCCCTTACACTAAAATGACAAGGGCAAACCACTGAAGGTATCAGCAGATATCAATATAGGGTTATGTGTTGTGCCTGAATATATTGATCAATTAATGTCACCTAGCCGTGACGTCGCAGAATGTAGCAGAAACCAATTCCTATTTAAAATGTATTGGGATAGTTTCGATAAAACAAGAGTTACAGCCGCTTTCTGTAACCATATTCCGTACCTCAATGGTCATGATTAGACAGCCGGTGGGAATTTTGTATAGTTTACAACTCCTCTTGGAACTAACCAGTCAGAACTTCAGATAGGAAATTTAGGAATCATGCCTATTTTCTCTGGAGTCCATATCAATCCTGTTTAACATATCAGTATAACCTAACGCTCGGGGAGCCTTTTAAGCAGTAGTGTGTTCTGTCGATAGGTGCCTGTTTGGGCTTTTTAGCGTTTAAAAAATCTTTTTTGTGTGTTATATGCCTCGTTTGTTTTCGTGTCGCTGATCTGCAATAACTGCTCTTGCTTCATAAGCCCGCAACTGGGTGTTTATCGTAAACAGTTTGCGAGAAAAAGCCGTGAGCCATCTCAAACACGGCGAGAAACACAAACCGTTCTCTACCGCCGCCTCCTCAACCTCGCCCTATGGGCCGAGCCACCATAGGCCGCACGCAGCATACTCACCGACGTCACCCCTGTCCACACGAGCTGTTACTTTCTATGTCCTTCTGATGCGCTGTCTGAGCGGACCAACGGCAAGAACTTTTGCCGATGTGCCCAAGCCAATGCTAACTCAATAACAAACATTCAAAAAAGGAAGTCCGGGCACACCAAGGTTTAAAACGGACAGACAACCGATTTTTGCCGCGTATATGTTCTCTAGCTCGTATGAAAGCAAGCGTTTTATATAGCCCGGTAACCCCAAGCAATTTCTGAACAAATTGGGGGAAATAATTTTACTTTGGCAGCAAACTTCCTGAAATCGGAAGGGTGGCGGTTCGTAGTGTCGAAACTTGACACAATATGTGTCCCTGTCACGTGACCTGCAAACCTAGCAGCTACTGTAACTGCTGAAACGTTTATGTATTGAACACCCTTTAATACAATATTTGTGTTACAAGTATATATATATGTATTTCTAAACATTATTTTGAAAATTTTAAAAACACGCCGCCCACCGTGGCTGGGGCTCTGAGTGTGGCTAACTGAACCTCCATGCCCATAATCAACGGCAGCGTTCAGTAAACAGACCCAGTGAAGGAGCTTTGACGATTCTGCCTGCGTCCGGGGCGTTCGTTCTGCCAAAATATTTGATTTCTGTTTCCAATTACGCCAAAGGCAGCTTCAAAAAAAACGTCGCGCCCGGGGAGAATCGAACTTCCCACCTCCATAACGTGCACACAGATTCTACCTATCGTCTATCCCAACACATGGCGCATTCGTGCAAAAATAAACCGTTGCATTAAAAACACACATAAAGGAACAGGAAAGCCTGCTATTCAAACTTTTTTAGCTGGGGACAAGTATTTAAATATCGTTTTTCATATCGCATACAGACAAAAGTATGTTGCAGAGCTACTCTCTGTCATGGTTGCCAGAATTATTTTGGGGACAGACACATACGGCTCGTGGATCTAACAATTTCGATTTAAAAAGTTCTAGGGCGTTATCAGCAAAACCGTTTTTCGTGTAGGTGCTTTAAGTGATGCCCTTTCATTTGGGATAGACAATATACACTCGACAAAATCGGTTGTCTGTCCCTTAAAAGTGACGCCACAAACACGTGCACTTGCGCCGCAAATCTCGGGTGTACCGCCGGCGGTCTAGATGCAGCAGGAGTAGTAGAAAGTAGGAAAGAGAAGCGGAGTTTACAGGAATGAGCACCTCGCAAATAACATTGCTTTAAATAAATGTTATTTCTCTCTCTCTCTCTCTCGGCACTTATCAAGTAGTCTAGTCGTGACGCAATGCCGGGTAACCTTCAAGGGCATTTGGAAACCTAGCAATAAGAGAACTAGTTGCAAAAAATCATCCGTGATTTCTGATAGTATATATGCCATTGGATGGTTACTGATGGGTGTTATTCCAGTAGCTTCCCTACACACCGGCTCCTGCAGAACAGAATCGCTCAGGAATTTGTGCCAAATTATTGCACTGCATGGTATCCATCGGTGCTGTCAAGAGCGGACGAGGTCGTTCTGCTCTGTTTACGCGTAAATACCTGGTGTTTATTTTTTTGATGCGCAGTTGTGGCTTTAGGCAGCAGTTACCGATTGTGCCTCTTCCCCCAATCCCGTTGCTACCCCTAAAAAGTCGGCTAAGGGCGGTAAATTATTTCAGAAACACTCGCTGGTCTTAATAACAGCTTTTCAGTCGAAGAAGGCGTTGTAGACCAAGCTCTTTTACACCACGCTACGCTTGAACGTGACTTGGCACACTCGTGTACTTATTTAAAACTTAAGCCGGAAGCACTTTCGCCGCTGAAACTTTGCGAAAATAGGCTGAGCACATTTCGGAGGTCCGAGATTGATCCGCCACCATTAATGAAGGACCGGTTGGGGGCGGCTGTCCCTCGGTGACATCCTGCCATTCTGTATGAATTAAAGTGCCTGGACTCCCTGTGCTTTTCAAACTTCCGACAGCTCCGAGCAGCAAACATTTTGATATTCCAGATAGAATGACGTCCTATAGAGCATGCGGAAGTATAGGCACGCTCCCTTTTTTCGAGCACAATTATGGAATAAAGGAAGTACGATTTCAAGCTGCAAATCATTTAGGTCAGTCTGGTGTGTGATGGCTTTTAAGCCTTTCTTTCGTTGGCAAATCACCTTCCATTGCACTTAAGTTTAAAAAGCAACACTTAAGTGTGCTATTCTCAGGAAGAAAATAAAATTATTTCCCCCATCACAAGACTTTCCTGCTGTTTTCCGTGCAAATAAATTTTTGTTGCAACTAACGGTTCTGTAGTAAATACCAATTGAGCCTACATGTACCTAAACGGCAGTAGTTGATGCTTCTATTTGTTTAAGCACCCATAGTAGCGGCCTAAAACTTTTATTTTTTGTGCCTAATGTGCCAGTCTGGATGATTTGAAGCTACCTCTCAAGAGAGCACGTGCGATTCTCGGCCGAAGCGACTGTGTCCATGGACGCCATTGGGATTAACCTACTGATTTGCCCCTGCGCTGGATAAACGCCCGGCCGACTGAACCAAGAAAGCGAAATATTTCGCCGTAGGGCAACGTGGGTTCCTACAGAAGTTTTAGTTTTACACCCTTGGTGATCAAATGTGAGGACACGAACCATGTAATCCTCGATGGTGGTTGGTGTGTGTGCATTTTTTGTGTGAAGAGATCAGCTATCAAAACGATACCTTCTGTTTGCAGCAATCATGCAGTTGAGGTTTGCCGCCGCAAAATTGTTCCTTGTTTTGCTGCTTAGCCTGGGTTCAATACAAGCACCCGTCCATTTAGTCGGGAGTAGTAGCGTGCTCGTAAAAGTAGGAGTGTTCTATGAAAAGAGTACAAAGAGGCAACCATTTATTAAAGAATTGTACCTTCGTATTCATAAAACGAAGCGTTTTATGCCTCATTTGGGCCGTCGTTTAGAAACGCGCTCTCCTGAGAAATCTTAGCTCAGACTCTCAACCATCTCTCCTCCCTATTTTTAACCTGTCTGTGAGGCTGGCACGATCCCTTCATCATGGAAACATTCCGACGTCGTTCTTATCCCCAAACCCGGAAAACCTGCATCGAAAGACAATCTTAGGCCCATTTCCCTTACCTCGTGCGTAGGTAAACTTCTCAAACGCATGGTGCTTACCCGCCTCGAATGGCACATGGAGCACCACTGCCCCCTCCCCTACACCCAAACTGGCTTCCGTCAGGACATTTCGACACAGGACACGCTGCTCCACATCTCTCAAAATCTTTACCAATTCCCAAGCTCCTCCCAACTTCGCGGCTTTCTAGCCCTCGACATTCACAAAGCATTTGACACAGTTTCACACCAGGCCATCCTCGCTAACCTTGCCCGAACCAACTGCGGGAGCCGAATGTATAACTATATCAAATCCTTTCTCTCAGACAGCACAGCCTCTTTAAGCATCCTGGGATCGTCGGGTCCATCTTTTTATTTAACCTCTGGCACCACCCAGGGCTCAATCCTGTCTCCAAACCTTTTCAACCTGGCACTAGCCCAACTCCCTGCCCTCCTAGACTCTATCCCCCACCTCTCCTACTCCTTCTATGCCGATGATATTTCCGTCTGGTCCTCCCATGGTAGCCCGGCCCAACTAGAAGAAACCCTTCAAGCACCATGTGTTGTAATAAACAACCATGTTCGCATCTTAGGTCTCGCTATCTCCCCTTCCAAATCGGCTCTCATGATCATAACGAGCAAGAAAGGCAGAGCCCCTGATCGTGACCTCATCAACATTTCCATTGATAACACCCCAATTCCCAAAACAGACTCACTAAAAATTCCCGGTCTTACTTAACACTACTCCGGTAGTTCCTACCCTAAACATCGAACCATACACTCTCAGATCAAGCAAATGATTCATCTGCTGCACCACGTCACAAATTGCCAGTCTGGCTTACACGAACAACACCTCCTACGTATTATAGATGCGTTTGCCATGTCCCGCATACTGTTCACAGTGCCATACCTACATCCCACGCCCATCCAACTAACCTAACTAGAGGCAGCTCTCCGTAAGCTCTACCGCATAGCCCTCGGCGTGTACCGCTACGCTCCTACTAACAATCTTATCGCCACCGGCACATGTAACACTATAGAAAACGTATTCAAATACACAAACAAGCCCAGCTTCAGCGCCTTCAGACATCTCACCAGGGTCGGGCACTGTTGCAGACGATTGCCTACCCTACGTATTCGCTTCCTCCAATCCCCACAACTTCCCCTCCTTGGAACACGCTCCCTCAAATCCGCATAGAACCCCTGCCTAAGGATATGAACCCCTTCAGGCATGCCACCCGCCGCTTTATACGCTGTAATGCCCTCACCAAACGTGTCTCCTTCCTAGAAAAGCAAGGATCAGTGGTATATTTTACAAACGGCAGTCATTTTTTCTCTACGCAAATAGAAACCGCAGCCTTCTTACACCACTCGTCGCTGGTTTCTGCACAAAAGCCTTTTTTCTGTCCGCCAGATGCCTCCTCCCTAGAAGAGCACTCTATCGCTCTTGCCATAGAGCATGCTGCTTTCACAACCTCCACTGAACACCCCACATATCTTCACTGATTCGCAATCCGCCATCCGAAATTATTTACGATATACCGTCAACCCCTTTTCTTCTAACCTAGTGACTGAAACCCTCAAGAGACATCCTTCTCACCTCTTTGTCCTCGTATGGGTACATGGCCACGCTAACATGGACGGCGACGGAAGAGTAAACGCGCTTTCCCGAGATGTATCCCCGGGTCTGTCTATGCTCTGGCCAACCTCATACCATCCTTCTTCGACTTGTCTTCATGATCGTGAGACCCGTAAATTCACTTTACGTTCCTATCGCCTCGCCCGCCAAGTCTACCCTTTTCCAGACCCTCACTTCACTCGCGCCCAAACCGTTCTTTTCCGCCAGGCTCGTACCCGCTCCCTCCCATCTCACCACATTCTACATCCCAATCGCAAGTGCTCCGGTCCCCCAACCTGCCCTTCTTGCGGCGCATACCCCTCTATTACCCACTCCTACTGGGACTGCCACCCCCCGAAGCTTCCCCCCTCCCTCTTCCGCATCACCTCGTGGGACACTTGGCTGGCTCCCCCGCCCGGAACAGACGTTCGGGCCGCCCAGCAGGCTCTCTGCCTTCATTACCAGAAGATCTCCAAGGACATTCTGAACTACTATGAAGACAGTGACGCCTCAGTTTCCATCGTTTAGCTGACCTGGACTTAGGTAGGTGACATGGACAATAAATGTTTTCTCTCTCTGTCCAGGAACGCCGACTGCAAAAGGATTTTCAGAAAAGAGCTTCAAAACCCTCAACAAAAAAAAAGACTTTTCGTGGTCGGATCTGACCCAGCGTTTCTCGAGTTACGAGGCTGACGTCTGCCCAATTGCACAATTCCGACATGGTCCAAGCCCTTTGGATTTTGGTCTTTAACTTTCACTCAGGTTGCGTGGAAGAGAACTTCGAATTTTAACCTTCTATCTTTTGACGAAGTTTTGAAAAACAAATAACAATTGAGAATGATATCCTTCAACATTTTAATAGTCTGAGTTCGTAGTTGGTAACTGCGACACGCGCATGTCTTCTAGAGATTTTCGGGTCTCGTTTGACGAAATGGCAGGTATAGCTTAAAGACCGACATGAATTGAGGAAGTACTGGGTCGCCCGGTGGGTGGGTATACTGCAACATATTCAATGGCGCTCCCTCAATAAGGTTATCCGGATCTCCTCTTCGATCAGCTGCGGTAGCATGATTTCTACTACCAGGAGCGTCATCTTGGGTGGATATCTGGCTTGGGCAAAACAGACGTCGGGACAGCTTGCAGGGACCAGGAACATCTGTTGATGTCAAGACAAGTGATCAGAAAATTTATTTGGAGTCGATGAAAACTTATGTGTTCCAATAGTCTGCTTGACAATCATGCAAAATTTCTTTGCTTATTCAGAAGAAATAACCCGCTGAAGCAATGGGTACACGAGTGCTAAAGAAACCGATAGTGATGGGCCTCAGTCCACAAAAGGAAAGCGAACGTCGTGGTCTCTCTTAATTAATGGCACCATGGCCACGTGATTCTGACGTAGTTCTAGACCGACAAAGAAAAAAAATACTGTGGTTGGTTCCTCTGTCTCAGCAATCGGTAAAATATGAAAGTGAAATGTGCAACGAAATGTGCAGCGAAATGAGCATCATTTGCGGGATGCCGGCTGTCTTGTCGGTTTTCTTGGCGAGCGACGTCCTACTAGCGGGTCGATTCAGGAAAGGTGCGACCTCTTCGGTCACTCCGTGGTGTACACGGCAGAGTGACGCTGCGACGAGCTCAGATTGTGGAACGGGAGAGGTAGAATTTGTAGCTTGAACCGTGTACACGCGAACGCGTTCCGCTACCCGCTGGCGTTTCTCTTCACATCAAATCAGTCGCCGTTCGCTCCATTGACCCGATGGCGTCGCTACGACGGAGCTTACGCCAACTGTCAGCGCTTGTTATTATGATGCACTACTTCACATCACCTCTCCTAGACGGCAGCACCATTCCTGTCAATGAAACTTTTTCTGGCGTTTCTCTTGTGTTCGTTGTGGGGCGTGATTTCCACCAAGGATACGACGTAATAGAAATCTTTGATTTTGATTGTACGGTTTAACGCGCCGACGCAACGCAGACGATGAGGCGCGCCGTAGTGGATGGCTCCGGATTAATTTTGACCATCTGAGGATCTTTAACGTGCCCCGAAATCTCGTACACACGAGCGTTTTTGCTTTTCACCTCCATCAGAAAAAAGCGGCGGCCGCGGCCGGGAATCGAACCCGCATCGTCGTCCTCAGCAGCGCAACGCCTTAGCCACTGAGCCAGCGCGGCGGGTGTCATCGAAATGTTCGGGCATCCAGGAATACAACACTCTCGTGTTTAAAAACGTAGGGAGTTTACAAAGCGGTTAGCGCACGCTACCCCAGCGGCGGTGAGCAGCGGGACGGGTCTGGGTATGTGCGCATTATTGCGGTGACGGGCGGCATGCGTCGCCGTGCCCACGCATTTTCTGCATAGCAAACCCAAGACGCTAGGCTAGAAATCTCTACTACGGCGTATGAGTTCATCCGTTGGTACGAGTAACGACGCTGTGAGTAAAGGCGGGTATGCGACCGTCGCCGCTGCGTCGCTGACTCCGGAGAACAAAAAGGGGTGGTTAAAGTTGGGGGGAGGGACGATAGAGGCCAGTGACCGTCAGTTGTGAAGCCGACACCTTTACAGGCCGAATAGGGAGAGACGAAATTACAAATGAAAATAAAATATTCTAGACTGAAAGCTATCTCGTGATGGATTCTTGTTTGGCCAATCACTAGGGGCATCCTGCCACAATCAACATCAGCGGTGCCTGACGAGGCATGCGCAGTGGGTGTGCGGACGGCGGACAACAACGGCAAGGGAGGGAGGGACACAGCCCCGAACATGAGATGCTTCGCTTCTAAACATATTGAGCGTGTAAAGTGGCTGTTGGGGTGGGGGGGTTCCTCATTCACTGAAGCTCATATGAAGTCATGGTCTTCATGTCGTCGGGCGCCCTGTCGAGCAGCGCAAGCTATATCGCTATTGCGCAGCTCTCGCCAAGATCTCTCATTGCACTCTAAAAGAGGGGTCGGGATATAAGAAGGAGTGGATTTTTAAAGCAAAGCTTTTTACCTCTACCCATCAAGGGTTCTTTCGTGACCGTTGGTGTCAACAGAAAACTCGCCCGAGGAAATAAAAGAAGTTATTGGCACCGCCAGGAATCGAACCTGGAACCACTAGAGAAAGAAAGCGAGATTCCGTTGTCTTATTGATTGAGCAACGAGCCCACGCAGAGGCAGGGAAGACAGGTGGTGCACTCACCAAGCACATCTGGGGTTTTCGCCCCTGCATCTC
Organism: Haemaphysalis longicornis; assembly: GCF_048455015.1. NCBI lineage: Eukaryota > Metazoa > Arthropoda > Arachnida > Ixodida > Ixodidae > Haemaphysalis > Haemaphysalis longicornis. The sequence continues at coordinate 164,427,171 of NW_027526422.1, forward strand.
GCTGAATGCCACGTGATAGCGCCACGCGACCTCTCGCGACGCTTTGCGCTCGGCCCACGTTACGTGCAGCGGCCGGGTGCGCACCTTGCGCATGCGCCAGGAGTTACAAAAATTAAAGTATGGTAACAGCAACGCATGGCATCTCATTTCCAGTACGCCAATGTGCCTGTGGCCTCCAGTGTTCACCTCAAATATCAGAAATCCTTGTCGTACGCCCTCACTCCAAACGACACATCATGGAAGACATTCACATACTCCTCTATGGCGAGGCCGCCTATAGGCGTTTCTTAGTCAGCACAGCCAAGCGACACATGGCGACATCTAGGGGCATGTTTGAAGCTATGTCCAGGTGCATGTGGCCCTCAATTTATTCGCTCAGAACCGCCTTCTCTCGTGGTGTAGTAGTTCCGCTCCTGCGGGGCAGACATCCTAACCCGGGTTCAAATTTTGTTACCGCTTTTTTTGTCATTTTCAAGGGGTTGTCATATCTGAATATTAACATTGGCTATCACGAATATAATCTATTTATGACATATTCTATGCATTATAAATGATATTCCGGGTATTAAAGGAAAGCTTTCTGCCTCTACTCCACAGGGGTTCTTTCGCGACCGTTGGTGTCAACAGAAAACGCCCGCGAACAAACAAAAAAATTCACTGGCACCGCCAAGAATCGAACATGGAACAGATACATTAACAAAGCCAGAGCACATTGTCTTACTGATTTAGCTACGAGCCCGCGCCGACACGTGGAAGACAAGTGGTGCATTCAGCAAGCACATCTACGGGTTTAACCCCTGAATTATCGCTGAATGTCACGCGATATCGATTAGAAGAAGCTGACACCAACCCATGGCATCTCACTTCTAGTACACCAATGTGCTAAAGCCCGTGGCTTGCAGTGTTGACGTGAAAAATCTCAGCTCCTTGTCGTCCGCCCTCACTCCAAACGAGACCTGAAGGTACACATTTAAATACTCCTTCATGGCCAGGCCATCACTCAAATCTCCAGAATCAAGTTCCTGGGCGTACATCCTCAGGCCAACACCAAGAGTGACGTATCCTTGAAAAGCCTCAAACACAGCATCGATAAAATCACAAACATGATCAGGCGAGTTCCACCAAGAATCGAGGCCTCAAGGAATCAGATACCTTTCGATTAGTTAAAGCTTTTGAGGACATAAGGATGCTTTATATAATGATTAGAAAGGCGGTTGAGCAAGCCATTGTTCTTCCTATGAGTGCGTCCACGGAGGGGCTGCTTAGCATGGGGCTCTACAACACGGTGAAAGAGCTTACAGAGGGTCATCTTTCTATTCAGAAGCTCCGGATGAGCCGGTTCCGAATGCTCCTAAGAGCTATCTCCGAATGCGGCGGCTCGCCGTATCCTTCACCAGATTGGCTGAGCAGCACAGAATGTCACTCCGCTTGATCTACTCCAGGACGTCTGGCGACAGGAACTAAAGATGCTCCCTATCCTTAAAAATATGAAGCCCTCAAACAACGAGTGTCGCCTCCAAGCACGGGCTCAAACGCTCAACACCAACCTCGCTGGAGATCATGCAGTTATCTGCACAGACGCCTCTCAACATCGTGGGCAGCAATACACGTCATCGTGGCTACCTCCAGAACCAACCTCTTTGCTTTTACCTCACTTAAGACCGAAGACATGACAGCAGCAGAAGAGGCAGCCATCGCCTTGGCTCTTACTTAACCAGGGGCTCGTAAGGTAGTCACCGATTCCCAACAAGTCTACCGGAATTAACAGTAGGGTTTAATGTCTCGACCACCACTGCGTGTGCTAAAAAACCACTCCCCGACCGGTTCCATTCAGCTATTCTGGACGCCCGCTCACGCTTCCATAGAGGGCAACGAATACACCCACCAACAAGCCAGCGCTTTTACCAGGCTATGGAGCTGCACGAAGACAGTCAACCGCTTGTCACATTCAGGGAGATAACCTAGCATTATCGCCTTCAGAGACAGACCCTACCTTCGCCTTATCCTGACCTTTCAAGATAACAACAAAGTACCCTACGGCTGATACAATGCGGCTCCTTCCAACACCCGCCGTGTGTTCTCTTAATGCACCCTAATCGCTACGACGCTGAATGTAAATTTTGCTCAGAAGTAGGAAAACTCTGCTACCTGTTCGGGGTGTGCGACTTTAGCCCTGAGCAACCTCCTCTGTTTCCGCGAACTACCGAACAAGAGCAATGGGAGATGCTGCTGTCCAGCCCCTCTCTGCCTACCTAGCTCAGCTGGTGGACAGAGCACAAGCGGAGCGGACCGAATATGGGCTAAGGAACTACTCCCCTGGCCCGCAGTCTGGGCCGTTAAGAAATCTGAATAGAAGTATTTCCTCCTCCATCTTCTGCTCCTCCTCCAGCTCCTCTACCGTCTCTGCCTCCGATCTCGTCGCCTCTGTCCTCGAATGCAGAGACGGAGAAGTCAGATCGTCTAACACTGGGTTTGAGCTTCAATTTTATAAAAAAAAAGTTTTCACGCATGTGCTACACCAATACAACTCAACGAACCACCGTTCATGCATCATGCATTATTTATCCTTACCAAGAATATCTCTTTGAAGTAATAGAGGGGTTGGTTAAGCGCATTTCACTTCTCTCTGGTTACACTGTTTGTGGAGCGACGTTAGTGAATTTAGGCGACGTCGCGTGGGTAATCGTTGTGGGTGCCGTTTACATCTTCTCTTTCCAACCACATTCACAGGGTGAATTGGCGGTCATTTTTTGTGAGCTGAAGTCCCACTCCCCAATTATGTGGCGGTGTGATCCTGGTTGGATCGGGCGGAGGGAGTGTGTGTCATTTAGCCAATGGTGCTTCTTGACTTCCCTGAAAGTTGTGTGTGGGGAGTATTCTACCTTCCTCCTCAGCCTGAGGTGGGAATGCATAGGTTTGTTGGTGGGCAGACTAGTTGCCTACCATGGAGGCGTGAAGGGGGATTCACACAAATTGAATTTTTCATTTTGTTAAGGCCAGTTTTGAGGATATTGCCTGTGGACGCGCTCATGGGTAGCCTTGTAGCACGTTTAGCCGACAAGGAGATTTTCGTCTCCTGTTCGGTAAGAGATACGAGATGATGTAATATTCTCGAAATGACGACTGCCTCGAACAAGCGCAGCGTATCTGCTTCTTTCATTCTTCCCTTCCTGTTATAGTTATGAGGTAAGCCCCATGGCGTGGAGGTTCTCGAGCAGCGCGGAGAGTGCGCCGCCCGGTGAACGTGCACTGTGAGAAGAGACCACCTAAGTTTTAGCAAAGTCATTCAATGCGTTGGTTTTTGTGCTCACGCCATTTTGAAGGCCACGTGTTTGCACCGTAGCTCCTCCTTCTCGTCGGCGTAAAAGGAGCATTGCACGAGGACATGCTCGGCGCTGCCAACTTGGCCGCACTGCAGTCGCAGTGGTGTCGATTCTCTGCCAAAGAGGCAGCGGCGTGCCTTCGTGCGCGTGCAGCTTGTCCGCAGCCTCTAGAGCAGGCTGCACTCGGAGCGACTGAAATAGCGGCTAAGGAGGCCGTTTCGGAGCTGACCCGTGGCAAGTTATGGTCCAGGTGCTGGAGACGGGTGTGCTCAAAGGTGCGGTGCCGCACTTTGATCATCTTGGAGGGGGCCTCAATTATGGGTTTGTCCGCCGAGTGTAGGGAGCCTACATGCGCCGCGCCTTTGTCGTTTAGGGTGGTGCCACTCTGACACAGCTCGTGCCACCTTCCGCCGTCGGGCAGCGTGGCCAGCACACGTTGCCATAGCAACGGGGCTGATACGGCGCCATGTTGTTACCTAGTTGGTTCACTGCCGTCGTGTGCGTGGGGCTGCGTCCTTGCCGCCTGTTACTCGCGGTGACTTTTGTTGACCACGGGAAGCTTTTCATAACCATGCCAGCTCGGTGAAGGTGTTGGGAGTTGTATTATGAGTACAAAAAATGCCCGGCTGTTACGTTCCGCAATGTACGAACCATTGCAGAAAAGGCACACGGATGTTCCGCTTCCCGGCCAGCCCGAACCGAAGAAAGCGCTGGCTCGTTCAAGTGAAAAGGGACCGCTGGGAGCCCAGTGCTGCTTCTCGTGTTTGCGCTGTGAGTATTACCCCTCGCTTCATGTTTTTCGCACGCGTACTTGCAGCTATATTCTATTATTTAAGTGCTCTGCACCTGCAACGCTTTCAGCGCGCGTCATCGTGTCCTCAACGTCTCCTTCGTCACTACAGCGCCGCTGAACACCGGTAGCGCAGGCCATGGCCTATTTTGATGGCTTCCAGTGACGGCTGCACGTAGCCGAGCGGCAATTCAGCGTGCTAATGCAGCGTGCACGCAAGTGGATTGTTTGCGTGGCTCGATTATGCCGGATTACGCATGAATAAAACGTGAATGTTCAAAACTAAGCCTGGTTATAAAACATCCCCGAAAGGCCCGGACCGTTCACGCTTGCGACAGAAAAGGCGCTATTCTCATCACTGCGACAAAAATTGGTTGATAGCAAGCGACAAAAGCGATCGCTGGGCGACTGCGCAATCTTCGAAAACGCTGCAATTCAGATTATTGTCTCATCCCTCAGCTTCATTCGGCAATCGACTTTGAAGCTGCCGTGTGCTGGATATTCATCGGGATGCCGAAAAAAATTCTCCCCTGTGTTGGTTGTGCTAATATTCCGCACGGGGGTGGAATATATCATTGATTTTTTTCTTGCAACACTGCCAAACTGGGCATGAGGGGTCACTAAAGTGCAAAGATTTCTGTGGGGAACCGCCCCCATAAAAATTTCATTGCTGCGTTAGTTAGAGGGCATAATCAATTTCCATTCCAAAAGGTAAAAACACGCGCGAGAGCAAGCATTCCGCCTCGCGAGCGTGTAATTCGAGTGCATTATGTGGTTTTCAAATATTGTTGTTAAGATTGACTAAAAAGCGCGCGAGAGCAAGCATTCTGCCTCGCGAGCGTGTAATTCAAGTGCATTATGTGGTTTTCAAATATTGTTGTTAAGATTGACTTTTTTCTTCTAGGCACATTTTCAAGATTCACATTTTGAGCGGCGCTGACAAGATACGCAGCTGGGATCAATTTTGTTATGTGAGGACACTTGAACAACTTGAGTGGTACATTCAATCGTAATTCACGACTGTGCCTTTGTTAAGGACTCTATGCAACTTCATTGCCGTACAGTTGTAACGAAGAAAAATTAATGCCTTATTTGTAGAATTTACATTATAGTGTGTTCGAAAAAGCTGTGAAATATTTTCCTGATAACATTTTCTTTTGCTGCTCCTCAGTATCAGCCTCAAAAAGGCTTTTAAAGCCAAGAACACTGGTGTGCCTCCATTCACATTGCGCCTTTCTCTCGAAACGTTGCTCTCCATTGTGTCAGTTGCTCACGACGTGTTTTTATTCTCGAATAATGTCATGTTAGCTGAGATATATTTCCTGCTTGCCACCGCACTGACCTGCGAAAAATAATTACAACGTAGCACGATTCTGCATGTGAAAAACAAGATATACCGGCTATGCGCCCCATGGAGCTCCAGGCACAAAAAATCGCGTCATCGCGCGCTTCTACGTACACCTAGTGCCTCCAAAGGAGGCACTGGCAAGCCTTTACCAAGGACGTGAATGCCGCATTAAACGAATGATGTCACGGCCTCAACTGTGCCCAGCAGGAGTAAGTTTTTGGAAAGCTGCTTGGCGATAACCACTAACCACGCACCATCGTTTCGAAGAAGGTCGTGCTACAGATAGCCTGTTCCGCACATCCGTAGGCGCAGCGCACGCCGGCTCCCTAGGTCGGGCGGGCACTAGGGACCCAATATGGCGGCCCGTCAAGTTTGGCGCCCGCCACAGCCACCGTTAGAAAAAAATTGGACTCTGCTGTCGTCACCCTAAACAACGAAGGCGCGGTGCATGTGGGCTCCCTAGCCGAGTGGGTCGCTTTGGCCGCGCTGTCGGCCTCTTCATTCGCGTAGTGAAAGAACGAGAGCGCCCCCTTTCCGCCGAATGTAGCCGTTGCCGTTGCACCAATCCTGCGTCCCGTCAGCAGAACCGGACGAAATGTCGCACCGATCTGGTGGCGCATGCGGGAAAGGAGGTTCACAACGTTCAGAACGAGAGACACGACTGATAAAGCGGCGACGATGCTTGCACAAAAAAAGCGATCTACAATGTGATTTCAATGTGGCCATACTATCATATCGCCAATACAGCTTCGCTGGTCAGGCACCTCCACAACGTGGGATGGCCGACGAATTTTTTTTTTAGGCAGCTTTTATTTGTATTTTATATAGGAAAAAGAAACCAACCATAACGTTACATGACGCACTACGCCTTCCGCTTTTGCATAAACGTACATCGGCCTGGCAACATGCCAGCGGGCTGTTATTGATAACGACAAGGCCGTCCTATCTACCGCACCAAAAAGGACTCACGTTGTCACATAATAAAGGTTGGGCCTGCATCTTGCTCAGCTGCGCAGTCGTGTGGAAATCCGCAACTGTACCGTTTATTTTGAAACTCGTTACTTTGAAACCCGAAATTTACAGCGCCGCTTCACTTAGAATCCTTAGATGTAAGCGCGAGCTGTACCCTCGAACGAGTGGAACACGAGCGCATGCGAGGAGCTTTTAAGGTTGGCAGACAGACGATGCCGCAAATACCCCATACCGTGATGTCCGTGCGTATTTCTTAGCATACCCTCAGCGTACACTTTCACACATTCTGAGACATAAGGACAACTGAGAACAGAGTAATCAGCATTGCCGAACGAACCTTGCGCTGAAGAAACCTTGCGTTCGGCAAAGCTGATTACTGTTTTCAGTTGGAGCCACGTGCCTGGTCTTGAAGAAAAATTTGGAGCATGACAGGCAGTGTGACAAGCGAATAACAAAAATCGGGGGCGGCCCTCTGCTCTTCGACCAGCCTAGCAACGATGGCAGCAGCGGCCTTTGCTTAGTTCGCATGCGGCTACCCTCGCCGGGTTTGCCGTATCACTCCATCACGCCACGCTGATCGACCCAACGGCCGATGCTACCATGATACTGGTAAAACATCGGGCGGGTGTACACTTTCACATTCTGATATACATGAGCAGCTATACACTCTAGTTTAGAAGGACTTCTTTTGGGCGAGCAGGTGCATCCTGTACACTGCGCGAAAAATACCTTACACCCAGTTTCACCTACTGTGAAATCTGCTAGAACAGCGAAGCTATAATTTTATTGTGTCGACTGGAACTCCAACAGGCCCTACGTAGAGAACTTCAGCGCCGTCACCGCGGGTACTGAACAGTTCGTGTGAAGGAATCGGAAGGTAAACGTCAGCGGAGGGGTGCTTGCTACCTTAGCGGGACAAACAGGAACCCCTCCCCCCCTCCTGCGCGACCACCGCACCCTATCTAGATGGGTCCGGGAACCGCTTTCTGGTACGTCTCTGACGGCGAGACCACTGCGCCCCAGTCCGCCTGTCTGGGAACCTGTTCTTACCCCTGCGTAGCGTACGACCTACAGCAGACGTGCGAACCGGCGTGAAATACAACGGCACCGCTGTTAAAACTGACGACCACAGAGATCAGGACACGAGGGCATCGCAACATGTACCGACAGCCGTTTATCCGCGCTTTTCCTACCCTAACCTTAATTTTAGTGAGCTATGCTTGTTAAGCATTTATGCATCCCTACCAAAATATCTGAACCTCACGTACCTGCAGGGTTATCCCGCTGCCGCTTGTGCGGGGTAGTCCACTTTGCGAATGCTGCAGTATCGTTGACTTTCACGTTTGCCATCCTGTGATCGCTGCTTCCACATCTGGTCATGTCTGCAGTCTTGTCGTGTATGTTTGTGCAGCGAAAACCAGTCGGGAGACGCGACCATTTGCGCACGAAGTTGCGCCGGAGCAGGCGTCGGCCGATGCCTCGGTCACTTTTGCCCTCGTGGAGCTTTCCGATCTTCGTCTTGGCGGAGGAAAGGGCTTCGCTGATGTCCCCACACATTGTGATAATTGGTGCAGCTTCTCGAGCAGTGACAGGTGGGGCAAACTTTTCCTTCGCTTGTAGAATAGCTGGTCTAGACAAGGGTGAGCGCACGCGTACAGACCGTCTGTGCTTGTATGAATAAAGTGGCCGGTAGAAAGGAAACACGTACTGCTCTGTGTAAGCGTCTTGCCTGGGGTCGTTTATCACCCTTTTTCTAACTTCTGCATATCTCCCCCTCTCCCACCTTTTGGACAAGCTCTAGTCGTCGAAGTGGACAAATCACAAATATCTTGTACCAATGTAACGTTATTGCCAAAAACTTTCTCTGCAACCTACAAAGGAACGCCCAAATGTCGAAGTAGTAGTGAAAGTTACGTGCACAGTGAGCATCACGGGATTGATTGCTCCAGCGTTTAGTGTGCATGCGTCGTCTTGAACCGCAGTCTCAGAAACGTCCAACGGCTATGGGAATGTTATCTTTCTAACAATAAGCGTTTATGTGAGTGACGAGCAGATTACAGTTTGAGAATGATACCGAATAGCCTGGAATGGCTAAATTCCCCGAGAAGCAATCAGACGCTTCGATGTCGGCAAAAAATAATACAGCGCTGCCCAGCCAGGTGCGGGGACAAAACAAAAAAAGTGATTTTCAAAGTATGGCTTGTGCAATACGTTAATAAAAAGAAGCCAGGCCTGAGGAGACCCTAAGACCAGTCCTAGCCTTCTTAAACACTTTGAAGTATCCTTCCGTAAGTTGATCTTTTCAATAATTTTTTTTAGGTAGTCGAATAAGAAACTGACCCACAAGAGTAGTTTTCGATGGAACCCAAAAGCTGTTTTTTTGCTTACACTAGCAGTGCGATGCCAAGTTGACGAAACAGGGAGAAGACTCAACACCCCGCAAGGTGCACCTCGAGTAATCTTGGTGGTGGTATTGATGACACTGCGACCCCGCTCCCCCAGGCATATGTTGTAACCTACCATGACGACGGCTTTTAGGTGGATGGTAAGAAACCATGAACGGTGGTGGTTGGACTCCCGATCAAGCTTAGGCGGATGGGAACCTGTCTGTTTACCAGGAAAAGAGCCCCGGGACCTCTTCAGCTCTATCAGGTTAAGGCTGAAGAACAAAGTACTCCCGTACTCACCTCCTGTCATACTATAGCATATGGTATATTCAAAACGCACCCGCAAATATGATCGGTCCCTGAAAAGGGGCCGAACCAATGCAACATTCCCTCCTCTACCCAGTGTCTCTGTTCCCCAACCTGACAACTGCTCGCGTTTTCTATTGATTGAGTCTCTTTAAAAAGAAAAGCCTGCCACCTCAAGCCCGTGTTCCTTCTTTCTGAATTTCTTGAAAGTTTACTCGGACAGTTAAAGAAGCTAAGAAACAACGAACTGATGAAGATCTAGTGGAAGACACCAACGAGCTTCAGGACACCAAACTCCGGCGCCAAAATCGAATTGCCCATCTGGACATCAAGCTCATTCCCAACCGCAGCCTTAACAGCTCGCAGGGCGTGATCTCCGAGCCAGATCTGGCAAACGAAACAGAGGCCGATCTGCTAGAAGGCCTGAGAAATCAACGTGTGACGGCAGTTTGGCGCATTATCATCAGAAGAGATAACAAGAAAATACCCACTAGACACATAATCCCCCCCTCGGACTGGTCCACTCCTCCAGATGACATCAACGCAGGCTTCATCAGGTGCTCTGTCCGAGCGTACATCCCGAATCAGCGGTGCTGTTACAAGAGCCAGGCGTTTGGGCACGGTATTAACCCGTGTCGGGGTGAACTAACCAGCTCTCAGTGCGCGCAACACGACCATCCCACTGATAACAGTTCTTCCACTCTTTTCCTCTGCGTCAACTGCCAAGTACCTCACACCGCGTATTCGCGAACCTGTTAGAAGCTCAAACCACAGAAAAATAACAAACATCAAGGTCGCTGAAAGCATTACTTTCCTAGAGGCGCAAAAGAGGTTCGCCTCTTTCCCCCTCGGCAGTTACGCCGGCACAGCTCGAACGTTTTTGAGAGGTGCCTGGTTTCGCCTGCGACCCAGGTCAGCGAGACTGTCCTGGTCCCGCCCCAGCCCACCGCTAGGTTGTCTCCGGCAGTCCAACCCTGCGCCGCACATCCTCCAGAGCTTGCAGTGGTTGCAACGGCCGTAAATGCCATTGGGAGCGATGCAGCTCCTCCCGTGTCACGTTCGTCAGCCCACGGTACATCTTTGCGAACTGATATGGACACGGGGAGCCTACAGCAGCTCCGGTTCTCGCCTCACCGCCTGCCTTACCCGTGTCGCTCCCAACACCCATGGCAGTGGTGGCAGAAACGAAGGGTACTTGAAAGGGTGATAAGTCTCGGGGACCTGGTCCGACCGGCACCCCCGGGGCAAGTGATGAGGAGATGGACATCGAATCTTTTCTACGCAGAGCAAAAGAACGGGTCTATTCAACCAAACTTCCACGAAAACCGGAAAAAATCCCTCCGAGTATCACAGCCCCGAAAGACCTTACCTAAACAAACACAGCCCAGTAATTCTGAGCCCTTCATAATGGGAAACGAAAATATTGTTTATTGGAACTGCACAGGCCTTCTTAGTAAACTTGACGATGTGTACAAAATACTGCAATTTTTATGTTAGGTGTAGTGCGTGTCCAAGAAACAAATTTAAATTGTCAACACACACATTTCATGAATATTTACAAAGTATTCAGAAATGACAGGGATGGCTGCACACATTCTTCTGGCGGTGTGGCCATAATCACGCGGGAATAGCTAGCATGCCACCCTATGAACTTGAACACTGTCCTTGAGGCTGTAGCAATTGGCGCAATAATATTTATTGGTTGATAACGGCATGCTCCATTTACGTTCCTCCTAATTTTAGACTTCTCAGCTCTGATTTTGAGGTGCTGGTTGACCAGTGGTCCGAACCATACATCCTCACAGGCAACCTTATTGCGCACAATTCTTTATGAGGCTCTTCTCTGACGGAGGGCCGTGGTAGCATGATAGAAACGCTTCTAACATCCGATTCGCCACCAGGTGGCCGTGATGGACATTTTGCACAATTTATTCCTCATTTGCGAAAATGCCGACCCCCGAAAATTTAGCTGGTATCCAGCCGTTTTCTAATTAGTAGCTTCTACGCATGGGTTATTTGTTAAATGTGTTCCCAATGTGGCAGGTTGGCTCAGGTGCAAATCACTGTTCCCAGCCTCGTAATAATCTCTAAACTTGTGAATAAAATTGAACTCTGTGTTCGCCATTTGGCATGGAATAAAAAGGCATTACGATACTCCGACGATCTTGTTTTAAACTACTTCAACGGTACTTAACAACCTATTTGATTCAAGAATATGACTTGTTTGTGCTAGATCACCGATTTTTTTTGGTACATGCGTCTCCAACATATCCATTTCAGTTCTCATCTAAACCATAGAATGTAAAGAGATATATTAGGAGTCCGGTGCGTGAAAACCTACACTTTACCAGCGCACCTCCGGCAGCTGATTGCGGAAGTCACGTTTTACAAAGCGTAATTCGTAGGCCGCCGATTGGGTAGTTGCATTTCAAGCGGCAAAGCTAAAAAGGGCGCACTAGTGGTATGACTGCATTCGCTCCTGGCGTCTGCGGCTGCGGCATGCTTGATGAAAGTACGTGCAGGCGACAACTACGTTTCTTGGAGCTCATTCACGGTCGTTTTTATGAGGACAGCCTACCTTTTTTTCTCCTCCTGCTCGGAGAATTTCAGTGGACAAAAGCTTTTTAACGGAAGAAAACCGTCGCGAGCAGTTCGACAGTGTGCGAAGTCGCTGCTTCTTCCGAAGTGGGGGAGGGAGCAAGAGCGAAGAAAAAGTGTCTTCAACACTGGAATCCACGTGGTGTCACTTTTTCGAAGCTTGATGCCGTGTCCCGAATTCCTGGCCATGTGAGTATAAATATATGCTATGCACCGTACAGCCTGTTTCTTTTTAATTTCGGCATTCTCATTACCTTAAATCACAGTTTCGTCACTTACGCTAGTCCACTGAGCGCCACCACAATGGACCTTTTTCCAGTAGCAATCTGCGCATGCGCGGGCTGCCGGTCCGCCAATATTGGCAGGCGCCTAAGGCAAAATAAACTAAAGAGCATCCCTAATTTTTCTGCTTAAGGAGAGGCTATACTGTCTAGGGCTGCACGTTTCCTTTTTTCTCTTTGGACTCCTCGCAGTGGGTTCGTACACTGTAAACAAAAACTAGCCGGAAATGGAATTTTTAACAAGTAATGTGGCCTGAAAAGTACCTATAGCAAAACATTTACTCCCTAGGAATGGTGTAAAAAAGTGGACGCACCTCCATGGTACTACCGTTGTCCATCCCTGTAGCGAAAGAGATGATTTAGAACGGCTTGACACCATTTGTGAGATGGCGTTCGGTTCCTTGTATACAACCACGTCCACAATAAACTCCCCATCTGGGGTAATCATCTCAAGCGGGCGGTCGCCATGTTAGTCTTGTGTTGTTTCCGTGTGTCAGCACTTCAACCGCGGCCTAATGCTAATTAGAACGAGAAAGCAGGACGCGACGGTTGCATGCAGCTACAAAACCGATACCGTACGTATACCCGTATAGATGCTTCAGCCAGGGTGATCACAGGCAGATAGCGCGGCCGTGTTGTTTCAATCTGTTTATTTTGGTGATAGGTGTTGTCAAACTCTGCTGCTAACAAAGAGACAGTTCTCACCGTTGCAAACAATTGCAACGTTCATCTGCTTCGCTTGCTTGCGCATATATAGACGATTTAAATTCTCGTGCCAGCGTGCCAACGCACCCGACTGCAGCGACTCAACTTGCCCTGGCGGCACGACTCGCTGCCAGGATGTATACAACCTCCATGCTATCAACTCAGCGCGGCCGGCGACTTGGTGCGGCCGGAGCTTCAAGCGCGTCGCCTTTGGCCATCATTTTTTCTTATTTGAGAAGGACTAGTAGTGCCATTTGGTGTAAAGATTTTTATGTGCCTCTGTCACACGACGAACGGCGCTGACAGCATTTGGATGCGGCGACCGCTGTGGACAGCTCGCTGGTAAGTAGGCTGCCATCAGTCGCTGCGTTTGTCAAACGTTTGGATAGGGTTAACAGCGAAGTACCCGTGCCGCACACAGCACGTACACGCACAGGCAAAGAAAAAGGCGCTCACTCGTTTTATTTTACTTGTTTGTGGATTTTGGGGCATGTATTCGCATTCTTTTGTAGGCCGGTTTGTAACAGGGCATTCTATCGCTTGTCGCGCGCGGCATCGTTTCAAAGCAACATGATGGTTACTTCGTGCTGGCGAAAATCAGCGCAGTTAGACGGAAGCGGGAATGGAGGTAGAGAGGTCGGGAAAGAGGGCGGTCATATTTAAAAGAAAGCCTTAAAGGGACCCTGCACCACTTGCCATCGACTACTAGTAATGCATTTTGGGATAAAGTCTATTGTCTCAGAAATCTTATCCCGCAAGAATTATGAAAATCCGTTCAGAATTAACGAAACTACGCGCGATGAGAAATCGCGCATAATCGTTCCCTCTCAACTCGACCGCGGGAACGCGACGAAAGCTGCGCGCTCTCTCCCGGAGAGGGGAGCGGCTCGCGGCGTTCTCTTCGGCGGCCTTCCATATGTCACATCCCGGGTAGTTTTCTTCTTTTCTCCGCAACGCGGAGGGGCCTATTTCCGGTCTGGTGCCACAAAAAAGCAGGCATAGGTGCCTGCTCGCAACTGCGCGCTCGGGCTGGTAGGGTGTTTTTGAAGCAATAAACGTTTGTAGTCGAGTGGTCCCGTTGAAAGGGAAGTATTGAGCTCATCACTCACACTCCGCGCGCACTCAAAACACAAAAGAAACGGCAAAACTGTGCCTACAGGTTCGGGCATAGAAGAGGTTCGTACACAGCGATGACGACGACGAAAATGGGAGAATCTAGCCGCGAAGTTGACCAGTGACAGCCGATCGAGCAGCCACGGCCTATGCGACGTCCCTTAGGCCATGCATAATGAGGACAACTGAAGAGAGAGCGGTTGGTTTTTCCGCGTCTTTCACATCGATTTGCGCGCTCACCGCTTCACGTGCACGTGTAATATTTGGCTCAGGTATTCCTGGCAGTGTAATCTAAACGTCGCGCAGGTTTACTTGCACTGCTCAAAGAGTGTTGCAGGGTCCCTTTAATGCAAGACAAGAAAACGAACGCAATCCGCCTGCGTTTCACCTAACTTCAGGACAGCGCCGCAGACGGGTACGTTGCCAAAAACTCGAGCGGACGACTTCTAAAATTACCGTATATTTTTTAATTTTTATTGTACAGCGCCTAATTCTTGTTACAGTCGTCCGATTCGTTCAGTTCAGTTCTATTCGTCCCCAGAAAATGCTGGCATTCTCTCGAACGAAGCGTCCGTAACGCGACCACTCGCCGGCTCGCCGGCAAGAAAATACCCAAATAAAAACTCCGCCTCTCATCTTTCACCGAAGCTGAGATCTTTTGAGGGGGCGAGCGTAGCTTTGCCAGTGCTAAGGCGTGTCGATGATTCTAGAAGGGAGAAAGAGGGAAGTGGTGTGCTCGTTGGCGGCGGGTGCGTTGCGGGTTGTGCCCTCTATCTCCGCGAAGTGCGCAGTTATAAAAAAGAGACTCGCGCCGAAGCAAGTTAGCTACGTTCGTACGTCGTTCACAGGTAGCCGAATCGCCTCCGACAGCGGTGCATCGTCCGGCCCGGTCGGTGAATATTGTGGGACCCTGTCTCTCATATGCATCGAACTTTTCGTGTTCTTTCTAGTTAACTGCTCTACTTTGTAATATCTATTTGTTAACCCTCCTAATTGTACATTTTGTATTTGAACTGTTGCTCGCCTTTGCATTCATTCTAAGAGACCTCTTGCTTACGTTCCCGTCCTCGTGCTTGTACCGTGTTTTGCCTGTCCAAATATGTATTCGTGTTGTTGTTTTCGTTCAAGGCTCTGACTTCTTACCGCTCTGGTCGGCGAAAACCGCACATCAGACGGCGACCCCCTTCGTCACCTGTGCCCTGTAGATTCGGTGGGATTATTTGCTCGCTTGAGTCGACTCCCCGCATCTTCTAACAGCGCACGCTATTAAGGAATCGGTGAGATACGTAAAAGATGCTATGAGCCTATCGAACGACTAAATGCATATAGTATGGTCCACGACAGCGACGTGGTTTGAACCCGAAATGTTTTTGTTCCCTTTCGGATGATAATGAGGGGTCGGTATACAATCGGGGCCTGTCAGTCGCCAGCTAAGGCCACGTAATTAAAAACAAAAATGCATGCCCTTATGGAAGAGAACCGAGTTGGCCATAGCATAACACAAGTCTGTCCGGCATAAAAAGGGATATATTTTTTTAGAAGAGCAATGCACACACTGTTTTGTTGGTAATAACTTTATGTCATAATGAATAGCAAGGCCATACATAAAAATTACTCGAATCATCTGACACTCGATTTTGACACGGAGCTTGCAGCTCCAAAAATGCACTATGGTTTTGCGTCACGGAAACTTCTACAATCACGTTAACATTAACTAAGGCCTGCAGCGTTGGTAAGTTTGCGACAATAGCGTTTCCATTTCAACTGTTTTTTTTTGTTACCATGCAATCACAAGTAATTTGGTGCCATGAACGAGGTTTACGTTAGCTAACAAGGCTGTAATAACGGTTGCGGCTCCAAATGACCTTATGCACCAATCATGCTTGTCAGCAAGGTGACACAGAATATTAAAGTGGAATACGGATGACTGAGTCGCCTAGTTTATCATAACTGTAAAAAAGAAAGTGTTTTCTGACCCAGTGAAGGACTTTCCTGTATGACTAGCTGTGTTATGACAGATGACCATACTTGATGAGACAAGCCGTAACAAATTAGCTTTGGATGTAACACCAGGAGGGAAATAGGTGGAGGTATCTGCAAGTATAACTAAAACAGTGGATGCCTGTCCGGCATGAATTCATTATTTGCTGACAAGATTTTCTTCTCCAGATCCTGATACATGATCGAGTTGAATGACTTCATATATGTTAAGGCAGGATAGGCTGTGCTGTACAAGGCAAAGCTGCATTTGGAAACCAAGTTGGCCCCTCCAGCAGAAGTGAGTATTGCCACGGCTCGCAACAGCCGTCCAGCTCGCAAAAGCTTCACTTTTTTTTTAAAGTGAGCCACCATGGTAGGGGAGAGGCAGTGTAAGGGTTTGCATCTTTAACTGTGTGCCCACTCACTTGAATAGATGCAAGCTGGCATCTTAAAGCAAGAAACAGCAGTTAACAAATTCCTGCAATACCAAAGTGTTTTTCAGTCAAAAACACGAAAACTAATCTATCAACCTAGAGAGACTTGCATTTTATCTTCACTGTCATTTAAAGTTGTGCTCGAGTATATTGTGCGGAAGTAATCTCTTTTTTATTGCTGCAAAAGCCTCGACCGTTAATGTACTGGCACTTGGTTTTATGAATCCTTTGCATTCCTAATTTAAGCACTGGAATTCGCAGGGAACCTGTACCGAATTATTACGTTCATTTAACCATAGTGTCTGTTTTGAATATAACGTGTTGGGCTTTTTTTTTCTTTTTTGCTTTTTCAGGCAGATCTTCCTTTGGATCCCTGCCTGCCTTCCGTGAACGGGGAAGCCAGCCTCCACATCGATAGCCAGCGTGTCTTGACTGCATCATCTTTACTGGGAGGAGTGTGTAGTCTGTTGGCATCGTTCTGGGTTTTCAACATTCGATATCCCAAGAAGGCACACAGAGCTCTAACGTTTGTGGAACATGCCTTTTTGGACCTTGCCAGCACCAAACCACGTGTGAAGGATTTAGAACTAATACTTTTATCGCATCATTATTGCTCACTAATATTTTATTTGTTTTGAATCCTGTAATTATTGGATAGTATTCAAAAAGAATTTCGTATTATATTTCTGACTTTTTCTTTTCTTTTTTACTGAAAAGGTGATATTTGATGGGCCATTCTGTATGCTGATAATACAGATATCTTTCAGTGAAGCAATAATATTAACAAACAAATTTAACTTGAAACAATTATCTAAACAATGTTGACAACTGGTGGAAAATGAATCAACTAAAAATTATCCGAAAAACACGAATTTCATGGCTTTTTGTTGTCACTCTAAAGAAGCTGTCGCGATACCACCCATTCTGTTCTATATCATTAAAATTAATGCGTCAGACTCGGTCACTTTTCTTCGCGCATTTGTGTCTTTATCAAAACGCACTGGTATTTTCCGCAGCATATTTTGCGTTCTTTGTATTACTCATTTATACATAGCCATCTCACTGCTGTCTGTCTCCTACATCATTTATCTTTTGTCCCTTTACAACTTACAAAATGCTCGTTACCTTTCTATATCAAATCGTTGCACAGCTCTCGCTCATTTCACCACAAATTGAAAATTTTTTTTGTTGTTGTAAACCACTGCAAGCATTTTTTTCTTCACTTTTTGTACTGAGTACTGATGCGAACTGAAAAGTTCGGATAAGTACTGACGCGTTCTCGATCCGCTAGTATTATATAATGATTTCACTTACCATGTGATTGTGTTTGTGCCTATCTGTTTTTCGCGTATTTCCAGTTCTTGTAGTAATATTGCTTCTGCGGTTTGTTCAACTAGCATCGTATTGCTGTCTTCAATTCCTAACTGGCGTGTTATTTACAATGTACCATTTGTGCTTTCTTATAGGAGGTCGCCCTAAGTTTTTATTTCGGAACTTCCTTGTGTACACCATGTACCATGTAAACTTCTCTGCGAAAGTTCGTTTGAAATAAACCTGAAATCGAGAAAAACCGTGTGAAATGAGCACTCCCGCACGGAACTGCAAATTCTCCCTTGTGGCCTTGAAAACCTCCTTTCGGAAGGCCTAAAAAACTCCTCAAGCTTTCGTAAAACTCCATGCAAAAGAAGTAAATGCTTCCCTTGAACATCCTAAACACGCCCCTAAACTAACAGAAGTACTTCCCAAGGGAGCCATAATGGGCTCCTATTCAACAGCCTAAAAATTCCATAAACATCACTTAAAAAGGCCCTTCAAGAAGCAAAGAGTACTCCATTTTGACCTCCTTAAACTCTCCCTAACATTTCTTAACACTCTCTAAATACCTCCTTTCTATCACCTAAAAACGCCATGTTTTGAGGCGGTAAACAAACCCTCCCTGTTCCATGTAGTAAAAAAACTCCTACAAGGAGGACCACTAGAGGACAGGCGAAAGAGAACCTCTAGGGAGTATATGGGAGAAAAAAATGTTTCGAGTGTACGTGCACGCAATAATGGCTTTCTAAGAAAAGGGGCGAAAACGCTTGAGGCTGACCACGCTCCCCGGACGTGCTGCCTGTGAGGGAGTAACAAAAATTAAAAGAAAAGAAAATGGGCGCTTCGAACACTACAGATTAGTCACGAGAACGTGAGCCTGCTACCATGATATTAATGTGAAAGGTACGGGTGACGGGGCAGTGCGGGAGGTGCTGCAGAACCAGGATATTTTGTGAATGATTTCTCCGAAAGCCAGTCTTCCTTGGGGGCGTGCCTTGCTACCATTTTTAGTTCGCCGTGGCAGCCGCCAGAGGGATCGGTACTCGAAAAAGGTCCATTTCCACGAATACCCTATGTCTAGCATCTGCGTTCCTCTTGCACGAAATGCAATCGCAAATGTATGGGCGTGCTCCTGATTGCTGCGCGAGTTCACCGAGCGAAAAAAGTGCTTCCGGTACCTTGGTTTTACTCTCTACAATGAAAGGTTAGCCAGATTGTTAATTGCTTAGCTCCTGTGTTAACTTTACTGACTCTTCTGTAGCATTTACTGCTCTTACATTTTCTACTAGCGCAACATCCAGCGAAGTGTCGCATCTACGCTTGCGAGAAGGTATTTTACTTAATGAACTTTACTGAGCTTGATACAGTCTACGAACCAAAGTCACATCCTTCCTGGCAGAAATCGTGCAGTGGCTTAGTTTTACTGCGCGGACGATTTGCGAAGACGGCCCGCCAGCGGCCGCCCACTGACTGTGTGGGACGGTCGGCGAACTCCGCCGTAGTGCAGTGAAGTGAGTAAGCGTCGTGGAAATCGGCAAGGAGGATCGAGATAGGAGGCAAGCACTGTCAAATTGATTTTTCTACTAAATAAAGTCAAATGAACGCACTGTTGCGATTTTCGTGGTCACGCCCCACCATTGCGATCAGTTGTTGCGATTCCGGGGTTTGGGAATCCATCTCGGTAGCGTAACTGGTGACAGGAGAAGTTGATCATGAGACCGATGCTTGCTGATGAAGGAGAAAAACATTATACGCGTATTTTCATCATGAGTACAAGTTTGGATGCTCTGCCAGCAACAACGGCGGACGGCTCTCAACACCGTCTTTTTATTTAGGCCAAAGTCCCTAGACTCCCCGAGGGAATTCAACTCCCAAATGTCTGGTTCAACCACAGACCCACAAACTCACGCACATCAGATCCTCAATCGCGGGAAACGTTCTGATTACTTGCCCACGTGACCACGAGGGAGAGGATGCGATGGCGCCGCTGCTACGGTGGGATCCTTTTTTCCAACTATGAGGCGCGCTTTGTGGCTTGATTCACGATGTTCGCCGATAACAGATTTCATTCCCCGCGCTTCCGAAGTCTTCTCTGCTGTCTCATGAGAATCGCCCGTGCGGGGATGGCTCAGAGAGTCCTGTGCCCGGACTCGCCAGGTCATTTCCGCTGAAGTCACGCAGAGTTGAAGGGGTGCGGCAGCCGCATGGTTGATGAACCGCTGTATTCAATGCGTATTGACACGTGGATCGAGCCGATACCAATGAACGCGCTAATTTTCGCCGTGGTCCGCGCTGGGGTGTACCGGGTCCGCAACCCTCTAATAACGGCTCTATAATGACCCACCGCGGTGGCTCAGTGGCTAGCTATGGCATTGTACTGCTGAGCCCAAGAACATCGGTGCGATTACCGGGCGCGGTCGTCCTTTTTCTGATGGAGGCGAAAAGCCAGAACGGCCGTGTGTTCGACAGTTCGGCGCACGTTAAAAATCCACGAAGGGGCTAAAATTATTTCGGAGCCCTCCACTACGGCGCGCCTCATCGCCTGTGTAGCACTGGTGAGTTAAACTCCACAATCAATCAGCCAATCAAAGCACCGAGAGTGGTCGAAACATGACTGCCTGGGGACTCCTGACGACAGTTTCGGCAGGTTATCTCGCAAAGTTGACAAATCACTTCATTGTCCCTTGAGGTGCTCCCCACAGAAACCCAATATAAAGGTAAGCGGCGTGGGATTGGTTACGCCATGAAAGAGAATGTCAAAATTTGAGTACAATTTTGTCGTGTCAAAAAGAAGTGCCCCAAATCCCTTGTGTGGTGGTCTGATGACAATTAGTTTCCTGTTTTTGTGGCTTAATCCACGGAACATCGAGAAACATGTGTGATTCGGGATATTTATAGGCAGACGTAATTTAAAAGCAAGCTTACGCAAATAGTACACATCTGCAGCGCTTGTGAAACGGGAACAGGACCACTCGTCATAGGGAAAGTGGTCCTAGGTGAACTGGTCAAAACGGGCATCTGGTTCTAGGTGATCCCGTTCCAAGGAAAGTGGTAGCACCGACCTTCTTGTCGTAGAAATTGCCTCTCGCAGTTCCATTTTCGACGGATGTCGAGAAGGGAGGGAGGGTGGGGGTGAGTTTGGTGGTATTAACCTAATAATTGCTTGCAGGTTGACCTCTTCGTAGTTCGTGGTTTGGCCTCTGCTTTTCTTTGTTTGCAGGTGCTGGTTGAAAGTGCTCTTCGGTGCTAACTCAAGCCTCCCTTTCCCTTTCTTATTTTTGTTCCCCTTTCGAAAAGAATTTGTCACATTTCGGGCGAGGGGATGGACTATTTAGTTGAATCTTCACTTCTACTCCTTTTTTTATTCCACTATTTTTACCCAGAAAACGTTTTCTTCATTTTTACTTTATCTCTTGAAGGTTCTTCAGACATCATGGCCGGGTCTAGACAAAAGTACTGGTTAGTCGAGCTTCATAAAGTGGTATATTCATGTTTGGAGGGTTGACAGTGCTCTTAGCGCATGCGAGCGCGCATGACCAAAGCGTGGTGGGATACGTAAAACCGGTTTAGGAGTAGAAGTCCGCGGCCTTCGAATAGCTAACAACAGCATCATGTCCTGCTTTAAAAAAGTTTTAGCAGAAAAAGGTTAATTAGTGTTTGCTAGTAAACTGGATTACTACAACTGTGGTCATATAGATCATTGTAACAACAAAAATAACGAAACGAGAGCTACCCAAAGAGGTACTGATTGCAATGATCGTTTGTCAGAAGAAATTAAAGACAAAGAAGATCGAAACAATAAATTACGGGAATGAAGAACTAAATCGTAAACATCTAGCATACCCTATTACCCAAAAATAAAACCGTAAAGTTTTAAAAATGGAAATGAATAAACAAAGGCTAATATTGTGACCTCACGAGATTATCTCAAAAAACAAGAAACAGCCAGCAAAATACGCCTTCCGAAATGGCGTGTTCCTCAAACGCCACTAAGGAAACGCAAGGTTGCTGAATCGAAGGAGCCGTGTATAAGAATGTTTACGCATAAGTAGAGAATTATACAAATTTCTGTATTTTTTTCACTTGAATATGATTGACCAAAAACGTAAATTGTGACGAAATTGCGTAAGAGTACAATTTCCTGGGTTACGAATTTCCCTAGTGCGAGATGGTTTATGACGATCTGCCCTATTTGAAGAGTCCACCTGTGACGAGTACGCCTAGACCCTTGTGAAACATCAAAGATCGCTGCAAAGTTTTCCACACTTATGCTTCTCTTATCAAAAGTTCAGCCAATCCTCCGCACCATGTATACACTGAATCATGTCATTTACGCTCCACGGAGCACACATTTTAACTGCTGTTCGATGTCTCATTGTTAAAGCACTCGGTAATTCCTTTGCCCAGAATTGTTACCGACGCAGGAATCGGCCAGCGTAAAGTCCTTATTGGCGGGGACCCGGTTTGCGTTGGGCATGAATGTGTAACGGGCCGGCATCACGGCCCACGAGACCACATAAGCCCGGGAGATTTCTTCATTTTATTGATAGTTTTGCAACCTTTCAGATAAGCCATGTACTTCCACAACCCTGGAGTCGATAAGTATTCTCACCTACCAAATGCGGCATTTTTACGCGCATACATGCAAAACGGTGTTGGGGCTTTTGGTGACGTTTCTGTGAATTTGGGGTTTATTTTCTCCTAATTGTGTGAGTGAAGTGGCCCGCCCATGGTTTTGTCGTAATTACTCCAACCATTTTCTTTATTTTCCAACAAATATTTTATTGGGGCACTGCTGTAACATATGTAGGCTGACTTTGTCAACTTTGCAGTTTGCCGCAGATGCAATGCGGTACAGCGCAGATTATTTTTCCTCGTTTTGGGTTGTGATTTGTGGTTTTGGTTATGTCCGAATCGTATGAAGGTGACGGCAGAGATAACGCAATGTATTTTGGCAACTTCTATTCTTTTCTTCCACATCCATCGATCGGTGTACTACATTTGCAATATTAAAACAAATAATTTGCCAACTTCGCCAATTTGGGGTTGTTGTGAAGATGCAAAAACTATTTTGTGTTTTTGAGTGTTTTTTTTGGCGTTAATATTTGAGGCCACTTTAATAATGACACCCTGGTGATGTTGCTAGTTCATTTCTCTATATTATATGCATACCCAGGTCTATGAAGACTAAGTGTGTGCATTTCACCGAGGATACTTTTTGTTGCAGTCAAAATTTCTACATGGTCGGTATTTTTGGGTACACAAAAAGCACAGGAAACACAAAGAGATTTGTTGAGCAAGAGTGGTGCTGTTCCTGTTAGAGATTGGCACGTGGCCTTAAAGCTACAGTACCCTTGGTCGAGATTCGCCGTCGTCGCCCGTCTACAGCGTGGGGCAAAACAATCGCATACGGAACTACGGATTTAGCAAAATAACTCTTGATGCGGAGGGTGTTTTAGTCATTCAGGAACGCGAAAATAAGAGGCAGGGCGGCTCCTCCCCAAGTCGTCCAAATTGGGAACTGGGCAGGCATATCCTCCGACAGGATGCTAACTGTCCATAGGTTGCGTGGCCGGAATGTTCTGCCCGCAGCTTTTACGGGTCTGCATCAGGCGGACAAAGGGGGTGTGGCCGCTTGGATGGTCCGTGGTCGTCTGCACATGGAGAACTTTGGGGAAAAAATAAAGGCATACAACTTGTATTCATGCCATTTAAAAAAACTAACTCAAAGCGCGCAAACTCTGCTTGCTTAGCTGTTGAGTCAGAAATGAAGCTGCTTAGCGTCCAGAACACATGTAGAGAAAATATCAGCAAGACGGGATAAGTATAGTCCCCGTCCAAACCTCTCCCAGGCGAATTGGAAACTACGCAGACACCTTGCACGAGCATAGGGAAGAATCGACACTCAAATAAGGACAATAACACGTATGAGTGTATTCCACACGCAAAGGGCATCAAAGCACAGCACCAGATGTTAAACAGCATAAAAAAGAGACCCTAGCACATACATTAGAAAAGAGAAGAGGTGGGGTATAGCACATACCGTCAACGTGGTCTCCGGAACATTTTCGCCTTTGAATATCATTCAGCGGAAAGGCAGCGTCGTCGTTCTCGTCACTGCTGCTTTCAGAAGACTCGTAGTCACGGTGGCTGCTGCTAGAGCTGAAGAAGTGCACGATGAGGTTCGACAGCTGCAGGCGCCGCAAAAACCTCGTGTTCCGATGGCTCTTCCGGCGGCTTTTATCCAGGACCGCGATCTTCTTCCTGGCTGCAATGATAATAGCGTAAACATTTGCTTCCATGACTGGGAACGACACAGACTTATACTCAACCAACGCGGGGTGAAGCAACAAACAGCCGGCTCGATGCGAAGCTCAGAGCGGACTAAACACAGCGTCCTCGCTAAGACACGTGATTCCACCCTCTTTGCACCCTTTCTACAGAGAGAAAAAGAGAGAGAGGGAGAGGTTCCGGCATGTGCATGACTGGTTGAGATAAGAAATGTGACTTAGAAATTTTAAAGCAGGCACCAAGCCCTTTGGGGAACAACGAAAGCGACCTTGAGAAGCAGGTGTCTTGTTCTTTTGTCGTTTCCGCTGTTGCTAACATCCTTGTTCTCGACCTCTTTGTTGTCGCTATCTCATCTCGTTTCCCCTACCATAATATAATGACAAGGAATAGCTTCACGCTGCTCAAGAATGACCTATTTCTTCTTGAACCGCGCTGTTTTAAAACTTAGACAAGAAAACAGCGCACAAGGACGGGATGAAGTCGAAGTTTTAAAACAGCGCGGTTCAAGAAGATGTATACCCAACTAGCCCCAGTTTTAGCTTTGCTTAATGACCTATTTGTCACGTGAACTGTCGGCAAATTCACCCAGTCCATTTTAGAGAGAATATTTGAAGGAACAGAGTCGGAGTTGAAGGACATTGAGCAAGTCCGATCAACCTGAGAGTCCATAATTAAAGCCGGAACCTTATCATCAACGGCTCCAAGAGGATTTTCCCACATGTGTCCGCTTCCGGGAGCAGCCGAAACAAAGCGGTGTCCCCGGGGCGGAACCGTGCACAGTCCACATAAGCCCCGGCAACATGGCTGGAGCTGCTCCTCAAGAACGCCGCTGAAAGCGCCTCACTCCCTAGCGCCAGTTCACCATCCCGGGATCTCTACCTCCAAGGATCTCTGCACGTAAAAAACGGAGCCCCAAACAACCTACCCAGAGCGTGATCAAGCCGCCCAACTATCTGAATTTACGAAGCTCTTTGGTCATTGTTGCACCTATAACTAAGGGCACCCCAACACAAGCACACGGCAGCGAATCCGAAAAAATAATTCATCTCCCTCGTTTCGTTGGTAAAGTAACAAACTCTGCTCAATCCCTTCAAATTTAAGGAACATACCCTCAGAAGGAGAAATGACAGGACAAACCTGAAATACAAATTGCAATTCCTCAGTATGATAGAAGTGGGGCACATATCCAAGCGATATAAAGGCCGGTTGAAATGTTGCCCAGTGATCTGAAACACTGCCTCAAAACACCCTCGAGTCCTCAATCAAGTGCTTGAAAGAAGTAAGCTAGAAAAACAAATATGCTGGCCAGACTCTACTCATGTCAACACTACGACATACCCATTCAGTTTATGTGTTTAATGCGTCTAATGTGTCTAATGGGAGGGTGGAGCGGAGGATTTCAGTCATGGGGCACACGGTAGATGGCGCGGAAAATTTACCCTGGTGGAGGGGCCTGATCGCTGGCAAGTGCGTCGGCGGTACGGCTTTGATGTCTGCTTTAGCGACAGTTGTTCTGGGCCTGTTTTGGTGCAGCTTCGCGTCCATTGCGCGATTCCTCCGCACGGCTTGATTAACTTGTTCGACAGCACCTTCTGGGTAACCCGGACCCGACAGAATTAACTGGTACGTCAAAGATACGTTAAGGATGGGTTTGCTGTGCAGAATAACAAAATGTAGGGACGACATACCGACATCTGGCCGTTAGAAAAACGCTAGCGCGCTGCTTGCCATTAATGGGAGTCCACTTTTTAATTGGTGAGTACCACTTCGGTTGTGTTTCAGGAAATATTACAAAAGGTGAACAGAGCAACCGGTTTTGTTAAGTACCTACTATAAAAGTTACCTCAGCTTTCTCCCAATTCTCAAACTTACTAAATTAACTAGTTATAATCGGCATTCAATGGCAATCACAAAGCTCGCATGCTGAATTGTTTCGGTGCCTGGGCTTGTGCCGCGCGGTGGTGTAGCCCCGAGCTAGCACACCAGGATGTCTAGATTCCGCTGTCTCGCCCTTCGAAAGACGCTCCTCCCCCTTCTCTTTTGCTGACGCACGGCCGGACTACAGCGGCGGCATCCGCCACTGTACACCGCCGTTTTTGGGGACCCCGCCACCACGAATTCAAGGTAACAGGTGCCAGAATTTCTTGCTTCCCCCTTGGTAGAGCCACGTTGGCGAATTCAAGTGACGTCGCATGGGCAATTGTTGTGGTTGTCGTTTAAAGCTTTCTTTCCAGTCACCTTCACAGCATGGATTGGAACCAATTTTTTTAAAGTGGAACGCCGAAGCAGCGGCGGCAATGGCCAGATAAATGGTCACTCGCGCTAGCCCTTCAACTGCACTAGGCTATCGGAACCTGTCATGAATGCACCCACATGTGTGCCCAATATAGCCTTTTCCACACGATACAGGAGCTTCGTGCGCAACACCAAGTTTGCAACCAACAAACTGTGTGGCATCCCTTTAAGCGCAGCGGCTGCTTTTTTTTTTGCTGTTCACAGCGGAACACATTAGTGCTAGTTTTTCTGGGCTGAAAACACGACGTCGACAACCCACTTCCCCGTCACCTTTTTAGGGCGGTGGGTAAAATTGTGTACGTATGCGACGACCACAGGCCTCCTTTCTCTTGCTTTCAGAATCCTCGATCCTCGAATCCTCGATCGTTGTATGAACAAGCTCAATAAACATCACAAAGATGGTTTTACACCGAAAATTGAATCGAGGTTGTAGTGCCCGTGCTCACATCAAGCTCTCAGTTTATTTCTGATAAAACATTGCGCCTGTGCATTCCTTCGGTTTCCGTTGCAATCACTTACAGACAATAAAGTGCTGTCAAAATGAGTTTCATATTTTTATCGTGTCTTAGAAGCAAGCTGGAGAGTGGCGATGTGACGAACTGATTGCATCGCATCAAGCCAATGACGGAATACCCGCTCCCTCAGAAACATTTTCCGTGCGGGTTTCGGTTTCTAGTTATTTATACAACGGGCGCTTGCTCCACCGCTACAAGCAAGATGGAGTTATCAGACGACGTTCAGACGCTCCCATGACGCGATGCGCGCTCGTAAAGCAGAGCCTCGATCGGCGAACACAGCGCAAGCGCGCTGCTTGCGCATCCCACGGTAGGCAGCTGTGATAGTACCGACGGCTACGCGCTCTCGTGTTCATGCTAAGCGAGCTCAACGCTGTATCATCTGCGTCTCCCCGCTGCACTCGTGGGAACCGCATTTATGCGGGACTTGCTAGCTGTGCGTATTTTCACGGCTGGATTCGCACTACACACATGTTTGTTGTGAGTTCACTCTTTAACCGCACACGCACGAACAGACCACGTGGCGTGCAGGAGTCTGAACTGCTCACCGCGCGCTCACTGCACTGTCATCATCACGCACAATAAACAGGCGCTGGGTCCATAGAACCGCAAGACCCTTTGCACTTACCAAGGCTTCCAGCCACACATTCTACCGCCACTACACCGGCGACGATGCTAATCCTTTGTAAAAAACCTTGATAAACAATGCCAAATTTAGACGTACATTTCTTTTCCCTACAGAACAGTGGCTCAAAACACAGGGTACATCACACGGTACAAAACACAGGGTACAAAAGGGGCCCTGCGACGGTTGAACGGGTACCTTCACCTTCGTCGGTCAAGAAGCCACAGACACAGTGTAACAAAACACCTGCTAGCCGTTCACAGTGCGGACGGTTTTCATTCTGCTCGCGAGTGCGAATGAGTGAGTGTTCTGCTCACGACTCGCGCACAAACGCATTGCTTTCACATCGCTCGGCCTCCCCAATGATGCGCCGGGCATGGCGTCTTCTTTCGCGCCCAACGCTCACCTCGAGTGGCGAAGCATGGCCTCCGCCATACGCTGCCGGCGGCGCGAGGCCATGGGCCAAAAAGCGCCGGTGCAGTGACGCCGGACACACACAGAGTTTATTTGATACTTAATGGCCCACAAGTCTAAAAATATTTGGTTCCAATAAAAAACGTGCACTTCCTACTTTCAACCACCCCGTAGAGGCCCAACCCCGTTGTTTTCGTGGCGCCACTCTCCCGCAATCGCTGCATTTAGGCCTCGGGTTATTTTGCTCACACGCTCCGTCGGCTCGATGGTCGTTCAATCAGAGGAGACGTTGCAGTGCGTTGGACGTGAATCCAGGTTTGTTCCACAATGTTAACAACGAGTGTCGGTTGGCGGGAAGCATCTCGCATCCATTCGTGAGGCCTCAATTTCACATCGAGAAAAAAATTTCGACGACGCTAGAACTGAGACGACACCAACTGGAAGCTTTTTAGTAAGGTTGCGTACAGGAGGAAGAAGTGGAGGAGGAAGATGAGAAGGAGTGGGAGTTTTCTTACTCCCGTTAGAAAACAAGTCGTATTCGCCGTGTTTTAGGGGGAGGTACAATCTTGGTAAATGCGCTTATTTATGATGGCTCGTGGCCCCCAGTGTAAAATTTTCAGTTTCTCCGCCATCATACTACGGAACGTGGGAGTAGGCCGCCTGCCGTGAGAAGTTTAAAAGACGTACTTCAGCCAAAAAAAGCTCCCATTCAGGCTCATTTGTGTTCTGTGTGTAGCAATGATAACATATTTACTCCCGTTTATAGCGTAAATAGAGCTGTTTCCTCTTTTCACCAATAACTATCGAACAATTACTATTAATGCCGTTTATGCATTTATGCATTTCTTCTTAAGTTTAAACCATTACATATATAGTGCTCCTCAGCGATTTTTCGCCCTTCGCTTAAGATTTGTTTTTTCTTTTGGTGTTAGAGGAGTAGTGACACAAAATTTCAAAGCTGAGATAACTATGTGTAATGGTTCTTTTTCATCAGGAGATATCTCCCAGCATTTTTCAACAGTACCGGTCAGTATCACATTTTTTGAAATCAATTTTAATATCTGCCAAAACGACAAAGCCCAGAGCGGGCCACCATGACATCATCTGCTACTTGCCGCAAACTGCTGACGTCGAGGCTCCCGTGACGTGGTCGACGCGCTTGTGGCGGTTGGCGCACGCTGCTACACCATGTGTACACGTCATGATTTTGGGACTGACGTCATGCTGCCCGGGCATGCACGGATGGTGGAGACGCCGGCCGGGCAAGAGCGGTAGCGCGCCTCTCTAGCCTGGTCGTGCCAGACCCATAGAGTTTCTTACAATATACACTAAAGAGAACTCTGGCACTAGCGCCTATGCGGCTCACATGAAGGCTGTCTGTGTCGTCATGCACCGCCATTACATCATGCGCTCGCCTTAGTTTCAGCATTGGCTTTGATTGAAACGTTTGAGTTACCGTAAATATTGTAACGAGAAGACGAGGAAGTGGACAGTGCAGCCTAGTGCGATGGGCATCTTACACCGACGAAGACGAAAACGGTTGGCGTGGGGTGATCGCTCGTGCTGCGATGGCCGAATTGTAAATAGCTTGCATCTCTTTCTGTAAATAGATCGCTTCAGCATCGACCATGGTTCATGTCATCCGTCCTACCGCCACGTAACATGTTTTGGTGGAGGTTGCGGTTCTGATCCCCTTCGTAGACCTCCAGCTACGCCCGTCTCGGTTTCTGAAGCGACCACCTCAAGGATCAAGGATCGCGTCGGTCCGCCCCAGCCCCGGTGAGCCATTGGCCTGCGCATTCCCCAGCCCGGTGTCCCCTGCCCGTGATCCGACGAGACCAGCCGACCTGACTAGCCGCGACCAGACCAGAAGCCGACGACATTCCCCTGCCCAGTTCTCCGGCGCGATTCCAAGAGCTTGAGGTTCCTTCGTGGCGTCGGCGGCATCGCTGTTCTGGGGCCCATCTTCATGGACCGATCAGCCTGTGCAGTGGCGGCAAGGACTTCACTGTTTATATTCATTTCATCTTCACCGCACGGGTTCATTGACTGTGACCTCGACCGGGACGGTCGTTTTGGATGGCGGGGGGATATGTAACGAGAAGACGAGGAAGTGGACTGTGCAGCCTAGTGCGATGGGCATCTTACACCGACGAAGACGAAGACGGTTGGCGTGGGGTGATCGCTCGTGCTGTGATGGCCGAATTGTAAATAGCTTGCATCTCTTTCTGTAAATAGATCGCTTCAGCATCGACCATGGTTCATGTCATCCGTCCTACCGCCACGTAACAATATATAAACAAAGTGCCACAAAAACGCTAAAAATAGTGTTCAAATATATAAGTGACACATAAAACTGGATGTATTAATACTAAGGAAAAATAAAGAAATAAAGCGTATTTTTGCCGGAACAAATTGTGCCTTCTATTCTTAAGCCACCCTGGTAATTAGGAACAATGTTAACATTTGGGGGGTAAACTCATTCGATACTCCTATTTCATTGTTTTATCATTATTTCAGGTAATAAGTTCTTTAAAGAGTTTTTGAAGTTTTTTTTTAGGGTGCCTATGAAAACATGGGCTTCCTGATTAACCGGTGGACCGACCGTCAGCTACAGTTTAACAAAACGTGCCAATGGACATGTTGGTTTATACTTGACGAAAACACAAAACGTGGCGTTAAACAGTCGTTGGCGAGAACAAGACAGAACGGGTACGGGCGCCCGTGTCTGCCGCATGTTGCCTTCTTCGAAGTACGTTTTTTCTTTTTTTTTCGTAAGCTACAAATGTTGCGGCGGCATGTTGCCCGCTCAGTCATACGTCTTTCGACTGACGCTTCACCAACCTGAGGTACGATCACGCACTGCCTGCTGTTTAATCGAAGACGGGTACCACAGATCAGGGAGGATTTCTGCTTCCGCGTAGCTCGTAGACGTAATAATGCACAGTGAAGAAAGCAAATCCCAAAACCCGGTTAAAAATCCTACTGTCATGCCAAGCCCAAGCCAAAAGCGGGGTCTTTCCATTTGCTGCCCCACGACGACATGGCTTCCCAGGCGCAGTTTCCTCTGTACTATACGTACTGAGAAGCTGTATGTCCTGAGCGGCAGTGAGGCGAAAAGAATCGTGGCGTCAGATGCTGCTCCAGTCATGGCGGCCACTCGACGTTCGTTTTTTCAAATCTGAAACTGACACGAATAAACGACGTCGTAAATGATGTTTTACGCTGCGATCGACCGTTTATTGTTCCATTCTACGATTAGCGGGCTAAAAGGCACCCATAGCAGCGAAAAAACGTAACAGGAACATTTCGTGTTCGTCCTTTAAGGGCATAAATTAAACGGGTTAAATACACATTTGATTTTTAGATCATATTATTTTTTTTCATTTCTTTATATTTTGTTACAAAATTGTTTCGCAAAAGTCACGTATCAGCAGCACTGTCAGAGCTCTTAATGTGCCACCTTTGCGAGTTATCCCCAATCCTGCATGTAGAGGGCGTCGCAAACTTGGTTTTTTATCAATAGTTACAGTGTCACTCTAGTTTGCAGTGGTCGTTCTAAATGGCGTGAGGGTGGCACCTCAAAATTTGGCCAGTGTTGATGATTTTATTGTACTTCCAATTTTTGTGTTGAAATTTCTTTCGGCAAATAATCAATGTTTGATTGGTTGTAGGATTTCATACCCAGCTTTCTCCCTCAAAATTCCTACCTCTGCGGAACCTAGGGAAACCACTTCAGGAAAGTGATATTTGGCACAACGCAAGAACTCAACGGGGAGATAAAAACACCTCAAGAAGTTTCCAGGATTCTGAATATTTTATGTGCCATTCGCTGTCAAATCTTACTCCCCATGCATTTCTATGGGATATTTTCCATGGCTCAGGAACCTAGCCGCAAAACGTGCAAGACTTGAAACTGCGCGCAAAGCAAGTTTTTACCCCCAATATTAGCAGCGCTAAATAACTTTCAATTACGCTAAATAACTGCAAAGTAATCGCTGTTGAAAGGACTGCCATGAGAGGGAAAGCTGCACATTTAACGTGGCGACGCAACGCAGGTGATGAGGCGCGCCATAGTGGCGGGTTCCGCAACAATTTTAACCGTCTGGGGATCTTTAACGCGCGCCGACAACTGTTACGCAGGAATGTTTGCTTTCCGCCTCCATCAGAAAAGCGGCCGTCCATGCCGAGAATCGAACACGTGTCCTGGTGCTCATCAGAACAACGCCCTAGCCACCGTGGCGGATAAATAATAAAGATTTACACTCATTACTATTCGCTAACTTCGCTGATGATGCATTCAATGGAAATACAGGATGTCGCCATGTTGGAGCTTTTTTTGTACTCGGCAAAGAATGTTCATGCACATTTAAGGGTAGGCCCGCTCCATGCCTTCAAATTTCCTCACGAATGTGCTCTGGATTCTTACAATAGCCAATAGGTCACCGGTAAAATAAGTCATTCCTGAACAGCGTTAATCTCTTCCTTCTAGTTAGCCGCTTTTTCCCCGTGCAACCGTTTTTCACTGACTGCAGGACTGCTAAAAATATAAAAGCATTTTTATTTTCGCCAGTACTGCATTGATAGCACTGATATTTATTGATTATAATATGGCAGGGGAAACGAAATGAGATTGCGACAACCAACAGGTCTATAACAAGGAAGGCAGCAACAGCAGAAACGACAAAGGAACAAGACACCTGCTGCCCAAGGTCACTTTCTTTGCTCATTCCAAGGACAAAGATAACACATTTCAAGCCAATGCACACCTGGCCTTGAAAAGGGGCACCCCTTAGTCACGTTTCTTATCTCAGCCGGTCATGCACGTGCCGGAACCTCTCTCCCTCTTTTTCTCTCAAGGGAAAGGATGCGAGGAGGGTGGGAGCACGTGTCAGAGCACGGACACTGCCTTCAGTCTGCCCTAAGCTTCGCATCGAGTAGGCTGTGTGTCGCTTCACGCTGCGCTGGTTGAGTATACGCCTGTGTCGTTCCCAGTCATGGAAGCAAATGTTTACCCAATTATCTTTGCAGCCAGGAAGAAAATCGCGGTCCTGGATAAGAGGCGTCGGAAGAGCCGTCGGGACCCGGGCCTTCTCCGGCGCCTGCAGCTGGAGAACCTGATCGTGCACTGCTTCATGTCCCGCCGCAGCCACCACGAAGACGCGCCTTCTGACAGCAGCAGTGACGAGAACGACGAGCCTGACCTCCCGCTGAATGATATTTCAAGGCGGAAACGTGCCGTAGACCATGTCGACGGTATGTGCTAAACCCTACCTCGTCTATTCTGTGGTGTTTGTGTTAGGGTCTCTTTTTATGCTCTTTAACATCGGGTGCTCTGTTTAGCTGCCCTTTAAGTATAGAATATGCTCATACTATGTATTCTCCTTATTTGAGTGACCATCTTCACTATGCTCGTGCAAAGTTTTTGGGAGCTTTCCACTCAGCCTGGGAAAGGTTCGGACGGGGAAAATGCTAGTACATTAATGCTGATCTTTTTTCTACATCTGTTCTGGAAGATGAGTACCTTTATGTCCAACACAACAGCTTAGCATGTACAGTTTGCTCGCTTTGAGTTAGTCTTTTCAAATTCCTCGGAAACTAGTTTTATTCATTTGTTTTTTTTTTTCAACATTCTTCTTGCCCAGACGACCAGGGACCATCCAAGCGGCCACGACTGCTTTGTCCGCCTGATGCAGACCCTGCCGACAAAGAAACTCCCGGAACCCGCGAGTACTGCGAACAGAACGTTCCAGCCGCGCAACCTATGGACGACCAGCATCCTGTCGGAGGATATGCCTGCCCAGATCCTGATTTCGACGACTTGGGGGAGGAGCCGGTCCTGCCCCCTATTTTCGCTTTCCTGGACGACTAGAACACCCGCGGCACCAAGAGTTGTTTTTTTGAACAAATGGTAGTTCCATATGCGGTTGTTGTGCCACACGCACGGTTGTTGTGCCACAGCCGGGCAACAACGGCCAATCTTGAGTAAGGCTGCTGCAGCTTTAAGGCCGCTTGAGACTGTTTAGCAACAACAGCAGCACTTTTGTTTTACAAATCTTTTTCTGTATTACCATTGCTTTTTCTGTACCCAAAAAAACGTCCGTTCACAAAATGTATATACACGATAATTGTCTTCAGCGAAATACACACACTTAGTCTTCATAGCACTTATTATGCATCACAATTTATTAAAATAAACTAGAAACATCACCAGGGTGTAATTATTTACTGGCCTCAAATATTAACGCAAATTATTAAAACATTCAAACAAGAAGACAAAATGATCGTAGCATATCCATAACAACCCAGCACAGGTGATGCTACCAACGTTACTCGTTATAATACGGCATATGTAGTACTCTGGTCGACGGACGTTTAACAAATTACAGAAGTTGCTTAATAACATTGGTTCATCTCTTCCGGCGCCTTCCCACAATTCGGACGAAATATCAAAACCTCCAAACACAAATAAACCACAAGAAAAAAGTTGAGAACATGTGCAGCTCTGTACCGCATTTTACCTGCGCCATGTGCGCAGGTTACAAAATCAACCGCAGATATGTTACACTAGTGCCACAATTAAATATTTGTTGGTAAATAAAATTTTTTTGGAGTGATTGCGACCACAGAAACAGTATGACCCAACAAAAGGCGGGCCACCATTCTCACACAATTACAACGAACATCACAAACTTCGCCCAAATCACCACCTTGCTTTCGCGCGGATGCGCATAAAAATGCCGCATTGGGTGTGTGAGCATACTTATCGGTTCCAGGATTGTGGAAGTACATTACTTATCTGAAAGTTGTAAACCTAACGATAAAATCAAGGAATCCCCCAGGCCTATGTAGTCCATCGGGCTGTGATGCCGGCGCATGCATGAAGGGGGTACCCTTCATGCATGCAGGTCGGGTCGCAGCCAATAAGACCTTTACACTGACGCATTCCTGCGTCGACAACGATTCTGGGCAAAGAAATTACCGAGTGCTTTCTCAACGAGAAACCAAAAAGCAGTCAAAATGTATGCTCCATGTAGCATAAACGATATTATTCAATGTATACACGGGGCGGAGGATGGCCTGAACTTTGGATAGGAGCAGCAAAAGTGTGGCAAACTTTGCAGCGATCATGATGTTTTAAAAGCGCGACGAATGTATACTATTGGCGTGCGCTTCCTCTTACATTACTTATGCCTTTTAAATGGCACAACTCAAATATGTCGCGGCCGCCACGGCTGGAAATCGAACTCGCGTTCTTGGGCTCAGCAGCACAAAGCCACAGCTACTGAGCAACCGCAGCGGGTGATTCTAGGTGCGTTCAAGCGACTTTATTAAGTGGAAAAATCAATGCTAAAGTGCTGTCCTCCTCTCTTGATCCTTCATGCCCAGTTCTATGACGCTTACTCGATAGCGCGTCAGCGACTTGGTTCTGCGAACCCTTCCTGTGCTGGATAGTAAAATCGTAGCGCTGAAGCGCAAGCACCCAGCGCGCAAGACGACCAGCAGGGTTCTGCAAACGCTGCAGCCACGTTAATGCCATGTGGTCTGTCTGAATGGGGAAAGACGCACCGTCAAGATACATGTCAAATTTCTTTAGTGCAAACACAATTGCTAGACACTCACGTTCTGTGACCGTGTAATTGCGCTCAGCCAGAGTGAGCGTATGGCTAGCAAATGCGACGGGACGGAGAACGCCCTCAAACTCCTGCATCAGCACTGCGCCCAGTCCATAGTCGCTAGCATCGGCCTGCAAGACAAATTGTTTGTTAAGGTCCGGTATCCTTAACGCCGCTGTTGCCGCGATTGCGCGAGACAGTGCTTCAAAAGCTTGCTGTTCAGCCTCTTCCCATTGCCATTTCACGCCTTTCCGTAGTAGCTGGTTTAGCGGACGTGATAGCTCCGCACAATGAGGGATGAAGCTGCGGTAAAAGGCTATCATGCCCAAGAAGCGCTGCAAGCTCTTAACGTCACGCGGGCACGGATACTCTGTAATTGCTTTCAGTTTGTCATCGTTAGGACGAAGCTCTCCCTTGTCCACGACAAAGCCGAGCAAGTCAACTTTGCTTGTCGCGAGTTGGACCTTTTTAGGATTGATGGTGATACCGGCGCGTTTCATGCGGTCAAGCACATCTCTGAGATGCACGAGATGCTCCTCAAAGGTGCGCGAAAAGACGACGACGTCATCCATATACGCCATCGCGTACTTATGACGTACAGTGGTGATCTCGCTAAGGGTGAACACGGGAGCGCGTGGCCGCCGGTACTATCAGAGCAACCTACCGTGCCCAGCGCGAAACATCACGCATGCGCTTTGCGTGCCGAGCGAGACTATGCTTTCAGCGCGCGCACTGCGTCATAGGAGCGTCTGCGCGTCGTCTGCTATGCTTATCGCGCGTGTAGCGGTGGAGCTATCAGCTACTGTATGAATGAGTGGAAACTAGAATCCACATGAAAAGTGTGTCCGTGTGAGCGGTAATTCGTCTTTAGCTCGAATATAATGGTTTCGGCACAACGGCGTAACTCACCCACTTCTTTCAAACAGACTCGATCAAAAGATCACGCAGATTTTAACAGCACTTTATTTTTCCAAATGCTTACAAAAAGTCTTTTAAATGCACACAGAAGCACGCAATTCACGTCTTCGAAGGTGGTCACTCAAAGGGGGCGCAGGCGCTACGACCTTCATTCAATATGCGGGAGAAACAATCATCCTTTACCGTTTTATATTTCAGCGTTTCCATGCATGAATCCAGGAATCGCGGATCAAAACAAGGTACCATTAGCAGACTAGACGACAATCATCCTTTACCTTTTTATATTTCAGCGTTTCCATGCATGAATCCAGGAATCGCGTATCAAAGCAAGGTACCATTAGCAGACTAGACGCAACATAGCAGACGACGAGCAGACGCTCCGATGACGCGATGCGTTGCGATGCGCGCGCTGAAAGCAAAATATCGTTTGGCCCGCACAGCGCATGCGTGATGGTTCGCGCTGGGCACGCTAGGCTGCTCTGATAGTACCGGCGGCCACGCGCTCCCGTGTTCACCCTTAGCGAGATCACCACTGTACATCGTCACGGACGATGTCCATTAATCTTTGAAACGAGCTCGGGGAGTTCTTCAGCCCAAACGGAATGCGCACAAACTCGAAAAGACCCCTGTAGCATGTGAAAGCTGTTTTAGGAATATCATCAGGGTGCATTTCAATTTGCAAAAAGCCGCGTGAGCAATCTAGAGTGGTAAACACGCGGGCACCACCAAGCGAGGAAATGATGGATTCTACGGCAGGAAAAGGATATGCGTCTCTTACAGTTACGTCGTTTAGACGACGGTAGTCCACGCAGAGACGCACACTGCCGTCCTTTTTTGGCGCCAACACGACTGGAGA
Organism: Haemaphysalis longicornis; assembly: GCF_048455015.1. Taxonomy (NCBI): domain Eukaryota; kingdom Metazoa; phylum Arthropoda; class Arachnida; order Ixodida; family Ixodidae; genus Haemaphysalis; species Haemaphysalis longicornis. The sequence goes on from NW_027526422.1 coordinate 164,464,252, forward strand.
TGCATGGGCACTCTGCGACGGCCGCACAACCCCCGTGTTCAGCATCTCGTCAAGGGCGACATCCAGTTTCGCCTTCTTCTGGATGCTGAGCGGCCGTGGATTGCAGCTCCAAGGAGGGGCGTCTCCCGTGTCAATGCGATGTTGAAGGACTGCTGTCCGCCAAGGGGCCTCCGTGAACATTTCAGCAAACGGCTCCAGCACATAGGCGAGCTGCTCCCTCTCATAGTCACTGCAAGGACACTCCTCAAGCAACTGCCTGATTCGTTCAGGCAACACGAATTTCGTTGCGACTGCGGCTGACCTTGGCACGGTACAGATATGCGTTGACGCCAGAAAAGGTATCAATTCTGCGTCATTGCCCAATCTGTAACCACCTCCCGCCAAGTCAAGCAGTAGGCCCTCGCGAATAATGAAATCCCGGCCCAAAATCATGGGTACTGCCAAGCCAGGGTAGTACGTAAAGCGCTGCCGACACCTTCTGCTTGCGTAAGAAATGTGCAAACGCACAGCCCCACGCGCTTCAACCACAGCACCATTGGCCACTTGCAACCGGGTGCTGCATTGGCGCAACTTAACACCCCGTGCTCGGCAAAGTTCAAAGACAGTATCACCAATGAGCGACAAACTGCCGCCGGTATCAACCAATGCAGAAACATCCGTTCCAAGAACGTGAACAGAAAGATGTGGTGCTATGGGCTGTGTGCGTGCTTCAACACGGCAAGCAGTGGGTAATAGGAACCAGTCCTCGCCACCAGCCAATTCTGGGCCACTCAGTGATGGGTTAGTCACCATCATTGCCTCGGGCTGCATTCCTTCATCTCGATGGCTATTTGTATTTCGGCGACCAGCCATCACACGCGGACACTCACGACGGATGTGTCCTGGCTGTCCACATTGGTAACAGCCGCCAGCTTGATTTCCATTGGGCGTGTAGCCCCGCGACCCTCCCGTCTCGACGACCGGACGAGAAGGACCTCTGGAGTTCAGAGTATTTCGTTGCCGACCCCCAAGGGAGAGACTCGGGTCGGGGAGCGGTGAGCCTGCCAATAAAGAGGGCCTGTTTTCCCAACGCAGGAACCCTGGCTCTAACCGCTGCGGGGAGTTCCCGCCGTGGGCTGCACCATCTAGTGGTCTTCCGCGCTCCAACTGCCTGTCGCCAAGGGCAGAAGGACCTCGTGCGCGGGGGGGGGGGGGGAATTCAAGCCCGCCGCTGCCGTACGCGGCTGTGGACTTCGCTGTGGCGAAGTCTCATAGGCGTCTCTCCATGCGCAAGCTGGCTCAAGTGCCTCCCCTACTGGCGGAGGGGGTATATAACTCAGCTCTGATATCAGAGCGTCCTCGATTGCTCGAGCTGATCGCGCCATCTCCTCCAAACTGGAGTAATCACGACCGTGCAGGAAAGGTCGGAAGCGCGGGTGGCAACGCCGCAAGACGTGCTTTACAATTTCCGCGTCAGACGCACCCGGGATAGCTCGCTTGAAGAGCTCCTGCATAGCTCGAATGTATTCGAGCAAGCCTTCGCGCGGGTGCTGCGTACGTGCCTCCAGCTCACGGCGGATGCGGTAGTCGTAGTCGGGAGGCAAGAACTCCTCGCGGAAGCGTGCCTCGAAGTCAGCCCAGGACGCGAACGGGGACTGGAGGCGCCACCAACGACCAGCCGATGCCTCCAGGGCAACCGGCAGGACACGGGCCAACACAAACTCGTCCGAAGCACCCGACGCCGTCTTGTAAACATTGAGATCACTCAGGAAGTCCGCCACGGTCTTGCGGTCATCGTAGCCCGTGAACCGTGGCACCGCAATGCTCGGCTGGAACGATGGCCCATGCTCGGACACACCGCCTTCTAGCCCGAGACCCGCCAGCCGGTTCGTGAGGTTCTCGCAGAGGTCCATGATCGGGCGGAGCACGCCGACGAGCCCAGTGGCGTCCGCATCCCTTGCGGGCTCACGCGAAGCAACCAAGGGGCGCCGACGGGTAGACGCTCCACGGCCAGGCATGTCCCTGGGAAGAAATGCTCTCGCGCGCCGCGAAGCGAACACGGGAAGAAAAAATGGTTATAAACAACAGAAGCCACTACAAAGGCGCCTCAAATCACGAGGAGGGCTACCGAAAAATACCGAGAGCCACTCAAAAACGCCAACGTAATTCGCCCCGCAAAATGCCCACCGCGGAACACAAAAACAAGGAAGAAGACCACAATGCCCTTCCCAGGAACCACGGCCGGCCCCACGTTCTGGGCGCCAAATGTGGTACCGGGGTTCTTGCACCCGGCCGCGGTTCCCCAGAAAGACACTGAGCCCCCTCGATCACACCTTTACTGGGAGTCCCGCTCCGCCAAGGTCCACTGCTCAGCCGATCCGGCTGCACACACGTAGCCCAGCCGAGTCCGCCATGTTCCATCCTATCTCATCTCGCGCCACATCTTCATACTCCGCCGGAACATGTAAGTCGCGCGGGATTGTCCACCGCCACTATTGCCGGATTACCACAATATATATATATATATATATATTTCTGATTCGGATATTTCTTATTTCTGATCCATTTTCTGATTCGCTACATGCTTAGCAAGGGCCTGTGTTCTGGCAGTCTCGGTGCCAAAGGGAGCTTAAGAGGGTTCAACGCTGGTCGACCACTCTCGACATGTCGTAGACACTCGAGTCACGGCCCGGGGGTTAAAAAGAAGGTCCCCTTCACCCCGAGTAGTCCGAGTGGCGCTGGCTACCACCCCCAAGTGCAGGAAACAACAATACCTTAACATAAATACCCGAGAAAGTGCTGGGGAAACAGCCCCGCCGGTAGCGTAGTGGTTATCGCACCAGACCGGTATTCTAGAGGTGGTGGGTTTGGATCCCACCCGGCGGGCATTTTTTCACCACTTTCTTTTCGACTCAAAAATTTTTTCATCTCTTTCTATGACCCACCACAACCTCCCCTTTGCTTTCCGAGGTTGTCTTGACTGCCAACCCTTATTTTCTGTCTTATTTCATGGAGCCCCTCCTTTCCCATTTTCTGATTCGCTATATATATATATATATATATATCACCTAACAACCGATAGCGTGGGATTCCAAGCATGTTGTTGCATTGCACCAGAACCAAACAAGTTGTAATACAAATCTAGGACATCGTCCAACCACATCGCATCTAGTTGTGGCCTCAGCCAATGCCGCACGGCAGTTTTCTTCTTTCGGGGTTTACATTAAACCTGCTTTATTGACCAGACAAACGATAAAAAGTGTAACACTTTAAGCCAGTCTATGCAATACACATAGGAACAGAAGATTGACAAATAACTTCAGTGACCCCTTATTCGCCCTGTCCTGTGGTTCCGGGCAACGTCGATCCTGTTGCAAGCGAGCGAAGGTTACACGGAAGACAGCAGATATAAAGTAGAAAAGCGGAGAAGGAAAGTATGGAAAAAAATGAGGAGGAGGACGGACTCCGGAGACGGAAAGAAACATTATAGAGTTTTGAATGCCGTACGGACACCTACGCAGACTTAGAGTACGTTTTGTCTTTGTGTCGCACGCACTGCGCATGCGCCGTGCGCTACCCGGGTTTGCGTTTAGCAGGCGTAAGACGAGCATAAGCTATTTCAGCTAAATACCCTGCTTGCGCTAGGAAGCTTGCGTATCTCCTTGTTTACAAAATGAGGGAGTAGCAAGACGACCCTCCATGGTTCCGCTCTTCCGTGGACAGTGATTTGCCCTTGATGGATCATGTCGTTTGCTCCTGTGTTTTTATATTGGTCGCGTGGTGTTCGCGTAGCCGTGGCGCACTGCTGTGTCGCAGTGACATGGCTTGCTGTCCGAACGAAGCTTTGCAGGCGTGCCGGCGACCGAAGTTGTATCTATTGCGGGCGCGTCCGCTTGCTATGAAATCTGGCGTTGTGCTTCTAGGGGTGTCTTTTCTTACAATGAGATTATCTTCTTCTAGCAATGAACGACTTAACCTCGCATCGGGTATGTACAGAGTGCGTGCGGTAAAAGAATTCGCGGTTGGCGTGCCAGCGTAAATTGAGATTTGACCCCGGATTCGGGAGATTTCCGAATTTACGATGGGCAGGAGAGAACCGATTGCCGGCTTATTGCACTTGCGACTTGCAAGGCACGTCGTGACATTATGTTTGTTCGAAATTGATCACGGGATTATTTCCAAGTTGAAGAAAACGTATGCATAAAACCAGGACTTTTGGTTTAGAGCGCCGTGTGCTGTTATACAAAACAAGTGCCACGGAGCTTCAGTTTTTTCTTTATGAAGCGTACTCAGTTTATCCGGTATTTGGTATCATGCTATGGACGTTTTGCATTCAATACGAATTAGAGAGCGTTTGTTCGCCCTTTTTTGGATTGTCGTAAAAAGAATAGGCACTCCGGCACTCAGTTGGCAGATAAGCAGGAACGGCTGATGCGCGAGTCAATTCGCAATCCACTCAAGAAATGGCGGAGTAAGCGTTTGCCTGTCGCTACGCAAAAACGATGAGACGCTCCCCTAATTATAACTCCCTTAAGCGCACTACAGAAAACACAGACGAGGGAGACAAGGACGAGCGCTACTTACAACTGAATATTAATAACAACCACGGTGCATGTAAATCGAAAAGAAGAACAACACGCTCAAATTAATACAGTGTATTTCACGTGATGCACACATGTGCGACAACTTCTTATACAAGAAGGCCAGCTCTTTCAAGCTCAAAGATATGGACTTCGTACTGAAGCAGTCACCTATCCGCTGCATTTCCGCGGCTTCAACAATCTCTTGCGTGCGCTGATCAGCGTCACGGAATATGACGAAGCCCGCAGTGTACATAGGCTCGCACTTGTCGCACTCTTGCAAATGAATACCCAAATTACTATCTTTGCCTTTCCGTAACTTATTACAATGTTCCCGTAGGCTAGTGTTGAGGCACAGTCCCGTCTCGCCTACCTATGCTTTTTTGCAAGTAAGAGGCAACTACAGAACACCCTTTCCGCGCAACGCACGTACTGGTTTTGGTGATTAACGAGGCATTTCTTTTTTTTTCTTCCTTTCTCACATCCCTCATAACAACTACCACCTAGTCTTCTCCTGCCCCCACACCCACATCCTCAGCCCTCTGCTTCCCCTGAGCAGAGGGAAAGGGAGCGGAAAAGGAAGGACGGAACGTTATGCTGCCACCACCACCACCACCAATCCTCACAGGGCACGTTTGGCTGCAGAGACTAGACAGTTTATCAGGGGCCGAAAGACAACTTTAACGCCGCCCTTCCGCCAATCCTTTTAAGGTTATTCAATAAGCGATGCATATACGGTGTGCGCATACATCGGTAGATAATTGTATAGATCCAAACACGCGTCGAAATTGTGTGTCAACCTTTAGAGACTACTTAGTACCAAAAGATGGCCCATATTCCTTCTTAAAACGCTGTTATGTTGGCACCCGTAGCCAAACTCCTCTTTACACATTTTATCCCAGTTTTAGGGCATTTTTTTTCTACGTACACAGCAACCATGTATATCAGGAATGGCAACCGCCGGTAACCATTCCTGATTATGCGGCTTCGTCACGACGTCAGAATCCTCCCACTTTTGCCACTGCTGAAGTCTGACAGAGCAATGGACCTTATGCAAAATTGCTTGGTGATCTAGCAACACTGATGTAAACGAGACCGTCGGCCATATTGGCACGGGCGCCGATCGGGAAGTCTCGTATTGTTTACTGTGGAAGAGCCGGTGACGGCAACGCGGAATGGCTCAAACTGGACGGCGTTTTCTGGCTCCCGACCGCGGATTGTGGACGAAGGACTTGTGTGCGCTGCCGACTGTATGAAGACTGATACCACTCGGGGTGCCGCGCCAAAGACCCATCCGAGTGGCAGCGGAGCAGGGCATGCCGCCTAGCCAGCGAGGCGCATTGCTCGCCTTCATCGGTGCGGACAAACACGTGCGACTCGCAGTAAGTAAATCCTGGTTTGTTTTTTACTTGACGCAATTTAACCGGTATGAGCATTGTATAGCCTTTCTTCACCTTTGTTTACCATGCAAATGTGTAGCAGCGACCCTGTTGCAGTAACCCTGAAAGAGGAAAGCGACATTCGCCGGAGCGTACCGCTAGTGGGTGGATTAGGTATTTTCAAATGCTGTACATCGAATTTACGGGGTGATTTTTGGTGAAGATGTTAACGGAAGGGTTGCGGCCGTTTTCCGTGACGGTCGTCCGCCCGCGCACGGTCGTCCGCCCGCGCGTTTGCCGCAAAGCAATCGCGCTTTGCGGCGAAGTCAAGTACGAAACCGCACATTTGTCTTGAATTTTCTTTTTTTGTGTTTTCATTTTTTTGCGTATGTTCTGCCGAAAAAATACATTTGTGTGTCTTTCTTCTCATTTTTTACGGGGGGGGGTGGTTGTTTTTGTTTCTAAAGCGGATGTTTTTGGTGTGCACGAATAGATATACAGTAAAACCTGGGTAGCTCGAACTCACTGAACTAGAAGATTTTTTTTAACTCGATGGGTCATCGGTATAGCCCCGAATGTTTACCTGTTTATCTCGAAAGGTTCTGGAAGTGAGTTCCAGATAATCATATTATTGCTTTCTAAAGTTATGACTAACCCTATTATGCGGGTACTGGTATCATTACCCACGGTGAGGTTTTTAAATGTTAAACTTCCTTCTCTTTAAAATGCATTAACAAAGCATGCAGAGGTACTTGCGCGCTCGAACTTGGCAAACAATTTCGACATAATTGCTGTTTGAGGTGTTGATTATTGCCCTTGCAACAGTGTTAATCAATACACAAAATCTGGACATTTTGAGTCTGTTCCTTGCGGCCACTTCTTTCTGCTCTGTCCCTTTACCATTAAGAGTAGCGGACTAGTCCTGTTCTTCCCTGAGTGCTATTTACTGTTACTCTCTGTTCTTGCAGGTTGGGCCTCATCGATGTGCTCAGCAGCTGCTTTCGCTCCCAGAAGAAAAGTGGCCGGCCCTATGTTGTTTTCCTCACCTTTGAGACGGACTGTGGGGCGATTGTGGAGGCAGCGTGCGAGTGCCCGGCGGGTTGCTGTGGAGCATGGAGTCACATCCTAGCTGCTGTGCACCTACTCGCCTTCTTGGAAGCCGAAGGTTTTAAGAGGCGCCACCGGAGCTTGGGTGCACTGAGCTGCCACAACAGTGGGGACGTCCGAGACAGCAGGGCATCAAGCCAGCGAGTGTCCAAGACATTGACTGGAGAAGCCCGCGAGAAAATGGCCCCTCCCTTCCCTTGCCAATGCGTCTGTTAGATGCACGTCGAGTACAGGAGCGATGCAAGCAGCAACAAAGTGCCGTGCAGGCGCTTGGGAGAAAACTTGGTAGCCTTGGGAATGGGTTTTTTGCCCCAGTTGTGCTGGCCTGACCCCCCCCCCCCCCCAGTGACAGAAACAAGGACTGGCATGGCACCTGAAGGGTCAGCTGTGAGCTACCCGCAGCCTTCATGCCACATTTTGCCGTGGCCATCTCGCGAGCAGGCAGAGGCTGGGCAACGTCGTGTTTACTAGACCGCGGCATGCAGGGGTGCGCGAATGCTTCCCTTTGTTCTATTTATATCCACAGTTGCCTATACTGCACGCGCTATAAGTCAGCGAAGTAGAATAGTTTACTGGGATTTTCACTGTGGATACAAAAAATGCAAAAGCACCCAAGCTGATGCGCGGCGGCCTGATGCAACTCTGGCCGGTTTCGTTTTTTCAATAAAACTTGAAAATTGTCTCAGCTACCTACATCAATGGCCACTATCATTACGTCGGAGGCATGCGTGCAGCATGTGACAAACTAGAGAAGTGAGTGTATTTTAGTCGCAAAATATTCCGCAGTAAATACATCGTGGCTGAAATGACAATGGGCACCAAGTTAACTTGGCGTAACAGCAAACCTTTCAGCCCGGAAAATCGGACACCAAGTGCAAAAGCTCGAAAATTCCCACCGTTAAATCATCATAAAACTGTACGCCACTTCTGCAACGACACGCGGCTAAATGCAACGTAAAAGAAACCAACAACACACTCCCATACCGTGCGCGTCCGCCACAGAGAAAATTTTCAACCACGCCGTGACGGCGTGGTGCGGCAAGAAACGTTTGTTTATAGCCCTAGGAAAAATAAAGGGTCGTGTAGGGGCTAAGCGGTACTATTTAACAATAAAATGAAACGGGCGCAGAGCCACAGGGACGAGTGAAGACACAGCCTAATTTTGGCAACATGTGGTACTGTTTGCCCGGTCGAGCGCCGCTGTCAGTCGCAGGAATGGGTGGCGTACGCTCAGGCTTCATTTAGAATACAAAGGCTGTACCACCGAACTCCAACGCAGCTGTATTTTTCATCCGGACAGCGACTACGGAATCCCGCGCTTAGCGAACAAACGACAAATATTCGCTCACCCAGCGTGGCACAAAGGTTGCTCGCGCCGGCAGAGTTCGCGTCAGAAAGTTGGTTCAAATGCGTGGAACTTGACGTACTTTTTCTCCATTTGGACCGGTATTTCCGCATTACGTGCACTGCGGCACGAAGCAGTGCTCCGGCATTGTAGCCATAACCAAGAGCGGTCAATGCCCGCCTTTTATGGTTTGCTAATTGGTTTCGGCTTCAAACGACCGTGCCAAAAGGGCGGACCTAGTTACCGGATTCGACGTGAGATGGCGGGGCGCATTTTGCATAGGGTATATTCGAACCACAAATAGGGTTATACAGAAACGAAGCAAGATTGCGTCCAGTTGGCATTGCTTCCCATATTCACACGTAGCGAGATAACGCATATGCTTCCCTTCTTTGCATTGGTCAAATAAAAGCATCGCGCACTCTCCCGCACCCCTCTATCTATTTGTCGCCTGGTCATTGGTGGTGTCGGCTTCATGCAACTCGTCCCTCCACCTCAAAACGTTAATGACTCCTGATACAAATTAAACGGCTTTGATCTGCTGGCTGCTACACTTTTATATCATGAGCATGTACGGATTCGTTCGCAATAGAGTTGGAAATAACGTCGAACCTGCAGCCTCCGGCGCAAGGAAATTGCCGCTACGGCGTAGTTGTGGTTGCGCCAACGGGCACAATACGGGCCAGCAGTACGACGAAACACATCGAAAGCTTACTGATGCCAGGTTTTTGCGCTCGTAACGTGTAGGAAGGACGGGTTAGCTGCAGCGCCAAATGGCAATGTTCCGGGGACGCAAAATGTGCGATGAAAGGCATTTGATGCACTTTAAGTTCTGAGGGATGAGACAGTCTACGCCGTGGCTAAGCTGATCTGCTCTTGCGAAAACTAGAAAAGAATCGCGGAGTCACCCGCTCCGGTCTACAGGGCTGACTCATTTCGTCGTGATGCACGCACACAAACGCGTAAACACAACAGGATGCATGCTTTAGAATAAGCGCGCAGAGGCACATAGGTGTGGACTACATTACACTTGTAAGCAGCCTTCTCTTATGGTCTGAAAAAGTGAGCCTTGCCATGTTCCTTGAACAAAATTCCTTCGTTGGAGAATGGCAAACCAGGGACTCCTGATCTCTCTGTGGCGCTAACTGAGGAAAGCGGTGCATTGTGAAAGGCCATGCTCCGCATGTACGGAAACTTTCCATGTCTCTGTACACTTTAGGGCTTTCTTGAACGTTCTGTTTCATTTCGCGACGACCAACGTAAGATCCGACTGCATCGACAAGGTGAAATTATGACTTTGTTGCGTGGTTAATACATTCTGTGAAGGGGGCATTTCAGCGGACAATGGCAGTTATACGGCGAAACCGAAACTGGAAAAGGGCAGCAGTGGTGGCTGCTGCACTAGCGTCATTTGGCTAAGGCGGGCCTAACTGCTAGCTGTACACGATCTATAATAAAACCTTCCATTTTCTCCGGTGGCGACGTACTACAAAAGAACCGAGTAAACGAGGAGGTCACCGGATTTTGAGTACAGAATTTTGACCACGCTATGGATGAAAGTGAGGCGAAGACCCCCGTGGCGAACATCCTAAAAGACTGCTTGACTATTAAGAACACGAATCTCGAGGAAACGGAGGCGCGAGCAATAGCCCTTGCTTTTGCCCAGGGAGGAGGAGGACGAGGAAAAACTGTTATTGTTGCCCGCTAAGGGGTTGGGAGTAGAAGAGGTGGGAGACCCCGTCCATTCCCCCTCAGCCATCATTCAGGAGTCCTTGGTCCCTGGTGGCGGCTTCGGCCATCCGGACTACTTGTAGCTGGATGTCAGCTTTCGAGCTGAACATGGCTGCCTCCCACTGCTCTGGTGTATTTATAATGAGTGTTCTCTGATCAGTTTTATCTATTTTGGAGCAGGACCAGATCATGTGTTCTAAATTCGCTCTCTAATTGCAGTGTTTCCACTTGTCGTCTTGTATGCCTGGGTAGTAATAGCTATGTAAGACTGGGTTTGCGTACATCCCAGTTTGAATTCGTCTCCAAGCTGTGGCCTGCTGCTTGTTGAGGGTTTCAGCGCTTCCGGATAGTAAAGCCTTTTTTCTGTAATGATCAAGTATTTCTCTATATCTTACCATGCGATCCCTGTCTGCTCTGCGAAAAGTGAGTGGCTCGGTGGTTGCACTGATGCTAGCCTGGTCTGCGAGTCCTCGAGCTAACCGGTGAGCGTTTTCATTTCCGGGTAGACCAGAGTGCGCTGGGCCCAAACTAGTTGAATGTTTGTGATTTCGGCAGTGCCGTTGCTGTTGAGTATTTTTAGTGCTATGTCAGAAATGCGCCCTTTCGCGAAATTACGTATCGTCGTCTTGGAGTCACTGACTATGACCTTAGCCTGGGTCCAGGCGATGGCCAAGGATATGGCTGCTTCTTACTGTTCTTGAGGTCAGGAGTCGTCCCTTTTGATTCAAAGCCACTACTGCTATGGCTGCCTGATTATCGTAATCTGCAGCGTCTACATATACGACCTCGTAAAGGTTTTCGAAGCGTTTATGGAGGGCTTTGGCTCTTTCCATTCTTCTTTCTTGGTTGTGAACTGGGTGCATGATATGGGGTAGCGGAAGTACATAGATTTGTGTCCAGATTTCAGGTTGGATTTCTTTCTTGGTTACATGCTGTGCGTCGTATCCGATGTTGAGTTTCCTTAGTATTTGTTTTCCTGTGTTGCTCTTGGTAAGTCGTTCGAGCTGCGATGTCTGCTGGGCCTCTATTAACTGGCTTAGTGTGTTATGTAGACCGAGTGCGTCAAATTTATTATTGGGTGTCGTAATGGGGATACCCAAGGCTTGCTTGTAAACTTTACCAATCATGTTTTTGATCTTGGTCTTTTCATTCGTCTTTATAGATAAGAATATAGAATATAGAATATAGAATATAGCCTTTTCAGGATAACATGTTTCAACAGTTTGCCCAGGCATGAGGTGAGTGATATTGGTCTCAAATTCTCGAGTGATAGTTTTTTTTCTTGCTTAGGTATCATCACGATATTAGCACTTTTCCATGCTTTGGGTATGCACCCTGTCTCCCATACTTGATTCATACCTTGTGCTAATTCTTCAACAGATTTACAGGTTGGCGTATGCCACTCTGGAGAGGATGAAGGTTTGTATTAGTCTGATCAAGTTTGATTCTTGGAGTCCCTGGTGTCTGTTTGCTACCCGTGATATCAGCCTTGTTGTCTGCAGCACACTGTTTTCGAGTGTCTTGATGGCTTCCGTATTGTAGCCGCTATCGTGAACATCGTGAATACCAGAACCTTGATCATAGAGACTGCTGGTATAGGCTTGCCGTGTGTTCTGAGCTCTATCTGTAAAGTCTTGTGTGCTTTTATACTACTCCTGCCTGACATGTACTGTAGAAGCTCCGATTTCTGTGGCGAACATGCTAGTCCTCTAGGTTCTACATATGATTCTACCACATCGATGGCTGTCTGTAAGCTTTCTTGAATATGACCATCACTGCCGCCAGGTACCCAGAGCGTGAGGTCGTCCGTATAGATGGTATGGTGCAGGATTTCGATTTTATTCGATTCGTCCGGTAGTCGTATCATAGCGATGTTGAATAGGAAGGGAGAGAGTACGGAGCCTTGCGGTGTGCCTCTTCCCCCCAGTTCAAGTTATCTTGATTCTATGCTTCCTGCTCGTAGTTTTTCAGTTCTGTTTGTTAGGAAATTTGCATCATAGCCGTAAGTTCTGTTGGCGAATCCCAGCTTTTTAATGTTTTGTAAAATGGCCTTGTGTCGAACTTGATCGAAAGCTTTGGTTATGTCCAGTCTTAGGATGGCTCTGGTGTCTTTCGGTGCGCTGCCCTCTCCATCTATAACTTGCTGTTTATATTGTAGCAGTACGTCCTGTGTTTACAGGTTGGCTCTAAATCCTATCACAGTATGAGGATACAAGTCTTTGTCCTCCATATATCTATTCAGCCTTTTCAGGATAACATGTTTCAACAGTTTGCTCAGGCATTAGGTGAGTGATATTGGTCTCAAATTCTCGAGTGATAGTTTTTTTCCTTGCTTAGGTATCATCACGATATTAGCACTTTTCCATGCTTTGGGTATGCACCCTGTCTCCCATACTTGATTCATACCTTGTGCTAATTCTTCAACAGAGTCGTTATCCAGGTTCGTTATTTTTTGTTAGTTACGCCATCAGGCCCAGGTGCAGATCTTGTCTTGAGATCTTTATGGCATCCCTAACTTCTGCTGTTGTGATCGGTTGATCGAATGTTGCGTTAGGCAGTCCCTCCTATGGATTTTGTTTATTTTTGGTCCCCATCGATGTACCTGCACTTAACATCATTGATTAGGTCGTCATCTCTGTTTGGGTATCCGTGGATGAGCTTATTAAGGCTTTGTCTCTGGGTAGTCTTACATTGCTGGTGATCAATGAGATGAAGGAAGATGTTCCAGGTTGGCTTCAAACCCATTTGCAGATCCATTCTGCCACTTGTGCTATACCAGTTTTGTCTTGTGAGCTGATTAGCGTAGACAACAGAAGAGCCTGTACGTAATTACTGACTCTAAGCAGCCGTGCTACGACTTCGTTAAAGGAAGAATAATACGAGGTACAGGAAGAATAACACACTGAACAGTATCAAAGGAAGACCCCATGAAACACAGATGAACCTGGACTCCCGGCCACGAAGAATTCGCGGGGAACGAAGCGGCTAACAGCACTGCCCGAGAAATGACGAACCGGTCGGGTGACAGCACGCCGCTTTTCACCCCACTTCCCAACGGCTATGGGGAAACTCCGGACGCAATCGGGGCAGCCAGGGCACTCTACCCGGCCCTTACAAAAAGCTAAACGCAATCGAAGCCGCCTCCTGGTGACACATTCCAGCGAATACCTAACTGAACCTCCACAGGTATAGCATCATTTACCCAGAAATACCGACCAGAATGTCCAACCTGCACACCACTCCCACACCATACAACATTACTTAGGATTGCAACAGAAAATGGCGTGAAGACACAATACCAGAAAAAAACTTGAGCTATGGGAGGCCGCCCAAGCCAGCCCGATCTTAAAATACCAGCTCCATCTGGTCAACCTGGGCCGGAAGAGGGCCAGATTCAGTGGAATGCTGGACTAGGGACCCTACCCATTAGCGACACAAAACGTCTTGTTTTCCTGTAAAATTTTGTTCCACCTTTACCCCGTCTCCACGCTCTACGAGTCTCCGCCAAAGTATATAGCACAATGTCGTGCCCTCGCTGCTGCGGCGGTCGCTTCGTGAGACGCAGATGGTACGCGCAGTCACCCATAAGACCGCAGTTCGGCTTGCGCACAAACTTCGTGTTAGGTAGCATCGTAATCGTCTGACGCATTTTAAAGCGAAGATGTAGTGTTCTCACTGCTGCTGTCTGTTGCGCGAATGCGCCCTGCAAGAAAGCCAACTTTCCTGACGATGATAATGATTCTGCGTGAATTGTAGCAAAATTAAAACGATTCCCTGAGAGCTCGCCGGCAGCTCTGGTACGACCCCCCCGCTAAAGGTTGATGTGCGTCAGAGGGTGGAGCCGAAGCTGGCGTGCAACAGCGCGACGTAAATAGGCCTAAAGTCTTGTTGTGAGGTGAGCCAACGTGTTTAGATTAACTCAGTTGGCAAACTGCACCTTTAGAGGAGGCTCCATCTTGTCACCATTCTTAGAGGTGGCGCTGGCTTTGCGTTGAGATCAGTTTGAGGCGCGACGCTCGCCCCGGCCATGTGTTTTCGCTGTGCTGTTGGCGCTGGCCTGTTCATCACGTCTGCATTAACGTATTAGTTCGGTGCTGTCATCGTGCATCCACATTTTAGTGCATCTCTGAAGTGTCGGTGCGGTTTGTTGACGTGCTGCGCGCCAGGCTAACGTTCGGGTCGTCCTTCGGCACCGGCTCAGTCCGTGCCGCGGTCTTTCTTTCAAGCGCCAAAGGATCCTGCCCGATTGAAGGCGTGGAAAAGCGCGATTCTGCGGAAAACTTCAAGGTTACGCGATAAACATACTGTGATATTCATTATGAGCCTTCATACATCGTCAACTCTTGCGAACACGTCGTGGACGGTCAAACTGTAAGGATACAACGAGGTAGGTTGACCCTGAGGGATGGCGTGGTGCCTCGTATTTTCCCTGAGATACCTGAGAATCTGTGGACACCAAATACGTCAAATTCATGCAGAAAACCACCCAAAGGGAGGACCGTGGCTCCCACCCATGTTGCGCCCTGCCAAAATGATGGGCCTTTGTGTGACGAAACTGGCGGAAGTGACGGTATGGGTGGTCTAGAAAGCGCCGAAGTCAGCACGTACATCAGGAGATTTTCTGGGGTTTGCGGTTATGCAGGACTTCAGCAAACGTCCAACATTTAAATCGTAGAATGTGAAAGGTCGCCCACCAAGGTAACTTCTATAAGCCCGAAGATTCCAGGGTTAATTGTGCTGGTTGAGAAGGGTGTAGTAGTCGGGCAAAACTTGTCAGCTGAAGGGACTTCAAGAGGGTTGCTAGTCCCGATGTGTCACTACAGCGATAAAAATACGAATAATCACCCTAAACTGACAAGCCAGACGATATAGAAACAATTCTTCGCTACATTGTAGCCTTTAAGATCAGCCCTTGGAACGAATGTTACCTGTTTCCAGGCATTCCATCCGCAACAACAGCCGCGAAAGGGCAGTGTGTGTAGCGCAACAACAAATGCACGGTGCTGTGAGATCAAAACTCTTACCCTACCCGGCGCGGTGGCTAAGGCGCCATGCTCCACAGCACAGGGGCCCGGGATCGATTACCGGCCGCGGCAGCCGGTTTCCTGATACAAGCGGAAAGCGGTGACACCCGTGTGTTCGAGATTTCTGTGCACGTTAAACATCTCCTACGCTGTCAAAATTTTATCCGGAGCCCTCCACTACGGCGCGCCTCATCGCCTGTGAAGCAGCGGACAGTTAAACCCCTTATAAATCCATTTGACTAGTGTAAACTGCTTAGTGTTACTGTTCTGTAGATTGACAAAAGAAACGAGAAAAAAAAATCTACGCCGAAAAAGTTAAGAAGGCCGCAGAAACGATGCTCAAAGGAAAATTTACCAGGCTAAGCGCTTAAAATCATGGGCATATCCGGGCTACTAGAACATAAATGAAAGTTTCTGTGACCCTGATAGATATTGTATCACATTTACAAACCAACAAAAAAGAATAGCACAACAAACATTTCCATCTGAGAAAAACGTTTATTTGTTTTCAGAAATATCTGTAAAAAGTTGGTTTAATATTTGGTTTAATACTTTTTGGTAACAGCGAAGCTGTTTAACAAATAGTAATTTTTTGTGTCCGCTGTTAAAAATACCAAGTAATTGCTCAGCGCGGGAACGCAAGCGCCACCACGTGAGCACGGGCGTCGCAGCGACCGCACGGAAGTTAACAAAACTAAGGAAATGCCTTGCGCTCGCGTGTGCGTGCCTCGCGACTAGCGCCCAGCGTCCTCTGCGAACGCTTCTCAAGCCAACCAAACTCACTTAGGGAGATTTGAGAAGATCGCGGTGACCGTTCGCCAGTTTTAAAACACACAATTAAAGTCAGAGCATTCGTGTGTGCGAGCCTCCCGGTGACCTCCTACGGTCCCCTGCGTAGGTTTGTCAAGCAGAGCATTGTCACTTATAGAGATTGGCCAAGATTGCGGCGACCGCCCGGCTGCTTTTAAAAAACCAAGAAAATTCCGAGCGCTCGTGTGTGCGTGCCTCGTGGCGACAGCGAAGCGTCCCCGGCGCGCGTTTATTAGGCCAAGCATACCCACTATAAGAAATTTGCAAAAAAACTAAAGCTTTCGGCGTAATCGTGGCAACGCTTGCTCGGAACGAGAAAGACAAGTAGGACGCGGGTTGGATTCCCGTGGCCTATCCATAGTTTCATTCTTGTGGCCGCTTTTCTGATGGAGCCAAAAAGCGAAACCGCCCGTGTAGTCGAGATTTCGGCGCACTTTAACGATCCCCAGGTGTTCAAAATTACTCCGGTTACGGCGCGCCTCATCGCCTGAGTAGCTTCAACGCGTTAAACCTCATAATAATTCAATAAAAACACACGCGTACGCCTTTTTAAGGTGATGCCCAATGATTATCACTTAAAAAAATAGAAGAAGCTCACACTTACAGCCACAATGATGCAGTAAACGTTGTTACCGCAGCAAAGAAGAAACAAATCGGCTCCAATCGTCAACCTAAACTTTCATTATGGCCGTGAAGGTTGCGTCCTGCTTCGCTACCTTCAACTGTAGCGCGGTTTTGTGCACTTTTCATAATTTTTATAATAAAGCCAACATGCTGTTGCTGCACTTGTTTTCCAATCGGCTCACTTGATCACTTTTGTTGGAATTCTAGATATCTTCCTTTGAAAATACACCTACTGCATTTGCTTCCGCAGCAGGATTAAAAATTACAAGGCGCTTTTTCGTGAGTCCAAGCAGATGGCTGACTATTCTCGAATTTCCCGCAGTTTCAGTAGTGGAAGACATATTCGGGTATGCTTTAAATATTATTGAGCGATAAGGGATCCCGTACCGGGGAAAAATAAGTGGTCATTCGATGCGGAAGCAGTCGGAAACAAGCGGCAGAATGTGCAGTGTTTGTCCTCCCTTTTTTGTCTTAAGTACCGGTTATTTCTCGTCAAAATGTCGATAAAAATGTAAAGCCCTTTTTAATAAAGCCTAAGGTTGGAGCGAAGTTTGATTTTACATTTAAAAAAAGAACCGTCACGGTGTGTGGGGGTCCTTCACCGGCCCCTTCCAACCAATGAGTGGCAGACCGCGCGCCGAGACCGATCTCAACGATACCGCAGCGACACATGGTCGGCGACAGCACCGCGCCGCAGTACTGGAAGGCCGCGCTCTTTTCCAATTGACATAATCTCAAAACGTTGATTGATTGTAGGGTTTAAAGCGCCGATGCAAAGCAAGCGATGTGGCTTGCAAACTTAAAACGTTGAGGTGAACATCGACAGCCGTTACTCACAGGCCGACGTAGGATGATAATGGCGCTACTCTTCGGGGTAAGGCTGTTAACCACAAGACGTTATGCACAACTTCCCATTTCGAGATATTGGACTAGGCCTAACGTCACATCTTTGTGGTTAACACCTCGAACCTGCACCCACACAAATAATCACTCACTCAACGCCGAGCAGTGTAACCATTCGCGCCGTACACCGCAAACGCAAACGTTAAGACTACGGAATGCACACGCGAGAGTTGCTGTGCATATTCCAGAAAAGAGGTGCATACCTCGAGATTTCGCAGTGTAGAATTGGACAACCAAAGAATTCATCACAAGAAAGCTTCACGTTCAATCATCGGCGTCGTAAGACCAAGGGGTCCATACTTTGATGCCATTTTTATCCGGCAGTTAAAAACGTTATTAAAAATGGCATTGCCTTTCGCCTCGAAGCCACCGGGCAATAGGTTAAACACTGTGAAACCAGATGTTCATATAGAAACAATCTTTCCAAACGATAAACTTTTTTCTAGTTGATATTTCTGTGCAAGCGTTTTTTTTTTAAATAGACGTGCGTTTTATATTTGCCATAGAAAAGAACGCGGGTAGAACAGAACACTTTGACCAAAATACAACACAAACCCGTGAGAGAGCCTCGGGGCGGCATTGATTCCTACATTAACAAAGGTTCCAATAGATGACAGGCTTGTACTACAAGGCGAGAAAATTGAATTGACTGGGGTGAACCTGGAGAGTGTTTACCTTGGAGGAGCGAGACGGGATAAGCGAACGTGAGAGGTAGGTGGTGGAGGCAAAAGAGAGAGTTATGTGCGGAGGACGTTAAAGACTATGTTCTTTCGACAACATTTGCAGGAAAGTGAGTAGGTACGCGAACAGCTTTGTTGTTCTTGCTTTTATGTCTCGACAGGTGGATCCTTTATAGGTCCATTTTAACTTGCTTGTTATTCGTTCACAATCTTCAAATCACCCGAACTTTGTATTCTGATTTTAAATTCTAATTTCTATTCTCCGCACACGTGCCCCGTGTGCGGAGACACGTGCCCCGCACGTGTCTATTCCCTCTTGGCATATCTCTCCCCTGCCGCCTATCCTCCCCGCCATTGGGCCGCTGCTTCATGCCGGGCGCTCTTCCACGTGGTGACATAAGTCCAGCGCACCTCTCCGTTCCCTCCTCGCCTATCTCTTCGCCAGAAGGGTTGCAAGCTGGGCTAGTTGGAAAGACGTATTCTGGGATGATATAAGTGAGAATATAAACAACGACAAAAAATGTAGAAGACAAGTTGTATCAATGTGCATTTGAGATAGCTTGAATTGTCATAAAGGGCTCCCCATCATCCCATCTTTTTTCACATCGTGCTAAGCGCCGTGGATGTAAACCTAATTTTCCTGCCACTGACGTTTTATTTAGGCGCCGTAAACAAACTCCCAGCGAAATTGTGGTAGTGTTTCACACACCAGAAAGAGTGGAAAACTGTGTAAGCCAAGCAAGCGTGTGTCTTCATCCAATAGAGATTGCATATCAGCGTTGGCCTTGACTGTAGCAGGTGTCTATCTAGTTGCCTTATATCACCGTGGCTTTTGTAAACTTGTTTTGCTCAAGCGCAGTGTTTTTTATTGTTTTTGTTAAGTGTTGATATTCACTCACCTTCATATTAAACTGCAGTTATTAGACCAGCGGCTGTACTTGCGTTCCACTTCCTTTGTCTTAAAGCTCACGCTGTTTTCATCCAAGCATATGCGCATCTCTTCCCTGCCATCTACTCTCCCAGCTGTGACGGGCACTGACGGCTCGTGCCCGCCGAAAAGACTTCGGCAGGTAGTTGGCCTCAAGAAACTGCGTGGCGCCACAGTGGTATGGCGTCATCCGGCGGCAGCACCACCAATCTTGTGTAGGGCTAGTATATGTGTGTGCGTGTGTGGGTATTGAAATTCTAAGGATCAGCGACTGGACACCCGTCTGTGACCCTCCGGAAAAAGGGTCCAGCGCGCCCCACGATGACCGCTTCACAGGACCAGCAATGGGAATTTTGAGAAGCGGCGGAGAGGTGAGTGCGTTGGGAAGCGCCAATGACTCACCGTGCAAAGGGCATCTTGGTACCGTCTTGGAGAGAGAGAGAGAGAAACAACTTTCGCTGAGCCCATTTCAGGTGACGCTCGCAGGCGTCAGACGGGGTGGAACCCTAGTCACGAGTCTCACATGAGTCCAATAGCTCCTGGCCCCTGGACGCGAGCTCTTGCTGCGTCGACAGGTCGGGGCTGGACATCAAGATCTCCCATCGCTCGGGTAGGGGGGGAAGGGGAAGGGGGAGGGAAGGTAGAGGATTCTTGAGCTCAGTACACTCCGCCAGTATGTGCGGCAGGGTGCCTTCCGTCTTTTTGCAGAACGGGCAGATGGGGTCGTGTTCTGCCGGGAACATCTTGTTCAATAAAGCTGGGTGCGCCAGTGACCCCGCTTGTGCGCGGCGCACTATTGTTTGTTGCTTGCGGTCGAGTTGCTGGTGCGGCACGGGAAGCCTGCACCTGGCGCTCCTGTACAGCGTGGTAATCTCGCGGTAGCTCGTGACTGGGTGCGGTAGCTCCGACTCGTCCTCGGCCCGGTCTGCTAGTTCGCGGGCGTAGTGGTCGGCGAGGGCGTTGCCTTCCACTGTCGAGTGTGCCGGAACCCACACGAGCTCTACGTCTCGTCCCGGTGGGCTGCGCTTTGCGAGAATTGCCATGGCCGCGTGGGAGACGATCCCCTTGCGGTAGTTGCCGTAAGCCGTCTTGGAATCAGTGACGATCGTATGCACGTCTCCGTGCGTGAGGGCGAGAGCGATGGCCATCTCTTCTGCTTGGCTGGCATCTGTCGTCCGTAGCGACGCGCTGGTCACCAGCTTGTCGATGGTCGTGACGGCGGCCACTGCTTTGCTGCTGTGCTGGGGAAGTGAGGCGTCCACGTAGAGGACCCGGGGGTCTGCTTCCAGCTGTCGGGCGAGTGCCTGTGCCCGCGCGGCACGCCTCTCGTCGTTCCTGCCGGCCTGCATATTGCGCGGCAGGGGCTTGGTCTTGAGCGCTTCCCTCCACGGCGGAGGTAGAGGGTGCTTGGGTACCTGTGGTTTGATGGGCCAACCAATCTTCCGAAGGACTGCTCGGCCGTGCTCAGTCTGGCTCAGTCGCACTCTCTGGTTGGAACGATGAGCCTCTATGAGCTCGTCAACCGTATTATGTGCCCCCATGTCCAGCAGCTTCTGCGTAGACGAGTACTGGGGCAGGCCCATAGCCGTCTTGGTGGCTTTCCTTATCATCGTGTCTAGCGTGTTCCTGTTCGCCTTCGTTAGCTGGAGGTACGGGGCCGAGTAGGTGATGCGAGACACGATGAACGCTCTGACCAGGCGGAAGGCGTCGTCTTCTTTAAGTCCTCTGTTCCGGTTCGCAACGCGTCGGATCATTCCGGTGACCTGTTCGGAGGCCACCTTGATCTTAGCAATGGCCGCTGTCGCCTTGCCATCTCGTTGTAGCAAGAGACCGAGGATGCGCAGCTGCTGCGTGGGCTTGACGTCTACGCCGTCGATGGTAACGACCACATTCGGCTCGGCATCGTTCTTGCGTCTTCTGGGCTGCACGATGAGGAGCTCCGACTTCTGGGGTGCGCAGCACAACCCGCAGGTCTTGGCGTATTCGTGGACCGTCGTTGCCGCCCTCTGCAGGACCTCCTCCGTCCAGGCTTCGGATCCCGCGCGACTCGTCCACACCGTAATGTCGTCGGCGTAGAACGCGTGGTCCACGCCGTCGATCTGTTTGAGTAGACTTGGCAGCGGGAGGAGGGCCAGGTTGAATAGCAGGGGCGACAGGACGGAACCTTGTGGGGTGCCGCAGTCTCCCAGTTCTATCGGGTCCGACTTCTCTCCTGCAATCTGTATGACCGCAATGCGCTTGCTCAGGAAATCCTTAACGTAGCCGAACGTGCGTTGGCCACATCCCGTCTTCTTGAGGTTACCGAGAACGCTCGCGTGGGACACGTTGTCAAATGCCCCCTTTAAGTCGAGGGCCAGTATCCCGCGCGGCGAGCTCCGAGTGGCTTTCTTCATCACGAGCTCCTGCAGTTGCACCAGGACGTCATGCGTGCCGAGGTGCTGCCGGAAGCCGTACATCGTTTCGGGCAATTGGTTGGTCTCTTCTAGGTAGTTTTGGAGTCTACGGAGCACCATGCGCTCCATTAACTTCCCTACGCACGACGTGAGGGAGATGGGTCGCATGTTCTCGATTGTGAGGGCTTTGCCCGGCTTGGGGATGAACCGCACTTGCGCCTCTTTCCATTCCATGGGCAGCAGGGAGGTCTCCCAGGTCCTGTTGATGTGGCCCAGGAGCCTCTTGGTCGCCCCGTCGCTCATATTGCCGAGCAACGTGTAGGTGATCGTGTCTCCGCCAGGAGCACTGCGTCTGTTGCTATCATCGATGGCATTCCAGAGTTCCGCCAGCGTGAATGGCTCGTCGAGTTTGTCGTTCGCCGGGCCGTCGTACGTCTCGGGGATCTGGAACTTACCCCTGTCGGTCTTGAGGTAACGCGCCGTCAGGTCTGCGACGAGCTTGCGGCCGTCTCCCTCATAGGTATTCAGAACCTTAGTGAGGTTGCGATGCGTTGCCGTCTTGCTGCCCAGCGGGTCGATCAGGTGCCTCAGGAGGCCCCAGGTCTTGTGCGTAGACAGCTTGCCCTGCAGTCCGTCGCACATACTCAACCAGTTCTCTCTGCTAAGCTTGGTGGCGTACTCTGCAATCTCTCTGTTGAGGACTGCAATACGCCGAGCTAGCTTCTTGTTTCTCCGCTGGCGCTTCCACCGCCTCGTGAGCGAATGCCGAGCCTCCCACATGTGGGCCAGCCTCGCGTCGACGAAGGGCGTCTGCACCGTCGTTGTGACCTCTTGTGTAAATTTGGCGAGTGCCATCTTCCGATCGTGCGCCCATTCCGCGTACGTCTGCTTATCTTCTTTGTGCTCCCCTTCGTTTTCCTCGTCGAGGGGTTCCTCGTCTGTATACTTGCGGAGCTTGTCCCAGTCCGTGATTCGGGCTCTGCCGAGCGTAGCCCTAAACCGTGGTCCTTTGATTTCTATGCCGATTATGGTGTGGTCGGATCCGAGGTCCGTGCCTTCGTCCCGCCACGTCGCGTTCAGGTTACCCTTCAGCCACGTGAGATCGGGCGTCGTGTCACGGTTGACGCTGTTCCCTCTTCTCGTGGACACCCCTCACTCGTTCAGTAACTCGAATTCTGCCATTTCCATGGTTCTGACCAGAGCTTTCCCTCGTTTGGATTCGTATTTGTATCCCCATAGCGTGTGGGGAGCGTTGAAGTCGCCAAGGATCAGGAGCGGCCTGTTCCCCGCCAACCTCTTCGCCTGCCCCACTGTTTTGTCAAAGTCGTACTGGCGCTGCGACGGTCTGCAGTACGCGCTCATGACGAATAGATTCTTCCCGTTGCCAATTGTCCGTGTGTGAATTTCGATCAGCGTGTGCTCGCAGCCGTGCTGTGGCGTTATGTGCTGCGTGGCCGCGATGTTGTTGCATACCAGGATCGCCGTGCCCTTCTCCGTCGGGTCCGTGTGTGTAACGTATCCCGGCAGTCGGGGTCGTCCGTGCGTCTCCTGCAGCGCCACCACGTCCGGCTTCTGATCGAGCCCTTCGATGTGTGTAAACAGTTCGGCGTCTTTTTGCTTGATACCCCGGCAGTTCCATTGGTAAATGAGTGTGCTCTCCTGTACTCGAGGAGCCCTGTTTTTACTCTTGTTCAGATTCTGAGCCATCGTCGTTTGCCGATTGCACGTGTCCTCGCCCCTTCGCGATGGATTCCTTGACTCGATTGGCCCGCTCCTGTCGGAGCGCGGCTGTCTTGCTCGTGGTCGGTTGGGAGAGAGTGGAGACCTTGGCCGCCAGGCGTTCGTGCCGGACCGACAGCGCCTCCACTCGCTCTTGCATTTGCCTAAAGCCCTCTTGAATTTGCTTAATTGCCTCCAGTATGTTTCCCAATACAGCGTTTGTCTCGCTGCCCTGCGAGGCTTGTTGTTTCTGTGGTTGCTGCGACGCGCTGGCCTCCGCTGCGCTCTCCGCGTTGCTCTCCGCGTCCATGGCTTCTTGGCTACTCGCGTGCTCGGTGTTA
Organism: Haemaphysalis longicornis; assembly: GCF_048455015.1. Taxonomy (NCBI): domain Eukaryota; kingdom Metazoa; phylum Arthropoda; class Arachnida; order Ixodida; family Ixodidae; genus Haemaphysalis; species Haemaphysalis longicornis. The sequence continues at coordinate 164,487,795 of NW_027526422.1, forward strand.
CCCGCCTCCACCCGCTCTAGGCGGACAGATGATGGATCTCGCCGCGGCACTTTGCGCTTCTCGCTCGCGCCGTCCGACACGTCGCGGTTGCTGGAGCTAGCGCTCGTCAGCGCCTCTATCTTTTTCATGAGAGCGCGCATTTGTGCATTCTGCTCCTTGATTTGGGCTTGTTGCCGTTCGATTATTCTCTTGAGCTCTATGCATTGGCTGTCGCCTGACTTGGCTACAGCGCCCTGACCGGGAGGTTGGGAGGGGGTAAGGGGAGGGAACTCTGTGTTGTTCCCGAGAGCGACGGGAGACCCGTTTGCCCAGCCCAGCTGTTTGTCGGTGCTCTTCCCTCGGTGCCGCTGACTGGAACGGACCAGGGACCTCGACTTCGGTGCTCGGGACCGGGACCGGGACCTCTGGCGTCTTCCGCTCGAGCCTCGTTTGCCGCTGCTCCCCTTCTTGACCGTCTCCCAGCGGCGGTTCCCCTTCGGGCCAGCCGATGGCGTCCGGCCGGCCCCCTTGGGGCCGCCCCGGGAGAGGGATCTCGAACGTTGACGGCTCTGGTGGCCGCCCTTGCGGGCCGGCTTTCTCGATCGGCTCCGCGACGATGTGCTACGGCGGGGTCGCCCTGTACGACCTCTTTTCTCTTGACTTGTGTCGCCGTCCTCGGCTCGTCGGCGTTCCCACCGCCGGCGGCGCACCACATACGGCGTCTTGAAGCGCGCCTTGCAGGTTCGGTCAGCGGTGAGGTGCTTTCCGCCGCACAGGCTGCATTGCGGCACGCACGAGTGCTCAGGGTCCGGATTGGCTGCGCCACAGCCCCGGCAGATGCGGTCCTTGGGGTTAGGGCAAACGTCCATCCTGTGGCCGAGCCGCCCGCACGTGTAGCACACATCTATCTGCTTGCGGTGTAGGGTACACTCCACGAGCAGGTTCCCATAGCGTACGTAGTTTGGCACCTTGGTCCCCGCAAAAGCGATGACCACGGACCGCGTCTTGCCGATCCGGTTGGCCTGGAGCGCCGTGGGGTTGTGTTTGTTTACTACGTAGTCCTGGATCTCTTGGGCAGTTTCCTCTAACGGGATGCCCCGAATGACACCTTTGACTGTTCCATGGGGGGCGGACTCGTACGCACTGACTTCATTGGCCGTCCCTCTGATGTCGATGCTGGTCACAGCTGCGTACTTGTCCGCGTTTTCCCTGCTTGGCGTGCTTGCGACAATTATGTTTTGTTGGTTATTGAGGCAAATTACATCCTCTTTTAAGTCACTTGCGGCAACTTGGGCCGCCGCTGCGATCGCTCGGCTAATTTCCACTCGCGAGACTTCGCTGACGCGAAGCCCGCCCCGTGGTCGCAGAATGATCTTTATGTCGGCGCGCGGGAGGTCTGGCATCCGCGCGCCCTTAAGAAGTCTCCCCTTGTTTACTCGCTTCGCCTTCTTGTGGCACAGCATCGTCTCAGAAGCGCCGCCGAGGTCGCCGTCCTGGCCACAGGTGTTGTGTGCAGCTCCGGCGCTGGCGCAATCTTGGCCGCCATGGCTTCCTTGCGTTAGGCGTAGCTGCCTGCCGCCGTTCACATTCAATTTCTCGCCGGCCGTTTTCCAGCCTTGCGCTCTGGACACTTCCTCTGGCAAAATTTCTTCCCCATCCACTTCGATCCGCATGGCGGTCGACATCTCGGGGTCAATGCCAGGAGTAATTAAGTTCCGAGCTAGGTGGAGTCTTGGCTACGCCTGCCGCTTCCCCGGCCAAGGCCGGCTCCGCGCTATGCTTAGTTGCGGGCGCGCCGCGTGGTACACAAAATCGGTCCTTATTTCCAAAATATGATCTCCCTACCTCGGTTTCGGGTATCCGCGTGGACCTCGCAGGCTTATACATCCAGGCGATGCAGTACCATGAAGATACAGGCTTAATAACCGGCACAATTAGCAAGAAAAGACGGAGCGATCGCGGAGCACGTCCTCGTTCTTCGTCGTCGTCTTCCAGGATCCACTCGAACCCCCCGATAAGAACTGATTTTGTGACAGCCTAAGTGGTTCGACATGTCCCCGCCGGACACGAGGGTACAGCGGTCATTGACTGTTGGGAGGAGGAGTGGAAGAACGACGAAAGGTATGAAAAGAGGAGGACGACCGGAGGGAGGGGCAGTCGGATCCAGGGGCAATGAGATCCGGAGAGATCGAGGGACTGAGATCCTGGTGCGGACGAGACGAGTCGCGAGATGCGTTAGGCCGAATACAGGGGGGCCTCGGGCACCGGGGCGTCTAGCCATAACTCGGGTGCGACATTTGACGGGAGAGCCATCTGGGGATCGGACGAGACGGCAGAAGCGGTAGGCAGAATGCAGGGGAGCTTTGGCCTCCGGAGACTAGCCATCGCTCGAGTGCGACGTCTGACTACCCGTCTCCACACTTAGCCATCCGATATCTAGCCGTCGTACGAGACCGAGTAAAAGCAGGAGTCCTTAAATATGTTCGAGCCCGAGCCGGAGAAGCCTCATCGCTGCCTGCGCAGCCTCTTCGTTCGAGGCCGAGCCACCGTAGCGAACGTCAGGCCCTCCGTACAAGCCCGTGCCGCATCAAGCCGAAGCAGCCCAGCGACGCCAAACCGTAAGCACGATCGAGCCAATTGATTCTATTAAATTCCATGTATAAAAATCCCGCCATCTCAACGAAGTGAATGATGATGAGAGGGGCGAAGCTCAAATGCTTATCGGTAAAACAGTGAAACGTTCGCCCACACATCATATAAAGGCTCGACACATCAAGCTTACCACCGCTCCGCTGACAAGCCCGTCGACGACGTCGAGGTTTGTGGTGATTATGTAGGGCATGTTTGGGACGATGAGAATCTCCATGGGTAAGTTGGCGAATTCGGTGTGTGGCATTTTAGCCACCTTAAGCCACCTTTTCTTAATCCTCAAGATCTCCACCTCCTTACTGCCCCTACTGTCAAACGTTAGTGTTCGCCACCCTCAACCACTTAATCTGGCACTGCGCCGCATTTTCTTTGTACCGCCCAATACTCGTCAACGCTTTGCTACGTAATTCCTCTCAAGACGAGCCCCCCTTCGAAGACGCTAATTTTCTCTCAGCCCTCCGGGTGTGCGGCCTAGAGAGTGGTCTCTCGAGATTAATATAAACCGGGGCCTACCCCGGTCGTAAAAGTTGACTTGACTGCACTCACATGATCCCAATAACCCTAGCCTGTCTCTGCTGACGGCAGTGATCTCTTCTAAGGCGTTCAACGACCCACCATTAGTGCTACTCGGCTACTCCTCGCTTTGCCTTCCTCCTCTCCCCTTATTATGGCCGCATAGCCTTCCCTTTGAAATAAAGGATTACAACCACATCAACCTCCTTGTTGGGTACCTACGAACGCATTGAACGTTTTGACTTCTTCAGCCAATTTTTGGTTGGCCAATCCCTAGTGCACGACCGTGTGTACGAAATTTCGGCGCACGTTAAAGATCCCCAGGTGGTCAAAATTAATCCGGAGCCCTCCACTACGGCGCGCCTCATCGCCTGCGTTGCGTCGGCGCGTTAAACCCTACAATCAAATCAATCAAATCAATCCCTAGGGGGATCCTGCCACAATCATCATCATTCTGGCGTGTATGTCACCAATGAGGGACGGGACAGGGCGCGAGCAAGAGCCTTCAGCTCGCAGGCGACGAACGACAACCTATTTTTCTTCCTCTCCTCCTTGTTGGGTAGCAACGAACGCGTTGAACGTTTTGACCTCCTCGGCCAATCTTTGGTTGGCCAATCCATATGGGATCCTCCCACCATAATCATTTATGGGCCGTGTACAGCAGCAACGAGGGACGGGACAGGGCCCGAGCAAGAGGAGCTTCGCCCCTAAAACATCCCTGTGTCTGTGCCTCCATCTCCTCATGCCCAGTGTGGATCCAGGGTCACGTTGAGAATCCCGACCATCACATTCGTGTCAGAAGTGGGGTCAACGCCTCATCATTGGGCAAAAGCTGGACTATACCCGCAGCGAGAGGAGGTTGAGGCACTGACTAGGTTCTAACATGGAAGGAGCCCGTTCGCGTTCACATCCCTTTCGGGCGGCAGTATTTGCAAAAGCCTGCACTACATCAGAACTAGTGCGGTTCAATTTAGAGTAGGGGACCACGCTTACCTAGAGTGCGTGCAGATAATGGCAGGACTAGCCCGTAAATTGACCTCCAAATGGAGAGGACCGTACCGCGTTGTAGGGCAGCTGTGACTGCTTAGTTTTCGAACTGGAAGGAAATACGTTGTTGGAATCCATACAGCAGCAGAAAGCACGGCGTAGAGAGGAGCGGAAGCATAATGGCTAAGAGAGAAGGATATGGTTCGAGCGGGAGATAGAGAAATATAGGGTGGAGATATACACAGTGAACAGTGCAGTAGTTTGGGACAGCTGGAACGAAACGGACAGAGGATGGAGGATGAGACAGGAATAGAATGTGACGTGCAGGCAAGGAGCCAAAAAGAGTTTCAGCTGGGGATCGACAGAAACGACTGCGAGGCGCAGTTAAACAGCCAAAGAGAGTTTGGGCAGAAGTGTCGATTTCTTTTTTTTTCCACATTGCCTTCGCTGTGGCAAATATGTAAATTAATTTTTTCTTGTTTGTTTGAAAACTACATAGTGTGAATAATCCCAACGTGAGCACTCGAGGAGTATTAACATTGATGAATCCTTTTGAAATTCTACCTCGGCTCGGTGCTCGTGAGAGGCAAGGGTGACATTCGTAAGATGCGTTACCGAGCAGGCGGGGCGAGTGTGTGCGTGTATGTGAACAGAGTGAACTCTTATGTTGGGTGAACATTCCTTTTAAGAAGGAGCGGATGTCAGGGCTCGTGTTTGCCGAAAAGACTTCGGCAGGTGGTTGGCCTCAAGAAACTGTGCATGGTGCCATTCGGCTACGGTGTCATCCGGCAGCCCCTCCAATCCCGGGAACCGGCGCTAAATGAGACTATCCCTGGTTCTAATTCTGCATAGGGCCAGTGTATGTGTGTGCGCTTGTGTGCATTGAACTTCGAAGGATCGGCGACGGGACACCCGTCTGTGAACCTTCCGAAAAAGGGTCCAGCGCGCCCCACGGTGACCGCGTCACAGTGCCAGCAATGGGAATTTCGAGAAGCGGCGGAGAGGTGAGTGCGTTTCGAAGCGCCAATGACTCACAATGCAAAGGGCCTCTTGGTACCGTCTTGGAGACGCCACTTGAAACCGCCAAAAAAAACTCCTTTTGTGACAGCCTAATACCTGTGACACACGGCAACCGTAGATCTTATTTAAACAAAACCCATTTTGCCACGTCACAACAGATTTTTTGGAAAGGAGTGGCGCTCCTGACGCACAGCAACCCACGATCTCCGTTACGTAGCTCCGGTTACTGACACACCAATAAAGTGGCGCTTACAGTCTGTGGAAAAAGCATGCACATAAGGTGCGGTAGTAGGTCTTTATTATTTTAGAGAGGAACCGTGCGTTTTATTGTTGTTTAGAAAAATAAATCATTAATTTCACATATTTGTAATACACAGGAATGATGTAGTGGTTTTATAGCCTATGTTCCGTGCCTAATCTGGCAACAATGGGCAGATGTTTACAAAAATAAATTGCGATTGGGCTTGTTTGGTGCAGTTATTTCATTGCGATTGGAACAATTTATGAAAGTATAATGAAATCGCATTTGGTCTCATTAAGTTCTTAAAAGCTTATGACTTGCAAGCGCCTACTTACGAGGCTGCGTCGCTAGCTGCTTCTTTTCGTCCGGGAAAGGACATAGGCGAGCACCCCTTACGGAAAATGCCCGCTGCGGTAAAAGAGATTCTCCTTTGTCGTGTGTCACCGAGGCGAACGCCGTTTCGGTAGCAGTCCTTCTCTGCAAAGGCTGTTTAAAGGAGCCAGGAAGAGAAAATACAACTTCGTTTAATTTCAAAGTACTAGGATTCAGTATCTCACATAGCATCTCACAGTATCTCACATTACAGCAACAAAAGATATTTTTTAACAAAAAAAAGCAAGAAGTATTTAAAAACGTTCAAATATTGCGCCACAGTGACGTGTTATGATCAAGAAAGACGTCATACGGGCCAACAATAAAACATAATTTTCAGTGCGTTAACTGCACGCTAGCATTCAAGTGATGCGGTCAAATAGAGCTAGAGGCCCCATTACAGACGGTCAGTCATGTTTCGTCGCGACAGGTAAGTTAGGCGGCCGCTAATCGCACAAACAAGTTTCACTGACGCAATAGAAAAGTTGCAGGAAATCGGCTAGGGGGTCGCGACTGCTTCACACATTTTCTTTATTATATCCGTTATTTGTTCGAAGATTGCGATAATATTAGTATCATTGTTATCTAGACTAAGCCGTCTTTTTGATAAACCCAACATGTATTTTGTCTTCATGGCTCCTTTAAGCGCCCGTGTGTCAGGGGTATAAGTGGCTCGTTATGCCCCCACACACTCTGCTGACTCTCACAGCTATGGATCGGAAAGGAGCCTGTAACATTTCACCTCTAAAAACGTTCACAGAGACGCTTTGCTCAGTTGCAGGAATACGAATGCAATTTATTTTAGGCTATGCGATCCTCAATGTAGGTCCGTCGTGGTTGTGTCACCTTATATTTCGGCAATGTCTTCGTCATCAGAGGGATATGTATGGCGTATAATCTACGTGTTGTAACGGTTGAGAAAACGTAGATTAGGAGTTCTTCCAGCAGCAGCGAGAACATGCGTCTTTGTACGCCTTGTGTCATTTTTTTTGTTCCCTTGCATCTTCTTGTGACATCCCCCTCCCGTGGACGCCCACGTTTCGCAGCTCCCGCTGAGAACTGTGGAGCTGAGTACCAGACTATAAGGCCACAGCGCAGTTACTGGCTATTTTGCAGGCGAAGTGTGTTTGACAGCTGGCTATCCGTCGGCTCCGAATTTCATTTCCTGATCCAAAAACAACATGTTTTCTTGTATTTTATTTTGTTTGCACGGCGTGCAATTTCTGGAAACATGTCTCACTCGCGCTGACCTCCAACTCCATATTTTTGCGTAATTGAGTATTTAATGCTTCCTCAATGATTATGTAAATAAGCCATGCGACTCCTGGACTATCCTGTGCACTTGTGGCAGGTAACTGTTTAGGGCGAACAGAAATGGCTAAAATACAAACCAAACAAGAACGCAAAGTTACTTCTCAAATGGGACCTGAAATCAGTAACGAAAATTTCCTGTATTTTAGGTATTCATACAGATCAGTGATTATGACGCTTCCCAGTAGGCACCGAAATACCTTTAACAACGCAATAAAAACTGAGTACAGATTTAAGTGAAACTTTTTGTTTGTTTCTTGCAGCTGAAATCGGAAAGGTAATACCATATCGCAGATGTGGCACATAGATTACAATGTCCCTCAGGAATCACTCAACATAACTCGCTTCCAGCGTTTTTCAGTCTCAACCGGTATTGCGTCCATTAAAGATTGATTCGAATTCCAGAAGAGAGAACGGCCACCTGTTATTGCAACCTTGAATGAATTAAGACCGTATGCCCGCATAGGAAATAACAATACCTCTATATGAGTTGAATATCACTTAAACGCGGGAAATTTCTCAACGGCGGTATAATCGGAAAGACATAGTCGGTTTCGTGGAGCGCAGTGCGGGACAGCGCATATGAAGTAAACCCGTCTAGTCGCCACCGTAGCTGACATAAATGCATCACCAGGTGCTGCAATATTGCTCTCTCTCTTCCTAAAAGCAGCAACGGCCGTTTACGTTTGTCACACAGAGCGCAAAAGCTGTCAAAAGCCATTTCGCAGACCGCCGCAGCACGGACGGCTGTTGCTCTTAACCATCGGCTCCGCGCGCCGCGGTGCGTCTTAACACGGCGAAACGGCACCTTTGAAATTACGCTCTCTCCGGCCGAATAGGACGGCTGGAGCAACGGCGAGCGTACGGCGGCCGATTGCGGAGGCCGTGGTTGAACACTTTCACCCAATAGCGGTGGCACGGGACCGTTCAAAGGGTGTTCTAAACCTGCAAAGAAATTCCGTTTTTTTTTGTTTCACCTCCGCCTTGTACTAACATGCTTGGCAAACGACGTTATTGTTGGCTGGGGATTCTGGACGTATCAGTAATCGGCATACCGTGCTTCTTCCATGCTGTCCGCTGTAAAAAGCGCCAGGTAAGCCTACCAAAACGGCTTGGCATTGTAAAAATCACTAGCCGAGGCGTATGCAATGGATAAACGCCCTCCGCAGAGGCGTGTACACAGCACGCCAAAGGACGCCTTACTTGGTATTGTTTCCGCAACCAGTCGGTGCTTATGACAACAAAACGCCAACGAGAACTCGCCAGGGCGCCAGTGTCAGTCTGCACGCATCTACGAACCCATTCGTGTAGCAGTGAATGTTAAATCGAAAAAATGGTGAATTCAGTAGAAAAAACAACGACAAAAACAAATAAATGACCTATATAAAACAAATAAACATGCTCTAGTGTTGTAGAGCACTCGGCCATAAGGCATAGCTGGCAAAGGCGGAAATATACAGCAAGTTTACATTTTTATTCAGTTTCAGCAATGCCAGCTGTTTAGATGACTATTTGTTGAAGAGCCCATGTGCTGTAAGCGTCCCCCAAACTTGCACAAATATCTCACCTACAGCGACTGTATTCCTAAGGCGGAAAAGCGTTCGCAGATGGGTGGTCGTGCTGCTGATTACAGGACTGGTACAGCCCCGGCAAAATAGGGCCTCCCGCATCATGGTTTTAGGCTGTACGGTAAAAGGCCTGGTTGCTTTTAATTCTTTAGTACATATATTAACTTCACAGACTCTTCTGCTGCCTTCATTTGGCCTTAGAATTTCCTATAAGCGTACCAGTCAGCGAAGCACCGCATATACGGTTGTGCGTAGGGAGGTGTACGTATGAGCTCTATAAACTATAGGCACAATCTTTGAAGCACAAACGTGTCGCGGCTTAGTTTCAACTGAACGAACACATTGCCACGACCCGCAGTGGCCAGCCGACTAAACGCGAGGCCGATTGATTCAGTAGAGGGTGGGCGAGCCGTTCAGTGGCGCAGTCAAGCCAAGCCACCTTGCTTTGACGTCATACGAAACTTAATAGGAAATAGGCAAAGGGGGTGCAGAGAGACGGACAGCATTTTCGATCTGATTTTTTTACTGAATAAAGTCGCGTAAACACAGCGAGAGTGATAGAAACGTGGCATGGATTCCCCAACCAATAATTTGCACTTGTGGACCCGTAATGTTTACAAATCACTCTAGTGCCTTTTTATGAACAAAAAAATTAATTCCTCAAAATGATACATTCTACTTTACAGTACCGATAAAGGCAATTCAATACCAACGGTTTCGTCATGTGTTCCGCCCTTTGTTGAGTCGCATAAAAAAAGACACGTCGTAACTGAAGATATATTTTCACAAAGACAAGACAAAGACGAGGAAGCTGTGCGCGTGGTGCGTGGCGTCACAGGGTGCTTTCCCTGCGATGGCCCACAACATGTCAACATATCCCTTCGTGCTCAACCATTGTTCCTGTTATTCGTCCTGCCACCACTCGACAGTATTTATTACACACCCCATATTGAAAGAACAATTCAAATCGACGCCATACGTCGCGGGTTAGTAACCTATATGCTTGCAATCACAACCTTAACCCAACAGAGAAGGAATATAGTACGTAATAGAGGTAGAGCATATGTTTTCAGCTTAACGAAGTGCAACAACGTAAGTGAACACTAAAATACAGCGAATTCTTAACGGTAATCAAAAAGGAACTCCAAAAACATATCTCATTTGTAGGCGCAGTAACACACACGTATGAAACATAAAATGCAGGTAATCGTTTACTGTGTGAGTGAGTACGCAAATTCTCAGTCGCGAAACGATATTGAGGTCATGATTTTTTGCGCGACTGAGAATTTTTGTACATAAATGACACCCTTCCGTGACTTTCCGATACATATATTTGATTTGCTCATACATGCCAGTTATTGTGTTCGCATTGTGGCAACTTAGGGCCACGTGGGTGGCTCAGTAATAAATATAGGCTGCGTTTGCTTTAAAAAAATGGCAGCATCTCAACTCCGTGGATGATTGTGAGGATTCGGATTACGGGTACTCGCAATGACATCCAAGTTGTGCCCGAGTGACAACCGATTTGCGCCCCGACCGTCATTCGATTTTATCCGTGAGAGTTGAGTTCTTAGATGGGGGATGATTCGTACTCCGGGAACCTCGTTGCCTTCGTAGACCTTGAGAAGCACCGTGAAACTTCTTAAAGGGACACTGAAGTGAATTTGTCAAGCTCCCGTTTTTGCTTGCACTGCGTAGACTGGCTCAAATTAGCACACTTTTCATCGTTTATCCGGTTGACAAATCGGTAATTATTTTACAAAGCGCGAAAGAAGAAAAACTACCATGCGCGGTTTGCGGCGGACGCACCAACTAAGGCTGTGACGTTGGGAGGAGGGGCGCCGTGATTGGACGATGCCCAAGGTTAGCAATCACACAAGTATCGGTTTCGGTTTCGGTTCTGTAAAACATAACCAATGGCGTTGTTGGATGGGCATTCTCAATATCTCAGTAATCATCGTACCGCGCTTCTGCCATATTGTCGGCTGTAAAATGCACAAGATAAGCCTCCCAGGACGGCTTGTAGTCGTAGCATTCACTAGCCGAGACCTACGCAGTGCATGAACGCCCTCCGCGTACCCGCAGACGCCCAAATGTCATGCGCTTTTCCCCCATATTTGGAGCTTGCCTCCCTCATGCCTGTATCGTAAAAAGCGTGTTCGCACCAGGCCAAGGGTCTGTTCATTCTGGCCTGTGCCCACTGCCTGCAAGCAGTCGGTGCTTATGGCAACAGCACGCCAACGAGAACTCGCTAGCGCGCCAGTGCCAGCCTGCGCGCGTTTTGTGAACTAGTTCGTGTAGCCATGAACGTTGCGGCCCCAAAAAAGGTGAACTCAATATAGAAAACATCGGCGGAAAACAAAAAAAGTTAACTTACAAAAAAAAAGCACGTACCCGCGGGGATTCGAACTCGTGACTTGCAAAACATTCGCGGTGACACACCTAGCGCCCCAAACAACTCGGCCACGGAGCGGGACCAGAAGGCTTTGCTAATATAAGGTATATATTGTACAACCGGTTTACACTCTTATTTAGTTTTGGCATTTCAAGCAGCTTAGGTGGCTACTTGTTGTACTGCGATCGTGCAGTAAGCGTCGCCCGAGTTTCCACAGTAGCTCACGTCTAGCAATTGCATTTCGTAGACGGAAAAGCGTTCGCAGATGCGTAGTCGTGCTGCTGACCGCTGTGCTTGTTCGCCCAGCGCAAAAAAGTGCTTCCCGCGCCCTAGTTTTACGCTGTACGGTAAAAATATCAGTTGATTTTATTTCCTTAGTACCTATATTGACTTCGCTGACTCTTCTCCCGCCTTCAAGATGCCTGATATTTTCCTACTGGCGTACCAGTCAGCGAAGCGTCGCATGTGCGCTTGTGCAGCGCTTGTGTGAAGCGACCTTGACTTGGAGCTAGATACAGTGTACAAACAAACCAAGTAAAGAAAGGCACATCCTTCCATTCGCAAACGTGTCCTGGCTTCGTTTCAACTAAGCGAACGAATTGCGACCAAGCAATTTTTTTAACCTCCTTGATTGCGACGACCCGCCGGCGGCCTTGCGGACGAAACGCTGGGCAGACTGACTCTGTCGGCCGGGGAGCCGTGCAGTAGCGCAGCCGTGGCACAGCCAATTGCCAGCTCATCCCCTCCTGACGTCACACGAAAACGCCACAGAAAATGGGCGAGCGTAAAGAGAGGAGGACAGCATTTTCGAATTAGTTTTTCTACTAAATAAAATCGCGTAAACGCGCCTAGAGTGGTCGAAACATGGCCTGGGGACTCCGGACTACAATTTGCGCTAGTAATCCCGCAATGTTTACATATCACTTCAGTGTCCCTTTAAGGCGAAACCACATGCAACGTTTTGGTCGCGTCTTGCGGCCGTCTGCCGCGCCCAGCGCCGACGCGGAACGGGCGTTGGAGAGGGCGGGCAACCACAAGAGACGCGCGAAGAGCGCTTCTCCGATCCAAGTTGTCAGACTTACTTTGGTAAAGGCAGCATTGTTCTGTTTAAGTCATTCCTAATAAACTGAAGAATAATCGAAACTTCAACAAACAACACATGTTAATTTGATGTTCTATTAAATAAAGTGCTAAAGAGCCGCCAAATAAAGAGCCGCCATGTTGCTTGCGGAGGGGGACCGGAAATTGAGGATAGCAACATCCGGCGCAGACGCCGAAAAAGGACCAGAAACCTGGGATGTGCAGACACGGGCGCTCCTAGCGCGCTGCTGTGTATTTGGTGGCGCGCGCTGAACGCGCGTCGCCGCGGACGGTCTCCAAACGCGACCAAAACGTCGCATGTGGTTGCGCCTTTACGGTAATTTCCGTCTGTGTGAGGGTGTGTGATTTCCGGAACTCGCTTATACACGTGGTACACCGCCCGCGCCGCCATCTCGTTTTTACGCGTAGCGCCATCTAGCGTAGTTCGATGCAGTCACTGTGTAATACAACTTGATCAAAACCTGAATACAACGTTTTTTTTTGCGCATTTTCTCGTTGCTAGGTTAAGTTTGTGCCTGTTTTCGAGTGTTCTTGTACCCTTTAAGGTAGTTTCCGACAAGATCTTCGCTTGATGGTGGTGTGCACTAGAATGGATGCGGACGGAAGTTGGGAGGTCCTAAGGTACTACGCACCGTTACAGGCGAGGGAGTAAGCCGTTTGATTCTCGGGTACTAACTCACGGTCGTAGCCCAGTGGGTAAGACGACTGACACTAACTCTGTCTAGTCTACCAGACACAGGCTGGAATCCGGACGGTGACTGTGTGATATGTTGCATTGTAAATGCTATTCGCACGGATGGACGCGGACGGACACTGTGCGATCCTAATGTACTCCGCACCTAATAAAGCAGTTGCGACTGCAACCCTGCCGCAGTACTCGTTCCTTTATTCTTGTGCCTCGCTGTGCTGATAATGAATTATGAATATGCCCAGAACGCTGTCTTCAAAGCAAAGGTCAAGCGTCAGGCCGGTAGAGTCCCATAAACCTAATAATGAAGAATTCCACTGGAAGAGCAGGAGCACTCAAAAGCACTCCTAAAGTCCTCTCTGCTGAGCAGGCGCTTTTCAGTGGTCGAACAGGAGTAGGAGCACTATCATCCAGTGGTAGAGCAAGATAACTTTCGCGGCTCCGAGAGCATCCAGGAGCATTCCGATTTTCTCCCGCATGAAAAGCGGAGTAAGCACAGTACGGAGAAAGTCACATCGCCTTCAACGTCATATCCTCCCATTGTGGTTTTTTTGCTCCCGCGAATTGTCGCCGCTCGGCGAGCGCGACCCGGAGAGGACGGCGATATCCATCGATCATTTGAAACTCTGCGGAATGGGCAGCTAGCCCTGCGAGCATGAAGTGCACTCTACCGCCACACGGGCTTTGCCCGGCTTTGCTCACACATGCATTTCCGCAGAGATTGCTGGGATGCTTAAAGCTAACTTTCACAACGAAGTTCGCGCGGCGGGAAATCTCAGGCGGAGGGACGCCGTACGTTCATCGGGCTGAGCTACATAGAGCGACGACACCGCGCGTCACCGCGTCACTGCAGGGTTGCTCTCAGTGACCTCCATGCCCAGAATCAACGGTGCCGTTCAGTAAACACACCCAGTCAAGGAGGTTCCCAATTTGGTTTTACGTCATTTACCTATTCTGCGTAAGGCGGAGGCGTTTCTTTTACTAAAATATTCGTTCTCAGTTATCAACATCCCTAAACGCAGCGGAAAAAAACGAACGGCGCCGGGGAGATTCCAACCAGCGACTCCAAGATCAAGTAGCCGCCATTTTAACCTACACTCCACCATGAGAAATGGCGGATACGCGCAAAATACAGCCTCTTAATCTAAGCCCTCAATACATTCAGCCGGCTGCTACAGGTTTTTGGTCGCACTTGAGAGGCCCTCGTAGAAATACCGCCTGTTCCTCACTCGCCGATCTTGCAGACGGGCACCATATTGCTACTACTACACGTATTGTAGCCTGATCGCATATATTTAACTCTTAAATGCTATCCTGCATGCCTATCTCGGCGACACAAGCCACGACAGTCGGGTCGGGACCGTGTTTTTTCCTCTTCGTATTTTCCTCTCCTACCTGCTCTCCGGGTGCGTGCCGCCTTCCAACGGCAGATGCAGTGACCCTCCTCCCGTGTGCTCCCACGTTTTCTGGCCCCTACTCACTGCACGACGCCACTCCTCCTGTTCTCTCAATGTAACTCGCCATAAGCACCCAGTTGGTGCCATGTGGCGGCAACGCCAACAGTCTGCGAAGTGAATGGTGGTAACTTGAGCTTTGTGCTTCTGCAGTCTTGCGATGGTCTTGTGGCGGCTGTCCATTTGAGCTTGGTTTCACTCGATTTTCACCCTGAGTTTCTTTGCCACAGACCTTTTTCTATAGTCCGCATGGAACGGCAATAGATAAATTTAATAAATTTAATAGGAACGGCAAATTTAATAAATTGTGAAAATACAAAATCAAAAGTGTGCACTCATAATAAAACATTGCCATGTAAGGTTCCTGTATTTTGTAATCTGTCAGGAATTCAGCATACTTGCGGTTGCTGCCGATGCAAACGCCATTCCATAATTTATAAATTGCAGATATGAAATAGTCTTGCGCCTGCGGCGCACCGGTTCAGTAGATTCGTGCGCAGCGTACGTATATAAGTTTATACAGCCTGTGCGGGCGCTTTTCATGCTCAAGACAGCCATAGGGGGGGTTCGGTTCGCTCGACGCTCGCTCGCCTTTGGCGTGATAGATAATTGAGGTTCATGGCTGCTAGGATAAGCTAACCCAGCGTACTAATTTTTCCACAGTTTGCGTTTATTTCATCTGAACTCAAACTAAAAGCGTATGTTCACAAAGAGCTGGCAAACTTTGATTACTCCTAACCTGGTGCTGGTTCACACGCCGCTATATACACCCTTACGCCTTAATACAGCTGACCGCATCCCTGTTACAACAAGAGAACACCGAAAGAGATAAGGTATTGCAGAGGGGTACGAGCGCCACTAACGATACCCGTTATTACATTTAAATCCGAATAACAGCGCCGTCATTCACGGCCATAAACGCGACCAGTGACAACGGGCGTGTACCGTTGGCACCCTATACTGTTTAAACCAACGGCGCATTGTCACCACCTTATTTATAGTTCGTCTGAGAAAAAACACAATCTAAGCATTTCCGAAGCTCTCATTGTCAACGTGCCAAATCAGCTAGGCCAATTTTCACTAAACCTAGGCAGCGCGCTCAACGTACGAACTAAAATTCAAGTAATAGTGCATTTCCGAACACCGGCACTTCCAACAAATGTCTCACCTTTCTTTCCAGATGCTCGTACGATGCCGAGAAGAAAGCAGCAGGGGTTTTTCTGCGAAAGACAGGAGGTTAGCTCAAAGCTGCCAGTGGCCGGAACGCACAAAAATGGCGGCTTCTGGCGGCTTCTGGCAGCGTCACCCTGCCCGATTGGATTCTTGGAATAACATTGTACGAAAAATCTGCAAAACATAGTCAAAAATATTAAACTTTTCGCATGAACGAAACATTTTACTTTGATTACGAACAAGTTTTAAAAATGCGACAGTATGTGCTAAGTTAATTTTCAACCGATTTTTCTTAATAGTCGCGCCAGTATTTTGAACGATATTATCCCTCAGAACTTATTTGCCCCAGTAACCACTATTTGCATAATTTATTTCTGTTTGCATTGGTAGTAACATTTGATGTAAAGAACTTCAAAGCTGAACTGTTCATAATGTTCTGAATATATGCATTCAATGGAGCTAAGACATTTTTTGCCATTAGCCACGGTGCCCTCTTGGGCATTGTCTGAGAAAAAAAAGAAAAGAGGCTACAGCCGGCGCAGAGAACCGCACGTGCGCTAGCTTGACCTTGAGCGCACGAGCGCTGGCTTCAAGGTGAGAGGAGCGGTACCAGGTGTTTCCTGGATATGTTCCTGGAGCAATAAGGTAAGCTTAAAAAGGGTGACGCTCCGACTTCCTGCCTCCAAAGGAAGGGTGGAGGGCAATGACCTATGCCCCACCTATCATGTTCCCCTTAGGGAAAAGGAGATGAGAGAGGGTAAAAAGGAGAAAGAAGCAACAGTGCCTTCAGCCCTTTCTCTGGCGGCTATCGAGTCAGCGGTCTTTTTCCACAGCCCTGTTTCCTGCGGAGTATCCGTCTGTGTCGTTCTTTGGGATGGAAGCGTATGCTGAGTCTGTTTTCTCTGCAGCCAGGAAGAGGATCCAGGCCCTGGATGGCAGCCGTCGGGACCCGGCGATTCGGCGGCGCCTGCTGTTGCGAAACCTGTGGAGGGTCTGGAATCTGCCTGCCAGAAGCGAGCGCAGTGACGAGGCCACTGGGAGCAGCGTGAGCGACGGAGATTCCGGCAAAGTGGATGACGTGCCTGCAGTGCAGCTGGGAAGCACTTAAACACGGAAGCGGTCAGGAGACCCCGAAAATGGTAAGTGCTGCGCCAGGGCGATTTTGCTGCTTTCCCATGCTGTTGCGGTCTCTCGCTAAGCGCATGAGTAGCTGCGAATGCTTTACGACGTAGGCTGAAATTGTTCGTGGGATATCGCAAGTTGTTTCACAACGAAATTATTTTTTTCTTTTATCTCGCAGATGCTGCGAACCCTTCCAAACGACGCCGCCTTCCCTGCTCGACGAGCCCTTACCCTGCACGCAGAGAATATGAAGCCGAAGAGCCGGAAGAACGTTCGAGCGACGATGAAGACGACGACAGCTACCCGGTCTCACGGAGCTCCGTTCCCGACATCCACAGATGGCTACGGGTTGCCGCAGGACGAACCTGTGACGGACCCAGACCTGTCATTTCTGTACTAGCAAACAGCTGCCTCATTAGAGAGATGTTACACCATGAAACTCTTGTTAAGTTGGTAATTCTTCATTTGTGGTAGTCTTTAAAGTGTAGGCCTCATTTGCAAAGGAAACCAACTCAAACGACGCAATTAAATAAACGAGTTAAATAAGGCGTCGTTGTAAATTCTTAACTTTTATTTCCTTTTATATGATAAATGTACCTCATTCTACGAAATCAGGTCAAATTGTAATGCCTCGAAACAAAAACTCGCCGAGTTTAGCTATAGATAGGCAAATCAGGCGACTTTTACTACTGCAAGGAATTTTACATGCGCCGCCAAAAATGACATAACCAGATGTAATAGCTGTTTCTACGGCAGTGTGTTTAATTAAAAAAAATACAAAATGTAAACCATACAGCAACAAATAAAGCCCAGAACTTCTACTGAAGTGAGCCTCTATCCATACGAATTGTAAAGATGCAATGCAAACTGCATTCTTTGCAATATTAGAAAGAGGTTATACAATAAAATATTCAAATAAAACACATATATGATGCTCTGAGTCCCCACGGGAACTACAAAAATGTAAAAACAAACTGCTAAACAAAAATGAAAGTAACAATCAATTGAACGAATTCAACTAAGGGATTCTCAACTAATCGTCAAGGAGAAACTTTGCAGCGGCTGCACCTTCTCTGGCAGTGGAGGCCCGTTGTTTTTGCGCCCATTCTCCTCTCGTATCACGCCCTTGTTGCTCCGAGTGAACAACACGCGTCCGTCCCCTAGCGATGTAAAAGAGCAACTGTTGAAAACGGCGTTTGCGCTGTTATCAGCCATTTACGGTCCTTGTGAAATAGACATGGGCGGGCAGTAGGAGTATTGCTTGTATTCACTGGCGAGGCACGCATTCTGGCAACCGTGTGAGTGCGCCGTCCCTGGTTACCTCTGGCTCTTCGGGATGCCGCTACTTATCCGTGCTAAGCATACGACTGTGTTTTACGTTACAAACTCTACCTCACAACACGCAAAATATGGCCTCGAGTCTATATATGAGGGCGGTTAAGAAGATTTTTGTTGACGCTACCGTTTAAAACCGAATAGAAACTGAGCAGTCGATGAATGCCGGAGTTCTTTTCTTCGGCGTGAGGGCGCAGAGTCCACAAGCCGCGCCATGTCCGTGGCGCATCGGCCATTTCTGTGGCCGTTTCCAGTATTGCCAAGCGAAGAAATTGCAGCTAAACTTTTCAATGAAAACCACCTATAGCAACGGCGCAAAGTAAAGCGGCTTAACCAGAATGAGAACTGGGTGGTGGGTGGTAGAGGGTAATGAAGTACAGCACTGCGGTAAAAGCTGCTTTTTCACTAATACACGTTTAAAGCTCTTACACTAAAAGTGCTAACGGGAAAGCACTGAAGGTATTAGCAGATATCGATATTGAGTTATGTGTTGTGACTGAATATATTGATCCAATAATGTCACCTAGGCGTGACGTCGAAGAATGTAGCAGAAACCAATTCCTATTTAAAATGTATTGGGATAGTATCGATAGAACAAGAGTTACAGACGCTTTCTGTAACCATATTTCGTACCTCAATGGCCATGAATAGACAGCCGGCGGTAATTTTGTAAAGTTTACAACCCCTCTTGGAAATAACCAGTCATAACTTGAGACCGCAAATTTAGGAAACATGCCTATTTTCCCTGGAGTCCATATCAATCCTGTTTAACATATAAGCAGAAACTAAGGCTATTGGAGCATTTTAAGCAGTAGTGTGTTGTGTCCATAGGTGCCTGTTTGGGCTTTTTAGCACCTAAAAGTGTTTTTTTTTTGTGTTATATGCCTCGTTTGTTTTCATGTCAATAATCTGCGAGAACAGCTCTTGTTTCAGAAGCCCGCAACTGGGTGTTTATCGCACGTAGTGAGCCATCTCAAACACGGCGAGAAACACAAACCGTCCTTTAGCGCCGCCTCCTCAACCTCGCCCCATTGGCCGAGCCGCAAGAGGCCGCATGCAGCATAACCACAGCCATCCTCACCAGCGTCACCCCTGTCCACACGAGCTGTTACTTTCTATGTCCTTCTGATGCGCTGTGTCCGCGGACCAACGGCAAGTACTTTTGCCGATGTGGCCAAGCTATTGCTAACTCAATAACAAACAAGCAAAGAAGAAAGTGGCCGCGACACATCCAGGGAAATGCCACTCAAGGTCAAATACGACTTCTAAGGGGAAACCACGTGCAGTCCGGGCCCACCAAGGTTTTAAAGTGAGGCCTCAAACACATGCACTAGCTACGCAAATTTCGGGTGCACAGCCGGTGGTCTAGATGCAGCAGGAGTAGGACGAAGGCGGAACGAGAAGCGGAGTATACAGGAATCAGCACCTCGGTACTTATGAAGTAGTGTAGTCGTGACAGCCGTCATTTGCAATGCCGGTTAACCTTCAAGGGCATTTGGAAACATAGCAATAAGAGAACTAGTTCCAAGAAATCTTGCGCGCTTTCTAATATTTCATTGGATGGTCTCTGAATGCTGTTATTACAGCAGCTTCGCTAGTCACCTGCTCCTGCAGATGAGATTAGCTCAGTAATCTGTGCGAAGTTATTTCACTTCATGAGATTCATCGGTGCTGTCAACAGCGGACGACATCGTTCTGTTCGGTTTACGTGTAAATACCTGCGGTTTACTTTTTTCCGATGCGCAGTTGGGGCTTTAGGCAGCAGTTACCGATTGTGCCTCTTCCGCCAATCCCGTTCTTACCCCTAAAAAGCTCGACTAAGGGCGGTAAAATATTTCAGAAACAGTCGCTGGTGTTAAACAGCTTTTCAGCCAAAGAAGGCGTTGTAGCCCAAGCTCTGTTACACCACGCTACGCTTGAACGTGACTTGGCACATTCGTATATTGATTTAACGCTCTCGCCGAAAGCAGCTCCGCAGCTGAAACATTGGGAAAAGAGTGCTGACCCCATTTCGGAGGTCCGAGATAGACCTGCCACCATCACCGCAGAACCGGTTGGGGACGGCCGTTCCTGGGTGACATCCTGCCATTTTGTATGAATTAAAATTCCTGGACTCCCTGTGCTTTTCAAACTGCCGACGGTTCCGAGCAGCAAACATTTTGATATTCCATGGAATGAGGTCACAGAGCATGCGGAAGTACAAGCACGCTCCCTTTTTTCGCACACAATTATCGACTAAAGGAGGTTCGATTTCAAGCTGCAAATTATTCAGGTCAGTCTGGTTTGTGATGGCTTTTAAGCCTTTCTTTCATTGGCAAATCACGTTCTATTGCCCGTAAATCTGTTTTAAAAGCAACCCTTATGTGTGCTATTCTCACGAAGAAAATAAAATTGTTTCCCTTATCACAAGACTTGCCTCTTGATTTCCGTGCAAATAAAATTGTGTTTTAACAAACGGTTGTGAAGTAAATACGAATTGAGCCTACATGTACCTAAACGACCGTATTTGATGCTTATATTTGCTTAGTGCCCATTGTAGCCGCCTACAACCTTAAGTTTTTGTGACTAAAGTGCCGGTCTAGATGATTTAAACTATCTCTCAAGAGAGCACGTGCGATTCTCTGCCGAAGCGACTGTATACACGGACGCCATTAGGGTACACCTAAACATTTGCCGCTGCGTTGGAGAAACGCCCAGCCGACTGAACCGAGAAAGCGAAATATTTCGCCATAGGCGCAGCGTGGGTTCCTGCAGAAGTTTTAGTTTTACGCCCTTGGTGATCGAATGTGAGGACACGAGCCACGTAAGCCTCGGTGGTGGTTGGTGTGTCTGCATTTTTTGCGGGAAGACATCAGCTATCACACCCAAACATTCTCAACGCAGGAGTCCGGTAACTAAGGCTTGCCACCGCAAATTGTTCCCGGTTTTGCTGCTTAGCCTAGGTTAAATACAAGCGACCCGTCCAACCACTCTGGGGTAGTAGCGTGCTCTTGAAAGTAGGAGTGTGCTATGAAAAGAGTAGAAAGAGGCAATCATTTATTAAAAAATTGTACCTTCGTATTCATAAAGCGAAGCGTTTTATGACTCATTTGGGCCGTCGTTTAGCAACGCGCTCTCCAGGAACGCCAACTACAAAAGGGTTTTCAGAAATGAGCGTCAAACCCTTCAACAAAAAAAAACGCTTTTCGTGGTCGGATCTGACCCTGCGTTTCTCGGGTTACGAAGCTGACGTCTGCCCAATCGCACAATTCCGACATGGTCGAGGCCCTTTGGAATTTGGACATGACTTTCACTCAGGTTGCTTGAAAGAGAGCTTCGCCTTTTAACCTTCCATCTTTTGACGAAGTTTTGAACAACAAATTGGAACTGAGAATGATCTTCTAGAACAATTTAATGGCCTGTGCGCGTAGTTGATAACTGCGACACGCGCATGTTTTCTAGAGATTTCTGGTCTAGTTTGACGAAATTCCAGGTATGGCGCTAAGACCGGCATGAATGGAGGAAGTACTGGGTCGCCCGGAGGGTGGGTCAATTGGAACCTATTCAATGGCGCTCCCTCAATGAGGTAATCCGGATCTCCTCTTCGATCAGCAGCGGTAGCATGATTCCTACTACCAGGAGCGCCATCTTGGGTGAAAAGCCTGGGCAAAAGAGAAGTCGGGACAGCTTGCAGGGACAAGGAACATCTGTTGATGTCAAGACAAGTGATCAGGAAATTTATTTGCGGTTGTTGAAAACTTATCTGTTCCAATGGACTGCGTGACAATCATGCAAATTAATTTGCTTATTGAGAAGAAGTAACCCGCTGAAGCAAGGAGTACACGAGTGCTAAAGAAACCGATAGCGTTGGGCGCCCACCAACAAAAGAATAGCGAACGTCGTGGTCTCTCTCAGTTAAAGGCGCCATGGCTACGTGATTCCGACGTAGTTCGAGACCCACAAAGGAAAAAATACTGTGGTTGATTCCTCTGTCATAGGAATCGGTAAAGTATGGAAGCGAAATGTGCAGCGAAATGTGCACCGAAAGGAGCATGATTTGAGGGATGCCGGCTGTCTTGTCGGTGTGCTTGGCGAGCGACGTCGTGATAGCGGGTCGCCTCAGGAAAGGTGCGACCTCTTCGGTCACTCCGTCAAGGCACCGATACTGACGACGCGGCTGAGGAGGTACCTGCCCCTGACATGTTGATTCTTGCTCCTGAAGGACAGGCAGGTGCAGAGCGGGGCAACCAACGCATCTTCAGACCGCTTGGTGGCACTGAACATGTCATTTTTAACTTTCTATTCTGATTGTGTGTGGTGTGCGGTGTTTGTTTTGTCGGGAGAAAGTTGTTTTGTTGTTTTTTCAAGCAGCATATACTATGCCCTGACGCGGCATTGTTTCCTGTAGAGAAGGTTTTTGTCCTTTTGTGTGTAACATGGTCGTGTGAGGATAACAGAGAAAGTTGCTTTGCTTTCAACCACAATATACTATGTCTTGACACGGTGTTGCTTTATGTGGGATAGCCAGTGACTGCTGTTTTGATGGGTCGTGAGGCCTTGTTGTGAATACAGACCGGTCAAGACGGTCAAGATTCTCTTCAGAAAAGTTTGTTAATTACACGGTAACTGTCATTCTGCTGTGAAGCAAAGAATGATGATACATGTACCACAAACAAAAAAAATAATCAGCGTACTGCCGACTCTTCCGTACACAATTAGTTCAGTCCTGTGAAGAGTTATAAAATGATATAGCACAACCATTGCACGGTGACTTTATTTGGCAATCTCTTACAGATTATTTTACTTAAGTGAACACGATATGCAAGTTTGCATCTCCACTGTTGATGCAAAAAAAATAAATATGCCTAAAATGTTGGAGGCTGTCTCTTAACACAAAGTTCACCGTCATGGTTCACTCTGACATTCTCATGATAAGTGGAAAAATGGCCACAAAAGTTTTATTTAGCCCACCATTGCCTGTATTCTAGTACTCAGTGCTTTGATGACTGCTTGCTTAGGTTTGTGAAGAGTAATATGGCGATTTTTTTTATCATGTAGGAAACCTGCTTGTAAAAAATAAATATGATATGACAACAGCAGCATCTAAAAAGGTGTATTTGAATTTTTCCTCAATAAATCAGTGTGTGACAAGTTTTTGAACTGTTTCCTTTTTCTCTGCATGAAGCAGCACCGTCCAAGAGTAACCAACATGGGAAAAAATAATCGTAACAAAATCAACTATAGTCTTTCTGTAGTGATGGTAGACAGCCTTATTTAAAGTTCACAGAAACCAATGCCATCTTCATTGCAAAATAAAGAAGGGCACCTTGATGTTTGTCATGCAATGCCAAAATTGCTTTCTCTACTCGAGCTTATTAAAGTAGTTATAGTTGGCACTTATTCTTGTTGAGGGCCACAGTACTGCTTGTTCGTTCAGGGCCTTCCCCGTCCAGCAGCTCTACAGATCCAGTGTGTCTGAAAATGTGTTCATTATGAGCTTAACCACCGAAAAACTACAAAGGGTTGAAAATTTGGTCTCTATCTTAGTTAACGAAACGTATTGCGATATGCTACACCTATTTAACCCTCAAGGATAGAGGCATTAAATAGGGAAGTGGAATACGAAATTTTCTAACGCAAGGATACAGCGCAGGTGGTCAATTACAAAAATTACACCTCATTGCACAGTTGTACCTGTGCTTGTAGAAACAAGTGGTTATCGCGGATGAAAACAATACCTGCGGGCAGGCGGTTTTTTTCGGGATATAAGAAAAAATCTTAGCATACTTCATGTTGCATGATTAAACGCCAAATTTGTGGCTGTGGTAAATGTGACGTGATACATGCTGAGGCTGTTCGAGCAGTTCGTCACGCAGAACAGCATGTTATTACAGCTCATGAAACAAAGCTAGGTGGGAAACGTATACTCGGGACGCTAAAGATTGGAGGTCAGTACTATTTTTCATTCCCGTTGCACTTGCATCTCTGCTTTCTATAACAAAATTAAAACGAGCTTGCCATGGTATTGCCGCGAACCATGAATGGGTTTGTTTATTTGTTGTTTGATTTAGATGCGACGCATCTCTTTAACTCGCCTTGTCCCTCCATGCATGCATCCGGGGTCCATCCGCACGCCACTCCCCCATTCTCCTCGCCACGCCAGCTGCGCGGTAACGCCGCCCTCACCGCAGCGCCATCTTGCGTTAGCGCTCGCTCCCCTCGCCATGCCAGCTGTGCGTCGGCGCGCGTTAGTGCTCGGTTAACACATGCGCATGCGCTACTCTCTCTCATTCCCCTCACCGTTAACGCGGGTACATATAAACGCGATAACTGCGCCGCTCCACTCAGTCGCTCCACCGCCACCGCTCCGATGACATCCGATGACCACCGATGATTTGAATGGAGACTAAAAGGTTTGCTACCGCGATGGTCGGCGCAACCATAACAAGCACCGCCCAGATGCGTCGCATCACCCCATGGTTTCCCCCCGCGGAAAGATGTTGTCAATTTTTACTGCCCGGCCACGCCTGGCTCTGTTATCTGTGTCCGCGAAGCGCGTCTTCTGTTCTTTATTTTTATGCCACACGGGCTATCTCATTCAGGTAAGCAGACTTTTTCGCCCTGAGGGCACTAGCCCAGAAAAATATTCTCTGATCTACAATTCGCTCGATTTAAATGGACGGTTCGAGAAACACATGAGCCGAAAGATAAAAGCGTGCAGAGCAGACGCTGCGGCATTCGATTCGACAACACTCGCCTGCGCAAGTCACTTTGTTGACAGCTGCTTCGCCGTTTCTGTATTCTTTTGAGTTGTTAGGGGAGCACAAGTTCGCTATAATAAACTTGTTTCTATTTCAAAACAACTGCGTCATCCTTGGCTTCCTGACTATATAAGTACGCAATCTGATCGTGCGCGAAACACGCACTCATATGTTTTGAAAAACGTTTTTAATTCACTGCACAAGCGAGAGTGGCCGAAGAATGACATGGCGTTCGAAAATCGATGAAAATATCGTACTCACGTCACACTCCTCTTATATATAACTGCCGGGCAACAGTTTTTTCTCCCACTCGGGAGTGGGTGCTGAAGTCTCTAAAAACGGTGGAATGGTCCTCTACAAGCTGCACGAGAAAGTGCACTGCCGTTTACGTCGCTCTTCGTCTCAAGAGAACGCCCTTGTGGGACGACATCTTTTTGCCGCAACTGTACTGAGCGTTCAAATATCCCTCCTTTAAAAATAGCTGTACTGCGCGCAGCGCTCCCTGGCGCCTCCTAACGAAGCAAAGTAAAAAAATAAATGCGTGTAAACCTGTTCAACTAGCAATAACAGAAACAACACTGCCCGTGAAAAAACACAAACAGAAAAGGCTTTGTTATGTCTAAACGATTTTATTAATTTCGCTCGAGCAGCATTTGAAAGTTATAAGATTGTCCCCAAAGGCGCTTGACACGTACTTCTGGCACACAACGTGCTACCCGCGCTCTCCGAGGGCGGGGCGGTGGAGATTTTTTACGTCATGTTGTCGTCACGATCATCCGAAGCGCTACGGATAAGCATCGTATAGCAGAATAAGGCCCCAGGTAACGGCTGCCAGAATTTCTGGTTTCCCTCTTGCTGGAGCCCCTCGGGTGAATTCAAGCGACGTCACATGGGCATTTGTTGGTGGTGTCGTTTAAAGCTTTCTTTCCAATAACGTTCACAGCATGGATTGGAGTCAAGTTTTTTTGAAGTGGAACGCCGAGGCGTCGGCGGCAATGGTGAGATAAATGGTCCCTCGCGCGAGCCCTTCAACTGCACTGGGCTATAGGAGCGTGTCATGGATGCACCCACCTGTGTGCCCTATATAGCCTTTTCCACACAACAGAGGCACTTCGTACGCAACACCAAGTTTGCAACCAACAAACTGCGTGGCAGGCCTTTAAGCGCAGCGGCTGCTCTTTTTAAATGCGAATGCATTTATTAGTCGGGGGTTGTCTTGCGTCCATCGAGCGGCGTGCGCCTGCATTCCTCCAGCGCGAGCGCACGTGAGCGCGCGCCTCGTAGTTCTGCCTTCGTCGTCGTCGTCGTCGTAAATGCGAATGCATTTCTTAGTCGGGGGTTGTCGTGCTCCGTCGGCGTGCGCCCGCAGGTGTTATATCTCCGCGCTCAATGCCGAACGCATGCGCTTGAAGCGAGCTGTACTAGTTTGCTCGAAGCGGCAAGGACGGCGAGTACTGCGGTGTTAGTCTCGTGTCTAACGTGTATGGGAACTTGATATCGCACGCCGTTGCCACGTCTCCCGTTCAAGACACGTCTCCGTACAAGGACTTGTACACCCTTGCCTACACTGGAGACGGAGTCTTTGTGGTGACCGTGTACCTCGCGCCCAACCTCGCTCGAGACGCCGTTGCCGCGCAGCTGGACGCGGCTATGGAAAGTGTGCGCGTGCGCTCCAAACCCTCTGACCCCATAGTCTTGGTTGGCGACTTCAACGTTGACGTGCGCAAGAAGAGTGGCGAGTGGCTGGTCGAGTACATGCAGATCAGGCACTCTATGCATTGTCTCTCTGCCGGCTTCGACACGTGCCCCTCTACCATTCACGGGAGTTGCATTGATCTGGTCTTTACGCGAAACTGTGACGTGCGTATGCTTCTCAAAGACCCTTTGACCGTGCACTTTAGCGATCACAAGGCAGTGATTGTGGCCGTCAGGCACAACGATAACACAAACAGGTGCTGATGAATAAATGATTACATTCACACTCTCGTCATTAATTACGCCATTACTCGCAACACACTCATCGATGCACCCAATGCATTCGCATTTCAGCACGATTCCCTTCGGGGAGGTGCGGGGGAATTTTTTCTTGCTGTTCACAGCGGAACACATTAGTGCTAGTTTTTCGGGGCGGAAAACACGACGTCGAAATCCCACTTCCCAGCCACCTCTTTAAGGCGGTGGGTAAAATTGTGTACGTATGCGACGACCACAGGCCTCCTTTCTCTTGCTTTCAGAACTTCCTTTCAGCACGCACACCGCTTCATTGGAGCGTCTCCTCGTGTTCTGCCAAGTTGCGCGTCATCGGCTAATGGTGTCTGGCTATGCACCTCGAATCCTCGGTTCTTGTATGAACAAGCCCAATAAACATCACAAAGGTGGTTTTTCACCGGAAATTCAATCGAGGGTGTAGTGCACGTGCTCACATCAAGCTCTCAATTTCTTTCTGATAAACCCTCCGCATCCATTCGTGAGGCCTCAATTACACATCGACAGAAAAATTTCGACGACG
Organism: Haemaphysalis longicornis; assembly: GCF_048455015.1. Classification (NCBI taxonomy): domain Eukaryota; kingdom Metazoa; phylum Arthropoda; class Arachnida; order Ixodida; family Ixodidae; genus Haemaphysalis; species Haemaphysalis longicornis. The sequence continues at coordinate 164,514,952 of NW_027526422.1, forward strand.
CCAGAACTCAGACGACACCAACTAGCAGTCATTTTGTAAGGGTGCGTACAGGGGGAAGGAGTGGAGGAGGAAGATGAGAAGGAGTGGGAGTTTTCTAACTCCCGTTCGGACAAACGTTCTATTCAGAGCGTTTTAGGGGGAGGTACGATCGTGGTAAATGCACTAATTTACGATGGCTCGTGGCCTCCTGCCGTAAGAAGTTTAAAAGACGTACTTCAGCCAAAAAAAATCCCATTCAGGCTAATTTGTGTTCTGTGTGGAGCAATGATAACATGTTTACTCTCGTTTATAGCGTAAATAAAGCTGTTTCCTCTTTCGACCAATCACTATCGAACAATGACTATTAATGGACTACGCAGCCGTTTATGCATTTATTCTGAAGTTTAAGCGCATTACATATATATTGCTCACAGCAATTTTTCATCCCTTCCCTTAAGATTTTTTTTTTTGTTCAAGGAGTAGTGACACGAAATTTCAAATCTGAGATAACTATGTGTAATGCTTCCATTTCATCGGTAGATATCTCCCAGCATTTTTCAACAGTACCGGTCAGTATAACATATTTTAAATCAATTTTCATCTCTGCCAAAACAAGAAAGGCCAGGGCGGGACACCATGACATCATCTGCTACTTGCCGCAAACTGCTGACGTCGGGGCTCCCGTGACGTGGCCGACGCGCTGGTGGCGGTTGGCTCCCGCTGCTACACCGTGTGTACACGTCATGGTTTTAGGACTGACGTCATGCTTCCCGGGCCCGCACGGATGGTAAAGACGTCGGCCGGGCTAGAGCAGCGGCACGCCTCTCTAGCCTGGCCGTGCCAGACCCATAGAGTTTGTTACAATATATACTAGAGAGAACTCTGGCTCTAGCGTTTATGCGGCTCACATGAAGGCTGTCTGTGTCGTCATGGACCGCCATTACATCATGCACTCGCCTTAGTTTCAGCATTGGCTTGGATTGAAACATTTGAGTTAACGTAATTATATAAAGAAAGTGTCACAAAAACTCTAAAAATAGTGTTCAATTATAGAAGTGACACATAAAACTGGCTGTATTAAATCTGAGGAAAAAGAAAGTAAAGCGTATTTTTGGTGGAACAAATTGTGCATTCTATTCTGAAGCCAACCTGGTAGTTAGGAACAATGTTAACATTTGGGTGGTAAACTCATTCAAGACTCTTCTTTTATTATTTTATCATTATTTCTGGTAACAAGTTCTTTGAAGATTTTGTAGTTTTTTTTTTGAGCGTGCCTATGAAAACATCGGCTTCGTTGTGAACCGGTGCACCGACCGTCAGCTACAGTTTAACAAAACTTGCCGTTGAACATGTTGGTTTATACTTGACGAAAACAGAAAACGTGGCTTTAAACAGTCGTGGACGAGGGCAAGACAGAACGGATACAGGCGCCCGTATCTGCCGCATGTTGTCTTCTTCGAGGTACGTTTTTTTTTTTTTTCGTAAGCTACAAATTTTGCGGCGGCATATTACCCGCTCAGTCATACGTCTTTCGACTGCGGCTTGACCAACGTGAGGTACGATAACGCACTGCCTGCTGTTTAACCGAAGACGGCTACCACAAATCAGGGAGGAATTCGGCTTCCGCGCAGCTCGTAGACGTAATATTGCACAGTGAAGAAAGGAAATCCCAAAAACCGGTTAAAACTCCAAGTTTCATGCCAAGCCCAAGCCAAAACCGCGGTCTTCCCATACACCCCCACGACGACATGGCTTACCAGGCGCAGTTTCCTGTGTACTATACATACTAAGAAACTGAATGTCTAGACCGGCTGCGGTGCGAAAACAATGGTGGCGTCAGATGCTACTCCAGTCATGGCGGCCACTCGACGTTCGTTTTTTCAAAACCGAAACTGACACGAATAAACGACGCCGTAAATGATTGTTCACGCTGCGATCGCCCGTCTATTGTTCCATTCAATGATTAGTGGGATAATAGTCACCCATAGCAGAGAAAAAACGTAACGCGAACATTTCGTGTTCCTACTCCTTTAATAACGTAAATGACACGGATTAAATTCACATTTTATATTTAGATCAGATTATTTTTCTTCATTTCTTTGTGTTTTGTTACAAAATTGTTTTGCAAAAGTCACGTATCAGCAGCAATGTCAGACCTCTAAATGTGTGACCATTGCGAGTTATCGTCAATGCTGCATGTAGAGAGCGTCGCAAACATGATTTTTCTCAATAGTTGATTGATTGATTGATTGTAGGGTTTAACGCGCCGACGCAACGCAGGCAATGAGGCGCGCCGTAGTGGAGGGCTCCGGATTAATTTTGACCGCCTGGGGATCTTTAACGTGCGCCGAAATCTCACACACACGGGCGTTTTTGCTTTTCGCCTCCATCAGAAAAGCGGCGGCCGCGGCCGGGAATCGAACCCGCGACCTCGTGCTCAGCAGCGCAACGCCTTAGCCACTGAGCCACCGCGGCGGCTCTCAATAGTTACAGTGTCACTCTATTTTGCAGGGGTGGTTGTAAATGGAGTAAGGGTGGCACCTGAAAAATTGGGCATTGTTGATGATTTTATTCTACTTCCACTTTCTGTGTTGAAATTTCTATCGGCAAATAATCAATGTTTGATTGGTTGTAGGATTTAACGTGCCGACGCAACGCAGGCGATGAGGCGCGCAATAGTGGAGGGCTCCGGAACAATGTTGACCGCCTGGGGATCTTTAACATGCGCCGACACCTCGTACCCGCGGATTTTTGCTTTCAGCCTCCATCCAAAAAGCGACCGCCCACGCCGGGAATCGAACCCGCGTCCTCATGTTCAGCAGAACAATGCCTTAGCCACCGCGGCGGATAAATAATAAAGATTTACACTCATTACAATTCGCTAACTTCGCTGATGATGCATTCATTGGAAATACAGGACGTCCCCCTGGTGGAGCTTTTTTTTGTAGTCGGAAAAGAATGTTAATGCATATTTAAGGGCAGGCGCGCTCCATGTCTTCAAATTTCTTCACGAAAGTGCACTGGGTTCTGCGCTGCTACTTGAGCTGCACAGGCAGAACCTCCTGGCAGCCGCGGGGGCATATTTTGCTCGTACGAGGCCGGCGCGGTCAGCCGCCCCCAGCGGCGGAGGTATCAGATAACCGCGCTATACGGGCAAAAAATAAGCAATTCTGCCTACTTTAATGTATCTTGATGGCTCAACAGTCACGAAAACAAGTCTGGATCATCGCCGAAGAATAAAGTATGTTGATTTTTATGCGAATGTTATTAACGAGGGCGCAGGCAGCGCTCCGAGAAGCCGTCTGATCACCTCAACGCTTGGTTCCAACATTTCTTCGGCAACAGCGTCTGTCGGAGCGTATGTTGGCTCTACATTTTTGTGGCTGCCCTCGTACGCAGAAACCTCACCAAAACCGAATTTCACATAACGAAATTGTCGGGGCACCTTTTTCGGGTGTCGTGTACACTAATTTCGATGTTCGACAGTTTCAATAGCGCTCGTCATGGTAACATATAAATAAGCGTTTTATTTGCTGCTGTGTGTCCTGCGTTGGACGCACAGATGGCTTATCCCACGCGTGCGGCAACTTCGTGGCCAATTTCTGCCCGGCTGCCATGGCTACTCATGTAAAATCGCCGTCGCCGTGTGTTAGCCCCAGCCGTGGCGGACAGCCTTCCAGCAGCTTCCTCGAAGAAAAAAAAGAAAAGAAAAGGCGCTTTGGGTTTGCCGACGAGCACAGAAACGAAGCAAAGCATTATGTAGGTGAAATATCAACAAAATTCAAGAAATTTAGAGAATTGTACGTGTGTATAGATTCCTATGCCGCTTCTGTTCACCTTGGGGCTTTTAATTACAGCCAGATTGGTGCTTTTCTGAATTTTCATGTTTTTGTTTGCTTTTCTAGTTTATGTTATTTTGGAATCAATAAACAGGTGAGTGCAGCGAATTGGTTTTCTTTTTGTTCCATTAGTTCATTTCTAGCTCTATTGGTATTTTAGTTTTTCCTATACAAATAACCTACATTCACGTTATTATACAACAAATGTTTTAATAGTTGTGCCCTTTTGCGCGAATGGAAGGCGTTCGGGATTCGGTGCGTATTAATAATTTTTTGTGTTCATCGGGTTGTATTTCCGGTTCTTTACAATTTTGTTTTATTAATCGCGTGATTGTTGTGCGGTAGACTTCTCGATATAGCAAGTTCATTTTTATTCATTTTTCCTGTATGTATTTTAACTTCACTCGACAAATGGTCTACACTTACACTAGTACGACGCGTTAACTTCGATCTCTCGTCTGGCGTTATTGTGCAAATGCCAGGCATTACACAGATTGGGCTTTGAGTATTAGCAAGAAATGCTGACGGATTAAAATTTATATTCCACATTTTTTGCTTACACCCAGCCGCACTTGCATTGTAAACTATTCATTTGAATCACACCATGTTCCGGGGTTTTATAGAAGGTCCCGTTTCGGTCAGAATTTCTGCGCTGCTGCCGAAGACATGGTTGCTGGTTTCTTCTTTTTTTCCCCCCGCAAGGGGCTTCCTATTTATTCGAAGCCGCAGAACAGTTCACGCACGGCTCGCTTCGCATAGTCACGCTGGCCCTGCGCACGGGATACGCGGACCGGCGAAGCGCGGTACGAGCAAAAGATGCAGCGCGGATCAACAGTGGGCGCCGCTGGTTCGAATTCAGTGGCGCCACCATACCAGCGCACAAGGCCTATAGCCAACAGGTCACCGGACAAATAAATCCTTCCTAAACAGCATTAATCTCTTCCTTCTAGTTAGCCGCTTTTTCTCAGTGCACCCGTTTTTCACTGAATGCGGTACTGGTAAAAATACAAAGCATTTGATTGATTGATTGATATTTATTTATTATATTATGGCAGGGGAAACGAAATGAGATTGCGTCAACAAACAGGTCGATAACAACGAAGTCAGCAACAGCAGAAAGCACGAAGGAATGAGACACCTGCTGCCCAAGGTCACTTTCATTGCTCATTCCAAGGACGAAGATAACACATTTCAACCCAATGCACACCTGGCCTTGAACAGGGGCACTTCTTAGTCACGTTTCTTATCTCAGCCGGTCATGCACGTGCCAGAACCTCTCTCTCTCTTTTTCTCTCAGTGGAAAGGGTGCGAGAAGGGTGGGAGCACGTGTCACAGCGCGGAAGCTGCCTTCAGTCTGCTCTGAGCTTCGCATCGAGTAGGCTGTGTGTCGCTTCACCCCGCGCTGGTTGAGTATACGTCTGTGTCGTTCCCAGTCATGGAAGCAAATGTTTACGCCATTATCTTTGCAACCAGGAAGAAAATCGCGGTCCTGGATAAGAGGCGTCGGAAGAGCCGGCGGAACCCGGGGCTTCTGCGTCGCCTGCAGCTGGAGAACCTGATCGTGCACTGCTTCATGTCCCGCAGGAGACAGCGTGCAGACGCGCGTTCTGACAGCCGCCGGGACGAGCCCAGTGACGAGAATGACGAGCCTGCCCTCCCGCTAAATGATATTCCAAAGCGGAAACGTTGCGGAGACCACGCCAAAGGTATGTGTTAAAACCCACCTCTTCTATTCTCTAGTGTATGTATTAGGGTCTCTTTCTTATGCTCTTTAATGCCGGCAGCTCTGTTGTGCTGCCCTTCACGTATGGAATACGCTCATACTATGTATTCTCCTTATTTGAGTGACCATCTTCACTATGCTCGTGCAAAGATTTGGGACCTTTCCAATTAGCCTGGGAAAGGTTCGGACAGGGACAATACTTGTACCTTCATGCTGATATTTTCTCCACATCTCTTCTAGACGATGAGTACCTTATGTCCAACACAACAGCTTAGCAAGTACAGTTTGCTCGCTTTGAGTTAGTCTTTTCAAATTCCTTGTAAACTAGTTTTCTTCATTTGTTTTTTTCCCAACATTCTCCATGCGCAGATGACGAGGGACCATCCAAGCGGCCACGACTGCTTTGTCCGCCTGATGCAGACCCTGCCGACAAAGATACTCCCGCAGCCCGCGAGAACTGCGAACAGAACGTTCCTGCCGCGCAACCTAAAAAAAAAAAAAAACCAGCATCCTGTCGGAGGATATGCCTGCGCAGATCCCGATTTCGCTGACTTGGGAGAGGAGCCGGTCCTGCCCCCTATTTTCGCTTTCCTAAATGACTAGAACACCCGCGGCACCAAGAGTTATTGTTTTGTACAAATGGTAGTTCCATATGCGGTTGTTGTGCCCCATGCTGTAGCCGGGCAACAACGGCCAATCTTGAGTAAGGCTGCTGCAGCTTTAAGGCCACTTGAGACTGTTTAGAAACAACAGCAGCACTTTTGTTTTAGAAATATTATTCTGTATGACCACTGCATTTTCTGTACCCCCAAAAAAATGACCGTTTACAAAATGTATGTACACGATAATTGTCTTCCGCAAAATACACACACTTAGTCTTCATAGCCCTTATTATGCATCAAAATTTATTTAAATAAACTAGAAATATCAACAGGGCGTAATTACTTAACTGGCCTACAAGATTAACGCAAATTATTAAAACATTCAAACAAGAAGACAAAATCATTCTAGCATATCAATAACAACCAAACACAGGTGATGCTAGCAAAGTTGCTCTTTATAATACGGCATGTGGTCGACGGACGTAAAACAAAAGAACAGAAGTTGCTTAATAACATTGGTTCATCTCTTCCGTCGCCTTCATACAATTCGGACCTAATAAAAACCTCTAAACACAAATAAACCACAAGAAAAAAGTAGAAAAATTGGGCAGCTCTGTACCGCATTTTACCTGCGCCAAGTGTGCAGGCTACAAAGGCCACCGTAGATATGTTGCAGTAGTGCCGCAATTAAATATTTGTTGGCAAATAAAACACATTTTTGGAGCAATTGCGACCAAAGAAACAGTATGACCCAACAAAAACAAACGCTGGCCACATTCTCACACAATTAAGATGCAATAAACCAGAAACTTCTTCCAAAGCACCAACTTCGTTTCGCATTTATGCGCATAAACATTCCGCATTGGGTGTGTGAGCATACTTATCGGTTCCAGGATTGTGGAAGCACATTACTCATCTGAACGTTGTAAACCTAACGATAAAATCAAGGAATCCCCCAGGCTTATGTACTCCATCGCGCTGTGATGCCGGCGCCTACCCCCTTTCATGCATGCAGGTCGGGTCGCAGCCAATAAAAACTTTACACTGCCACTATACGGCGTCGCAACGATTTTGGGCGAAGAATTTACGGAGTGCTTTCGCAACGAGAAACCAAAAAGCAGTCAAAATGTATTCTCCATGGCGCATAAACGGTATGGTTCAATGTATACATGGTGCGGAGGATGGCCTGAAATTTGGGTAGGAGCAGCAAAAGTGTGGCAAACTCTGCAGCGATCATTAATGTTTCACAACCGCTACGGATGTAGACTATTGGCGTACGCTTCATCTTACATTACTTATGCCTTTTAAATTCCACAACTCAAATATGTCGCGGCCGCTACGGCTGGAAATCGAACACGGGTTCTTTGGCTCAGCAGCACAAAGCCACAGCTACTGAGCAACCGCAGCGGGTGATTCTAGGTACGTTCACGCGACTTTATTAGGTGGAAAAACCAATTCTAATGGGCTGTCCTCCTCTCTCGTTCCTCGACGCCCAGTTCTATGACGCTTACTCGAGGATGGCTTGGCTTCACTCCGCTACTGCGGGGTTCGCCGAGCGTCCGACATAGTCAGTTGGCGGCCGCCGGCGGGTCTTAGTTGCAATTTGTTCGCTCAGTTAAAAATTGGGCCCATCTCCGCGCGAGGGGGACTCGAGTAAAGCGTCGCATAGGGGGTGGTTGTATTGCGTTAGCGTTTAGTGTTTGGGGAGTTGGTGGTAGTGAATGCGTTGTATCAGCAGCTTCTTGACGTAGTTTGAATGAGTCAAGGATATAAGGCGCGTTCGTAGCCTTTGATTCTGTGTCGGTTTTGTGGCGCAGTGGGAAGAGCACCATGTACCTCGCGTTCCACCCACAGGTAGTGAATGCGTTGTATCAGCAGCTTCTTGACGTAGTTTGAATGAGTCAAGGATATAAGGCGCGTTCGTAGCCTTTGATTCTGTGTCGGCTTTCTGGCGCAGTGGGAAGAGCACCATGTACCTTGCGTTCCGCCCGCAGGGTCGTGGTATCGAAACCAGGCGCCGATAAGTATTATATTTTTATATTGTGCGCCTTTTTTCGATCCCACGACCCTGCGGGCGGAACGCAAGGTACACGGTACTCTACCCACTGCGCCAGAAAGCCGACACAGAATGGAGGGCTACGAACGTGCCTTATATCCTTGACTGATTGAAAGTACGTCAAGAAGCTGCTAATACAACGCATTCACTACCTGTGGGCGGAACGCGATGTACATGGTTCTCTTCCCACTGCGCCACAATAATCATACCCACCTGCTAATAAAGGTTGTCACGTGACCACGTAATTACGTCTCCTCATTTAGTTACAATACAACAACCAACAGCAAGAAGTGCAACAACATTAACGTAACGCAAACTACTTAACGTCGTGCGCCCCCGGAAATGCTCTGCATTTCATCGTGCCCCTCGCGAGGGGGATGTTTAGTTTCCTGCCGCAGCAAGAACCAGGCGGATGCCTATTTAGTTGGTAGACTGTATGAAGCTCAGTAAAGTCCATGAAGTGTAAATGGTTTCACATAAGCGCAGATGCGACCCTTAGCTGCCTGTTCTGCTAGTGGAATATTTTAGCCCAGTAAATGCTAGAGAGGAGTCAGCAAACCTAATACAAGTACTAAGAAATTAAAATCAAGCTAACCGTTTATAGCACAGGGTAAAACCAGGGTTCGGGTGCACTTTCTTTCGCTGCGTGAACTAGCGAAGCAATTAGCAGCATGACCACACATATTTGCGATCGCCTTTCGTGCATGAGGAATGCAGTCGCTAGAGTCAGCATATTCGTTGGAATTGGAGGGAAGCTCACTGCACAAGCTTTAGTAAAGAAAGGAAGAAATAGTGATCTAAGCTAGTGAAAATGCGGAGACTAAAAACAGTAAAAAGGCTAGGCGGTATATATACTTTATATTTTGACTCGCAAGAACGCTGGGGCTATGGTCGGCTTGTATAAAGCAACGGGTGCAGTATGCGGCAATTGGAATCGCCCAATCCCTGGTAGGAGCAGGAGGAAGAATAACATTTATTTTTAAGGGAAAGAGTAAGGGTATGGTCCCTAGAAAGATTTGCTAGTCTGCCGTCCGCCGGCCGCAAAGGGGGCTCCTCCGTGATGCATGCAGCGGCGGCGCTGCACGCAGTCGGAGCGCGGCCGGCCAGGGCCAGTGTCGGCGTGGGGAGCAGTGCAGCGGACGGCGCTTCGCTGTGCTGCATTCGTAGGTATGGGCGCTTTCAGCCGATTTTAACTGCGCGTTTTCGTCCTCTCTTCGTTTCTGCGTACAAAACTGGCCAAAGAAATTGCTTCCTACGAATACGAAGAATTTGTTACCGAAAGCATGAATTCATGCCAGTACGTTTTCGTGAATTAAGAACGATGGAGCCAAACCACGGAATCGTGTCGCTGCGCTCTATCCCCTATATCCTCCTCCAGGGAAAAGGTATCGACACATTCTCGGGGGCATCGGAAACACTGTCGGCACGGCATCTTTTGCTGGCTGGGGCGCATCACGCGGAATTTCGACTACGTTACCTAACAAAAAAGCGTTTTACACTGCCGTGGATATTTCATTTATTGATTGTAGGGTTTAACGCGCCGACGCAACGCAGGCGACGAGGCGCGCCGTAGTGGAGGCCTCCGGATTAATTTTGACCACCTGGGGATCTTTAATATGCGCCGAAATCTCGCACACATGGGCGTTTCTGCTTTTCGCCCCCACCAGAAAAGCGGCCACCGCTGCCGGGAATCGAACCCGCGACCTCGTGGATATATAAGCGCGTGAAAAAATTTGTGTGGTGTGTGGGTGCTTGATAATTTTTTTTTGTGGCGCTTTGGAACCATCCTGACTTCTCTTTGCTTGAAGCTTGTACGGCCGGGATTTGACCAATTCGCATCGTTCATTAGTTAGGCCCCATCGCACGTCGAACGGTGCCTCCTCAGTTGGGAATATGTATATGTAAATGCCGAATAAAAATAACACGAGTGTACGCACGCGTACGGTGTTTTTGGCGCTTTCACTCAACAGGCAGAAACTGTGGTACTAGCTTCTATTTTGCGCGCCTGTTTTTTGTGAATTCCACGATTTGGAAAATTCGCTAACTTGAGGGGTGCGCGAAACTTATTTTTAATAGAATCAGGCTGCCAAACAGTAACTGCGCTTGCATCTTTATTGCACAGCGATTTTTTTTTGATCGCCCGCATACTCGGATGAATCGCGAGACGGACGCAGGGAAAGCAACAAGGGAGAATATTTGTATTATGGCCAATCATTTTATCTGCGGCTGTTCGAAATTAAGAAGATATGTTCTTAAAGGAGCCATGAAGAGAAAACAAAAGTTTGTTTTATTCGATAGATTAGGTGTTTCATAGTACCCCAAGCGCTTTCCCGGAATCGAATGATGCTTTATTCACTGAGAAATAAGGCAATTTAAGCCAAAATTTTAAATCTCCCGCTAAAATTGCACATTTGGTCACGTGAGCATTTGGCGTCACACGGGCCGGTCCATGAAACAGATACTCAGTATGTCGACTCCATATAGCACCCACACGCGGGGATCAAACAGGAACCGGAAACCGAGACGGCGGCCATTTTAAAAATACTAGTAACACCTAGTGCACACACAGCTCTAGTCATGGAATCGCCTCCACCGGGCAACGAAGCTCTTGCCGAGGAGCTCGGGCTTCCATTCAACGACCTGACACCGCTTGAACGCTCAATGCTTTTAAGTGCACGAGCGGCAGGAGTCGTCGGATATATGGATTGGCCGGAAAGTGACCATTCCGCGACACCCTCAACGGGTGAACGGCCAGCCGTCGGCACCGCTGCCTCGCCACCCCCGTCGCGACGGACGAATACAGACTGGTGCGTATGTGCCGTATTTTTATTCAGTAGCGGTATCGCTTATGCCAGTTGGCTGGTGTCGTGTATGGAAAGCCGTTCGCGCGAGCTCTCTGCTCCGATCAGAAAGATACGAGCGTCAATGCGCGGTGTGTACGGTATTTTTTTTCCAAGCTCAGAGCGCCTTGAACGTATCAATGGCAGCCTTTTGTTTCTGCATTTTCTTTTGGGAACTGAATTAGTTCGGCCGTGATATGTCGCTAGTGCGTAAGGAGTGCAGCCTGCCAATTTAAGTGTACAACACTGCAGTGCAGCGATGTAAGACATGCAAGCGCCTTCTGACTGTCGTACATCGGGGAAGGCCAGCTGCGGCAGCGCAACCCCTGTCAAAGCGCGCTCCTGCGTGCGCGATAAGAATATCTCGAGCCCTCCCCCCTCACCCTCGATTCTCACTTTGACCCAAAACTCAGGCGTTTCCCACTCCTCCCTCCTTCTCACTTCTAAATGTCATATTTTCTCGATTTATCTCACCTACTCCAAATAATATCTCCCTCCTGTATTGAAAATGGAGTACAAAAATTCGAAAAAAATGGCGAATATGGGCTTCAAATCTGTGTACCCTTCTAGGCAGGACAGGTGCAGTTCCAAAAATTAAGAAAATACTACACTTTGGGCACCCCTGATGCTCCTGTCATGCTTAGAATGTTTTCTTGCAATTTCTTTCAGGTGTGACTGCAAACACTGCGAGGTTCTTGCGAATTTCACCGAGAGCTAATGCCTGTGCTGCACGGAGCTTGGAGAAGAGGCCCAAGCATTGCATTTTGCAGAATGCATCACGGAGCACCCAGATTTTTCTATTCTTTGTTTAAATATGGCTGTACTCCGTGTTGCATACTTTGAACTGCGTGCTAGAGGAGATCACATGGACAACGACATTCACAAGTGACGTGTTTTTTTGGTATTGCATGGAGTCAAATGCAGCAACCATGGAGGGTTTGGAAAGGCGCACAAAGCAGTCCACAATTCATTGGTGTAGCCTAGTGCACATGAAAATGCCTTGTAGCTTTTCTTTAGTGCGAGAGCACGAGATGCACCCTGCCTGAAAAAGGTATGATTCGGAAGCTGCCTGAGCAAAACAGTGCAAGGCCACAAGAAAGAGGACTTTCTCCATCAGTAGGCAATGCCAAGCAGGGTGGGCACGCGCCCGGTGGTTTGTCTGGCACCAACCCTTCTCTTTCTTCTCTCCTCTCCTCTTTCTTCCCCCTTGTCCAGCTCTAGCTGTGACATGCATTGGCTTGGCACATGTTCCTTCTAGCTCTTGCACAACAGCTCTGCTTTTTGGCAGTGGTATATCACTTGCTCTGTGCACTTCTATTTTTTCCCCTTACCCTGGGTGAACTGCTATGTACATGGCAACATAATGAAATGGTTTAAACGAGTTGCACAAGATGCATAGCCTGGGGTCCCCGTCTTGTCATTTTACATCCCAAAACCCACCCTGCGATGCATGTCGATGTTCTGATGTAGTTGCCAAGTAACTGTCTTTGAGTGTTGTCCGTCCTTTTAGAGAAATCAGTATGCTCAAATGGCTTTATGAATATTTCATTTGGGTATTGCTGGCAAAAGAAAGTGGGTATATATGAAAAGCCGACCAGAGTGGTTATCATGCTGTGATTGGAGAAACTTGGGGGTAACGCCATGCTTTCCTTATCTCATTTGCGTTTCGGGTGTTCATGCAACACACAAATAAATACCTCTTTCTTGGGAAGGCCTACAGAAGACGCAGAAGTAAAACAAAATAATGAATGCAGAGACCAGCACAGAGGAAAAGGAGGTGTTACTTGTTCAAAACAGATCGTTGCACATCAGTCCATAATGCGTGGAAAAAATATATTGCAGCGTGGGTGTAACAAGGTACTGCCCATCACTACCACCCAGTTATTCCAGTAGTAATTGCATACACTTAAAAAGAGACCCGTGTGCAAATATAATATCTTAATAAGGAAGGCCCCTTCACGAAAGCATCTCCACAAGAAAAAGACATCCCGTAACTTAAAGAGCAGCAGTTGCCTCTTTGTTTCTTGCGCAAGGTTCAAAAGCCATATTTTGTCTACTGCCATCCGAGATGCTGTTTTGCGAATGTAGCATTGGCTTATTTTGCACAGGCTGTTTGATGAGTTTTATTTCATGTTATGTATATTTCTTTCCCTAGAAGGTATCGCTATACTGCATACCGGCAGTTTGTGCGTTGGGTGTGGGGGCGGCTGCCAGGAGGTGTCCGTTTCGTGATCCCGTCCTGTGTGGTGACGAAGATAAGGGCTTCGTTCTCAACAGAAACACCAACAGGATTCAAGTACCCTAGGTACCCCACGGCAAGTATTGACGTTTATTTACCGTCACTGATTAAAACAATGATATCATGGATTAAATTACGTTCATTAACACCAGGTAAATTAAACAAACTATCAGAACATAAAAAGTCATGGCACACCTAAAAACAAGCACAACTCGGTAATGTATGAACCCTCACATGTGGTATGTCATTTGGATAAATAATAAACTTTCACAACTGACAGGTTGCAGTGCTGCATGTAAAAAATAATGAACATTTTCATAGACACAGTAGATAAATTGCAAACTTCCATACAGCAGAGATGACACTCCTAATAAAAGTCGCAGTAACATGTCATGTTTCTGCCATCACAGGTACAATCTCACTTTATGAATGAACTTCTGCAGCAGAGGCATAATGCTGCACTTTAAAACCATGGTGTAAATTGAAAAAACTAGTCTTTGGTCACTTACTTAAGGCTACTTCAGTGTCCGAAAGATGTCTTCAGACAAAACGGATGAGAAATATTGGGCAGCTTTCAAGTTTCATGCTACACAATGACAGCAGTGGTGCAAAAGAGGAAAGAAAAAGTTAATGCTTTGTGAACTCCACATTAGCATTCAAGTGGTGAGGACAGACAAAACTGCAGGCACCACTGCAGTTGCGCAGTTGTTTCTTCGAGTGTGACTTCAGTCGGTCACATGATAAGGACTTGATAAGAATAAGGACCTGTGACCTGATAAGAAACCAACGAGAAGACGGCTGATGGTAATTGTGTTAAAATGGCCATCGTTTTACTGGGAGAAAGCAGCCCACAGAAATTGTTTTTGGTCTTCATGGCCTCTACAAGCCAGTGACCATTATCAAAACAAAAGACTTTCATAAAGAAGTAAGATGGCACCCCTAAAACAAAGAAACACAAACTTGCCGTTTTTTCGGCCATCACGTCTGCATTCACACGTGGAGACAACATGCTTCGAAAATAAAAGAGTAAGGCTGCACTTAAACAACAATAAACAGTATCTCAGGAGCACTGGATTAGCAGTAAACATTTGTGACTGAAATATTGTTGAGCATAGAAAAAATGAAGTCCCAAAAACATGTAATCATTGAACTGTCAGGTTCATGAAATCGAGGGTTGGACGGAAGGCCGTCTGGGGGCCGAAACGCCTTTTTTGGATTGTAAACATTCCTGGTCGGTGCCAGTTTTTATTGTCGTGTCAGGTTGATTCATGCCTGGATAACCATTTCACAACAGTTGTGTGATGCTGCACTTAAAAGAAAAGTCCCATTCATTTTTCCTGGACAGAAAAAGTGAAGCCACACCTCTAAAAAATTAACGGTTACTTTTGTACCTAAGTGAAGAACTTGGACATTCGAACGGTGATGGTAGGATTTAAAAACACACAAAAAAGAACTTCATCACAGAAACGCGAATAAGTTACAAACTTTCATAGAATGAGCATGGCAGTACACTTTAAAAAATATTGGGTGAAATCATGATCAACAACTTCCACAAAACAACAGCTTTGGCCTTAAAGAAATGCAGTAAATGGACCTTGAAATATTGAAACATTGAGGAGTTAGCAGCCAGGAATAAAGTCGAAACTTGAGGAAAAGGATCTTGCAGTTTTACGAGAAATCTGTGGAACACAATTCGAGAGGTGTTGCCGCATCACTCGGGATGCAATGTCGGCTTCTTGAACCGCTTCCTGCGTTCTACTGCTGCGTGAGCTGCGCTTTCTCCTTTCTGGGCAGACTTAGAGAAAGCCGGTGGGGCTTTGGCTGGAATGGTTTTTTTGGCTTCTTCAAATGTTTGCCTTGAAGAGCATAGCTGAATGACAGCATTGTGAAGGTCTCGCACGTAACCTTAAAAGAGAAACACACATGTTCTATGAAGGGTCCATGAAAAAAAATACAAGTGTGGTTCATCAAAAAGACCCCTTTGTCCCAATAACAATGATACCAGTTTTATCTAAAACTTCGAAAGAATACCAGAAATGTTGAAGAAGACATGTTTGAGGGTCCCGTTACAGTCTGCGGACTCTGGGACCCTCTTCTGTATATTAATATGCTTGTATACCTGTACTCAAAAATAAATTTGATTTTGATTTGAAAAAAAAAGGCAGTGGGGACTCTCTAGCCACTTTCCAGGAACTTTTTATGACGCCACAAAATCTTGTTGGTGCAATTGGTGGCTGCTGAACCAACTCATCACTAACATACGTGACTGGACAATTGTAGTGGGGCCTTTAGTACCATGTGATCGCATCACTTGGATGCTAACGTGTGGTTAACACCCTGATAACTGTCTTTAGTGCTGGCCCATATGACGTCACTCGCGCCCTTAGCGTGTCACTGTAGCACAAAGATGTTCGTTGTACGTGAGATTTTATGCCATTGAAATAACGTATATTTTGACGGTCACGCATGTTTTGTCCGTTATAAGCGAAAGTTCGTTTTAAGTGGGGCCATTATATGTGGGCTCGACTTTTTAAATCTGGTTGCTTAGGGGGACACTGATGTGAAATAATTGGTTATTAAAATCTTATTTGGGGCTGGACTGTGCAGTTCAGCCCCTATTAGGCATTATTTTATTATTTAGCCTCATGTATATTGGTGATGGGCGGCAGAAGACCGAACAAACCCTCTGCAATTTGCAGCCACCGTGGCAACTATCATAATGATGTTTTTTTATGTCAAACTGTTATCCGTCTTCATGCGATGGCAGTTTTAAAAATGTTGATCTTCACTCACTCTATGGTTGTCCATTTGAGTTTCATAACAATATTTCCTTTTGGTTTGTTTACGCACAAGCTGCACATGCTTAACGTGCTCGTGATTTGCTGAACTTAGCCCTACATATTTGTGAGTGTGCCATCACAGCCTCCACCAAATCAGCAGAAAGTGTAGTGCGAGGGAAATGAAACCTTAGAACGCACGTTTTCTTCTTCTTGAAATGGTTTATTTTCATGCTTCTTTTGTTCCTGGCAGTAGTACATATATTAGCAGTGAAAATAGCTAGGTGTTTTAAGTAGGTTTTCTCGTGCTACACAAGGATTTAGTGTGCGACAAACAGGTGCACCTAGCACAAGGGTAGGCTGTCGTTTTAACTGCTTTTCACCTTGCTTCCCCAGGATCGCCAAAAGCATCGCTCCCAGCAGCCCTCGCCTTAGAATTACCCCTGCTGTATCCTCGCCCTCTATACAGCATCACTGGCTTCAGGAGGACCTTCAGTTTTGCCCACCTCAAGTGCCTGTGCGTAGCAGGATGTCACGTACGTGTTCTGTGTGACAAGAATAGTTCACTGCCATCCTGCTGCTGCATGATCAAAGTCCTGACAAATCCTACTGCATATCACACATACCGAGCAAAGAGTTGAATAAAACACTTCAGGTTCTCCACTCAAGCGAATGCTTGAAAAACTGGCACTTTAGATGAATTGGTAAGAGTGTACCGGGCCAGTGGATTTTTACACATAGCAAATATGTTACCACCATCACCATTAGCCTAATTGTGTCTTTTGCAAGGTAAAGGCATCTTCCGACAGATTTCCAGCAACTTCTATCACGAGCCTGGCGATCCCATTCTTTGCCCCCGAAATTTCACAGTCATCCCTAATATCTATCTGTAACATCTGTACATGAGTAGCCTGTTTGTGTGGAATCAACTCATCTGCACGTCCATTCTCGGGCTTCCGGCACCATCTGAAATGGTGATGGTGGTAGTGGTGGTGTCTTTGGTAACACAGCTTCGTTGCAAATACCTAAAGTGTTTGATTGAGCCAGTGCATTCGCCAGTGAGCAGAGGAGGCAGGAGTACATATAATTGGAATTGGATTGACAGGCTGCAAATTCTCCAATCTCTCCCTTGAGTCAGCGAACTAGAAACAGGTACTTCCTATCGCAGGCTATCCGGCCCTTTTCTTGTATTTCAGGCCATGGGTATGAGATCGGGAGAGGTGACGAGTAAACTTTTCCCTGCCTATAATATTTAAAGGTTTTAATAAAGGGGCCACGAAGACAATACAAGTTTGCTTAAATCAAAAGATTTAGTGTCTTATAGTGCCCCCAGAACTTGTCTTGCAGCAAACGATGCTCTATTCACTGAGACTTTAAAAAATGCAAAACAAAATGTTGGTTCTCCCATTGGATCATGTGATTCATGACCTCAACAATGGCTTATCTGGGGCAGGTACTTATGTGAACCTTAGTAGGCTGACTAGGGCTGCAGCGTATGGGAAAACGCCTTGTTACCATCAGTATGCCTACATGGTGCTCAGGACCACTGTCCGCACTTACTTTGTTTTTGCCCGTATTACAACTGGCTTATTTGTGTTGCGGTTGATATTAATTGTTTCATAAACCATTGCGTATGCTCGACAAACAGGGTCACATAAGACCATGTTGCTTGCGCCAGTTGGCCAGTGTCGTGTCAGACAACCTCAAAGTGCCGGACAGCTGTGTAGCTATAACAAGCATAGTGCACTGGTTGCTTGTATGTTTTTGTGTACTTGCATAGCTTCTATAAAAAGAACATGATTTAAATTTAAGCTCAAACAGCTCGTTCCTGCCTAACTTACATTTGCATTTCACAGCCTCAGCCAATCGCACAACTGTGCATAACGAGTCTTAGGTTCTTGAGGGGAAATGAGCTAGGGTGTCACAAGGGCATTCTCTGTTTTCCTAATCATACAGCTTACTTGAGTTAAGTTAACAGTTAAAAGTCATGTCTGTGTTATTTTCACGAGGCAATCTTTTGAAGAAACCAAACTTGCATTTCGTCTTCATGGCCCTTTTAATTAAGGGGGCACATGGGTCTTTGGGACCAAAAAATTGCCCAAAAAAATCATTTTCTTAGGAATAACTTTTCTTTCGATTTGCACAGTTTTTCCTCCAAAAATTCCCTATGTGGAACAGTGCCACATACTTATAAAAGTCACATAGGCCCGATTTCACCAAGTAAATAATTATTTTCCTATAATTGTCCACTTTTTTGCCTTGAGTGGTATCGCAGTGACACAAAATTCTCGAGAGGCCCATCCCAGCATGTAGTGCAGCTAAGAACATCATTTCTTTTGCACTGTGAAGCTGAATGTCTAAACCATGCGATATGGGAAGCAGATTTTGCATTTTGTGTTTCAGTAGCTGTTTAATTACCATTATTTTTAATTGGTTAGCAGGAGTAGTTAAAATCCAGAAGTTAGAATTGATGTAAACTTCTATGTGATTGCAAAGCAAAAAAACTGCTTCCCATGTTTCATTTCCCACAACTTCTGCTATCTATTCATGTCTTGTTGGCAATCTTTTGTTGAATAGTTTTTTCCTACTCTTCTAAAAAAAGTCAAGGAATTTTTTTAATTAACACAGAGACTAGTTACCTCACATCAAAACTAATGACATATTTGAAATCAGCTAAAAAACTGACCAAGCCTATGAAGTTTCATCAGAATTGGTTGGAAAACAAAAAAACGTTTCTAAGACCAGTGTGCTTCCTTAAGATTGCTGCTGCATGATTAACAGCTATAGTAAACAAATAGAAAAATTTGCCACAATACTGAGATATCACCTGTGCCAAATAAAATGAATTTACCAAAGGTTGCAGGCGTTTTGCGTTCACTGGCCGTCACTGTCCCAGGTGTGGCCCTTGATAGTCTCACACGCCACATCGGGTCACCACTGGCTGTCTCAGCTTGCTTTCGGCTGGTGTTCTCGTTGAAGTGAAGAGCTGCTATGAGGGTCCTAGAAAAATAACCAATGTGATGCATATATATATATTCATGGCATACGGGCAGTGCTTATAACTTTTTCATAAGTTTGCAATATCTGTAACTTTAATCTCGGAACAGTCTCTTTTTTTCTTAGCGTTCACTGATGTCCAATGCAGGAAGTGGCTGGTGAGGCACCAAGGCCACAACAGAAACTTCTTCAAGGGGTATGGTTCTCCATCCCCCTGGAGTTTTAAAAGAAAAAAAAAATAATTTTCCCACTTTTTTTTTTAGCAGGGAAGGCTGGGAATTGGGGACTTTTGACGTAAAACTGACTGTTGAGATATGGCTCTGCTCTAGCCAAAGATTAGATTTGAAGACTGGGAATAGCAAAAGCGAGAGATATTTAAGGCCCCAAAATCTAGCCAAATTCTCTCTAGTTTGAAGCATTTCACCCCTGATTAATTATTTAAACTTGCAGAATTACACTGAAAACCTAAACCTTGGTTACGAGGAAGTTTGTAGTGGCAAGCTAGGAACCTATTCAAGCCACTTTGGAAATTGGCAAACGTCCACCACTTAGGGTTGTTTCTGTTTTTGCTTTGTCCAAAAGGATGCTTTTATTTGTTCTACACGTGTTTTAGAGATGTAGATGTTTGATTATGTTGTTCTTTCTATGAAAAGAAAGCCTTACTTTGAATGTAATGTGAACCCAAAATGGTGCACCACATTGGAAGGTGTTTTCGACTGCTTTGTTATATGGAAAGTTTGCAGTTGCAAAAGCAAAGTGTTAATTGAGGATGGATACAAAAGCCACTGCTGCCGACACTGTGCTCCGAGCAGGAGGTATAAAATCTTTCTCACCATATGGCTTGGCCCCTCAAAGCTGCTTGTACTGCGTTTTATCTGCAGACTGACTCCTGTTGATTTCAACCTGACAGGGGAAGCTAGTTGTGACAAAAAAAACCAGCAACGTACTTGAGGCAGCCAAGAACAGGCAGTTTGTATACCGACTCAGTGCATTGTGATGATGCAAGAATTCTGTAATACTTGACCTAGCATAGTAAGATGTAGCAGGACGTTCCACAGTACAATAACCCCACGTTTTCTAACAATGTAACCTTAAACATAGTTCTTGCTTGAGGCAATGAAAGCCCCTGGAATTGTACTTGAGCTCATTTGAACCTTCACGCCAGGTAAGCAAGAAATGGGCGTGATGTATTAGTAATTCTCGAGACTTCAACGTTCGTAATGATTTCTTCTGCATTATTTCACTGGGGCCACTTTTTTCTTGAGGTATTTGTACGAGATACTTTTTTAAAGCAAAGCTTTCTACCTCTACCAGCCAACGGTTCTTTCGTGGTAAGCAGGACAAGAAAATTCCAACGTGGCTGGGGAGGCGGAGGGCGCTTTCCACTCACGGATCACAGTGTAGATGGTGTGGCGGAAGGGCGCTATTGACCAGCGTTCCCCGTGCTCACCCCGGGGGGAACGTCAGCGGGACCCTTCCATCGGCTTTGTCGTCTGCTTTAGCGACGGTTGCTATGAGCCTGATTTGGCGCAGCTTTGCGTCCATTGCGCGCTTACTTCGCACGGCTTGATTAACTTGTTCGACATCACCTCCTGGATAACCCGGACCCAACAGAATAAAGTGGTCGTACGGCAAAGAACGTTAAGGATTGGTTTGAAGGGCAGGAAAACAAAATGTGCAGACCACATACAGACATCTGGCCGCTAGAGAAACAAAAACCTTTTACACACAGCTTGCCACGCATGGGACTGCATTTTTTAAATTGCAGAATACAAATTCGGTTGTGTTTTAACAGGTATTACAAAAGACTAATGGAGCAACTGGTTCTGATAAATAGCGAATGTGAAAGTTCCCTCAGCTTTCTCGCAATTCTCAAACTTACTAAACTATATTTAGTTTAATGGTATAAATGGGAATCGCTAAGTTCACATGCCAGATTGTTTCGGTGTCTGCGTCTGTGTCGCGTGGTGGTGTAGCCCCGGGCTAGCATATCGGGATGGCTAGGTTCTGCTGTCTCACCCTTCGAAAGACGCTCCTCTCCGTTTGCTTTCTCCCGACTCACGGCCGGGTTACAGCAGCGGCGTCCGCCACTCTAGTCCAGCCTTGGCTGACGCTGCTGCGTTCGGGATGGCGTCCCCGCGAATTCCAGTTAAAGGCTGGAGGAATCTCTGGTTTCACTCTTTCTAGAACCACGTGTGTGAATTTGAGTGACGTCGCATGGAGAATTGTTGTAGGTATCGTTTAAAGCTTTGCTTTCTGACCACCTTCACAGCGTAGATTGGAGCCAATTTTTATTTTTAATCAAGACTTCAAGATATTATAAGTTCTAGCTGAAATTCCGCATAACTATTTGAACGGGCATTTCGATTAGTCGATATCAGCCAGTCACACTAGTTAGACGTTACATGTCTTAAGCCAAAGTGTGGGAAAGTAGCTGGTGAGTCCTTACCCTTGCTTATGATTTCTTCAGTGTTTGACAAGTTTGTGGTACTTCTATGAAGCACTCTTTTGATTAGAGCAACGTTGTGTGTTGTCTTCATGTTCTCTTTAAATTAAATTGGAACCAGTGTTACTTTTATCAAGTAGTATCACAAACTCAATTTTCTGCGGATAGTTTTTCAAGTGAAGATGTCGCGGATTTCTGTCACATTTCATGTTTGTAAAGAAATGTGCATGTGCCACTTTGGAGCATGAAAAAATGTGCTACCTAGTTTATCTCTACCCACAATGAACATCTAGCCAGCTGTTGGTAAAATTTTTTTGGGGCTCAAGCTTCATGATGTCAACTCACCAAGGCTTCATTCCCTCGTATGTGAAAGCGGTTGACTTTGGTGCAAAATTATTTTGCACACTATGGAAAGATTCCAGTGCGTAGGTTTGAACATCCGGTGAGAGTTGACGTATGTCTTTCACGAGGAGTGGCGCCGTAACAATGCTCTTAATTTGCTTGTAAGCAGCAGAGTCTGAGGGAGAAAAAGCGATGCAAATTATGTGTACGCGCATGCCATCACATGGGAGTGTGCAGTCATACACTCTGGCAAAGCTGCCTGTTCAGGTTATGGCCGGGAAGAAATGGTGGTGGATCGAAGCGAAGTTTTATATTTTTAACTTATAATTTACAACGTAAGACAATTTGCATTTGTCATTTGCTTCCAAGGTAAAACCCTACAGCATCAGCACATTGCAGGATCCTTTACAGGTATTGGATATCTAAAAGATAAAAGCTTGGACATTTGATATTCTGCTGTGACATTTTTTATTACATTGCTGCACCTTATGCAAGGGAGAGGAGATGGAGGCACCACAGCCACCTTCCAGTAAACAGGGTGACCCAGAGCTACAACACCCAGCACCATCTTTTGCAGATATGAAAAACAGTGAGACGGCTGCCGCATGCCACGGCATTCTGGTCTCAACTTGCGCTCCTCTCTCATAGCGCAGGGTGAGATGTACGAGTAGTTTATTTTTAGGTATAAAATGAGGTATAACATTTAGGTATTTTTAGGTATAAGTATAACATGCTCAGTAATACTGCCACACCAAGCAGGTGAACAAAGGCAGATTTACTCATCTTCGCTTTAGGGAAGGCAGCTCAATTCAACCTTACGTCACGCCTGCAAGAAAAATGCACGTACAACACCTCGCGTATGTCTTCTCACATGCCCACATGACTTTCCCATAAAACCTCACATTTTGGTTCCTAAAAAATAATTGACCCTTCCCTAGTCCCAAAAAGAAACCGTTCTCACAACACACTGGGCTGCAAAAGTCCTGCATTACTCCATCTCAGTACACTTCTTGAAAACACTCTTTACAACAGAACTACTTACTAGAGAGTGGCTCTGGTCTGTGCTAGTTGGTACATCTTCGATGGGAATCAGCTTGAATAAAACGAACACACTTGGGTTTCACATACGGGGTCAAAATATGGTGCTTTAAATGTGTAAATGGTTTCAACTTCATATTTATTTGTAGATACTGTAATTGCTGATGTCAGTAAATGGAGCGAGCATGAATACTTGAGAGTTGGACACCGATTGTTGGTTTGCAATTCATAACTTGGATTATACCATTGCTAAAAATATTACTGGCGTGTCACCTGCACCACGTTATTTGCTCTTCACAATTAATAGTTTGCCCCAGGACGGCCACTGTGAGACAATTACTATCCAACCTTTCCAGTCTGCGAATGAGGAGAATTGCTAGCTTTGTGATAATGCATCCCCTTATGAATAAACTTGAAGTTTTCGAGGTGCATCCCAATACACCACAAAGAAAAAGAAAAGAGTATGAAGAAAAATCCCAACAAGAAGGCCATCAGTGAAGAACTTTCAGTTGGGTGAGGCAGGAGAGGGAGATTACACTTAATGAGCATATTGATGCAGGTCGTCTACTAGTATTAATTGCACGTCAATTAAATAGCTTGACTGCAGTGCAAATACTTCCTCCTGTGCATGTATAGACCTTTCATGAATTGCTGCCAATCATTAATTTTTTTAGTATAAGAGTCAAATGATTAAATTGTCTTTTTCGGACGTTGCAGAAGTTTAAAACTTTCTCTTAATGGCTGGCTTGGCCTGCCATTATCGCAGATGATTATGAGATGTAAAATGTTGATGTGAAAATCCTGCAAAAAATAGCAAAAGAAAATAAGCTTCATTTAGCTTTTCCACTGCTGTGCATGTGTTGTTACCTACCCTACAATTATAGACGGTTTTATCATCGTTTCCACAACACTTTTCATGTTTTCACATGTATTACACGCTGATCCTGTCACAAACCTAATGCAATCCAGTGTCGGTTTTCTTTCTGGTACTTCGCTGTAAAAAACTCCATAGCTTAAAGCAGTTGAAATGAATTCTACTCACCAGCAGTGAGCCATTCCAGGTGCAAAGGCCTGTGAAGGCACCTTTGGTAGAGGTCACTGTGCCCCTCATGTATCCCTAGTAGGTGATTCAGCATGCTCTGCCACGCTGCAGCAACCACGGCGCCATTTCCTTTGCTAGCAGATGCGCACCAGTATAGGTGATTGACAATGGCTGGCGTCCATTTGCTGATCATCATGCAGCCAGCTCTTTTTGAGGCCGCATTGAGTTTCTGCCGCAGTCCTACAAATTAACAGCAGTAAAAACTTATTACCTTCCAGAAAGGTGGGACACGAGGCACTGTAAAGGCGGGATTTGCAAGATTGTTGCCCCACAAGCAACATCAATTGATCATGAGCAAATTCCTTTCACCACGAGTTTACACCTGGTTATCTCTTTGAACAGGCAGCAAATGTAGGTCAGTGGTCGAATTTTCCTCCCTAAGAACAGCCTGAGCAAAACAACGGAATAAGCAAGAACGACAGAGGAAGTAGTGACTAACAACAAATTCGTTTGTTAGGCAGTTCCCCGATTCTTGCTCTCTGCTGTCAATTACCCCGTTGGTTTCCACTCTGTATTCTGAAAGGGGCCATGAGGACAAAATACAACTTTACAAAGAGCTTACCACTGGCAACTCACTCAGCTATATTACTACGACTAGGAATGTTTTTCCAACTTGAGAACGAAAAAAGGTAAACTTTCAAATTTCATGCTAAAGTGACGCAATGAGGCCATGAGCGACATATTATGGGCCAGCACTAATGACACTTATTATAGTGGTAACTGTACATAAGCATTCAAGTGATACTGTAAACTAGAACTGTGGGCCCCACTAGAACAGCTGAGTCATGCTTCTTGACAACCAAGAATCTGTGGCGTAAAGAAATTATCAGAAAGTGGCTGGGAAGTCGACACTGCTTCATTTCTTCTCAGTTTTGTGTAGCGATATGAAAATTGACATATCATATATATTCCCATATATATATCACAATGCTTTACTTTCGCTCCCCCTTTTTTATTTCATTCCTTTAATTTCACCATTTTCACCCTAGCATGCCTAACCGTTAGTGGGGCTAACGTTTTCACATTTCGTTCAAGTTTCTCTCTCTCTCTCTCTCTCTCTCTCTCTCTCTCTCTCTCTCTCTATTAGTAATAGTGTCATTCTTATCAGAACAAAGCAGTACTTTGTAATGAAACAAACTTGTAATTTGTCTTTATGGCCTCTTGAAGCAAGATCTAAGTTTTCTGAAATTTTCCGCAGTGAAACAGTAAATAAACAAAGGTCAGTTTAAAATGGTACAGTAGTACAGTTGAACATCGTTATATAACAACAAACACTGATATCGTGAATTATCAACCATAGCGAACTAAATACCAACTTTGGTTGGCCAGGCTTTATTTGTGGCACTTATTCCATTTATAACGAAACCAAAACCTCAAAGGCCTCGCGATATCGGCCGTAATGAAGAAATACTTGATCAGCATGAGGCTCAAAACTGCAGAGCTAGCATAAAAAGCAAAATAAAAAGTTGAAAAACAATAATTATTCTTAATCGTTTGAAACGGTTGCCGAAATTTCGGTCGATTGGCACAACAGCACATTTTACTGCTCCGAAATAAGAACGCAGGCCTTATAAGAACACAGGCCTTATAGAACACAGGTCCGAAATAAGAACACAGGCCTACAGACCAGAACTTTGTTCTG
This sequence comes from Haemaphysalis longicornis, assembly GCF_048455015.1. NCBI lineage: Eukaryota > Metazoa > Arthropoda > Arachnida > Ixodida > Ixodidae > Haemaphysalis > Haemaphysalis longicornis. The sequence continues at coordinate 164,540,574 of NW_027526422.1, forward strand.
TTGTAATGTCATGTTTGTATGTTTCCGGTCTAGTCCCTTGAAATGCCACAAAGAGACAGGTAAGGATTACCTTGTTTAAGTGGGTTCGAAGCCTAGTATAATGCGTTTTTGTTCTAGGATTTTTGCACGAGCCAGGCTGCTGATTTGTTAGAGCAGATTATTACTTGTACTGTTACAACGAATATTGCATATAAGAAACTAATTTGCTGCCCCAATATTACTTCGTTATAATGAGGTTCGACTTTATGAACATTACAGTACCTTTTGATACGTGCCAAACATCAAAGTAGTGCAGGATTTCAGGTTCCTTTTCTCTCATGTGTTTTTTGATCCCCGAGTGCCTATCAGTGGTGACAGATTTCTCCGCTATGCCTGAAAACTGGAGAAACTGAAGACCTCTGATCAAGCCTTTTTTTTTCATGTTTGAGCTGGCTTTTACATCTTCACTCTGGAAAAAAAATATAGATAGTTGCATAATATATATGCCATATACAGCAGATCAAATGGCAATGATGAACTTTGTCATAAGTCATAGGTTGACATCATGTAAAAAAAATAAGCCCAAGAATAGTGGTAATAAGAATAACTCTTTTGCTGATCGAACATAATGCCTTCCTTGAAATTACCTCTCCCACTTGGATTTGCTCCGAGTGCAGAATTTTTCCCAGGCTTGCACAGAGGAACGAATACGTCAAGTATATGGCACTGTGCCCCGGTGAATCGCATCGTCCGTCACCACAGATATCCACGCTGCCACTCTTCAGCTGGGACAGCAATTCTGTCTGGTGCTGATGCCACACCTGCCAGGAATGAAGAAATAAAACCGCGTTTAGCCATGCAGTCGCATGTTAACACGGTTAGTACTTATAAGCAATTTAATTGTCATTTTAGATTTCATTATTCCTCAAATGGCTACTACATTGCATGGTGGTTTAGCATCCATTGCAAAATAGTACACATAGGCATGTAATCTTGGCAAGCATTTTCCGTACAACAAGCATAGTGAAATAGTTTTACTGGTACAGCTTTTGTGTTACACAAAGCTTGTGTAAGAGAAAATGTTTTTGGAAAATGGTTTATGTCTCTTGTCACAAACCAGGCATTTGACTGCCACATAAAGGAGATACCAATTAGATCTAATGCAGTACATATAGCAATCACCAAAAATGTCAGTCATTGAGTTCCCTGCACAAGGAGCCATGAAGACAAAATACAAGTTGGGTTTATCAGAAAGACTGCTTAGTCCCGAACACAATGATACCAATATCATCGCAATCTCCGAACAAATAACCGAGGTATTAAAGAAAACGTGTGAAGCAGTCGCGACCCCCTAGCCAATTTCCCGCAACTTCTCTATGACGTCACGGAACCTTGTTTGTGCGATTGGCGGCCGCCTAACTGACCTGTAGCGACGACACATGACTGGACGTCTGTAATTGGGCCTCTAGTTCCATTTGACCGCATCACATGAATGCTAACGTGCCGTTAACGCGCTGAAAATTCTGTTTTTAGTGCCGGCTCATATGATGTCACTCTTCTCATAAGACGTCACTGTGGCGCAAAATTTGAACGTTTTTCAATACTTCTTGCATTTTTTTCGTTAAAAAACATCTTTTGCGGCTGGAATGAAGCTGAGTTAGATACGGAATCTTAGTTCTTTCAAATTTTCTCTTCATGGCTGTTGTAGTCTTCTTCTGTTGTCTGCAGATTTTTGTTTTCCACATAATAATGGCAAATAGCATTTTTTATCAGTGCTAAGCGTGCAGTTATGCTTCATGCAAAGAAGACAAGGGTATACTACCCATTGTGACAGCAGGGAGAAGGTATGCTGCTTGATATTCATAAAAAGCACGGTCTACAAATGTGTGCACTTCCATTATTTCAAGCAGCCTCAGTGTTGCGGTCGGACTTGCACCTGTGAAAAGACTGGCAGCTGCCAAGTCAACATTGCCCTTTGGTTTGCGGCCAACCGTTGGCTGGCTTGTCCAAATTTGCTGCTCCCGCTTGGAGCATGCGTTGTTCCGACATGTGGTTGTTGCCGTAACACTGGTGCCGTTCAAACTTAGGGTCACTTCACAGGAGCGAGAAAGGCATGTCAAGCAGACTTTCAGAAGTGCCATTAAGCAGGTGTGGAAGACAAGGTAGTAGCCTGAGCTCGGGTTCTTGCTTGGTCCTTCTTCCAAGCTACTTCTGTAACATAAATAAAAAATGCATTGTTTTGCATGATGATTGTTTTGCATGTTCTTTCTCGCTGCACCTCAATGGGCAAATATTGTGTTATATTGCACGGTCAACTGCACCTGAATAGGCAAATAAGCCTCTGCCCTATAAGCACGGCTAACCTAAACCAAACAACGGAGTTACTGAGGAATACAGAAGTTACCAGTGGCAACTCCCCAGCCACTTTCCAGCGATTTCTCTATGATGTCAGAAAATCCTCATTGTGAAATTGGCAGCCACCGGTGACCTAAGCCACCACCAAGAAACATAACAGTATAATTTTAGTGACGGTCCTAGTTCTGCTTGATGGTATCACTTGAATGTGTACTTAGGTGCAGTGAACACGTGACGACAATGTTTTCAGTGCTGGCCAATATTATGTCACTCCTGCTCAAATTGCACCACTGTAGTACAAAATTATAAAGTTTATCAATATTCAGCGTGCTTTTTGATTGAAAAACATTCCAGGCACGAACAGAGCTCAGAAGGTTACCAAAGACTAGTTCTTTCAAACTCGACAAACGTGTACATTGCCTTCATGGCCAGTTAAAAATTCGCTTGTAACAGCTGCCTGCCTATTCACTGAAATGTGGAGCTTCGAAGCTATAGCGGCTCAGCATGACGTGGGGTCTCACTGGATTGCACCATTACATCCGTATTCAGGTAGTAGCACGAGGAGGGATATTTTCCTTTTGAAATTTCAACTTGTTTTCTCCTTTCAACTTTCAGTGCAGTGCACTATTTCTAAGAAAAAGCAAGGAAATCAAACTAACTTTTCTGCTTTCTGAGACAAGGTCAAGAACACCTTCCACAGTTGTTGCACCGTGTTAGCTATGTAGAAAACAAAATTACTCGCAACGATAGCTTTTAACATGCTTGAGTCGCAGTCCTGCGGACTGCAATTATCTTGGAATGCACCCAATGTTTAATTGAAATCAGTGAGTGTGCATGCTTGTCTAAACACTTTTTTATAGTAAATTTTTGCCTGCTCTCTTTAAAAATTTTCCTTCCCCTTTTCTTCAGTCATTGCCAAAGACTTTTTCACTCTAACATTTCCTCACTTTTTGTCTTTTTGGGTTCTCCTTGGTACAACAATGCTACAGGCTTTGTCTTTACCATAAAAATAACGTCTTCATGAGACCCAAATAAGTAAAATGTTTTGGAGAAAACATTTCCACGTACTGTTCACCAAGAGTGCTTTCCGAGGCCAGTGTCGCGTCGCCTGGTTCATACACTGTGTCTGAGGCATTGTCTTTGCCCTGTACTGGTGAGACATCAGGTGAAGGTAGGTGAGTTTCAGGGTGTCGACGTTTGACTGGTGTTGATGTAGTAGGTCGAACGTCCCGGCTTTCAGCTTGTGTTGCTTTGTCACAGGTTTCCTTCACCATGATGTTAACCTGAACACCTGCCCCAAAACCATCAAACAAGGAAAGATGCATTAGTACCAGACGTCCACTTGAAACATCTTCCCAATTTATCTGCATAATTCTCGCCAACATGCATTTTCCAACCACAACAAATATATTTATGCATGAGATCCAGCGGAGAGTGAGACAAGTTTTCTGTCTATAGGAGTGAAGTTTCAGAGGAAAGAACAGTGATTCACTTATAAAATCAATGCAAAAGGTATGCACATGCATATCCATTTCCCTAACAGCCTCACAGCATCCCTCGGTCTTCACCCTTCACACATAACTGGTTGACCTAACCAACCGCAGCATTTGATTGGTACTTTCATGAAAAATAAATTAAAGATGGTCGCGCATTGTAATGACTTTGCACCAAGTGTAAATGAGGGGGAATTATTCGCCAAGACTTTATCTGGAAATTCAAAAGATGTCCCGTAACAGCTAAACTGTGGGTGTCGCAAGAAAACTGATAAACCAGACGGAAGACCAGTTTGAGAGCCCAATAATTGTTTTAGATCAAGAATGCCTTCATCAATCAGCAAGTGTTCCACCTCTTGGGTTGTAGCAAAATTGGTGGTATGTTGTGCATCTTAGAGATGCAGATTAACAAATCTATTCAGTTGATGCTGAAGCACGTATACAAACTGACGGATACAAACTGATCAAGGGCACTGGTGCATCTACATAATTTTTAACGTTCGGTAATAGCACACTTTATATATACAAAAAAGCTGGAAAATTGTTGGCTACATTGATATGCTGGTATCTCGTGAATATTTCCATAAACATGTCATGCCAGCCTGGTTAACAGAAACATTGTAAAAACAAAATGGAAAACCGTAATGTGTATGCAAGTCTGTACACGGAGTTTTGGACTCACTCTTGTTTCTCCCAGGGATAAAAGCTTGCACTGCTTTGTCGTGGCCCACATCTTTGCTCGTTTGGGTACCCACACAGAAGCTTCCTTGCCAGTCAGTTTTCTCCGGCAAGTCCGGGCTTGGAACACCAGAAGAAGTGACCTGGAAGTGTAAAGGAGAATTAAATTACTTGACATGCGTGGTTTATTTTGTACAAGGTAAAATTCTGTTTGAAATTTTTGAGAATTGCAGCAATATGAATTTGTCATATTTGTTTTTCTTAAAAAACGCGCCCGTTAGAATTTAAAAGACATTTTTGTATTACTTTGTACCAGCACTGAAGTTAAGAGCACCAATACTTTATCCGCATCTGTAGGGGGTTCGCAAAAAAAATAATAATAGTAAGCGCCGCCCATGCGTACCACAGGGAGATGTGCGGTCTCAATTGTAACTCATGCTCGGAGCTTTCTGGGTCGTAGAAAGTAGTCGGGGCCTCAGAGGACTGCAAAGGGATCGTAATAGACGTGACGTTTTCGTCCAGCGCCGCAAACTAGAGGTGGTACCAGCCGACGCGCGCGCGCATGCGCTACGTTGTTCCCAGATTTTGGCGGTTTAGCTGCAACAGAATAATGTACGCGATGAACGAATACCTGTTCTAAAGGCACTAAGCAAAAAATGACGCATGCATGAAATCTCGAAAACTCAAACAATAATTGATAGTGGCTGGACGAACGATATATTCTGCCCTATCACATCGGTTTAAACACCGAAACTAGTATTCGTTGTACTTACCAAGTGACTGTCGCTTCGCTCCGAATACTCGGGTTGACCAGGGAGCACCACAGATGGGACGGCAGTGTACATAAGTCGGCGACGAGTGGCGGCATGTCCCAGGAGTGAGCTAACATAAGGGTCCCTGGCGTAATCACTCCGACGGAAATGAAGCGAGCACACTCGTGCTTCCTTTAGCTCCCTTTCTCCTCCGTTTGCAAAGTTCACAAAGCGTAGCCACTTGCTTCGCCGAGGTTCGTCGTTGGGCAGCGCATGATAGGAGATCTCTTCACCGGCGGGGATGCCGCACTCCCTCGACGGTTTGCCCGTACTACAGGGGCATTTCAGGACGCAGCAACGAAATTTCATTCTAAAGTACTCGAACAAACTGAAGTTTTCAGTGGTTGTAAACTGAAAACGAGCACGTAACGAAAGCAAGCCGACACGACCACCATTCCGAAACTTCTGCGATAAGTGGCACAGTCTCGTTGCTGCTTGCCGTTCCTTACTCCCCTCATTTCTATTTTTACCTTTGCTGGTTGGCGATATGACAGATATGACGCCAACTTCCTGTAAAGGGATTAAGATACCAAGCAAGGTCGCGGCTGTGCGTGCTGGGACGGTTCGTTGGCCCCTAAGAGCCTCGAACCCGAAAATTCGTCTGCGCGACGGTGAGATGTCGAGCTCGGCCGGCGGTATAGTTTAGTACGCAGTGGTGCACACGCTTGCGTATTCGTTCGGAACTTCAACCGTTTACTCCACCGTTCTTAGTGTCATAAAAGGAATGTGCAGTATGTTTCATGGGGATATAGCTCACTATGCAAACTGTAAGCCCTGCCTAACATGCGTTTGCTTCTGCCAGCCTCCGCCAATCGCAGAGCTTAGCCCATGTGACGGCATAGGTTCTGTTGCGGGAAATGAGCTGGTGGGTCGCATGACCATTCCCGTTTTTCCTAATTATGTAGCTTATTTGAGCGAAGTTTGCGTTATAAGTGGTGTCGTTATGGTTCTAACGAGGCAATCTTTCGAATGAACCAAACTTGTGTTTTCTCTTCATGGCTCCTTTAAGGCTTATTTATTCCAATGACCATGCATATCTCTTGCTTTATCCCCCCATACCCCCCTCTCCCAAGGGGAAGTGGGAGGGCTGGGCCCGAAGTATTTAGGAACGGGTTTTTTTTTGGTACGTAAAGCATTTCACTACAGCTTTTTTTTTTTTTCGAGTCAGCCAGGCCGACCACCTTCAATACATGACGTTCGGGAATAGAGAGATGGTGGTTCGGGTGAAAAGGAAAGGAAGTGCTCTGGGTATAACGTTCAGGGATAACCCAGTAGTTTTCACAATTATAACAAACACTGCGTCTGGCGCCGCCGGGCTCTCTTTGAATGTGATCTCGCTGTCTCAACAATGCGCGAAATTTCCAGCGGCGGTAGCGAAACGGCTACTCTCGTTGCTGCGGTTTCATCCTTCGGTCTCACTCGCGAAGGTAAGTGGCCACGATAGGCTCCGTAGCCCGATTCGCGAAAAATTCAGGCCGCGAAATTGAAAAGGTCTCATAGTAGTTCTATCGCAGCTTCAATTGTGAGCTTATGTACTTCGAGCCGTTGGATTTCACTGCTCCAACTAGCCGTCAAAGCCCCATGCGCGCCCGCTCTCCGCGGCAGTAGCGCGCGGCACCGGCCGGCCGGCGGCCGCTCTCGCTCCGGCGGCTCGAGCGCTCCGATTGCTCGCAGCGCCCTCTGCGCAACCTGTGCGTGCATCAGCGGCGAGGACACGCCTCCCCGTTGAGAAGGCGCGCGGACGGCAGACTAGCAAATATTTCTAGGGACCATAGTAAGGGGCAAGGAGAGTGGGTGGTGGCCTCAGTCCAGGCCGCCTTCAGGCTCCCCAGCAGCCCTCGCCTTGGAGATCAGGTACTCCTGATCCTCGAGCTGGAAGCTGGTCAGCCTGTGGTCCCACTGCTGCAATGTAGGTGATGGAATTGGGTTGGGATGGTTGACGCACTTCCATACGAAGTGATAGGTTGTGTTTGGTGTATTCCATGTTGTGCAGTTGGAGAGAAAAAAAGTGTTTCGTGATATATGATGCAAATTGCCATGTTGTAGTAAGTCTGTGTTTGAATTCGGCGCCAGATTCGAGTCTTGTGTATTGAGTGATGGGTTAGGAGGAGGGTAGAGGAGGAGTTCCATGCGATAATGATATAAGATGTCATATATCAAGTTGACATCTTGATCTATAAGATGAGATAAGATAAGATGATGCGTATAAGATGATATAAGATGACCGTGTATGTTTTTGGGACTGACTCGCTGGACGAGGGCATTTCCAAGGGAGGCCGACGACACACCTCCCTGATTGGACAGCTGTTTTTTAAGGTGGTTTTTCTTAATTCGGCAATGGTTTTTGTACCGAATTTACTATTTTGCATTGCAACCTTCATTCATACCCTTGCGAGTTAGTGGATCACGTGCAGGCTGACACTGAAGCGCTTGCGAGTTCTCGCTGCAATGGGGTTGACGAAAGCATCGGCTGCTTTCGGGCACAGTGGCGAACCCAGTGAGTCGCCCTTTTGCGCGAACACACCTCTTACAGCACAGGGACGAGCCGGGAAAGCTCCAAAGGTGAGGGTAAAGCGCCTCGCCGTGGAACGTTTCCAACGGTGAGAAGGGCATCGAGATGCAGCTTACGCCTCGGGTAGGGAACATTAAAGGGAAGGTGAAGCGGTTTTAGAATTAAAAGAAAAGTTGACTAGCAGCAAGTGCACATTGAATAGTTTCCGTGTACGAAAACTTTTCGCAATACATGCAATAGAAGCGCCGCCATGCGCAAACAAAATTGGCCCGATGCCTCGCCTCCATCTCGCCACACGATGCCGGAAGACCAAAGAGCGCGGGCGAAAACCGGCTGAAAAACGTCATACCTGGACTTCCCGCCGGATCGGCCGCCTCTGCCATGCTCTTTTCGCCATGTTGCCTTATGAATGATACTTGTTGTTGTTGTGATTGATAGCACTTATTTGTACAACTTTCGTGTTCAAAAAGTATGCACGAACGCCAAACGAGGCATACGTTACCATGCCGTATTCCTAAGCAGGATAATGACACGCCGGGACGTTTGATAACACACGGAAGCGACAACCGAGATGGCTGTAATTGATGACAGAGAATATACTACACTACGTCAGATACTTTCTAAAACTGTCCATTGCGTTTTTCTTATTTTTTTCTCCTCTTTTTTTATGCGATGAACGTGAATGTTCAAATTAGTTGCTAGATTTAGGAAGGATGGTGAATACTGCTGTACTTTGGCCCGGGATGTTTATTTTATTGATGAAATACTGCAGGCCATAAAAATGGCCCAAGCAGGAGTGGGAGGTGGTACAACGATAACGATATGACCCATTACACAGTCGTACAGGTGTAGAGAAAAAAAGAAAAAAAAAACGGAAAAAACAGACAGGTATACACAATATTCACAAGTAACATAAATCACACTTCAAAGTAATTTTCCAAAGATTTTAGTACATTTTCAGACTCAAATATATGGTGCGGCAGTTCGTTCCACTCTGTTATTGTGCGAGGGAAAAAAGAGTACCTGAAGTTGCTAGTGCGTGCAAAGATAGGTGTGAATTTGTAAGAATGGTATCCACTAGTAGGACGTGAAGATAACGGAGTGAGGACGTGCGAAAGGTCCATGATGCTGTTTTTCCTGGATAGTTGAAAAAGAAATTTAAGTCTCGCTAGTCTCCTTCGGGATTCTAAAGTTGGAATTTTGTTATTAATTATTAGTTCTGTCGGGGAGTCAGACTGGCGGAAGCGATTGTAAATAAACCGAACAGCTAATCTTTGGACTCTATCAAGATTGTTAGTATCTTTTTTAGTGTGTGGATCCCAGACTTCAGACGCGTACTCTAAACAAGGGCGGACAATTGTGTTAAATGCGAGGACTTTAGTTTTAGCGGGAGAGCTTTTGAGGGTGTGCCTTAGTAACCCTAATTTTCTACGAAGAGATGAGCAAATCTTTTCAATGTGACAGGACCAAGTTAAATTGTTGGTGATTGTGACGCCAAGATATTTATAACTTTGTGTAAGTAAAATGGGAGTTCCTTTTATACTGTAAGAGTAAATTAGTGGTTGCTTATTGTTAGTAATGCGCATAGATACAGTTTTCTCGGGGTTTGTGTGCATGTCCCAGCACTCACACCAGTAATTGACCGCATCAATACTTTGCTTGGTCATCTGTGGATTTGACTGAACGAAACAGAAGGCAATCATCGGCAAACAGTCGCATTTCAACACCATGTTTGGCACATGATGTAATATCATTGATGTAGAATAAAACAGTAGTGGTCCCAGGACGCTACCCTGGGGAACTCCGGAGTTAACATGGAGAGGATTGGATTAGGTACCATTTATATCAACAAACTGTGTGCGAGAAAATAGATACGATGTTACCCATTTAACAGTGGTCGAGGGAAAACCAAGCAAGTTAAGTTTGTGAATTAATTTGGAGTGGGGTATTTTATCCAATGCCTTGCTGAAGTCAAGGAAGATAATTTCAGTTTGACGTGATTTATCTAGGACGGAGGAGAAAGAATGTATACAGGAAACTAATTGGGTTGTAGTGGATAGACCTTTACGAAAACCGTGCTGGAATGGTGATAGTACGTTGCGCTCGTCTAGAACAGTAATCATATAGTAAGAAATTTTCTGCTCTAGAAGTTTACAACAAATGGGATATTGGTCTGTAGTTAGACAAAAAAGTGGTATTTCCTTTTTTAAGAAAGGGAATTACTCGAGCAATGCGCCAGTCGGAGGGAACAATGCCTGTTTCGTTCAGTTCCAGAACCAAAGTCACATTTGTTCAGGAAATACCTGCTTAGTTAAACGCGTTGGTTTTCTTTCCCTGTGGGCTTAAATCAGTGTTCAAAAACCCAAGCCTACAATGCTGCGGAGGCCCCAGTATGCTACAATGTTTTCAGAATAAATGCAACTCAAGCAGTAAGACGCCACTCATCGAAGTGCAGCCAGCGATCGCGGAGGCACCGCTCCCAAAAAGCACGCGCGCGCGCGCGCGCATGTGGGTCTGTGTATGGGGATGAGTAACGGGGCTGGGGTGGGCCACAACGAACAAAGGAAATTCGGAAGCAGAGTCAGCTTGTTGGTTTATGCGTTTACCGGCAACATATGTCTCGCATATACGTTTACAGCGCATGTACGCTAGTTTTTCCCGCAGTGCACGTACGTGCTTTTTGCTGGTAGATTGTTTATAAAACGCCGCTTAATCTTCGGCATAAATGGTTTCGTATGTAGTAACAAACAGTTCTGGCAGTACCTAATATAAACATAAGGAATAGAAACCCCCTATGCCGGTTGCCTAATTCGTAAATATTTTTACGGAACCCTCTAGCCGACGCCACAGTCACTGCTTTGGGGTTCTCGGTCGTGTAAAGCAAATTTAAGCTCCAAAATACTTGAACCAACAGCACGGGAAGTTACAAAAAAAACTTGCGGTCATGTGCGAACAATAAACTGCAAGCTAAATTGCCGCAAAGACAAGCGCCGCTGCCGTGCGATCGTTCCCAAGGCTTCCGACAACCCGCGCAGACGAAGGGTGTACCTCCTTTGACGTCATGAAGGGCGCAACCAATCAAGGGCGTCAAAAGACCAAAAGCGCGTGTCTTTCAAACGGGACCGCGCGTTTTGCAAGATCAATGCTGGTTGGACTCATGTGCGATAAAATTCAATGTGATATTCGGATTCAGCGCGCGAGAAACTATATAAACATGCCTCTAACTCAATTTTTTTTGGAAAGCGCTTCAGCTTCTCTTTAAGATTATATGCGGTGCTTAAATGCTTATGTGAACCATTCAACAGCCGATTAAGTGGCAGAAGCGCGGTATGCCGATTTGTCGACCAGACAAACGTTAAAAAGTGTAACTGTTTAAGCCAGTCAATACACATAGGAACAGAAGATTGGCAAAAAACTTCAGTGGCCTGTTATTCGCCCCGTCCTGTGGTTCCGGGCAACGTCGACCTTGTTGTAAGCGAGCGAAGGTTACACGGAAGACAGCAGATATAAAGTAGAAAAGCGGAGATGGAAAGTAAGGAAAAAAGTGAGGAGGAGGACGGTCTCCGGAGACGGAAAGAAACGTTATAGAGTTTTGAATGGCGTACGGACACCTACGCAGATTTAGAGTACGCTTTGTCTTTGTGTCGCACGCACTGCGCATGCGCCGTGCGCTACCCGCGTTTGCGTTTAGCATGTGTAAGACGAGAGTAAGCTATTTCAGCTAAATAGCCTGCTTGCGCTAAGAGGCTTGCGTATCTCCTTGTTTACAAAATGACGGCAAGTAGCACGACGACCCTCCGTGGTTCCACTCTTACGTGGACAGTGATTTGCCATTGATGGATCATGTCGTTTGCTCCTGTGTTTTTAAATTCGTCGCGTGATGCTCGCGTCGCCCTTGTGCACTGCTGTGTTGCAGTGACATGGCTTGCTGTCCGAACGAAGTTTTGGAGGCGTGCCAGCGGCCGAAGCTATATGTATTGTGGGCGCGTCCGCTTCGCTATGAAATCTGACGTGCTTCTACGGGTGTCTGTTCTTACTATGTATGAGATTATCTTCTTCTAGCAATGAGCGAGTTAACCTCGCATCGGGTATGTACAGTGTGCATGCGGTAAAAGAATTCGCGGTTGTCGTGCCAGTGTTAATTGAGATTTGATCCCGCAAATCGGGAGAGTTTCGAATTTACGATGGGCAGGAAAGAATCGATTGCCTGCTCATTGAACTTCGGACTTGCAAGGCAATTCATGACATTATGTGCGTTCGAAATTTATCACTGGATTATTGCGAAGTTGAATAAAACGTATGCATAAAACCGGGACTTCTGGTTTAGAGCGCCGTGCGCTGTTGTCCAAAACAAGTGCCACGGAGCTTCAGTTTTTCCTTTATGTAGCGTACTCAGTTTATCCATGATTGGTATCATGTATGGACGTTTTGCATTTAATACGAATTGGAGAGCGTTTCTTCGCCCATCTTTGGATAGTCGTAAAAAGAATAGGCACTCCGGCACTCCGTTGCAAGATCACAGGAATGGCTGGTGCGCGAGTCAATTCGCAATCCACTGAAGAGATGGCGCAGTAAGCGTTTGCCTGTCGCTACGCAAAAACGATGAGACGCTCCCCTAATTATAACTCCCTTAAGCACACTACAGAAAACACAGACGAGAGAGACAAGGACGAGCGCTACTTACAACTGAATATTAATAACAACCACGGTGCATGTAAATAGAAAAGAAGAACAACACGCTCAAATTAATACAGTGTATTTCTCGTGATGCACACATGTGCGACAAGTTCTTATACAAGAAGGCCAGCTCTTTCAAGCTCAAAGATATGGACGTCGTACTGAAGCAATCACCTATCCGCTGCATTTCCGCGGCTTCAACAATCTCTTGCGTGCGCTGATCAGCGTCACGGAATATGACGAAGCCCGCATTGTACATAGGCTCGCACTTGTCGCACTCTTGCAAATGAATACCCAAATTACTATCTTTTCCTTTCCGTACCTTATTACAATGTTCCCGTAGGCTAGTGCTGAGGCGCAGTCCCGTCTCGCCTACGTATGCTTTTTTGCAAGTAAGAGGCAACTACAGAACACCCTTTCCGCACAACGCACGTACTGATTTTGGTAAATAACGAGGCATTTGTTTTTTTCATTTCTCACACCCCTCACAACACCTACCACCTCGTCTTCTCCTGCCCCCAACACCCACATCCTCAGCCCTCACCTTCCTCTGAGCAGTGGGTAGGGGAAGGGGAGCGGAAAAGGAAGGAGGTAACGTTTTGCTTCCACCACCACCACCACCACCACCACCACCAATCTTGACAGGGCACTTTTAGCTGCAGAGACTAGACAGTTTATAAGGGTCCGAAAGACAACTTTAACGCCGCCCTTCCGCCGGTCCTTTTAAGGTTATGCAATATACGATGCATATACAGTGTGCGCATACATGGGTAGATACCTGTACACATCCAAAGAAGTGTGGATAATGTGTGACAACCTTTAGAGACTACTTAGTACCAAAAGATGGCCCATATTCCCTATTAAAACGCTGTTATGTTGGCACTCATAGCCAAACTCCTCCTTACACATTTTATGCCAGTTTTAGGGCATTTTTGTCCATTTTTACGTACACAGCAACCATGTATATCAGGAATGCCAACCGCCGATGGCCATTCCTGATTATGCGGCTTCGTCACGACATCAGAATCCTCCTACTTTTGTCACAGGGTTATACAGAAACAAAGCAAGAGTGTGTCCAGTTGGCACTGCTTCCCATATTCACACATAGCGAGATAACGCATTCACTTCCTTTCTTTGCATTGGTCCAATAAAAGCATCGCGCACTCTCCTGCTCCCCCTGTATCTATTTGTCGTCTGGTCATGGCGGTGTCGGCTTCATGCGACTTGGCCCTCCACCTCAAAACGTTGATGACTCCTGATACAAATGAAACGGCTTTGATCTGCAGGTTGCCACACTTTTATATCATGCGCATGTACGGATTTGTTCGCAATGGAGTTGGAAATAACGTCGAAGCTGCAGCCTCCGGCGCAAGGAAATTGCCGCTACGGCGTAGTTATGGTTGCGCAAACGGGCACAATACGGGACTGCAGTACGACGAAACACATCGAAAGCTTACTGATGCCAGGTTTCTGCTCTCGTAACGTGTAGGAATGATGGGTTAGCTGCAGCGCCAAATGGCAATGTTCCGGGGACCCAAAATGTGCGATGATAGGCGTTTGATGCACTTTAAGTTCTGAGGAACGAGATATTCTACGCCGTGGCAAAGCTGATCTGCTCTTGCGAAAACTAGAAAAGAATCTGGGAGTCACCTGCTCTGGTCTACAGGGCTGACTAGTTTCGTCGCGACGCACCCACACAAACGCGTAAACACAACAGGATGCATGCTTTAGAACAAGCGCGCAGAGGCACATTGGTGTGGACTACGCTACAATTGCAAGCAGCCTTCTGTTATGGTCTGAAAAAGAGCGCGTTGCTATGTTCTTTGAACAAAATTTTTTCGTTGGAGAATGGCGAACCAGCGACTCCTGGTCTCTCTGTTGCGCTAACTGGGGAAAGTGGTGCATTGTGAAAGGCCATGCTCCGCATGTACGGAACTTTCCATGTCTCTGTGCACTTTAGGGCTTAATCGCACGTTCTGTTTCATTTCGCGGCGACCAACATAAGATCAGACTGCATCGACATGGTAAAATTATGACTTTGTTGCGTGGTTAACACATTCTGCGAAGGATGCGCTTCCAGCGGACAATGGCAGTCAACGGAGAAACCGAAACTGGAAAAGGGCAACAGTGGCGGCTGCTGCACTAGCACCATTTGGCTAAGGCGGGCCTAACTTCTAGCTGTACACGGTCTATAATAAAACCTTGCATTTTCTCCGATGGCGACGTACTACAAGATAACCGAGCAAGCGAGGAGGTCACCGGATTTTGAGCACAGGATTTTGACAATGCTATGGGTGAAAGTAAGGCGAAGACCCCCGTGGCGAACATCCTAATACACTGCTTGAGTATTAAGAACACGAATCCCGAGGAAGCGGAGGCAGGAGCAATAGCCCTTGCTTTTGCCCACAGAGGAGCAGGAGGAGAAAAAACTTTTATTGTTGTCCGGTTAGGGGTTGGGAGTAGAAGAGGTTGGAGTCCCCGCCCATTCGCCCTGAGCCATCAGCCAGGAGTCCTTGGTCCCTGGTGGCGGCTTCGGCCATCCGGACTACTTGTCGCTGGATGTCAGGTTTCGAGTTGAGCATGGCTGCCTCCCAATGCTCGGGTGTGTTTATAATGAGTGTTCTCTGATCAGTTTTATCTATTTTGGAGCAGGATCAAATGATGTGTTCGAAATCCGCTCTCTGCTTGCAGTGTTTGCACTTGTCGTCTTGTATGCCTGGGTAGTAATAGCTATGTAAGACTGCGTTTGCGTTCATCCTAGTTTGAATTCGTCTCCAAGCTGTGGCCTGCTGATTGTTAAGGGATTTATGCGCTTCCGGGTAGTAAAGCCTGCATTTTCTGTAATGATCAAGTATTTCTCTATATCTCACCATGCGACCCCTGTCTGCTCTGCGAAAAGTGAGTGGCTCGGTGGTTGCACTGGTGCTAGCCTCGTCTGCGAGTCCTCGGGCTAACTAGTGAGCGTTTTCATTTCCGGGTAGACCACAGTGCGCTGTGCCCAAACTAGTTGAATGGTTCAGATTTTGGCAGCGCCGTTGCTGTTGAGTATTTTTAGTGGTGTCAGAAATGCGCCCTTTCGCGAAATTACGTACCGCCGTCTTGGAGTCGAGGGATAGTTTTCTTCCTGGCTTAGGTATCAAGACGATATTGGCACTTTTCCATGATTTGGGTATGCACCCTGTCTCCCATACTTGATTCATATATTGGGTTAATTCTTCAACAGAGTCGTTATCCAGGTTCGTTATTTTTTGTTAGTTACGCCGTCACGCCCAGGTGCAGATGTTGTCCTAAGATCTTTATGGCATCCCTAACTTCTGGTGTTGTGATCGGTTGATGTAATGTTGGGTTAGGCAGTCCCTCGTATGGTTTTTGTCTCCCTTTTGGGTCGCCATTGATGTACCTTCACTTAACATCATCCATTAGGTTGTCATCTGTGTATGGGTATCGGTGGATGAGCTTATTAAGGCATTGTCTCTGGGCAGTCTTACATTGCTGGTGATCAATAAGATGACGGAAGATGTTCCAGGTTCGCTTTAATCCCATTTGCAGATCCATTCTGCTGCACGTGCAATTCCAGTTTTGTCTTGTGAGCTGATTGGCGTAGACAACAGAAGAGCCTGCACGTAATTACTGACTCTAAGCCATCCTGCTACGACTTCGTTAAAGGAAGAACACCACGCGATAAAGGGAGAATAACATACTGAACAAGATCAAGGGAAGACCCCAAGGAACACAAAGATTAACCTGGACTCCCGGACAGGAAGGATTGGAGGGGAACGATGCGGCTAATAGCACGGCCCGAGAATTGACGAACCGGGCTGGTGACAGCACGCCGCTTTTCACCCCACTTCCCAACGGCTATGGGGAAACTCTTGACGCAATTCGGGCAGCCAGGGCACTCTAACTGGCCCCTCACAAAAGCTAAACGCAATAGAAGCCGCCTCCTGGGGACACACTCCAGCGAATACCTAACCGACCCTCCACAGGTATAGCCTCATTTACCCTGGAAAATACCGACCGGAATGTCCAACCTGCAGCACCACTCCCACACTATACTACATTACCTGTGAGTGCAACAGCAAATGGCATGAAGACACAATACCAGAGTAAAAATTTGAGCTATGGGAGGCAGCCCAGGCCAGCCGGATCGTGAAAGACCAGCTCCATCTGGTCAACCTGGCGCGGGAGAGGTCCAGACTCAGTGGAGTGCTGGACTAACGACCCTACCCATTAACGACACCAAAAGTCTTGTTTTCAGTAAAATTTTGTTCCTCCTTCTCCCCGTCTACACGCTCTACGAGACTCCGCCAGAGTATATAGCACGATGTCGTGCCCTCGCTGCTGCGGCGGTCGTTTCGTGAGACTCAGCAAGTACGCGCAGCCACCCATGACACCGCAGTTTGCCTTGCGCACAAACTTCGTGTTAGGGAGCATTGTAATCGTCAGACGTATTTTAAAGCGAAGCACTAGTGTTCTCACTGGTGCTGTCTTTAGTGCGAATGTACCCTGCAGGAAAACCAACTTTCTCTGACGATGATAATGATTCTGGCAGAATTGTAGCAATATTAAAACGCTTCCCTGAGAGCTTGGCGGCAGCTTCTGTACGACCCCTCCGCTAAAGGTTGATGTGCGTCAGAGGGTGGAGGCGAAGCTGGCATGCAACAGCGCGACGTAAATAGGCCTAAAGTCATGTTGTGAGGTGAACCAACGTGTTTATATTAACTGAGTTGACAAACTGCACCTTCAGAGGCGGCACCATCTTGTCGCCATTCTTAGAGGTGGCGCTGGCTTTGCGTTGAGATCAGCTTGAGGAGCGACGCTCGCCCCGGCGATGTGTTTTCGCTGTGCTGTTGGTGCTCGCCTGTTCACGTCGGCATTAACGTATTAGTTCTGAGCTGTCATCGTGCATACACATTTTAGTGCATCTCTGAAGTGTCGGTGTGGTTTGTTGACGTGCTGCGCGCCGGGCTGATGTTCGGGTCATGCTTCGGCAGCGGCTAAGTCCGTGCCGTGGTCTTCTTCAAAGCGCCAAAGGATCCTGCCCGATTGAAGGCGTGGAAAAGCGCTATTCTGCGGAAAACGCCAAGGTTACGCCACAAACATACTGTGACATTCATTATGAGCCTTCAGACATCGTCAACTCTTACGAACACGTCGTGAACGGTCGAACTGTAAGGATACCACGAGGTAGGTGGACCCTGAGGGATGGCGTGGTGCCTCATATTTTCCCTCAGATACCTAAGAATCTGTCGACACCAAATACGTCAAATTCATGCAGAAAACCATCCAAAGGGAGGACAGTGGCTCCTACCCATGTTGCGCCCTGCCAAAATGATGGGCCTTTGTGTGACGAAACTGGCGGAAGTGACGGTATGGGTGGTCTAGAAAGCGCCGAAGTCAGCACGTACATTAGGAGCTTTGCTGTGGTTTGCGGTTATGGAGGACTGCAGCAAACGTACAACATTTAAATCGTAGAATGTGAAGGCTTCGCCAAACAAGGTAACTTCTATAAGCCCGAAGATTCCGGGGGCATTGTGCTGGTTGAGAAGGGTGTAGTAGTCGGGCAAACCTTGCCAGCTGAAGGGAGTTCAAGAGGTGTGCTGGTCCCGATGTGCCACTACAGAGATAAAATACGAATATTCACCCTAAAATGACAAGCCAGACGATATAGAAACAATTCTACGCTACATTGTAGCCTTTAGGATCAGCCCTTGGAACATCTGCTACCTGTTTCCAGGCATTCTATCCGCAACAACAGCCGTGAAAGCGCAGTGTGTGTGGCACAACAACAAATGCACGGTGCTGACAGATCAACGATTTCACCCTACCCCGCTCAGTGGCTAAGGCACCGTGCTGCAGAGTGCCAGGACACGGGTACAATTACCGGCCGCGGCGGCCGGTTTTTTGATACAGGTGGAAAGCGGAAACCCCCGTGTGTTCGAGATTTTGGTGCACTTTAAACATCCCCTACGCTGTCAAAATTAATCCGGAGCCTTCCACTACGGCGCGCCTCATCGCCTGTGAAGGATCGCACAATTAAACCTCTTATAAATCCATCTGACTATACTCGGTGACAACTTAAGAACGGCACCGGAAGTTGCCGCTGTGCCTTATCACCGTAGCCGGATGTTTCTCCGCGCGGCGCAAGTAGGGAGTTACTGGGAATATTTTGAACATGGCGTGAGCCGTTCCCGTGATTTTTTGGACTTAATATGCTCATAAACAACTCCAGTGACGACAAACAAACTGCGTGAGACAAGGCAGACGATATCACGCATTCATAGCAAACCCCTTTCAAAACCCGCGCGCACTGACGTCACGGGTCCGGCGCTTTGGCGGAGTGATACACTGCATGAGGTGGTGCCGTTCTTGAGTTGTAACCGAGTATAGTCAAAACTGCGAAGTGTTACTGTTCTGTAGATTGACAAAAGAAACGAGAAAGAAAAATCTACGCCGAAAAAGTTAAGAAGGCCGCAGAAACGATGCTCAAAGGAAACGTTACCAGGCTAAACACTTAAAATAATGGGCATATCTGGGCTACTAGAAGATAAATGAAAGTTTCTGTGACCCTGTTAGATATTCCATCACATTTACAAACCAACAAAAAAGAATAGCACAACAAACATTCTTATCTGAGAAAAACGTTTATTTGTTTTCAGAAACATCTGTACAAAGGTGGTTTAATATTTAGTTTATTATTTTTTAACAGCGAAGCTGTTTAGCAAATAATAATTTTTCGTGTCCGCCGATAAAAATACCAAAAAATCGCTCAGCGCGGGAACGCGAGCGCCACCACGTGAGCACGGGCGTCGCGGCAACCGCCCGGAAGTTAACAAAAGCAAGGAAATGCCTAGCGCTCGCGTGTGCGTGCCTCGCGGCCAGCGCGCAGCGTCAACTGCGCTCGTTTGTCAAGGCAACCAAACTCCCTTAGGGAGATTGGCGAAGAACGCGGTGACCGTTCGGCAGTTAAAAAAAACAATAAAAATCAGAGCATTCGTGTGTGCCAGCCGACCGGTGACCGCCTTCAGTCCTCTGCGTAGGTTTGTCAAGGCAAGCATAGTCACTTATAGAGATTGGCCAAGGTTGCGGCGACCACCCGGCAGTTTAAAAACCAAGAAAATTCCGAGCGCTCATCTGTGCGCGCCTCGTGGCGACCCCCAAGCGTCCTCGGCGCACGTTTATCAGGTCAAGCATACCCACTATCAGAAATTTGCAAAAAAAAAAAAAACTCCTGCGTTCGCCGTAATCCTGGCAACACTTGCTCGGAACGAGAAAGACAAGTAGGACGCTGGTTCGATTCCCGCAGCATATGTATAGTTTCATTCCCGCTGCCGCTTTTCTGGTGGAGGCAAAAAGTGAAACCGCCCGTGTGTTCGAGATTTGCGCGCACGTTAAAGATCCCCAAGTGGTCAAAATTACTCCTGTTGCGGCGCGCCTCATCGCATGTGTAGGGTCAACGAATTAAATCTCATAATCATTCAATCAAGAAAGACACGCACGCCTACCCAAGGTGATGCCCAATGATTATCACTTTAAAAAATGAAAGAAGCTCACACTTACAGAAACAATGATGGAGTAAAGGTTGTTGTAGCAGCAAAGAAGAAACACATCAGCTGCAATCGTCAATCTAAACCTTCAGGATGGTCATGAAAGTTGCGTCCAGCTTCGCTACCTTCAAGTGCAGCGCGGTAGTGTGACCCTTCCTTCGTTTTTCTATTAATGAAGCCAACTGCTGTTGCAGCACATTGTTTCCAATCGGCTCACTTGATCAGTTTTGTTGGGATTCAGAATACGTTCGTGTGAAATGCACCTACTGCATTTGCTTCCACAGCATAAATAAAAAGGGCACGGCGTCTTTTTTTAGTCGAAGCAGATATCTCACTATTGTAGAATCTCGCGCAGTTTCAGAAGCGCAAGACGCTGTCGGGTATGCTTTAAATATTTTAGAGCGATAAGGAATCCCGTACAAGGGAAAAATAAACGGCCATTCGCACGGGAAGCAGCCGAAAACAAGTGGCGGACATTGCAGTGTTTGCCTTCCCTTTTTTTGTCCTGAGTAAGGTTGTTTCTCGTCATAATGTCGATAAAAATGTAAAGCTCGTGTCACTGAAGCCTACGATTAGAGCGAGGTTGGATTTCGGATTTTAAAGAAGACATTTAATGGTGTGTGGGGGTCGTTCACCCTCATTTTTCAACCAATGAGTAGCAGACGCCAACGCTACCGCAGTAGCAACGCTACCGCAGCGCCACCACATGGTCGGCGGCAGCACCGCCGCGCGTCGCGGTACTGGAAGGCCGCGCTCTTTGCCAATTGACCTAGTCTAAAAACGTTGATGGGTTGTAAGGTTTATTGCGCCTACGGAAAGCAAGCGATGAGGCGCGCAATCTAAAAACGTTGGGGTGAACATCGACTGCCGCTACTCACAGGCTGACGTAGGATGAGAATGGCGCTCCTCTTCGGGGTGAGGCTGTTAACCAAAAGTCCTTATGCCCAACGTCCCATTTTGAGATTTCGGACTACGCCTAACGTCACAACTCTAGGTTTAACACCTCGAACCAGCACCCACTCAAATAATTGCTACTTAACGCCGAGCAGTAGGTACCGATTCGGGCCGTACACCCCAATCGCAAACGTTAAGACTGTACGTAATGTACACCCGAGAGTTGCTCTGCGTATTCTAGAAAAGTGCTGCTTACCTCGAGATCTCGCAGTGTGGAATTGGACAACCAAAGAATTCATCACAAGAAAGCTTCACGTTCTACCACCCTCGTTTTAAGAAGAAGGGGGTCCATAATTTTATGCCATTTTTAACCGGGAGTTAAAAATGGTATTAAAAATGGCAATGCTATTACGTTTTGCACCGGAGCCACCGAGCAAAACGTAATAATATTGTGAGACGAGATGTTCATATAGACAAAGTCTTTCCAAACGATAAAATTTTTTCCTTGTTCGTATTTCCGTGCAAGCGTTTTATTGAAAATAGATGTGAGTTTTAAATTTGCCATAGAAAAAAACGCGAGTTGATACCAATACTTTGACCAAAACACAAAACCAACCAGTGGGAGAGCCTCGGGGCGGCATTGCTTCCAATATTAAGGTTCCAATAGATGACAAGCTGGCACTACAAGGCGGGAAAATTGAATTGACCGTGGCGAACCTGTGTTTATCTTGGAGGAGCGAACGTGAGAGGTAGGCGGTGGAAGCAAAAGAGAGAGTTATGTGCGGGCGCCGTAGAAGACTATCTTCTTTCGACGACATTTGCAGGGAAGTGAGAACCGCTTTGTTGTGCTTACTTTTATCTCGCAAGAGGTGGACCCTCTTTTCGGTCATTTTAACTTGCTTCTATTTCGCTCGCTACCTTCAACTCACCCGAAGTTGTATTCTCATCCTAAAACGCGTACACTGACAGTTTTATGCTTACAGTTTGCCTTAAATGTGACAAAGTTTCGCTTATAGCTGAATAATATAGAAATGTATGGCTCACACCACATGTTTTTGTAGTTTGGAACGGGTCAACTTGTCTATTACTCGTTTTTGTCTCTTGTTTCAACTTTCGGTCGGAAGCCTAAATCGAGGGACAGATAGAATGACCCAAGCCCAAAAAATACTATCGCCATTCAAAACTCGCGCTTGAATTCAGTCGGCCGGGAAAGGCGGTCGTCCCCGTCCGCACATCGCAGGGGATGGGCGGGAAGGAACACGCCGCGAAATTCACCACCATCGTTGACTGCCCCTTTACAGGGTGAGAAGAACAAGCAGAACCCGTGGGAGAATAATCAAAAGCGATTCGAAAAAGTTACGGCGAATCGCAAAATAAAGCGCCTCAAGCATCTTCATTACATACCCCGTTGGCAACGCTAAACAAAACAGGGAGCTAAAAGATGTTGTTTTAAGGATTCAACAGATGTGCGAAAATCAACGTGTTGCAGTACGCGTTTATTTTCTGATCCAAAACTGGTCTTGTAGCCTTTATGTGTGTTCCTGATCGCTGACGGACCGTTCTGCAGGGAAGAAAAATCGCTGCGCCTTGGTTAACTCTTGTTGATAGGGAAAGCTTCACTGCCCTGTCTAGGCCTAGTGTCAAGGTGTGTTCCAGGTGTAGCTTTGTAATGATGTTCAGACAGTTTTGCAATGAATACACTGCGTTTTCGTCCTTCTGTTTCACATCGCGCTATTTTTAAGACTCGCCCTGTACGAGCGACTAGAGCTGCAGGTTCTTCCTCAATCGCACTTGGTTCCACGGGGCACGTAGCCTCCTGTCCTGTCTTTGTGGCGCGCGCTTATCGCAGCGGCGGCGGCATCTTCGCCTTCCTCCACCAGGTGGCGACACGGCTGCCTAGCACGTGTCTATTCCCTCCTGGCATATCTCTCCCCGCCATTGGGCCGGTGCTTCGTGCCAGGCACTCAGACAGGTGCAACATGGGTCCCCGCACCTCTCCGTTCCCACCTCGCCTATCTTTTCGCAAGATGGGTTGCAAGCTGCGCTCGTTGGAAAGACATATTCTTGGATGATACGACTGAGAATATGAACAACGCCAAAAAAGTAAAAGACTAGTTCTATCAATGTGCATTTGAGAGAGCATGAATTGTCATTAAAGGGCTCCCCATCATCCCATATTTTTTCACATTGTACTAAGCGCCGGGGATGTTAACCTAAATTTCCTGCCACTGACGCTTTATTTAGGCACAGTGAAGAAACGCCTAGCGAAATTGTGGAAGTGTTTCACTTAGTAGAAAGAGTGGACAATTGTGTCAGCCAAGCAAGCGTGTGTCTTCATCCCAAGGAGATTGCATATCAGCGTGGGCGTGGACTGTAGCAGGTGTCTATCTAGTCGCCTTATTACCCTGGCTTTTGTAAACTTGTTTTGCTCAAGCTTAGTGTCTTTCATTGTTTTTGTTAAGTGTTGATATTTACTCACCTTCATATTAAACTTCTGTTTTTAGACCAGCGGCTGTCCTTGCGTTCCACTTCCTCCTTCTTAAAGTTCACGCTGTTTTCATCCCAGCATAAGCGCATCTCTTCCCTGCCACCTACTCTCCCAGCTGTGACGGGCACTGACGGCTCGTGCTCGCCGAAAAGACTTCGGAAGGTGGTTGCCCTCAAGAAACTGTGCGTGGTGCCATACTGGTACGGTGTCATCCGGCAGCACCACCAATCCCGGGAACCGGCGCTAAAAGAGACTACGCTGGTTCTAATCTTGTATAGCGACAGTGTATGTGTGTGCGCGCTTGGGCATTGAACTTCCAAGGATCGGCGACAGGACGCCGGTCTGTGACGCTTCCGAAAAAGGATCCAGCGCGCCCCACGGGGACCGCGTCGCAGGGACAGCAATAGGAATTTAGAGAAGCGGCGGAGAGGTGAGTGCATTGGGAAGCGTCAATGACTCACCTTGCAAAGGGCATGTTGGTACTGTCTTGGAGACGCCTCTCGAACCCCTCAATAAGAACACCTTTTGTGACAGCTTAAGTGGCTCGTTATGCCCCCGCGCACCCTGTTGACTCTCGCAGCTATGGACCGGAAGCTAGCCTGTAACATTTCACCTCTAAAAATGTTCACAGAGACGCTTTGCTTACTTGCAAGAATAGGAATGCATTTTATTTTAGGCTATGCGATCCTCAATGTATGTAGGTCTGCCGTGGTTGTGTAACCTTCTACTTCGACAATGTCTTAGTGATCAGAGGTATATGTATGGCGTATAATCGACGTGTCGTAACGGTAGAGAAGGCGTGGATTAGAAGTGGTTTCTGCAGCAGCAAAAACTTGCGTCTTTTTACGCCTTGCGTAATTTTTTTGTTCTCTTGCATCTTCTTGCGACGCGCCCCTCCCGTGGGCGCCCGTGTTTCACAGCTCCCGCTGAGAACTGTTGACCTGAGTACCAGCCTATAAGCCTCTGTCTGCCTGAAAAACTTTATTGCTGATATATACAGGGAAGATGTTTGAGGTTGCCCGGAAGGCGCCACCTCTAACAATCACTGGGTGGGCTTCTCGTTACAGAAGCCCATTGGCGATCGCCGCGGCTCGGGCTCAGTCGACCAGGGCCTTCTGGCTCACCAAGTCGGAGCAGCCGAGCAGGGCTGTCTCCCAGTCCTCCCGGGCGGGTTGGGTTTTGGGGCCACGTTGGGAGTTGATTGGATTGCCCACACCATGTGGGAGATTTCCGAAGTCTTCTCCGTACAGTACGGGTATTGTCAAGACAACAGCGCATTCACTGGCCGTTTTGCAGGCGAAGTGGGTTTGACAGCTGGCTATCCGTCGGCTCCGAATTTCATTTCCTGATCCAAATACACCATGTGTTCTTGTATTTTATTTTATTTGCATGGCCTACAATTTTTTAAATCATATCTCACTCGCGGTGACCTAAAAGTCCATATTTTGCCTAATGGATTATTTAATCCTTCCGCAATGATTATGTAAATAAGCCATGAGGCTCTTGGACTCTCCTGTGCCCTTGTGGCAGGTAATTTACGATGAACATGAATGGCTAACATTAAAACCAAACTGAAATGCTAAGTTACTTCTCAGATGGGACCTGAAATCAGTAACGAAAAGATTTTGTATTTTAGGTATTCATACAGATACGTGATCATTCCGCTTCCCAGTAGGCACAAAAATACCTTAAAAGAAATAAAAACGGAGTACAGATTTAAGTTTGTTTTTGTTTCTTTGTTGGAGCTGAAATCGAAAACGTAATAGCATAACGCAGATGTGCCACAATGATTACAATGTCGCTCAGGAATCACTCAACATAATTCGCTTCCAGTTTTTTTCAGTATCAACCGGTATTGCGTCAAATAAAGATTGATTTGAATGTCAGAAGGAAGAGGGGCCACCCGTGGTCGCAACTTAGTAGCATCGGCTGTACATAACTGAATTAAGACAGTATGCCCTCATTGGAAATAACAGTGCCTGTTTATGAGTTGAACACCATTTAAACGCGGCAAAGTTCGCAACGGCGCTATAATCGGAAGGACATAGTCCGTTTCGTGGAGCGTAGTGCGGGACAGCGCACGTGAAATAAACCCGTCTAGTCGCCACCGTACCTGACAAATGCATCCCCAGGTGCTGTAATATTCTTCTCTATTCCTAAAAGCAGCAACGGCCGTTTACGTTTGTCATACGAAGCGCAAAAGCTGCCAAAAGCCCTTTCGCGGACCGCCGCAGCACGGGCGGCTGTTGCTTTCAACCATCGGCTCCGCGCGCCGCGGTGCGTCTGTAAACGTAGAAACATCCCCTTTCAAATTGCGCTCTCTCCGGCCGAATGGGATGGCGGGAGCAACGGCGGCCCGCTGGCAGCCGATTGCGCAGGCCGTGGTTAAACACTTTGACCCAAAAGCGACGGCACGGGACCATTCAAAGGGTGTTTTAACCCTGTAAAGGAACCCGTTTTTTTTTTCTTCTCTGCCTTGCACTAACATGCTTGGAATACGACGTTATTGTTGGCTGGGTATTCTGGACATCTCAGTCATCGGCATACCGCACTTCTTCCATGTTGTCGGTTGTAAAATACGCCAGGTAAGCCTATCAGGGCGGCGTGGCATTGAAATAATCACTAGCCGAGGCGTAAGCAGTGGATACACGCCCTTCACATCACCAAAGACGCTTAAATGCGATGCGCCTTCCCCGTACCTTTGAAGCTTGCCTGGATTGTGCCTCTATCGTAAGAGGCGTGCACACAGCAGGCCAAGGGTGCATTTTTTGGGACCGTGTAATCAACAAGTCGGTCCTTACGACAACAGAACGCCAAAAAGAAATCGCCAGCTCGCCGGTGTCATTCAGCACTCTTCTGCGATCTCGATCGTGTAGCAGTGACCGTTACAGAGAACAAAGGCTGAATTCAGTAGAGAAAACAATGACAAAACAAATAAATCAGCTATATAAAACAAATAACCATGCGTATGGGAAATTCCAAGTTCTGAATTGCCAAACAGCAGTCGGCCATAAGGCAGAGCTGGAAAGGGCGGAAATATAAAGTATATAATGTACAGCAAGTTTACATTTTTATTCAGTTTTAGCAATGCAAGCAGCTCAGTAGACTATTTGTTGAACAGCCCTTGTGCAGTAAGCGTCCCCCAAACGTGCACAAATATCTCACCTATAGCGACTGCAATCTTAAGGCGGAAAAGCGTTGGCAGATGTGTGGTCGTGTTGCTGATCACAGGACTGGTTCAGCCAGGGCAAAATAGTGCTTCCCGCCCCTCGGTGTTACGCTGTACGGTAAAAGGCTTGGCTGCTTTTAATTCCTTAGTACATATATTAACGTCACCGACTCTTCTGCTGTCTTCAATTGGACTAAGATTTTCCTACAAGTATACCAGTCAGCGAAGGGCCGCATATACGGTTGTGTGGAGCGACGTAGACGTATGAGCTCGAAAAACTATAGCACGCAAAAGCGTGTCGCGTCTAAGTTTCAACTGAACGAACACGTTGCGACGACCCGTGGTGGCCACCCGACTAAAGCTCGGCCGACTGATTCAGTAGAGGATGGGCGAGCCGTGCAGTAGCGCAGTCAAGCCAAGCCACCTTGTTTTGACGTCATACGAAACTTCATAGGAAATAGGCAAGGAGGATGCAGAGAGGCGGACAGCATTTTCGATCTGATTTATTTACCGAACAAAGTCGCGTAAACGCAGCGAGAGTGACAGAAACATGACATGGAGACCCCAACCAACAATTTGCAGTAGTGGTCCCGCAGTGTTTACGAATCACTGTAGTGTCTTTTTAAGAACAAAAAAATAATTACTCAAACTGATACATTCCACTTTCCCTACCGATAAAGGCAATTCAATACCAACGGTTTCGTCATAATTACAGCCCCTTCAGTAGCATGGAAAAAGACCTTATAACTTAAGATATATTGTCACAAAGAGAAGACAAACACGGCGAAGCTGTACGCGTGGTGCGTGGCGTCACTGGGTGCTTTGTCTGTGATGGCCCACATCATGTAAACATATCCCTTCGCGTTCAACACTTGTTCCTGGTATTTGTCCTGCCACCACGCAACAGTATTTATTGAGCACCACAAATTGAAAGAACAATTCAAATCGACGCCATACCTCGCGCGCTAGTAACCTATTAATGCGCCCTCAGAAACATAACACAACAGCGAAGGAATATAGTACATATTGGTGGAGCAGCACGTTTTCAGCTTAAAGAAGTGCAACAACGTAAGTTAACACTAAAATACAACAAATTTTAAACGGTAAGAAAAACGGAAATCCAAAAACGTATGTCATTTGTAGCCGCAGTAACACACAAATATAAACATAAAATGCAGGTAATAGTTTACTGTGCGACTGGGTACGCAAATTCTCTGTCGCGCAACGATATTGAGGGAATAATTTTTTACGCTACTGAGAATTTTCGTATTTACATACCCAGCTTTCTTGCTCAATATTCCGACCGCTCAGGAACCTAGCAAAACCATTTCAGGAAAGTGATATTTCGCATAAAGCAAGAAGTCAACGTGAAGATAAAAACACTAAGAGAAGTTTCTAGTATCCTGAATATATTGTGTGTAATTCTCTGTCAAATCTTAGTCCCCATGCATTTCTATGGGATAGTTTCCATGGCTCAGGAACCTAGTCGCGCAACGTGCGAAACTTGCAACTGCGGACAAAGCTAATGTTCTCCTCCAATATTAGCTTCACAAAAGAATTGTACATTTCGCTAAATAACTACAGAGTAATCACTGTTGAAAGGACTGCCGTGAGCGGGAAAGCTGCACAAGAAATGACATCCTTGCGTAGCCTTCCCATAAATATATTACATTTGCTCAGACCTGCCAGTTATTGTGTTCGCATTCTTGCAACGTTAAGCCACTTGGCTGGCTCAGTAATAAATATAGCTGTGTTTGCTTAAAAAAAAAAGGCAGAGTCTCCACTCCATGGATGATTGTGAGGGTGCGGAGTACAGGAACTCGAAATGACATCTAAGTTGTGCCCGAGTGACATCCAATTTGCGCCCCGACCATCATTCGATTTGAGCCGTGAGAGTTGATTTCTTACATGGAGGATGATTCGTATTCGGGGTAGCTCGTTGTCTTCGTAAATGTTGAGGAGCAGCGTGAAACTTTGTCATTTCCGGAACCCGCTTATATACGCGGTACACCGCGGCGCCATCTCGTGTTTACGCGTACCGCCATCTAGCGTAGTTCGATGCAGCCACTGTGCATTACAACTTGATCAAAACCTGACTACACCGGTGTTTTTGCGCGTTTTCTTGTTGCTAGGTTATGTTTGTGCCTGTTTTCGTGTGTTTTGGAGTGTTCTTCTATCCTTTAAGGCAGTTTCTCCACAGATCTTCGCTTGATGGTGGTGTGCGCACGGATGGACGCGGATGGACATTGGGAGGCGCTAAGGCACTCCGCACAGTCACAGGCCAGGGAGTAAGTCGTTTGACTCTCGGGTACAAGTCACGGTCGTAGCCCAGAGGTACGACGACTGATACTGACTTGCCTGGTCTACCAGACACAGGCTCGAATCCTGACGGTGCCTGTGTGATTTGTTCAATTGTAAATGCTATGCACAAGGATGGACGCGGATGGACATTGTGCGGTCCTAAGGTGCTCCGCTCCTAATAAAGTAGCTGAGACTGCAGCCCTCGCGCAGCGTCCGTTCCTTCCTTCTTGTGACTTGCTTTTGTTTGTGCTGATCAGGACGGATGAATATTCTCAAAACGCTGTCTTCACAGCAAAGGTCAAGTGCCTGGCCGGGAGATTCCCATGAACCCAATAAAGGCGAATTACATTGGGAGAGCACTCAAAAGCACTCCTAAAGTGCTCTCTCCGGAGAACAGGACTTGGAACACTATCATTCAGTGGTAGAGCGAGATCATCTTTGCTGCTCCGAGAGCAGCCGGGAGCAGTCTGATCTTATCCCGCTTAAAAATCGGAGTAAGCAGAGTACGAAGGAAGTCACATGACCTTTAACGTCATATCCTCCCATTTCTTGTGTTTTTTTTTGCTACCGCGAATTGTCACCGCTAGGCGAGCGCGGCCCGGAAAGGACGGCAATATCCATCATGCATTTGCAACGATGCGGAATGGCCAGCGAGCCGTACGAGCATCAAGTGCTTCCTACCACCCCACGTACTTTTCCCGGCTTTGCTTACACACGCTTTTCCGCAGAGATTGCTGGGATGCTTGAAGAACGGAATACGTGGAGCAAACTTTAACAACGAAGTTCGCGCGACGGGAAATCTCCGGCGTCAGGACGCCGTAAGTTCGTCGGGCTGAGCTACATGGAGCGACGACACGGCGCGCGTCACCGTGTCGCCGCTGGGCTGCTCTCAGTGACCTCCATGCCCGGAATATACGGTGCCGTCCCAGTACACAGAACCAGTGTAGCAGTTTTTCACTTTGGTTGTACGTCATGTAACGATTCTGCGTGCGGAGGGGGCATTTCTTCGACTGAAATATTCGTTCTCACTTCTCAAAAGCCCTAAAGAAGCTGGAAAAAAACGAACAGCGGTGGGACGATTAGAACCAGCGACTCCAAGAACAAGAAGCCGGCATCTTAACCTCCACTCCACCCTGAGAAATGGCTCATATGTGGAATATACAGCTTCCTAAACTAAGCCCTCAATTCATTCAGCCAGATGTTACTGGTTTTTTTGTCGTATTTGAGAGGCCCTCGTAGTGATACGGCCCGTTCCTCACTCGCCGATCTTGCAGACGGGCCCCATATTGCTACTACTACAAGTAATTTAGCCCGATCGCCTATATTTACTGATAAATGCTATCCTGCATGCCCATCTCGCCGACACAAGCCACGACAGTCGGATCGGGAGCGTGTTTTCCCCTCATCTTTTTTTCCTCTCCTACCTGCTCTCCGGGTGCATGCCACATACCAATAGCAGGTGCAGTGGCCCTGCTCCCGCGTGCTTCCAAGTGTTCTGGCCCCTACTCACTGCACGACGACACTGCTCCTGTTATCTCAATGGAATTTGCCATAAGCACCCAGTCAGTGCCATGTGGCGGCAGTGCCAACGGCCTGCGAAATGAAAGGCGGTAGCTTGAGCTTTGTGCTTCTGGAGTCTTGCGATTGTCTTGTGGCGCTGTCCGTTTGAGCTTGATTTCACTCGATTGTCACCCTGAGTTTCTTGGTGACATACCTTTTTCTATTGTACCGCACGCAACTGCAATAGACACAAAAGTAGACACGACAAATCTAATAAATGTTGAGCATCCAAAATCAAACGTGTGCAATCCTGATAAAACATTGCTATGTAAGCTTCGTGTATTCTGTGATCTGTCGATAATTCAGCATAGTGGCGTTCACTGCCAACGTACACGCCATTCCTTAATTTATAAATGCCAGAAATGAATTGGTCTTACCACGGCGCGCGCACCGGTTCAGGAGATTTGCGCGCAGCCCACGTATATACGTTTCTACAGCGTGTGCGGGCACTTTTCATGCTCAAGACAGCGAATGGGAGTTCGGTTCGCTCGACGCGTTCGCCCGTACGGCTTGCAATGGATTGCATTACATAGAACCTCGGCATAATAGGTAATTGCAGCAGCTGGCTGCTAGCATAGGCTAACCCAGCATACTTATTTTTCCACGGTAAGTGTTTATTTCATCTGAACTCAAATAAAAGCGTATGTTCACAAAGATATGTCAAACTTTGATACTCCTAACCTGGTGCAGGTTCACACACGGCGCACAATGCGCCTTTACGCCTTAATACAGCTGACCTCATCCCTGTTACAACAAGAGAACACCGAAAGAGATAAGATGTTGCAGGGGGGTACGAGAGCCACTAACGATACCCGTTATTACAATAAGATCTGAATAACAGGCCGTCATTCACGGCCATAAACGCGACCAGTGGCGTCGGGCGCGTACCGCTGGCACCCTATATGTTTCAACCGACGGTGCAATGTCTCCATCTTATTTTAAAGTTCGGCTAAGAAGAAGTGCGATCTAAGCGTTTCCCAAGCTCTCATTGTGAACGTGCAAAACCAGCTATGCCAATTTTCTCGAAAGCAAGGCAGCGCGCTAAACCTACGAACTACAATTTAAGTAACAATGCATTTCCCAACACCGGCACTGCCAACAAATGTCTCACCTTTCTTTCCAGATGGTAGAACGATGCCGAGAAGAAAGCAGCACGGGTTTCTCTGCGAGAGACAGGAGGTTAGCTCAAAGCTGCCAGCGGCTGGAACGCACAAAAAATGCAAATGGCGGCTTCTGCAAGCGTCATCCTGCCCGAGGCGTGGCAAGAGTTCTAAATCTTGGATTTACATCTGTACGAAAAATCTACAAAACAGTCAAAAATATTCAACTTTTCGCAAAAGTGAAAAATTTTACCTTGCTTACGTAAGGACAAGTATTAAAAGTACAACAACACGTGCTAAGTTAATTTTCAACCGATTTTTCTTAATAGTCGCGCCAGCTAGCAGTTACTTTGAACGATATTATCCCTCAGAACTTATTTGCCCCAGTAACCACTATTTCCATAATTTATTTATTTGATGTAAAGAACTTCAAAGCTGAATTGTTCATAATGCTCTAGATATATGTATTGAATGGAGCAAAGGTACCCGGGCCCCGGAATACATTTTTTTTGCCATGAGCCTCGGTGCCCTCTTGGGCACTGTCTAAGAAAAAAAAAGAGGGGCTACCACCGGCGCCGAGAACCTCACGTGCGTTATCTTGACCTTGAACGCTCGATCCCTGGCTTCAAGGTGGGAGGGGCGGTACCGGGTGTTTCCTCGATATGTTCCTGGAACAATACTCTAAGCTTAAAAAGGGTGACGCTGTTGTCATCCGGGTTCCTGCCTCCAAAGGAAGGGTGGAGGGCAATGACCTATGCTCCACCTATCATGTTTCCTTTAGCGGAAAGGAGCTGAGAGAGGGTAAAAAGGCGACAGAAGCAACAGTGCCTTCATTCCTTTCTCTGCCGGCTATCGAGTCAGCGGTCTTTTTTCACTGCCCTGTTTGCTGTAGAGTATTCGTCTGTGTCGTTCCCAGTCATGGAAGCGAATGTTGAGTTTGTTTTCTCTGCAGCCAGGAAGAAGATCCAGGCGCTGGATGGCAGTCGTCGAGACCCGGGGATTCGGCGGCGCCTGCTGCTGCAAAACCTGTGGAGGGACTGGGCCCGGCCGGCCAGGAGTGGCTGTTGTGATGCGCCCACTGGGAGCAGCGTCAGCGACGGAGATTCTGGCAAAGTGGACGACGTGCCTGCAGTGCAGCTGGGAAGCACTTCAACAAGGAAGCGCTCAGGAGACCCCGAAAATGGTAAGTGCTGACCCAGGGGGAATTTGCTGCTTCCGCATGTTCTTGTGTTCTTTCGCTAAGCGCGTTCAGTAGCTTCGAATGGTTTACGATATAGGCTGACAATGTTCGTGTGATATTGCAAATTGTTTTACAACGAAATTATTTTTTCTTTTATCTCGCAGATGCTGCGAAGCCTTCCAAGCGACGACGCCTTCTCTGCTCGACGAGCCCTTACCCTGCACGCAGAGAAGATGAAGCCGAAGAGCCGGAAGAACCTTCGAGCGACGATGAAGAAGACGACAGCTACCCGGTCAACGGGGCTCCGTTCCCGACATCCACAGATTACTACGGGTTGCCGCAGGACGAACCTGTGACGGACCCGGACCTGTCATTTGTGGACTAGCAAACAGCTGCCTCACGAGAGATATGTTACACCATGCTACTCTAGTTGAGGTTAATAGGCTCCATTTGTGTAGTGTTTGAAGCGTAGGCCTTATTTGAAAACTACACCAACTGGAAGGACAGAATTGACGAAACGACTTAAATAAGGCGTCGCTGGAAATTCTGAACTTTTAACTCCTTTTATAGGGTAAATATAGCTCATTCTACGAAATAACATCAAATTGTAATGTATCCAAACCAAAACTCGTCAAATTTAGCTATGAATAGGCAAATCAGGCGACTTTTACACACTGCAAGAAATTATGCCTACGCCGCGAAAAATAAAATAACCAGACGTGAATGGTGTTTCTACTGATGTACCTTAACTAATAAATATACAAAAAGCAAAATATAAACCCGAAACCAAGAAATAAAGCCGAGAACGTCTATTTAAGTGAGTCTCTATTCATACAAATTCAAAAGAAGCAATGCAAACTGCATTCTTTGAAATATGAGAAAGACTTCATACAAACGAATATAAAAAAACACATGAATCATGCCTTGAGTCCCCACGTGAACTGCAATAATGTAAAATCAAACTGACAAACAAAAATGAAAGTAAAAATCAATTGACCTAATGTCTCCAATCGAGAAAATTACAAGCCCAGAAATTACGCAATGCGGTAACGGGGAAACTTTTTGCTGTGGAATTCCAAGCTGGCTTGTAGATGGACATACGGAAGGGATTCTCAACTAATAGTCAAGTTAAAACTTTGCAGCGGCTGCACGTTCTCTGGCAGTGGAGGTCCGTTGTTTTCGCGCCGATACCCTTGTTGTATCACGCCCTTGTTCCTCCGAGGGAACAACACGCGCCCGTGCCCTAGCGATATAAAGAGCAACTGTTGAGAATGGCGTTTGCGCTGTTATCAGCCGTTTACGTTCCTTGTGAAATAGACATGGATGGGCAGTAGGAGTATTGCTTGCATTCACTGGCGAGGTGCGCATACAGGCAACCGTGTGAGTGCGCCGTCCCTGGTTACGTGTGGCTCCACGGGAGCACGCTACTTATCCGTGCTAAGCACACGACTGTGTTTTACGTTACAAACTCTGCTCACAACACGCAAAATATGGCCTCGAGTCTACTGTGAGTGCGATTAATAACATTTCTGTTGACGCTACCATTTAAAACCGAATTGAAACGGAGCAGACGACGAATGTCGGATTTCTTTTCTTCGGCGTGAGGGTGCAGTGGCACAAGCTGCGCCATGTCCGTGGCGCATCAGCCATTTCTGTGGACGTTTCCAGTATTTCCAAGCGAAGAAATTGAAGCTAAACTTTTCAATAAAAACCACCTATAGCAACGGCGCAAAGTAAACCGGCTTCGCCTGAATGAGAACCGGGGGTACAGGGTAATAAAGTATTGCTCCGAGGTAAAAACTGCTTTGTCACTAATACACGTTTATAGCTCTTACACTAAAGTGGCAAGGGCAAACCACTGAAGGTATCAACAGGTATCGATATGGAGTTATGTGTTGTGACTGAATGTATTGATCTAATAATGTCACCTACGCCTTACATCGCCAGAATTTAGCTGAAACCAACTCCTATTTCAAATCTATTGTGATAGTGTCGATAAAACAAGAGTTACAGACGCTTTCTGTAACCATATTTCGTACCTCCATGGCCATGAATAGACAGCCGGCGGGAATTTTGTAATGTTTACAACTCCTCTTGGAACTAAGCAGTCATAACTTGAGACCGAAAATTTAGCAAACATTGCTATTTTCCCTGGAG
The DNA here is from genome assembly GCF_048455015.1 of Haemaphysalis longicornis. NCBI lineage: Eukaryota > Metazoa > Arthropoda > Arachnida > Ixodida > Ixodidae > Haemaphysalis > Haemaphysalis longicornis. The sequence continues at coordinate 164,575,476 of NW_027526422.1, forward strand.
TCCATATCAATCCTGTTTAAAATATAAGCAGAAACTAAGGCTAAGGGAGCATTTGAAGCAGTAGTGTGTTGTGTCTATAGATGCCTGTTTCGGCTTTAGGGGATTTCTAGCGCATAAAAAAACGTTTTTTTGTGTTATATGCCTTGTTTGTTTTCATGTCGATAATCTGCTGGAACTGCTCTTGCGTCATAAGCCTACAACTGGGTGTTCATCGCACGCAGTTTGTGAGAAAAATCCGTGAGCCATCTCAAACACGCGAGGAACACCGACCATCCTCTAGCGCCGCCTCCTGAACCTCGCCCCATTGGCGGAGCCCCCAGAGGCCGCATGCAGCATATCCACAGCCACCCTCACCGACGTCACCCCTGTCCTCACGAGCTGTTACTTTCTATGTCCTTCTGATGCGCTGTGTGCGCGGACCAACGGCAAGAACGTTTGCCGATGTTCCCAAGCCATTGGTAACTCAATAACAAACAAGAAAAAAAGGAAGTAGCCACGACACATCCCGGAAAATGCCACTCAAGGTGAAATACACCTTCTAAGGGGAACCACGTGCAGTCCGGGCACACCGAGGTTTGAAAGAGACAGAACCGATTTTTGTCGCGTATATGTTCTCTAGCTCAAATGAAAGCAAGCGTTTTATATAGCCCGGTAACGCCAAGCAATTTCTGAACCATTTGGGGAAATAATTTTAATTTGGCAGCAAACTTCCTGAAATCGGAAGGCTGGCGGTTCGTAGTGTCGAAACTTGACACAATATGTGTCCCTGTCACATGACCTGCAAACCTAGCAGCTACTGTAACTGCTGAAACGTTTATGTATTGAACACCCTTTAATACAATATTTGTGTTACAAGTATATATATATGTATTTCTAAACATTATTTTGAAAATTTTAAAAACACGCCGCCCACCGTGGCTGGGGCTCTCAGTGTGGCTAACTGAACCTCCATGCCCATAATCAACGGCAGCGTTCAGTAAACAGACCCAGTGAAGGAGCTTTGACGATTCTGCCTGCGTCAGGGGCGTTTGTTCTGCCAAAATATTTGATTTCTGTTTCCAATTACGCCAAAGGCAGCTTCAAAAAAAACGTCGCGCCCGGGGAGAATCGAACTTCCCACCTCCATAACGTGCACACAGATTCTACCTATCGTCTATCCCAACACATGGCGCATTCGTGCAAAAATAAACCGCTGCATTAAAAACACACAAAGAAACAGGAAAGCCTGCTATTCAAACTTTTTTAGCTGGGGACAAGTATTTAAATATCGTTTTTCATATCGCATACAGACAAAAGTATGTTGCAGAGCTAGTCTCTGTCATGGTTGCCAGAATTATTTTGGGGACGGACACATACGGCTCGTGGATCTAATAATTTCGATTTAAAAAGTTCTAGGGCGTTATCAGCAAAACTGTTTCTCGTCAAGGTGCTTTAAGTGATGACCTTTCATTTGGGATAGACAATGTACACTCGACAAAATCGGTTGTCTGTCCCTAAAAGTGACGCCACAAACACGTGCACTAGCGCCGCAAATCACGGGTGTACCGCCGGCGGTCTAGATGCAGCAGGAGTAGTAGAAAGTAGGAACGAGAAGCGGAGTTTACACGAATGAGCACCTCGCAAATAACATTGCTTTAAATAAATGTTTTTTCTCTCTCTCTCTCTCGGCACTTATCAAGTAGTCTAGTCGTGACGCAATGCCGGGTAACCTTCAAGGGTATTTGGAATCCTAGCAATAAGAGAACTAGTCGCAAAAAATCATCCGTGATTTCTGATAGTATATATGCCATTGGATGGTTACTGATGGGTGTTATTCCAGTAACTTCCCTACACACCGGCTCCTGCAGAACAGAATCGCTCAGGAATGTGTGCCAAATTATTGCACTGCATGGTATCCATCGGTGCTGTCAAGAGCGTACGAGGTCGTTCTGCTCTGTTTACACGTAAATACCTGGGGTTTATTTTTTTGATGCGCAGTTGTGGCTTTAGGCAGAAGTTACCGATTGTGCCTCTTCCCCCAATCCCGTTGTTACCCCTAAAAAGTCGGCTAAGGGCGGTAAATTATTTCAGAAACACTCGCTGGTCTTAATAACAGCTTTTCAGTCGAAGAAGGCGTTGTAGCCCAAGCTCTTTTACACCACGCTACGCTTAAACGTGACTTGGCACATTCGTGTACTTATTTAACACTCTAGCCGGAAGCACTTCCGCTGCTGAAAGTTTGGGAAAAGAGGGCTGAACAAATTTTGGAGGTCCGAGACTGATCCGCCACCATCAACGAAGGACCGGCTGGGGACGGCCGTTCCTCGGTCACATCCCGCCATTCTGTATGAATTAAAGTGCCTGGACTCCCTGTGCTTTTCAAACTTCCGACAGCTCCGAGCAGCAAACGTTTTGATATTCCAGATAGAATGACGTCCTATAGAGCATGCGGAAGTATAGGCACGCTCCCTTTTTTCGAGCACAGTTATGGAATAAAGGAGGTACGATTTCAAACTGCAAATCATTTAGGTCAGTCTGGTGTGTGATGGCTTTTAAGCCTTTCTTTCGTTGGCAAATCACCTTCCATTGCACTTAAGTTTAAAAAGCAACACTTAAGTGTGCTATTCTCACGAAGAAAATAAAATTGTTTCCCCCATCACATGACTTGCATGCTGTTTTCCGTGGAAATACAATTTTGTTGTAATAAACGGCTCTGAAGTAAATACGAATTGAGCCTACATGTACCTAAACGACAGTATTTGATGCTTATATTTGCCGAAGTGCCCATTGTAGCCGCTTAAACCTGGATTTTTCATGCCTAAAGTGCCGGTCTAGATGATTTGAAACTATCTCTCAAGGGAGCACGTGCGATTCTCGGCCAAAGCGACTGTGTAAACGGACGCCATTAGGGTATCACTACACATTTGCCGCTGCGCTGGATAAACAGCCGGCCGACAGAACCCAGAAAGCGAAATATTTCGCCGTAGGCACATCGTGGGTTCCTGCAGAAGTTTTAGTTTTACACCCTTGGTGATCAAATGTGAGGACACGAGCGATGTAAGCCTCGGTGGTGGTTCGTGTGTCTGCATTTTTTTGCGGGAAGACCTCAGCTGTCAAACCCATACATTCTGAACGCAGGAGTTCCGACACTGAGGCTTGCCGCCGCAAAATTGTTCCCTGTTTTGCTGCTTTGCCTGGGTTCAATACGAGCCACCCGTTCATTCACTCGGGAGGGAGTAGTTGCGTGCTTGTGAAAGTAGCAGTGTGCTATAAAAACAGTGCGAAGATGCAATCATTTATTAAAAGAATTGTACCTTCGTATTTAAAAAGCGAAGCATTTTATGCCTTATTTGTGCCGTGGTTTAGCAACGTGCACTCCAGGAACGCCAACTACAAACGGGTTTTTAGAAAAGAGCTTCAAACCACTCAACAAAAAAAAAATGGTTTTCGTGGTCAAATCTGGCCATGTGTTTCTCGGGTTACGAAGCTGACGTCTGCCTAATCGCATCATTTTGAAATGGTAGAGGCCCTTTTGATTTTGGACTTTAACTTTCACTCAGGTTGCGTGGAAGAGAGCCTCGCGTTTTAACCTTCTATATTTTGAGGACGTTTTCAAAAACAAAATGGAATTGAGAATAATCTTCTTGAACAATTTAATGGCCTGAGTGCGTAGTTGGTAAGTTCGACGCGGGCATGTCTTCTAGAGATTTTCAGGTCTAGTTTGACGAAATGGCCGGTATGGCTTAAAGACCGACATGAATGGAGGAAGTACTGGGTCACCCGGAGGGTGGGTCAACTGGAACTTATTCAATGGCGCTCCCTCAATGAGGTAATCCGGATCTCCTCTTCGATCAGCAGCGGTAGCATGATTCCTACTACCAGGAGCGTCATCTTGGGTGAAAAGCCTGGGCAAAAGAGAAGTAGGGACAGCTTGCAGGGACAAGGAACATCTGTTGATGTCAAGAGAAGCGATCAGAAAATTTATTTGCGGTTGTTGAAAACTTATCTGTTCCAATGGACTGCTTGACAATCATGAAAATATTTTTGCTTATTGAGAAGAAGAAACCCGCTGAAGCAATGAGTACACGAGTGCTAAAGAAACCGATAGCATTGGGCGTCCACCCACAAAAGAATAGCGAACGTCGTGGTCTGTCTCAGTTAAAGGCGCCAAGGTCACGTGATTTCGACGTAGTTCGAGACCCACAAAGGAAAAAATACTGTGGTTGATTCCTCTGTAATAAGAATCGGTAAGGTATGAAAGCGAAATGTGCAACGAAATGTGCACTGAAAGGAGCATGATTTGCGGGATGCCGGCTGTCTTTTCTGTGTGCTTGGCGGGCGACGTCCAGCTAGCGGGTCGCTTCAGGAAAGGTGCGACCTCTTCGGTCACTCCGTCAGGCCACCGATAATGACGACGCGGCTGAGGAGGTACCTGCCCCCGACATGTTGATTCTTGCTCCTGAAGGACAGGCAGGTGCAGACCGGGGCAACCAACGCATCTTCAGACCGCTTGGTGGCACTGAACATGTCATTTTTAACTTTCTTTTCTGATTGTGTGTTGTGTGCGGTGTTTGTTTTGTCGGGAGAAAGTTGTTTTGTTGTTTTTTCAAGCAGCATATACTATGCCCTGACGCGGCATTGTTTCCTGTAGAGAAGGTTTTTGTCCTTTTGTGTGTAACATGGTCGTGTGAGGATAACAGAGAAAGTTGCTTTGCTTTCAACCACAATATACTATGTCTTGACACGGTGTTGCTTTATCTGGGATAGCCAGTGACTGCTGTTTTGATGGGTCGTGAGGCCTTGTTGTGGTTATAGAGACCGGTCAAGACGGTTCAAGATTCTCTTCAGAAAATTCTGTTAATTACACTGTAACTGTCATTCTGCTGTGAAGCAAAGAATGTTGATACATGTACCACAAACAAAAAAATAATCAGCGTAGTACCGACTCTTCCGGACACATTTCGTTCAGTCCTGTGAAGAGTTATATTATGATATAGCACAACCATTGCACGGTGACTTTATTTGGCAATCTCTTACAGATTATTTTACTTCAGAGGACACGATATGCAAGTTTGCATCTCCACTGTTGATGCAAAAAAAAAAAATGCCTAAAATGTTGGAGGCTGTCTCTTAACACAGAGTTGACCGTCATGGTTCACTCTGACATTCTCATGATAAGTGGAAAAATGGCCACAAAAGTTTTATTTAGCCCACCATTGCCTGTATTGTAGTACTAAGTGCTTTGATGACTGCTTGCTCAGGTTTCTGAAGAGTGATATGGCGATTTCTTTATCATATAGGACACCTGCTTGTCAAAAAAATATGATATGACAACAGCAGCTTCTAAAAAGGTGCATTGAATTTTTTCTCAATAAATCAGTGCGTGATAAATTATGTTGAACTGTTTCCTTTTTCTCTGCATGCAGCAGCACCGTCCAAGAGTAACCAACACGGGAAAAAATAATCGTAACAAAATCAACTATAGTCTTTCTGTAGTGATGGTACACAGCCTTATTTAAAGTGCACAGAAACCAGTGCCATCTTCATTGCAAAAATAAAGAAGGGCACCTTGATGTTTGTCATGCAATGCTAAAATTGCTTTCTCTACTCGAGCTTGTTAAAGTAGTCATAGTTGGCACTTATCTTGTTTAGGGCCACAGTACTGCTTGTTCCTTCAGGGCCTTCCCCGTCCAGCAGCTCTCCAGATCCAGTGTGTCTGAAAATGTCTTCATTATGAGCTTAACCACCAAAAAACTACAAAGGGTTGAAAATTTGGTCTCTATCTTAGTTAACGAAACGTATTGCGATATGCTACACCTATTTACCCTCAAGGATAGAGGCATTAAATGGGGAAGTGGAATTAAAAAATATTCTAACGTAAGGATACAGCGCAAGTGCTCAATTACAAAAATTACACCTCATTGCACAGTTGTACCTGTGCTTGTAGAAACAAGTGGTTATCGCGGATGAAAACAATACCTGCTGAAAGGCGGTTTGATTCTCGGGATGTTTAAAGAAAAAATCTTAGCATACTTCATGTTGCATGATTAAACACCAAATTTGTGGCTGTGGTCAATGTAACGTGATACACGCTGAGACTGTTAGACCAGTTCGTCACGCAGAACAGCATGTTATTAAAGCTCATGAAACAAAGCTAGGCGGGAAACGCATACTCGGGACGCTAAAAATTGGAGGTCAGTACTATTTTGTATTCCCGTTGCACTTGCATCTCTGCTTTCTAAAACAAAATTAAAACGAGCTTGCCATGATATTGCCGCGAACCATAGATGGGTTTGTTTATTTGTTGTTTGATTTAGATGCGACGCATCTCTTTAACTCGCCTTGTTCCTCCATGCATGCATCCGGTGTCCATCCGCACGCCACTCCCCCATTCTCCTCGCCACGCGAGCTGCGCGGTAACGCTGCTCTCACCGCAGTGCCATCTTACGTTAGCGCTCGCTCCCCTAGCCATGCCTGCTGTGCGTCAGCGCGCGTTAGTGCTCGGTTAATACATGCGCATGCGCTACTCTCTCTCATTCCCCTCACCGTTAACGCGCGGTACATATAAACGCGATAACTGTGCCGCTCCGCTCAGTCGCTCCACCGCCACCGCTCCGATGACCACCGATGATTTGAATGGAGACTAACAGGTTTGCTACCGCGATGGGCGGCGCAACCATAACAAGCACCGCCCAGATGCGTCGCATCACCCCATGGTTTCCCCCCACGGAAAGATGTGAATTTTTACTGCCGGGCACGCCTGGCTCTGTTATCTGTCTCCGCGAAGCGCGTCTTCCGTTCTTTATTTTTATGCCGCACGGGCTATCTCATTCAGGTGAGCAGACTTTTTCGCCCTAAGGGCACTAGCCCAGAAAAATTCCCGCGCCTTCCCGCGAGGGGAACACGAGTAAATGCAGAGCATTGGGGCCTCAGTACTGGGTGAAGGCAGTGTTGCTTCCATCGCTTCTTCCGTGATGCTGGAGTAGCAGACACGAGTAAACGTGGGAGCGAGCGTCAACCAAGGAAGGAAGGAGCAACACAGTGACTGAAGCACGAGCGACCGCTAGCCGCTTTATATTTGCAGCGCGCGCAGTAGGGGGAGAGCAGTACGGGGGGGAGAGCGCGCATGCGTAAGCAGCGCGCGCCCTTCCACGCCCCACCGCGCTGCTATCAGGCACCTGTTACGCCGAGACCGTGACGGAGCCAACGGGCTGACTACGACGCATGCGCGCGCCAGCTGCTGTTGAGAGAGAGGAGGGAAGGATGAGAGGCGCACCTGTGCGTACACGGAGCTGTGGACGCCGTCCGACGCAGGAAGAGGCGAGGCTAAGGAATGCTCTGCATTTAAAATCTTCTCTGATCTACAATGCCCTGGATTTAAATGGATGGTTCGAGAAACACATCAGCCGAAAGATAAAAGCGTGCAGAGCAGACGCTGCGGCATTCAATTCGACAACACTCGCCTGCGCAAGTAACTTTGTTGACCGCTGCTTCGCCGCTTCTGTATTCTTTTGAGTTTTAGGGGAGCACAAGTTCGCTATAATAAATTTGTTTCTCCTTCAAAACAACTGCGTCATTCTTGGCTTCGTGACTATATAAGTACGCAATCTGATTGGCGCAAAACACGCACTCATACGTTTTGAAAAACGGTTTAATTCACTGCACAAGCGAGAGTGGCCGAAGAATGACATGGCGTTCGAAAATCAATGAAAATATCGTACTCACGTCATAGTCCTCTTATATATAACTGCCGGGCAACAGTTTTTTATCCCAATCGGGAGTGGGTGCTGAAGTCTCTAAAAACGATGGAATGGTCCTCTACAAGCTGCACGAGAAAGTGCACTGCCGTTTACGTCGCTCTTCGTCCCAAGAGAACGCTCTTGTGGGACGACATCTTTTTGCCGCAACTGTACTGAGCGTTCAAATATCACTCCTTTAAAAATAGCTGTACCGCGCGCGGCGCTCCCTGGCGCCTCCTAACCAAGCAAAGTAAAAAAATAAATGGGTGTAAACCTGTTGAACTAGCATTACCAGAAACAATACTGCCCGTGAAAATACAGAAACAGAAAAGTCTTTGTTATGTCTAAACGATTTTATTAATTTCGCTCTAGCAGCATTTGAAAGTTTGAAGATTGTCCCCGAAGGCGCTTGACACGTACTTCCGGCACATGACGTGCTACCCGCGCTCTCCGAGGGCGGGGCGGTGGAGATTTTTTACGTCATTTTGACGTCACGATCAACCAAAGCGCTACGGATAGGCATCGGATAGCAGAATACGGCCCCAGGTAACGGCTGCCAGAATTTCTTGTTTCCCTCTTGGTAGAGCCCCTTGAGTGAATTCAAGCGACGTCAAATGGGCATTTCGTGTGGGTGTCGTTTAAAGCTTTCTTTCCAGTCACCTCCACAGCATGGATTGGAGCCGAGATTTTTTAAAGTGGAACGCCGAGGCAGCGGCGGCAATGGTCAGATAAATGGTCCCTCGCGCGAGCCCTTCAACTGCACTGGGCTATCGGAGCCTGTCATGGATGCACCCACCTGTGTGCCCTATATAGCCTTTTCCACACATTAGAGGCACTTCGTACGCAACACCAAGTTTGCAACCAACAAACTGTGTGGCATGCCTTTAAGCGCAGCGGATGCTCTTTTTCTTGCTGTTCACAGCGGAACACATTAGTGCTAGTTTTTTGTGGCGGAAAACACGACGTCGACATCCCACTTCCCAGCCACCTATTTAAGGCGGTGGGTAAAATTGTGTACGTATGCGACGACCACAGGCCTCCTCTCTCTTGCTTTCAGAACTTCCTTTCAGCGCGCACACCACCTCATTGGAGCGTCTGCTCGTGTTCTGCAATGTTCCGCGTCATCGGCTGATGGGGTCTGGCTATGCACCTCGAATCCTCGATTTTTGTATGAACAAACCCAATAAACATCACAAAGGTGGTTTTTCACCAGAAATTCAATCGAGGTTGTAGTTCCCGTGCTCACATCAAGCTCTCAATTTGTATCTGATAAACCTTGCGCATCCATTCGTGAGGCCTCAATTTCACATCCACAAAAAAATTTCAACGTCGCCAGAACTCAGACGACACCAACTGGCAGTCATTTTGTAAGGGTGCGTACAGGGGGAAGGAGTAGAGCAGGAAGATGAGAAGGAGTGGGAGTTTTTTAACTCCCGTTCGGACAAACGTTGTATTCAGTGCGTTTTAGGGGGAGGTACAATCGTGGTAAATGCGCTAATTTACGAAGGCTCGTGGCCTTCGGTGTAAACTTTTTCAGTGTTTCTGCCATCTTACTACCGAAAGTGGGAGTAGGCCACCTGCCGTAAGAAGTTTAAAAGACGTACTTCAGCCAAAAAAACTCCCATTCAGACTAATTTGTGTTCTGTGTGGAGCAATGATAACATGATTACTCCCGTTTATAGCGTAAATAAAGCTGTTTCCTCTTTCGACCAATAACTATCGAACAATGACTATTCATGAACTACGCAGCCGTTTATGCATTTCTTCTGCAGTTTAAACGCATTACATATATAGTGATCATCAGCGATTTTTCATCCCTTCCCTTAAGATTTTTTTTTGTTAAAGGAGTAGTGACACGAAATTTCAAATCTGAGATAACTATGCGTAATGGTTCCTTTTCATTGGTAGATATCTCCCAGCATTTTTCAACAGTACCGGTCAGTATGACATATTTTAAATCAATTTTAATCTCTGCCAAAACAAGAAAGGCCAGGGCGGGCCACCATGACATTATCTGCTACTTGCCGCAAACTGCTGACGACGAGGCTCCCGTGACGTCGCCGACGCGCTGGCGGCGGTTGGGTCACGCTGCTACACCGTGTGTACACGTCATGGTTTTAGGACTGACGTCATGCTGCCCGGGACCGCACGGATGGTGAAGACGTCGGCCGGGCTAGAGCAGCGGCACGCCTCTTTAGCCTGGCCGTGCCAGGCCCATAGAGTTTGTTACAATATATACTAGAGAGAACTCTGGCTCTAGCGTCTATGCGGCTCACATGACGACTGTCTGTGTCGTCATGGACCGCCATTACATCATGCACTCGCCTTAGTTTCAGCATTGGCTTGGATTGAAACATTTTAGTTAACGTAAGTATATAATGAAAGTGCCACAAAAACGCTAAAAATAGTGTTCAATTATAGAAGTGACACATAAAACTGGCTGTATTAAAGGGGCACTGACACAAAAATTTTGCATCTTGTTTTTTTTGTTGCGATAAGTAGCTAGTGACCTACTTATAACCTGTAGAAACCTCATTTGCTTCAGCGTGCGACGGTTGTTTAATTAGAGGCATTTTCAATGCGGCCAGTCGCAGTTTCGGTTTCAGCGAGTGCCGCGAAACGATGGATTTTGTGGATTTTGTGTTAACAAAGCTGACCACGTGACCGTCGGAGGGATATCACAGAGCAGAGCTGCCGTAGCACTGTCGAATCCGCATCGACGGCAGTTTCTGCCAATGCCCCCACGACTGATCTCGTGAGGCGCTTAATTAAAAAGCGACCGTGGATGTGACGCAGGCGATGCGAGTGCAAATGCTACCGCGCTAAAGAACGACGCGCGACGCTCGAGATGGTGGTGCAAGACGCGCGTTGGGAGCAGCCAGCCGGTCTGCCTACATGTCCGCCTACAGATGTGTTCGGCTTACCACTGCGGCAGATATTCGAGTGCCGCTCTCGTAAGCGGTTCAGATGACAATTTTTAATGCAACCCGCCATGGCATCATTAACTCCTTTCTCATGTAAGCCACCATGGTCGGGACTTGGGGACAATTTCGTGCAGCGGTAACAAGCTATCACTCGAGCTACCTGCGCCGGCCTGGGCCACTTCGCGGCCGTGGCCGCCGCCTGCACAGCGACCGTGCAGCTATTTCAGTGGGCTTTTCGTGCCTCCTGCGCGTTTTCGCATCCAATGGTAATAAACAGTAATAGAAACAGAGTGCCTGGAATCGCTGTAGAACTTTGGTCGCGGCCAGCTGCCCGATGAGCTGACGAAATCACGGCGCATCCGCCGCCAACGATCGGGTCGTTCGTTCTCGAGAGCAGAAGCTCCGCCCTCCGGCCCTCCGATTGGAGCGGCGAGCCTGGCGAGCCGACGAAAAACGCCGGCAGTGCGGAAGCGGCAAACACAAACTCGTGACGTGTTTGGACGTTGTTTATTTACCCAATATCCTCGGGATGTCGATTGCGCGTGGTCCTCGGCTGGCTGCTCGGTTGCGTTTCGCACACTTTAAAATTGTTTTTAAATATGTTCTAGGCTGTATTCGCCGCTGATATTTTGCAGATGATGTAAATGTGTTCCCACCAATCTATCTCCGAAGCTATCTCGCCTTCAAAATTTTGTGTCAGTGCCCCTTTAAATCTAAGGAAAAAGAAAGTAAAGCGTATTTTTGCAGGAACAAATTGTGCATTCTATTCTGAAGCCAACCTGGTAGTTAGGAACAATGTTAACATTTGGGGGGTAAACTCATTCGAGACTCTTCTTTTATTATTTTATCATTATTTCAGGTAATAAGTTCTTTGAAGATTTTGTAGTTTTTTTTTGTGAGCGTGCCTATGAAAGCATCGGCTTCGTGGTGAACCGGTGCACCAACCGTCAGCTCAGTTTAACAAAACTTTCCGCTGAACATGTTGGTTTATACTTGATGAAAACAGAAAACGTGGCTTTAAACAGTCGTGGACGAGGACAAGACAGAACGGATACAGGCGCCCGTATCTGCCGCATGTTGTCTTCTTCGAAGTACGTTTCTTTCTTTTTTTCGTAAGCTACAAATTTTGCGGCGGCATATTACCTGCTCATTCATACGTCTTTCGACTGCGGCTTGACCAACGTGAGGTGCGCTCACGCACTGCCTGCTGTTTAACCGAAGACGGCTACAACAGATCAGGGAGAATTTCGGCTTCCGCGTTGCTCGTAGACGTAATAATGCACAGTGAAGAAAGCAAATCCCCAAAACTGGTTAAAAATACAACTGTCATTCCGAGCCCCAAGCCAAAAGCGGGTTCTTCCCATACACCCCCACGACGACATCGCTTACCAGGCGCCGTTTTCTCTCCAGTACACATACTAAAAAAATTCTATGTCCAGACCGGCAGCGATGCAAAAAGAATGGTGGCGTCAAATTCTACTCCCGTCATGGCGGCCGCTCGGCGTTCGTATTGTCAAAACCGAAACTGACACGAATAAAGGACGTCGTAAATGATCATTCACGCTGCGATAGACCGTCTAACGTGCCATTCTATGATTATTGGGCTAATCGGCACCCATAGCAGCGAAAAAAAAACGTAACGCGAACATTTCGTGTTAGTACTCCTTTAATGGCGTAAATGACACGGGTTTAATTCACATTTTATTTTTAGGTGATATTATTTTTCTTCATTTCTTTGCACTTTTTTACAAAATTGTTTCGCAAAAGTTACTTGATTGATTGATTGTAGGATTTAATGCGCCGACGAAATGCAGGCGATGAGGCGCGCCGTTGTGGAGGGTTCCGGGTTAATTTTGACCACCTGGGGTTCTTTAACGTGCGCCGAAATCTCGTGCACACGGGCGTTTTTGCTTTTCTCCTCCATAAGAAAAGCGGCCGCTGCGGCCGGAATCGAATCCGCGAACTCGTGCACAGCAGCACAACGCCTTAGCCACTGAGCCGCCGCGGCGGGTTCGCAAAAGTCTCGTATCACCAGCACTGTGAGTGCTGTAAATCTGCCACCTTCTCGAGTTATCCCCAATCCTGCATGTAGAGGGCGTCGCAAACTTGGTTTTTTTCGTAATAGTTAGAGTGTCACACTAGTTTGTAAGGGTGGTTCTAAATGGCGTGAGGGTGGCACCTCAAAATTTGGCCATTGTTGATGATTTTATTGTACTCCCACTTTTTGTGTTGAAATTTCTATCTGCAAATATTCAATGTTTGATTTATTGTAGGATTTAACGTGCCGACGCAACGCAGGCGATGAGGCGCGCAATAGTGGAGGGCTCCGGAACAATGTTGACCGCCTGGGGATCTTTAACGTGTGCTGACAGCTCGTACCCACGGACTTTTTGCTTTCAGCCCCGATCTTAAAAGCGACCGCCCACGCCGGGAATCGAACCCGCGTCCTCATGTTCAGCAGAACAATGCCTCAGCCACCGCGGCGGATAAATAATAAAGATTTACACTCATTACAATTCGCTAACTTCGCTGATGATGCATTCATCGGAAATACTGGACGTCGCCCCGGTGGAGCTTTTTTTTTTGTGCTCGGAAAATAATGTTAATGCATATTTAAGGGCAGGCGCGCTCCATGTCTTCAAATTTCCTCACTTAAGTGCTCTGGGTTCTGGCAATGGGGCTAGTGCGCTGCTACTTGAGCTGCACAGGCAGCGCCTCCTGGCAGCCGCGGCGGCATATTTTGGTCGTACGAGGCCGGCGCGGTCAGCCGCCCCCAGCGGCGGAGGTATCAGATAACCGCGCAATACAGGCAAAAAAATAAGCAATTCTGCCTACTTTAATGTTTCTTGATGGCTCAACAGTCACAAAAACAAGTCTGGATCATCGCCGAAGAATAAAGTATGTTGATTTTTATGCGAATGTTATTAACGAGGGCGCAGGCAGCGCTCCGAGAAGCCGTCTGATCACCTCAACGCTTGGTTCCAACATTTCTTCGTCAACAGCGTCTGTCGGAGCATATGTTGGCTCTTCATTTTTGTGGCTGCCCTCGTACGCAGGAACGTCACCAAAACGGAATTTCACATCACGAAATTGTCAAGGCACATTTTGCGGGTGACGTGTACACTAATTTCGATGTTCGACAGTTTCAATAGCGCTCGTCATGGTAACATATAAATAAGCGTTTTATTGGCTGCTGTGTGTCCTGCGTCGGACGCACAGATGGCTTATCCCACGCGTGCGGCAACTTCGTGGCCAATTTCTGCCCGGCTGCCGTGGCTACTCATGTAAAATCGCCGTCGCCCTGTGTTAGCCGCAGCCGCGGCGGACAGCCTTCCAGCAGCTTCCTCGAAGAAAAAAAAGAAAAGAAAAGGCGCTTTGGGTTTGCCGACGAGCACAGAAACGAAGCAAAGCATTATGTAAGTGAAATATCAACAAAATTCGAGAAATTTAGATACTTCTACGTGGGTATAGATTCCTATGCCGCTTCTGTTCACCTTGGGGCTTTTAATTACAGCCAGATTGGTGCTTTTCTGAATTTTCGTGTTTTTGTTTACTTTTCTAGTTTGTGTTATTTTGGAATCAATAAACAGGTGAGTGCAGCGAATTGGTTTTCTTTTTGTTCCATTAGTTCATTTCTAGCTCTATTGGTATTTTAGTTTTTCCTATACAAATAACATACATTCACGTTATTATACAACAAATGTTTCAAATAGTTGTGCCCTTTTGCGCGAATGGAAGGCGTTCGGGATTCGGTACGTATTAATAATTTTTTGTGCTCATCGGGTTGTATTTCCGGTTCTTTACAATTTCGTTTTATTAATCGCGTGATTGTTGTGCGGTACACTTCTCGATATAGCAAGTTCATTTTTATTCATTTTTCCTGTATGTATTTTAACTTCACTCGACAAATTGTCTACAGTTACACTAGTACGACGCGTTAACTTCGATCTCCCGTCTGGCGTTATTGTGCAAATGCCAGGCATTACACAGATTGGGCTTTGAGTATTAGTGAAAAATGCTGACGGATTAAAATTTATATTCCACATTTTTTGCTTACACCCAGCCGCACTTGCATTTTAAACTATTCATTTGAATCACATAATGTTCGGGGATTTTATAGAAGGTCCTGTTTCGGTCTGAATTTCTGCGCTGTTGCCGAAGAGATGGTTGCTGGTTTCGTCTTTTTTTCCCCCCGCAAGTCAAGTAGCCTTTTTTTAAGTATTTCTCTGGGCTTCCTATTTATTCGAAGCCGCTGAACAGTTCACGCACGGCTCGCTTCGCATAGTCACGCTGGCCCTGCGCACGGGATACGCGGACCGGCGAAGCACGGTACGAGCAAAAGATGCGGCGCGGATCAACAGTTGGCGCCGCTGGTTCGAATTCAGTGGCGCCACAATACCAGCGCACTAGGCCTATAGCCAAGAGGTCACCGGACAAATAAATCCTTCTTAAACAGCATTAATCTCTTCCTTCTAGTTAGCCGCTTTTTCACAGTGCACCCGTTTTTCACTGAATGTGGTACTGGTGAAAATACAAAGCATTTGATTGATTTATTGATATTTATTTATTATATTATGGCAGGGGAAACGAAATGAGATTGCGTCAACAAACAGGTCGATAACAATGAAGTCAGCAACAGCAGAAAGCACAAAGGAATGAGACACCTGCTGCCCAAGGTCACTTTCATTGCTCATTCCAAGGACGAAGATAACACATTTCAACCCAATGCACACCTGGCCTTGAAAAGGGGCACCCCTTAGTCACGTTTCTTATCTCAGCCGGTCATGCACGTGCCGGAACCTCTCTCCCTCTTTTTATCTTAAGGGAAAGGATGCGAGGAGGGTGGGAGCACGTGTCACAGCGCGGAAGCTGCCTTCAGTCTGCTCTGATCTTCGCATCGAGTAGGCTGTGTGTCGCTTCACCTCGCGCTGGTTGAGTATACGTCTGTGTCGTTCCCAGTCATGGAAGCAAATGTTTACGCCATTATCTTTGCAGCCAGGAAGAAAATCGCGGTCCTGGATAAGAGGCGTCGGAAGAGCCGGCGGAACCCGGGGCTTCTGCGGCGCCTGCAGCTGGAGAACCTGATCGTGCACTGCTTCATGTCCCGCAGGAGACAGCGTGCAGACGCGCGTTCTGACAGCCGCCGGGACGAGCCCAGTGACGAGAATGACGAGCCTGCCCTGCCGCTAAATGATATTCCAAAGCGGAAACGTTCCGGAGACCACGCCGACGGTATGTTTTAAAACCCACCTCTTTTATTCTCTAGTGTATGTATTAGGGTCTCTTTCTTATGCTCTTTAATGCCGGCAGCTCTGTTGTGCTTCCCTTTACTAATAGAATACGCTCATACTATGTATTCTCCTTATTTGAGTGACCATCTTCACTATGCTCGTGCAAAGATTTGGGACCTTTCCAATTAGCCTGGGAAAGGTTCGGACAGGGACAATACTTGTACCTTCATGCTGATATTTTCTCTACATCAATTCTAGACGATGAGTACCTTATCTACCTTAAGTACAGTTTGCTCTTAGTACCTTAAGTACAGTTTGCTCGCTTTGAGTTAGTCTTTGAAATTCCTTGTAAACTAGTTTTATTCATTTGTTTTTTTCCCAACATTCTCCATGCGCAGACGACCAGGGACCATCCAAGCGGCCACGACTGGTTTGTCCGCCTGATGCAGACCCTGCCGACAAAGACACTCCCGCAGCCCGCGAGAACTGCGAACAGAACGTTCCTGCCGCGCAACCTATGGACGACCAGCATCCTGTCGGAGGATATGCCTGCGCAGATCCCGATTTCGCTGACTTGGGAGAGGAGCCGGTCCTGCCCCCTATTTTCGCTTTCCTAAATGACTAGAACACCCGCGGCACCAAGAGTTATTCTTTTGTACAAATGGTAGTTCCATATGCGGTTGGTGTGCCCCACGCTGTAGCCGGGCACAAACGGCCAATCTTGAGGAAGGCTGCTGCAGCTTTAAGGCCACTTGAGACTGTTTAGAAACAACAGCAGCACTTTTGTTTTAGAAATATTATTCTGTATTACCATTGCATTTTCTGTACCCCAAAAAAATGACCGTTTACAAAATGTATGCACACGATAATTGTCTTCCGCAAAATACACACACTTAGTCTTCATAGCCCTTACTATGCATCAAAATTTATTAAAATAAACTAGAAATATCAACAAGGTGTAATTACTTAACTGGCCTACAAGATTAACGCAAGTTATTAAAACATTCAAACAAGAAGACAAAATCATTTTAGCATATCAATAACAACCAAACATAGGTGATGCTAGCAACGTTACTCGTTATAATACGGCATGTGGTCGACGGACGTAAAACAAAAGAACAGAAGTTGCTTAATAACATTGGTTCATCTCTTCCGTCGCCTTCATACAATTCGGACGTAATAAAAACCTCGAAACCCAAATAAACCGCAAGAAAAAAGTATAAAAATTGGGCAGCTCTGTACCGCATTTTACCTGCGCCAAGTGCGCAGGTTACAAAGGCCACAGTAGTGCCGCAATTAAATATTTGTTGGCAAATAAAAAAATTTGGAGTAATTGCGACCAAAGAAACAGTATGACCCAACAAAAACAAAAGGCGGGCAACCATTCTCACACAATTAGGAGACAATAAACCACGAACACAAGAAACTTCGCCAAAGCACCAACTTCGTTTCTTAGGATGCGCATAAAAATGCCGCATTGGGTGTGTGAGCATACTTATCGGTTCCAGGATTGTGGAAGTACATTACTTATCTGAAAGTTGTAAACCTAACGATAAAATCCAGGAATCCCCCAAGCCTATGTAGTCCATCGGGATGTGATGCCGGCTCCTACCCCCTTCATGCATGCAGGTCGGGTCGCAGCCAATAAAAACTTTACACTGCAACATTACGGCGTCGCAACGATTATGGGTAAAGAATTTAAGGAATGCTTTCGCAACGAGAAACCAAAAAGCAGTCAAAATGTATGGTCCATGGCGCATAAACGATATGATTCAATGTATACTTGGTGCGGAGGATGGCCTGAAATTTGGGTAGGAGCAGCAAAAGTGTGGCAAACTTTGCAGCGATTATTAATGTTTCACAAGCGCAACGGATGTAGACTATTGGCGTACGCTTCCTCTTATATTACTTTTGCCTTTTAAATGCCACAACTCAAATATGTCGCGGCCGCTACGGCTGGAAATCGAGCACACGTTCTAGGGCTCAGCAGCACAAAGCCACAGCTACTGAGCAACCGGAGCGGGTGATTCTAGGTACGTTCACGCGACTTTATTAGGTGGGAAAACCAATGCTAAAGTGCTGTATTCCTCTCTCGTTCCTCCACGCCCAGTTCTATGACACTTATTCGAGGATGGCTTGGCTTCACTCCGCTACTGCGGGGTTCGCCGAGCATCCGACATAGTCAGTTGGCGGCCGCCGGCGGGTCGTGGTCGCAATTCGTTCGCTCAGTTAAAAATTGGGCCCATCTCCCCGCGAGGGGGACTCGAGTAAAGCGTCGCATAGGGGGTGGTTGTATTGCGTACGCGTTTAGTGTTTGGGGAGTTGGTGGTAGTGAATGCGTTGTATCAGCAGCTTCTTGACGTAGTTTGAATGAGTCAAGGATATAAGGCGCGTTCGTAGCCTTTGATTCTGTGTCGGTTTTGTGGCGCAGTGGGAAGAGCACCATGTACCTCGCGTTCCGCCCACAGGTAGTGAATGCGTTGTATCAGCAGCTTCTTGACGTAGTTTGAATGAGTCAAGGATATAAGGCGCGTTCGTCGCCTTTGATTATGTGTCGGCTTTGTGGCGCAGTGGGAAGAGCACCATGTAAGTTGCGTTCCGCCCGCAGGGTCATGGGATCGAAACCAGGCGCCGATAAGTATTATATTTTTATATTGTGCGCCTTTTTTCGATCCCACGACCCTGCGGGCAGAACGCAAGGTGCACGGTGCTCTACCCACTGCGCCACAAAGCCGACACAGAATGGAGGGCTACGAACGCGCCTTATATCCTTGACTCATTGAAACTACGTCAAGAAGCTGTTAATACAACGCATTCACTACCTGTGGGCGGAACGCGAGGTACATGGTGCTCTTCCCACTGCACCACAATAATCATACCCATCTGCTAATAAAGGATGTCACGTGACCACGTAATTACGTCTCCTCATTTAATTACAATACAACAACCAAGAGCAACAAGTGCAACAACATTAACGTAACGCAAACTACTTAACGTCGTGCGCCCCCGGAAATGCTCTGCATTTGATCGTGCCCCTCGCGAGGGGTATGTTTAGTTTCCTGCCACAGCAAGAACCAGGGGGCTTCCGTTTTAGTTGGTAGACTGTATGAAGCTCAGTAAAGTCCATGAAGTGTAAATGGTTTGACATAAGCGTAGATGCGACCCTTCGCTCCCTGGTACGCTAGTGGAATATTTTAGCCCAGTAAATGCTAGAGAGGAGTCAGCGAACCTAATACAAGTACTAAGAAATAAAATCAAGCTAACCGTTTATAGCACAGGGTAAAACCAAGGTTCGGGCGCATTTTCTTTCGCTGCGTGAACTAGCGAAGCAATTAGCAGCATGACCACACATATTTGCGATCGCCTTTCGTGCATGAGGAATGCAGTCGCTAGAGTCAGCATATTCGTTGGAATTGGAGGGAAGCTCACTGCACAAGCTTTAGTAAAGAAAGGAAGAAATAGTGATCTAAGCTAGTGAAGATGCGGAGACTAAAAACCGTAAAAAGGCTAGGCGGTATATATACTTTCTAATTTGACTCGCAAGAACGCTGGGGCTATGGTCGGCTTGTGTAAAGCAACGGGTGCAGTACGCGGCAATTAGAATCGCCCTATCCCTGGTAGGAGCTAGAGTAGGAATAACATTTATTTTTAAAGGAAAGAGTAAGGGGCAAGGAGAGTGGGTGGTGGCTTCAGTCCAGGCCGCCTTCAGGCTCCCCAGCAGCCCTCTCCTGGGAGATCAGGTACTCCTGATCCTCGAGCTGGAAGCTGGTCAGCCTGTGCTCCTACTGCTGCAATGTAGGTGATGGCATTGTGTTGGGATGTTTGACGCACTCCTATACGAGGTGATTGGTGGTGTTTGGTGTATTGCATGTTGTGCAGTTTTAGGGAAAAACAGTTGGTGAAAAATGATGCAAAATTGCCATGTTGTAGTAAGTCTTTGTTTGGATTCAGCGCCAGATTCGAGAGTCTTCTGTATTGAGTGATGGGTTAGGAGGAGGGTAGAGGAGGCGCTCCCGGCGATAATGATATAAGATGCCCGTGTACGTTTTCGGGACTGACTCGCTGGACGAGGGCATTTCCAAGGGAGGCCGACGACACACCTCCCTGATACGACAGCTGTTTTTTAAGGTGATTTTTCTTAATTCGGCAATATTTTTTGTACCGAATTTATTATTTGGCATTGCAACCTTCATTCATACCCTTGCGAGTTAGTGGATCGCGTGCAGGCTGACACTGAAGCGCTTGCGAGTTCTCGCTGCAATGGGGTTGACGTAAGCATCGGCTGCTTTCTGGCACAGTGCCGAATCCAATGAGTCACCCCCTTGCGCGAACACACCTCTTACAACACATGGACGAGCCGGGAAAGCTCCAAAGGTGAGGGTAAAGTGCCTCGCCGTGGAACGTATCCAACGGTGCACGGTGCGAACGGCATCGAGATGCTGCTTACGCCTCGGCTAGGGAACATTACGATTAAATGCGGTGCTGAAATGCTTACGTGAACCATTCAACAGCCGATTATGGGGCACAAGCGCGGCATGCCGATTCTTGATATATCACCCAACAAACAATAGCGTGGGATGCCAAGCATGTTGTTGCACTGCACCGGAACCAAAAATGTTGTAATAACAATTTGGACATCGTCCAACCACATCGCATCTAGTTGTGGTCTAAGCATATGCCGCACGGCAGTTTTGTTCTTTCGTGGTTTACATTAAACCTGCTTTATCGACCAGACAAACGATAAAAAGTGTAACTGTTTAAGCCAGACTTTGCAATACGCATAGGAACAGAAGATTGACAAATAACTTCAGTGGCCCGTTATTCGCACGGTCCTGTGGTTCCGGGCAGCGTCGACCCTGTTGTAAGCCAGCGAACGTTACACGGAAGACAGCAGATATAAAGTATAACAGCTGAGAAGGAAAGTATGGGAAAACGTGATGAGGAGGACGGTGTCCGGAGACTGAAAGAAACGTTATAGAGTTTTGAATGCCGTACGGACAGCTACGCAGACTTAGAGTACGCTTTGTCTTTGTGTCGCACGCACTGCGCATGCGCCGTGCGCTACACGGCGTTTGCGTTTAGCACGCGTAAGACGAGTGTAAGCTATTTCAGCTATATAGCCTGCTTGCGCTAGGAGGCTTGCGTATCTCCTTGTTTACAAAATGACGGCAAGTAGCACTACGACCCTCCATGGTTCCGCTCTTCCGTGGACAGAGATTTGCCTTTGATGGATCATGTCATTTGCTCCTGTATTTTTAAATTGGTCGCGTGGTCCTCGCGTCGCCCTCGCGCACTGCTGTGACGCAGTGACATGGCTTGCTGTCCGAACGAAGCTTTGCAGGCGTGCCCGCGACCGAAGCTGTATGTATTGTGGGCGCGTCCGCTTCGCCATGAAATCTGACGTTGTGCTTCTACGGGTGTCTGTTCTTACCATGCATGAGATAATCTTCTACTAACAATGAACGACTTCATCTCGCATCGGGTATGTACAGTGTGCGTGCGGCAAAAGAATTCGCGGTCGGTGTGCCAGTGTTAATTGAGATTTCACACAGCAAATCGGGAGAGTTCCGAATTTACGATGGGCAGGAGAGAACCGATTGCCTGCTTATTACACTTCCGACTCACAAGCCACGTCGTGACATTCTGTTCGTTCAAAATTCTTCACTGGAATATTGCGAAGTTGAATAACACGTATGCATAAAACCGGGCCTTTTGGTTTAGAGCGCCGTGCGCTGTTGTCCAAAACAAGTACCACCAAGCTTAAGTTCTTCCTTTATGTAGCGTACCCAGTTTATCCGGTATTGGTATCATGCTATGAACGTTTTGCATTCAATACGAATCGGAGAGCGTTTGTTCGTCCTTCTGTGGATAGTCGTAAAAAGAATAGGCACTCCGGCACTCCGTTGCAAGATCAGCAGGAATGGCTGGTGCGCGAGTCAATTCGCAATCCACTCAAGAGATAACGCAGTAAATGTTTGCCTGCCGCTACGCAATAACGATGACACGCTCCCCTAATTATAACTCTCTTAAGCGCACTACAAAAAACCACAGACGAGGGAAACAAGGATGAGCGCTACTTACAACTGAATATTAATAACAACCACGATAAATGCAAATAGAAAAAAAGAACAACACGCTTAAATAAATACAATGTTTATCACGTCACTGCACAGCCCCAAGTGCCCCTGATGCACGCATGTGTGATAACTTCTTATACAAGAAGGTCGGCTATTTCAAGCTTAAAAAAATGGACGTCGTCCTGAAGCAGTCACCTATCCGCTGCATTTCCGCGGCCTCAACAATCTCTTGCGTGCGCTGATCAGCGTCACGGAATATGACGAAGCCCGCACTGTACATATGCTCGAATTGTCGCACTCTTGACAATGAATACCCATATTACTATCGGCCTTTCCGTACCTTATTACAATGTTCCCGTAGGCTAGTGTTGAGACACAGTCCCGTCTCACCTACCTATGCTTTTTTACAAGTGGCACCTATAAACCACCGTTTCCGCTCAACGCACGTACTGCTTTTGGTGAATAACGACTCATTTGTTTTTTTTTCTCACATCCATCACAACACCTACTACCTCGTCTTCGCCTGCCCCCAACACCCACATCATCAGCCCTGCCCTTCCCCTGAGCAGAGGGATGGGGAATTGGAGCGGAAAAGGAAGGAACGTTTTGCTGCCACCACCACCACCACCAATCCTCACAGGGCACGTTTGGCTGCAGAAACTAGACAGTTTATCAGGGGCCGAAAGACAACTTCCACGACGGCCCTTGCGCCAATCCTCTTAAGTTTATGCGATTTGCGTGCATATACGGTGTGCGCATACACGGGCAGATACGTGTAGATCCAAAGACGCGTAGAAATTGTGTCAACCTTCAGAGACTACTCAGTGCCAAAAAATAGCCCATAATGCTTCTTAAACGCCGTTATGTCGGCACCCATCGCCGAACTCCTCTTTACACATTTTATGCTGTTTGAGGGCATTTTTTAAGCCATTTAGGTACACAGCCACCATGTATATCAGGAATGGCAACCGCAGGTCCAAATTCCTGGCTATGCGGCTTTGTCCCGACGTCAGAATCCCTCTACCTTTGTGCATATGGCTCAATGCATATGGCTCAAACCGAAAATTTTATCTGACTTAGTTTTGGTTTGTGGATTAGGTTAATTTCTAAAACATACGCTTTATTTGGTGGTAAATGTGGGATTGAAAAACAAAAAAAAACAGGCCAGGTTTGCTTGCTCCGTTTACACGAAAGCCAGTACCGCTGTACACTGGCTTCGTGTTGTGCTGCCGGCCTGCCACTTGCCATTCGCTGCACACCCTATACCCTGCTTGTCTGCAATCGGTGCTGGGGTCCTCTCAGACAGCAGCAACTTATCTTTTGTTTCGCCAGGGTGGCGGTTTCAGCGGATCGGGTCGCATATGCTCTGGTGGGGACGAAAACTTTTTGTGTTTAAACATTCAACAAATTCCTCCGCCCTAGCGGGCCGTGGTGTCGGCGGATACTGTTGCCCATGCCTGGTGTTTGAGGCTCAACCATTTCCGTCCCTGAGCCGAACTCACAGCGCGTTTTTCTCTGGTTTTCGCGGAAATGCTCCTTTTGCGTTTGTCGGTAAGATGTATGCTTGCCGCAGAGAAACCCGCTGCAGGGTTTTTCTACGGAATGCCTTCCAACGTCTGGCTCGCGTACGTGTGCAGCGTTCGCTGAACAAGCCAAGGCGACACAAAGGGTTGGAGCCGGATGGCGACGAGCGGAGTGGTGCGAGGGGATGCTTGACCCTAGCGCCCGGCGCCTCTAACGACTGTTACGCCCGCTTAGGGAAAGTTACCGTGGGAGTACAAAAGCCCTGTTCCACAGTAGGCGCGTCCATCAGGAGAAGAAGGATCGCTCACGAAGAAAGCGCAAGAATGTTACCAAGCTCGACGGCGGCAGGTTGACAAAGTGAAACCATGCATCGCAGTTGTATGGCGGCATTCCTTCGGATAACTAAAGCCAGTTACAGCGGCACACTTGATTGATAGCCATTGTGCCTTATGGCTGCTATGCACAACGACGGGTTTACGGACCCCGAGCTGCATTCCTATGAACAGACCTCGAGAACAAAGGGCTTGAGAGGGGAAGGGCATGGAGTCAAGGTGGCCAATGGTCAACATGAGAGAGACCGGTGCGCAGTGGGCGATTGGTGAAAATGTACCCGGGCCAGACATCTCGACACACACCAACCAGACTTTTGGCCGAGAGAAATTTCGGCTTCAACATTGGACTGTGAACTCTTTCTTTTTATTAGAGACGTTATAAAACCCTGAGTCCATCGGATAAAAACGCGAGGCGCATTAAATATAGCGTAGTCTCGCGATGTCGGATTATCGTCAAGGTGTCGGCAGATAGCAACGAGTTTGCTTAACCAACGGGCCGAACGAGAGGACGAATGAGAAGCTCATTCCCGCCTTGCATCCTGAGCCATTGCTATTGGCAAAGACAGCAGGACAATCCACGCTGCTAAGCCGAGGAAGCGACAAGGCGCATCCCTGGAAATAACGAGCTTCTTTAGAAAACTTCCATAGGTAAGCGCTGACGATTGCCAACATTTAATTCTACATATACTGCAGTTCATTGCGTCTCGATACTGAAATTTTCGAGGCCTGAATCGTTGGTGCTTTGAATGGCAGACCGTTAAACCTTGAACTATGAGGAGGTTTTAGGGTAATAACACACGGAATTAGGCGTATGACATCTCCGATTTACCTAGCATTTTGTTTCCTTACTTCACAACTGGTAGACGCAGGTTCTGTTTGGAGAAAAATACGGAGGCGCAAGAGGTTTGCCACGGAGATCTGAACTATCGAGTGCGAACATGCAGTTCTGTTTCTGCCGACTTCGCCTGCGCATAACGTGTTGGATGCTCCGGAATATGTTTTAACATTAACAGAGGGATTGTATAGTCACGGTGCAGTACACGTATTTATTCCTGTAAATATTAAAATAACTGCTGTTCTTTTTCTAATTTTGCAAATTTCGCATAGGGATCTTTAACGTGCGCCAAAATCTTGAACACACAATTGTTTTCGCTTTTCACCTCCATCAAAAAAGCGGATACACTTAATTTCATTTCTCTTTGCAAGTTTACGCGCCTTTAAGGTAAACGCTGGGTGTTCATCGTGTTTGTACTAGTGACAATCGGTATCCTCGCCTTCTCCCCTTATTTCCATAGAAAACGTACCTTGGGTTGCCCCCCCCTTCCCGTAAAAAATCTGGGTACGTGCATGTTCGATATTAAAATAAAAATGAGAAGGTGTATTTTCTTGAACCGAAGCAGATGATTAACTATTGCAGAATTCCCGCAGTTTCAGTAGCGCAAGACGTGTTCGGGTATGCTTTAAATATTAATAAGCAATAATGAATCCCGTACTGGGGAAGCAAAAACGGCCATTCGAACGGGAAGCAGCCGAAAACAAGCGGCGGACTGTGCAGTGTTTGCCTTCCCTTTTTTCTCTTATATACAGGGTGTTTCTCGTCATAATGTCGATACAAATGTAAAGCTCGTCTCGCTAAAGCTTAAGATTAGAGCGAAGTTGGATTTTGCATTTCAAAAAGAACGTTAATGGTGTGTGGGGGTCGTTCACCAGCAGCTTTTCAACCAATGAGTAGCAGACGGCGCGCAGAGACCAATCTCAACTAACGCTACCAGCAGGGCCGCCATATTGTCGGCGGCAGCACCTCCCCGCGCCGCGGTACTAGCAGGCCGCGCTCTTTGCCGATTGACCAAATATAAAAACGTTGATTAACTGTAGGGTTTCACGCGGCGACGAAAAGCAAGCGATGAGGCGCGCAATCTAATAACGTTGAGGTGAACATTGACAGCCGTTGTTCAAAGGCCGACGTAGGATGAGAATGGCGCTGCTCTTGGGGTAAGGCTGTTAACCCGAAGACGTTATGCCCAACTTCCCATTTTGAGATTGAAGACTAGGCCTAACGTGACATCTTTGGGTTTAACACCTCGAACCGGCACACACTCAAATAATTGCTCACTGAACGCCGAGCAGTAGGTATCGATTCGCGCCGTACACCCAAAGCGCAAACGTTAAGACTACAGCATGCACACGAGAGAGTTGCTGCGCGTGTTCTAGAAAAGTGGTGCCTACCTCGAGATGCTCTCAGTGCGGAACCGGACAACCAAAAAATTCATCATAGGAAAGCTTCACGCTCAACCATCGTAGTCGTAAGACGAAGGGGTCCATAATTTTATGTCATTTTTAACGGCGAGATAAAAACAGTATTTCCTTGAATGCGTGGCAACAGGCCCGGGCCCTCGCAGTGCACTAATCCACACAACACACGCGATCTGTTTTTAATAAGTTCCCTCAAGGCAGCGGAAAGCATCAACATGCACAAACGTAATTATCAGAAAAGCACCACACGGCACACTTTATAGCGTGATCATTTTTAAACTGTAAAGTTCATTGGCACGCTGGTCATTCATTAGCATGAAACAATTACGATATTCCAAATTCACAAGTTCATAACAAGTGCTGGCCACGTCTTGCGGGCGTAAGATATTATGAAACAGTTATGAATTCAACAAATAAAAGATGGCTAAAGCAAATCGCAAATATAAAATCTTTGTAGCAATCGCATAAATGTATTAGGGGTACAGTCCCACAACACACTATTGCACTATCTTTTATAACTGCATAGACCACGACCCTTCCAAAATGAGAGACCGCCGCAAGCATATGCAGTCTCCAAATTACAAACAAAAGAAAGAGCCGAGAACATTTAAAGATCAGCGTAGCGCCGGCTAGCCCGCTCTTGCAATTACACACACAAAAATAGTATGTGCACCGGCTTAAGAAACATCAAAACGGAGCGTGAACCACTCAACAGCAGCAAAGTGGCAACCCGCACCTCCTCGAGATCTCCTCGGTAGGGGCACACCAGCGCCACGCACGGCAGTTAACATGCACGGCTTCAAGGGCGCTGTGGGGAGAAGGCGCCGCTTTTTCCACTACCCAAGTATTCTAGTTCTATATATCCGCGGCGTTGACGGGATTTGCGCTGCGTGGCTGACAGGGGCTCGTCATAGAGATAATATACTGGGCTCCTGGAGTGTTTTGGTTCTGTTTCGGTTCTTTTCGCCTTTCTGCGCACTAAAAAAAACTTATGTTGACGTCTATAGGCAAAGAGTATGTTTAGGTCACTTAAAAAGCAGCTGCGTCTTCGTAGAGTACGCGATCGCCTGCAAGAGCTACCCGGGGACGCGGTTCTGCGCGCTTCGTCGCCGCTCTTCCAGGCGTCAGCGACGGCAGCAACATATCACCCATGTCACCTCCAAAAGATCTCTCACAAATGAATTCTACTGCCGCCTCGTTTAGACCTGATACTGGTACATTGAGAGATTGATTTTGTTTTGCAGCGTGGACAACGAATGCGGCTTCGTTTCGAATATATACGTCGCAGAAAATAATGTTTCGGGGATGTGAATAACCAATCCCGCACAATAACGTATGCCTTTTATAAGAATAAACACCATGCGAAAATGTTAAGTATATCCCAAGCCTGTGCGTCGTTAAAGGAGCCATGATGAGAAAATTCAAGTTGGGTTTATTAAAAAGACGGCTTAGTCCCTATAACAATGATACCAATATCATCGCAATCTTCGAACAAATAACGGATATATTAAGGAAAACGTGTGAAGCAGTCGCGACCCCCTAGCCAATTTCCCGCAACTTTCCTATGACGTCACGGAACCTTGTTTGTGCGATTGGCGGCCGCCAAACTGACCTGTAGCGACGAGACATGACTGGACGTCTGTAATGGGGCCTCTAGTTCCTTGTGACCGCATCACTTGAATGCTAACGTGCAGTTAACGCACTGAAAATTATGTTTTATTGTTGGCCCGTATGACGTCATTATTGCTCA
The DNA here is from genome assembly GCF_048455015.1 of Haemaphysalis longicornis. Taxonomy (NCBI): domain Eukaryota; kingdom Metazoa; phylum Arthropoda; class Arachnida; order Ixodida; family Ixodidae; genus Haemaphysalis; species Haemaphysalis longicornis. Next base: position 164,603,285 of record NW_027526422.1, read on the forward strand.
TAAAACGTCACTGTGGCGCGAAATTTGAAAGTGTTTAAATACTTCTTGCTTTTTTTTCGTTAAAAAACCATCTTTTGTGGCTGTAATGAAACTGAGTGAGATACTGAATCCTAGTTCTTTCAAATTAAACGAAGTTGTATTTTCTCTAAATGGCTCCTTTAAGTACGTGGCCACACACGCCATATAGCAAGAACCAAGGCGAGTTAATGAAACCATGAAACCACGGAAAAATAAATGCTGTGAAATTGCGGAATTACGAAAGATAAAAGCTCTAGGAAATGAAAAAAAGAAAACAGTGCAGCTTCTGACATGCTAGAGACGTCCGTCGAAACTTAAGCCAGGTAGGGTTCACTAGACCAACTATAAACGAAATGCACTGCTATTTCGCGAGACATCGGTGCGGGAGAGCGGAGGGGGATGCTGTGTACAAATTCGGAGCGGAATCAAGCAACGAACGTTTTAGTAATGCCATACACAAATCTCGCGTTCACTTTCCTTTTGTTTTTCTCATTCAACGAAGAGGTGATCGTACGGCGGACGCATTTTTGGAAGTGTACAGGGTAGGCTGTTCAACAAGCGATGAAAGGTGTCGTTAGAAGAGTGTGGTATGTGATAAGGCCCCCTGAGTTCAGTTTCTGCTTTATTCTGCAGGCTCCTTGTGCCATATGACGATATTTCAAAGAAGTATTTAGTCGCGGGCGTAGATTATATTGTAAGCCCGTATCCGCGCTGCTCGCAGAGGATATATGTAGCAGATGCATGTTTGCGGGCGCTCACCTCACGAGAAGACGACTCTATCGTGTGCTAATCCACGAGTTTAATTGTGCATTGTTCATCGTAGTTTTGTTGAATATTCCCGAAATTAACACAGACTGGCTTTTATATGGTGGTAATCAATGTCTGAGGTATAATATTGGCAAACGTATCTGGCGTGCTGTCAAGCATAGGTGCTCCGCTAATTATGTAAGCGCACAAAACCGATTTAAATCGTAGTGTATAGCCGTACCATGAACATCTGAGGAACCGGTGGTTACGTAGACACGGATAGTAAATTCAGGTCAGTAACTACCATCGGCTCCATCATACGCCGGTTCCGCGACGCTGGCCTGTGACACACACCTGGCGCTTACATTGACCGAATATACCACGCTAAGATCGCGTCAGAAACATTTACAATCTCGGAAACACACCCTATTTGCGAACAGAGTGACTGTTCCACATAAACATGGATACTGGTGAGAGTGCTTACTGCTGCTAAAACAGTTTCAAATCCATTTCAATCCAATGCAATCCAAATCCAATTCAACCCAATTCTCCCCGCGCATGCGGAGCACGGCTCTCCAGAAGCACACACGCACACACACACACTCTGTCTCTAACCGTTTGTGAACCTTAACACTAAGATCACGTCAGAAACATTTACACTCTCGTAAACACACACCACTTGCGAACAGAGTGACTGCTCCACATAAACATGGATTTCAAACGCCCGCAAACGGTAAATCTAAGTCGTGAACGTGCCGCAAAAGCAGCGGCGGTACTGGGGGAGCGGGGCGCGGGCTTTCGAAACGGGCCGCTAGGGGAATTTCAGTGGCGCCCCACAGGCCGCACTCGAGGCGTATATACGCGGTACAACGCGGCGCAATCTCGTGTTTACGCGTAGCGCAATCTAACGTAGTTCGATACAGTCACTGTGTATTAGAACTTGATCAAAACCTGACTACACCGCTGTTTTTGCGCGTTTTGTCGTTGCTAGGTTATCTTTCTGCCTTTTTCGAGTGTTTTGGAGTGTTCTTGTATCCTTAAAGGTAGTTTCCGCACAGATCTTGGTGGTGTGCGCACAGATGGACGCGGGCGGACATTGGGAGGTCCTAAGGTACTCAACACCGTTACAGGCGAGGGAGTAAGCTGTTTGACTCTCGGGTTCTAACTCATGGTCGTAGCCCTGTGATTAAGACTTCTGACACACACTAACACTGCTTGGTCTACCAGACACAGGCTCGAATCCTGACGGTGCATGTGTGGTTTGTTACATTGTAAATGCTAAGCGAACGGATGAACGCGGACGGACATTGTGCGGTCCTAAGGTACTCCTCACCTAATACAGTAGTTGAGACCACAGCCCTCGCGCAGTGTCCGTACCTTCCTTGTTGTGCCTTGGTTTTGTTTTGCTGATCATGAATGATGAATAGTCTCAAAACGCTGTCTTTACAGCAAAGGTCAAGCGCCAGGCCGGTAGATTATCATGAACCTAATAATGCCGAATTCCATTGGGAGAGCAAGAGCCCTCAAAAGCACTCTTAAAGCGCTATCTCCTGAGCAGGCGTGTTTCAGTGGTCGAACAGGAGTAGGAGCACTATCATCCAGTGGTAGAGAGAGGTCAGTTTCGCTGCTCCGGGAGCAGCCGGGAGCAGTTCGATCTGCTCCCGCTTCAAAAGCGTAGTAAGCACAGTACGTAGGAAGTCACATGACGTTTAACGTCATATCTTCTCCCTTATGTGTCTTTTTTTCCTCCCGGGAATTGTCGCCGCTCGGCGAGCGTGGCCCAGAGAGGATGGCGATATCTATCGTACATTTGCAACTTTGCGGAATGGGCAGCGAGCCCTACGAGCATGAAGTGCTTCCTACCGCCCCACGTACCTTGCCCTGCTTCGCTCACCAATGCTTTTTTCCGCGGACATTGCTGGGATGCCTAAAGAATGGAATACGTGGAGCGAACTTTAACAACGAAGTTCGCGCGGCGCGAAATCTCCAGCGGCAGGACGCCGTAAGTTCGTCGGGCTGAGCTACATGGAGCGACGACAAGGCGCGCGTCGCGCGTCTCTGCTGGGTTGCTCTCAGTGACCTCCATGCCCAGAATGAACGGTGCCGTTCAGTAAACACACCCAGTAAAAGAGCTTCCCACTTTGGTTTTACGTCATTTAACTATTCTGTGTGAGGCAGGGGCGTTTCTTCTACTCAAATATTCGATCTCAGTTCTGCTAACCCCTAAAGGCAGTTGAAAAAAAAAAACGAACGACACCGGGAAGATTAGAAACAGTGACTCCAAGAACAAGTAGCCGGCATTTTAACCTCCACTCCACCCTGAGAAATGGCGGATATCTGCAAAATACAGCCTCTTAATCCAAGCCCTCAATAAATTCAGCCAGCGGTTACTAAATTTTTGTCGTATTTGACAGGCCGTCGTACAGATGCCGCCTGTCCCTCAGTCCCCATCTTGCAGACGGGCTCCCTATTGCTACTACTACAAGTTTTGTAGCGAGATCGCGTATTTTTAACTGATAAATGCTATTTTGCATGCCCATCTCGGCGACACAAGCCCCTACGGTCGGGCCGGGGCCGTGTTTTCCCCTCGTCGTGTTTTCCTTCCCAACATGCTCTCCGGTTACGTCCGCGTACCAGTAGCAGGTGCAGTGGCCCTCCTCCCGCATGCTCCCAAGTGTTCTGGACCCTACTGACTGCGCGAGGCCACTGCTCCTATTCTCTCAATGGAATTCGCCATAAGCACCCAGCCAGTGCCATGTGGCGGCAGCGCCAACGGCCTGCGAAATGAATGGTGGTAGCTTGAGTTTTGTGCTTCTGCAGTCTTGCGATGGTCTTGTGGCGGCTGTCCATATGAGCTTGGTTTCACTCGATTTCCACGCTGAGTTTCTTGGTCACAGACCTTTTTCTATAGTACCGCACGGAACGGCAATACACACAAAAGTAGACACGACAAATTTAATAAATTTTCAGCAACCAAAATCAAGCGTGTGCCATCCTGATAAAACATTGCTTTGTAAGGTTCCTGTATTCTGTGATCTGTCAGGAATTCAGCATAGTGGCGGTAATTGCCAATGTAAACGCCATTCCATAGTTTATAAATACCAGATATGCATTGGTCAGCACGTGTGCGGCGCGCCAGTTCAGTAGATTCGCGCGCAGCGCACGTATATAAGTTTCTAAACCGTGTGCGGGCGCTTTTCATGCTCAAGACGGACAAAGGGGGTTAAGGCATAAAGTTGGGCTAGTTGGTTATCTGACTGCATTCTACTAGCGAAAAATAGACGCGGGGGTTGGTTCGAGCGAACCAACCCGGAAGGGGGTTGGTTCGCTCGACGCGTTCGCCCGTACGGCTTGCAATGTCTTGCATTAGAGGGAACCTCGGTGTAATAGGTAATTGCAGCTGTTGGCTGCTAGCATAAGCTAACCCAGCGTCCTGATTTTTTACGGTTCGCGTTTGTTTCATCTGAACGCAAACTAAAAGCGCATGTTCACAAAGAGATCACAAATTTTGATACTCCTAACCTGGTGCAGCGTCACACACGGCGCACAATACGTCTTTACCCCTTAATACAGCTGACCGCATGCCTGTTACAAAAAGATAACACCGAAACAGATAAGATGTTGCAAGGGGGTACGAGCGCCAGTAACGATACCCTTTATTACATTTAGATCTGAATAACAGCGCCGTCATTCACGGTTATAAACGCGACCCGTGACGACGGGCGCGTACCGCTGCCAGCCTATAGTGTTTCAACCAACGGCGCAATGTCCCCACCTTATTTTAAAGTTCGGCTATGAAAAAATGCGATCTAAGCATTTCCCAAGCTCTCATTGTCAACGTGCAAAACCAGCGAGGCCAAATTTCACTAAAGCTACGCAGCGCGCTCAACCTACGAACTACAATTCTAACAGTGCATTTCCCAACACCGGCACTTCCAACAAATGTCTCTTTCTTTCCAGATGCTAGAACGATGCTGAGAAGAAAGCAGCATGGCTTTTTCTGCGAGACACAGAAGGTTAGCTCGAAGCTGCCAGCGGCTGGGACGCACAAAAATGGCGGCTTCTGCCAGCGTCATCCTGCCTGAGGCCTCGCAAGGGTTGTAAATCTTGGATTTGCATCTTGCACGAAAAATTTACAAAACATAATAAAATATTTAACTTTTCGCATAAGCGAAACATTTTATTTTGATTACGAGCAAGTTTTAAAAATGCCACGGTATGTGCTAAGTTAATTTTCAACCGATTTTTCTTAATAGTCGTGCCAGCTACCAGTTATTTTGAACGATATTACCACTAAGAACTTATTTGTCCCAGTAACAAATATTTCCATAATTTATATCTATGTGCATTTGTGGTAAATTTTGATGTAAAGAACTTGAAAACTGAACTGATCATAATGTTCTGAATATATGTATTGAATGGAGGAATGGTACCGAGGCCCCTTAAGGCATCTTTTGCCATTAGTCTCGGGGCCCTCTTGTGAATTGCCTGAGAAAAAAAAAAAGAAAAAAAGAGGGGCTACCTCGGGCGCAGAGAACCGCACGTGCGCTAGCTTGAGCTTGAGCGCACGAGCCCTGGTTTCAAGGTGGGAGGGGTGGTACCAGGTGTTTCCTGAATATGTTCCTGGAGCAATAATCTAAGATTAAAAAGGGTCACGCTGTTGTCCTCCGACTTCCTGCCTCCAAAGAAAGGGTGGAGGGCAATGACCTATGCCCCACCTATCATGTTCCCCTTAGCGAAAAGGAGATGAGTGAGGGTAAAAAGGCGAAAGAATCAGCAGTGCCTTCATTCCTTTCACTGCCGGCTATCGAGTCAGCGGTCTTTTTTCACTGCCCTGTTTGCTGTGGAGTATCCGTCTGTGACGTTCCCTTTCATGGATGCGAATGTTGAGTTTTTTTTCTCTGCAGCCAGGAAGGAGATCGAGGCCCTCGATGGCAGCCGTCGAGACCCGGGGATACGGCGGCGCCTGCTGTTGCGAAACCTGTGGAGGGGCTGGAGCCTGCCTACCACCAGCGACCGCTGTGACGAGCCCACTGGGAGCAGCGAGAGCGACGGAGCTTCTGGCAAAGTGGACGACGTGCCTGCAGTGAAGATGGGAAGCACTGCCACACGGAAGTGCTCAGGAGACCCCGAAAATGGTAAGTGCTGCGCCAGGACGAAATTGCTGCTTTCCCATGCTCTTCCGCTCTCTCGATAAGCGTATTTCGTAGCTGTGAATGCTTTACGACATTGGCTGACATTCTTCTTGGTATGTTGCAAGAGTTGTCTTACAACGAATTTATTTTTGCTTTTACCCCGGAGATGCTGCGAACCCTTCCAAGCGACGAAGACTTCTGTGTTCGACGAACACTTACCCCGCACTCAGAAAAGATGAAACCCAAGAGCCGGAAGAACCTTCCAGCGACGATGAAGACGACGACAGCTACCCGGTCAACGGGGCTCCGTTCCCGACATCCACAGATGACTACGGGTTGCCGCAGGACGAACCTGTGACGGACCCGGACCTGTCATTTCTGGACTAGCAAACAGCTGCCTCATTAGAGAGATGTTACATCATGCAACTCCACTTAAATTTATTAAGCTCCATTTGTGGTAGTGTTTAAAGCGTAGGCGTTATTTGCAAAGTACACCAACTCGATTGACGGAATTAAATAAACGAGTTAAATAAGGCGTCGTTGTATATTCTGAAGTTTTTTCCGTTCACTGGGTAAAGTACCTCATTCTACGACCTAACGTCAAATTGTAATGGCTCGAAACAAAAACTCGCTGAGTTTAGCTATGGATAGGCAAACGAGGTGACTTATTACTGCAAGAAATTATGCATACGCCGAAAAAAATGAAATAACTAGATGTTAATGCTGTTTCTATTGCAATGCTTTAACTAATAATTATACAAAACGCAGAATATAAACCCTAAAGCAACAAATCAAGCCCAGAACGTCTATTTAGGTGAGCATCTATCCATACAAATTCGAAAAAAAGCAATGCAAACTGCATTCTTTGCAATTTTAGAAAGTATCGATACAAACAAATATTCAAATAAAACACATGTATGATACCCCGAGTCCCCACGGGAACTACAAAAATGTACAAACAAACTGACAAACAAAAATGAAAGTAACAATCAATTGAACCAATGTCTCCATTCATGAAAATTCAAAGCCCCGAAAATATGCAATGCGTAAACGGGTAAAAATTTTGCTGTAGAGTTCCAAGCTGACATGTGGCTGGACATACGGAAGGGATTCTCAAATAATCGTCAAGGAGGACCTTTGCAGCGGCTGCACGTTCTCTGGCAGTGGATTTCTATTGTTTTCGCGCCCGTTCTCCTGTCGTATCACGCCCTTGTTCTTCCCAGTGAACAACACGCACCAGTCCCCTAGCGATGTAAAAGAGCACAACGTTTACGCTGTTATCAGCCGGTTACGTTCCTTGTGAAACAGACCAGGGTGGCCCGTAGGAGTATTGCTTGTATTTCCTGGCTGGGCGCGCATAGAGGCAAACATGTGAGTGCGCCGTCCCTGGTTACGTGTGGCTCCGCTGGATGGCGGTACTTATCCGTCCTAAGCACACGACTGTGTTTCACGTTACAAACTCTACATCTCAGAGAACGCAAACTATGGCCTTGAGTCTAATGTGAGTGCGATTAAGAACATTTTTGTTGACGCCACTCTTTCAGACCAAATTGAAACGGAGCATACCATGAATGCCCGAGTTCATAACTTCGGCGTGAGGGCGCAGTCGCACAAGCCGTGCCATGTCCGTGGCGCATCGGCCATTTCTGCGGCCGTTTCCAGCGTTGCCAAGTGAAGAAATTGAAGCTAAACTATTCAATGAAAACCACCTATAGCAACGGCGCAAAGTAAAGCGGCTTCACCAGAATGAGAACCGGGGGGTAGAGGGTAAAAAAGTACAGCTCTGCGTTAAAAACTGCTTTTTCACTAATACACATTTAAACCTCTTACAATAAAGTGCAAGGGGAAACTACTGAAGGTATCAACAGATATCGATATGGGGTTATGTGTTGTGAATGAATATATTGATCCAATAATGTCACCTACCCTTGACGTCGCCAGAACGTAGCAGAAACCAATTCCTATTTAAAATGTATTGGGATAGTATCGATAAAAAAAGAAAGACCGCCGCTTTCTGTAACCGTATTCCGTACATCAATGGCCATGAATAGACAGCCGGCAGGAATTTAGTAAAGTTTACAACTCCTCTTGGAACTAACCAGTCATAACTTAAGACCGGAAATTTAGGAAACGTACCTATTTTACCAGGAGTCCATATCAATCCTGTTTAGCATAGAAGCAGAAAATAAGGCTAGGGAAGCATTTTAAGCAGTAGTATGTTGTCTCTATAGGTGCCTGTTTGAGTTTTGTGGGCTTTTTAGTACATAAGAAATCTTTTTTTTGTGTTATATGCCTCTATTGTTTTCTTGTCGATAATCTGCAAGAACTGCTCTTGCTTCAGAAGCCCGCAACTGGGTGTTTATCGCACGCAGTGTGGGAGAAATATCCGTGAGCCATCTCAAACACGGCGAGAAACACAAACCCTCCTCTAGCGCATCGTCCTCAACCTCGCCCCATTGGCCGAGCCACCATAGGTCCAAAGCAGCATATCCACAGCCACCCTCACCGACGTAATCCCTGTCCACACGAACTGTTACTTTCTTTGTCCTTCTGTTGCGCTGCCTGCGCGGACCAACACCAAGAACTTTTGCCGATGTGCCCAAGCCATTGCTAACTCAATAACAAACAACCAAAGAAGAAAGTGGCTGCGACACATCCCGGTAAATGCCCCTCAGGTCAAATACGCCTTCTAAGGGGAAACCACGTGCAGTCCGGGCACACCAAGGTTTTAAAGTGACGCCACAAACACGTGCACTAGCGGCGCCAATCTCGGTTGTACCGCCGGCGGCCTAGATGCAGCAGGAGTAGGACGAAGAAGCAACGAGAAGCGGAGTTTACAGGAATGAGCACCTCGGAACTTATCAAGTAGTCTTGTCGTGACAGCCATCATTTGCAATGCCGGGTAACCTTCAAGGGCATTTGGAAACATAGCAATAAAAGAACTAGTTCCAAGAAATCTTGCGGGCTTTCTAATATTATGTCATTGGGTTGTTACTGAACGGTGTTATTCCAGCGGCCTCGCTAGTCACCTGCTCCTGCAGAACAGAATAGCTCAGTAATCTGTGCAAAGATATTGCACTTCATGAGGTCCATCGGTGCTGTCAAGAGCGGAAGACGGCGTTCTGTTCTGTTTACGCGTAAATACCTGCGGTTTATTTTTTTCGATCCGCAGATGTGGCTTTAGGCAGCAGTTACCGATTGTGCCTCTTCCGCCAATCCTGTTGTTACCCCTAAAAGCTCGGCTAAGGGCGGTAAAATGTTTCAGAAACATTCACTGGTGTTATTAACAGGTTTTTAGCTGAAGAAGGCCTGGTAGCCCAAGCTCTGTTACACCACGCTACGCTTGAATGTTACTTGGCACATTAGCGTGTTTGTTTAGCACTCTAGCCGAAAGCACTTTCGCAGCTGAAAGCTTAGGAAAAGAGTACTGACCACATTTCGCATATGCGAGATAGATCCGCCACCAGCACCGAAGGACCGGTTGTGGACGGCTGTTCCTAGGCGACATCCTGCCATTCTGTATGAATTAAAATTCCTGGACTCAGTGTGCTTTTCAAACTGCGGGCACTTCCAAGCATCGAACATTTTGATATTCCAGATGGAACGAGGTCATAGAGCATGCGGAAGTACAAGAACGGTCCCTTTTTTTGCACACAATTATCGACTAAAAGCAGGTACGATTTCAAGCAGCAAATCATTCAGGTAAGTCTGGTTTGTGATGGTGTTTAAGCCTTTCTTAAGATGCCAAATCACCTTCCATTGCTCTTAAATCTGTTTAAAAAGCAACCATTATGTGTGGTATTCTTAAGAACAAAATAAAATTAGTGCACCCATCACAAGATTTGCCTGCTGTTTTCCATGCAAATATAATTTTGTAGTAACACACGGTTCTGAAGTAAATACGAATTCAGCCTACATGTACCTAAACTACAGTATTTGATGCTTATACTTGCCTATGTGTCCATTGTAGCCGCCTAAAACCTTGTTTTCTCGTGTCAAAAGTGCCGGTATAGATGCTTTGAACATATCTCTCAAGAGAGCACTTGCCATTCTCGGCTGAAGCGGCTGTGTACACGGACGCCATTAGGGTACGCCTACACATGTGCCGCTGAGCTGGATAAACGCCCGGCCGATTGAACCGAGAATGCGAAATATGTGCGCAGCGCGGGTTGCTGCAGAAGTTTTATTTTTACGCTTTTGGTGATCAAATGTGAGGACACGAGCCATGTAAGCCTCGGTGGTGGTAGATCGTGTGTGTGCATACATTCTGTTTGCAGCAATCACGCAACTCAGGCTTCCCGCCACAAAATTGTTCCTTGTTTTGCTTCTTAGCCTGGGTTCAATACAAGCCACCCGTTCATCCACTCGGGAGTAGTAGCGTGCTCGTGAAAGGAGGGGTGTGCTATGAAAGTGTACAAAGAGGCAACCATTTATTAAAGCATTGTACCTTCGTATTCATAAAGCGAAGCGTTTTATTCCTCATTTGGGCCGTCGTTTAGCAACGCGCTCTCCAGGAACGCCAACTACAGAAGGGTTTTTATAAAAGAGCTTTAAATCCGTCAACAAAAAAAAAACACTTTTCTTGGTCGAATCTGACCACGCGTTTCTCTGGTTACGAAGCTGACGTCTGTCTAATCGCACCATTCTGACATGGTCGAGGCCCTTTCGATTTTCGACTATCTTTCACTCACGTTGCGTGGAAGAGAGCTTCGCGTTTTAATCTTCTATCCTTTTGGCGAACCTTTGAAAAACAAATAGGAATTGGGAATAATCTTTTTGAACAATTTATTGGCCTGAGTGCGTAGTTGGTAACTGCGACACGCGCATGTCTTCTAGAGATTTTTGGGTCTAGTTTGACGAAATGGCAGGTATGGCTTAAAGACCGACATGAATGAAGGAAGTACTGGGTCGCCCGGTGGGTGGGTCAACTGGAACACATTCAATGGCGCTCCCTCAGTGAGGTAATCCAGATCTCCTCTTCGATCAGCAGCGGTAGCATGATTTCTACTACCAGAAGCGTCATCTTGGGTGAAAAGCCTGGGCAAAAGAGAAGTCGGGACAGCTTGCAGGGACCAGGAACATCTGTTGATGTCAAGACAAGTGATCAGGAAATTTATTTGCCGTCGTTAAAAATTTATCTGCTCCAAACGACTGCTTGACATTCATGCAAAATTGATTTGCCTATTCAGAAGAAATAACCCGCTGAAGCAATGAGTACACGAGTGCTAAAAAACCGATAGCGATGGGCGTGCATCCACAAAAGGAAAGCGAATGTCGTGGTTTCTCTCAGTTAAAGGCGCCATGGCCACGTGATGCCGAAGTAGGTCGAGACCCACACAGGAAAAAAATACTGTGGTTGATTCCTCTGTCATAGGAATCCGTAAAGTGTGCAATGTGCAACGAAATGTGCACCGAAAGGAGAATTATTTGCGGGATGCCGGCTGTCTTGTCGGTGTGCTTGACGTGCCACGTCCTGCTAGCGGGTCGCTTCAGGAAAGGTGCGACCTCTTCGGTCACTCCGTCAGGGCACCGATACAGACGACGCGGCTGCGGAGGTGCCTGCCCCCGACATGTTGATTCTTGCTCCTGAAGGAGAGGTAGGTGCAGAGCAAGGCAACCAACGCATCTTCATATAGCTTGGTGGACCTTAACATGTCTTTTTTTAACTTTTGTTTCTGATTGTGTGTGGTGTGTGGTGTTTGCTTTGTCGGGAGAAAGTTGTTTTGCTGTTCTTTCAAGCAGTATATACTATGCCTTTACGCGGCATTGTTTCCTGTAGAGAGGTTTGTTGTCGTTTTGTGTTTAACATAGTTGTGTGAGGATAACAGAGAAAGTTGCTTTACTTTAGACCACTGTATCATATGTCTTGACATGGTGTTGCTTTATCTGGGATAGCCAGTGACTACTGTATTGATGGGTCGTGAGGCCTTGTTGTGATTATAGAGACCGGTCAAGACGGTCAAGATTATTTTCAGAGGATTCTGTTGATTACACTGTGACCGTCATTCTGCTTTGAAGCAAAGAATGATAATGCATGTACCACAAACAAAAAAAAATTAATCAGCATACTGCCCACTCTTCTGGACACATTTAGTTCAGTCCTGTCAGGAGTTATATTATGACATAGCACACCCTTTGCACGGTGACTTTGTTTGGTAATCTCTGACAGATCATTTTACTTAACAGAACACGATATGCAATTATGCATCTCCACTGTTGATGCAAAAAAACAAACATGCCTAAAATGTTGGACGCTGTCTCTTAACACAAAGTTCACTGTCATGGTTCACTCTGACATTATCATGATAAGTGAAAAAATGGTCACAAAAATTTCATTTACCCACCATTGCCTGTATTCTAGTACTCAGTGCTTTGATGACTGTTTGCTGAGATTTGTGAAGAGGCATGTTGCTATTTCTTCCATCATGAAGGACACCTGCTTCTAAAAAATAATTATGATGTGACAACAGCAGCATCTACAAAGGTGTATTAAAATTTCATCTATAAATCAGAGGGTGACAGGTTATGTTGAACTGTTTCCTTTTCGCCCTGCATGCAGCAGCACCGTCCAGCAGTAACCAACACTGGAAAAAATCACCGCGACAAAATCAACTATAACATTTCTGTAGTGATGGTACACATCCTTATTTAAAGTGCACAGTAACCATTACTATCTTCATTGCAAAAATAAAGAAGGGAAAATTGATGTTTGTGATGCAACGCCAAAACTGCTTTCTCTACTCCAGCTTGTTAAAATAGTCATAGTAGGCACCTATTCTTGTTGAGGCACACAGTACTGCTTGTTCGTTCAGGGCCTTCCCCGCCCAGCAGCTCTCCAGATCCAGTGTGTCCGAAAATGTGTTCATTATGAGCTTTACGGCCAAAAAACAACAAAGGGTTGAAAATTTGGTCTCTATCTTAGTTAACGAAACGTATTGCGATAGGCTTTATCTATTTAATCCTCAAAGATAGAGGCATAAAACAAGGAAGTCGAATTACAAAATATTCTAACGTAAGGATACAGTGCAAGTGCTCAATTACAGAAATTACACCTCATTGCACAGTTGTACCTTTGCGTGTAGAAACAAGTGGTTATCGCGGATGTAAACAATACCTGCGAGAAGGCGGTTTTATTCTCGGGATGTTTTAAGAAAAAAACTGAGCAAACTACTTCACGTTACATGATTAAACACCAAATTTGTGGCCGGGGTCAATGTGACGTAATACATGCTGAGGCTGTTAGAGCAGTTCGTCACGCAGAACAGCATGTTAAAGCAGCAGCGACACAAAATTTTATGTTACACTTCTATTGCTTTTATCGATGCTTAATGGCCTGGCGTACCTGAAAGCACTTCAAATACTTCAGCGCGCGATTGTTAATTACATTGAACAGCGTGAAAATCATTTGTTCCGAATTCCCGCGCTTTCATCGCGAACGGCGCATACGACAGACTCCCTGCCTGACCTCACCGCTTTGTGCGGACGTCACAGGCGCCCGCTTGAGAGGGTGTTGCACCAGCTCATCGCAGGTGGGGCCGCGCGCATGAAGGACACCCCGAGCTTTTCACGAACGCTGCGGCGCCACTTCTTTTGACTCTCCCTGGATGATGTCACGCTGATGTCCATTTGCTGAGTGCCGCTCCACGCGATGCTCCGTCGGCGCGATAAATGAGATCCAATTAAACTATGCTTGTGGCGTCGCAGGCCGCTCATATTTCACCAGGGTATTCCGTTGAGTGAAGGAAGCGAACTGTGCAATAATAGTAACGCCGAAAATTGGTGTCAGTGCTCCTTTAATATAGCTCATGAAACAAAGCTAGGCGCCAAACATATACTCGGGACGCTAAAGATTGGAGGTCAGTACTATTTTTCATTGACGTTGCAGTTGCAGCCCTGCTTTTTATAAAAAATTAAAACGAGCTTCCCGCGATATTGCCACGAACCCTGTATGGGTTTCTTTATGTGTTCTTTGTTTTTACCACCCGGCTACGCCTGGCTCGGTTATCTGTGTCCGCGAAGCGCGTCTTCCATTCTTTATTTGTATGCCGCACGGGCTATCTCAATCAAATAAGCAGACTGTTTCGCCCTAACGGCACTATCCCAGAATACTCTTCTCTCATCTACAATGTCCTGGATTTCAATGGAGGGTTCGAAAAACACCTGCGCCGAAATATAAAAGCGTGTAGAGCAGACGCCGCGGCACTCGATGTGCAAGTCACTTTGTTGACCGCTGCTTCGCCGCTTCCGAATTCTTTTGAGTTGTTAGGGGAGCACAAGTTCGTTACAATAAACTTGTTTCTCCTTCAAAACAACTGCGTCATCCTTGGCTTCGTGACAATATAAGTACGCAATCTGATCGTGCGCAAAACACGCACACATATGTTTTGAAAAACGGTTTTAATTCACTGCACAAGCGAGAGTGGCCGAACAATGACATGACGTTAGAAAATCGATTAAAATATCGTAGTCACGTCACAGTCCTCCTATATATAACTGCCGGGCAACAATTTTTTCTCCCACTCGGGAGTGGGAGCTGAAGTCTCTAAAAACGATGGAATGGTCCTCTACCAGCTGCACGAGAAAGTGCACTACCGTTTACGTCACTCTTCGTCCCAAGAGAACGCCCTCGGGGAAGACATCTTTGTGCAGCAACTGTACTGAGCGTTCAGATGTCCCTTCTTTAAAAACAGCTGTACCGCACGCATCGCTCACTGGCGCCTCATAACGGAACAAAGTAAAGAAATAAATGCGTATAAACCGGTTCAACTAGCATTCACAGCAACAACACTTCCCGTGACAATACACAAACAGAAAAGGCTTTATTATGTCTAAACAATTTTATTAATTTCGCTCTAGCAGCATTTGAAAATTATGAGATTGTCCCCAAAGGCGCTTGACAAGCACTTCCGGCACATGACGTACTACCCGCGCTCTCCGAGGGCGGGGCGGTGGCGATTTTGTACGTCATTTTGACGTCACGATCATCCGAAGCGGTATGGATAGGCATCGGATAGCAGAATACTGCCCCAGGCAACGGCTGCCAAAATTTTTGGTTTCCCTCTTGGTAAAGCCACGTGGGTGAATTCGAGTGACGTCGCATGGGCATTTGTTGTGGGTGTCGTTTAAAGCTTTCTTTCCAATCACCTTCACAGCGTCGATTGGAGCGAAGTTTTTTTAAAATGGAAGGCCGAGGCAGCGGCGGCAATGGTCAGATAAATGGTCCCTTGCGCGAGCCCTTCAACTGCACTAGGCCATCGGAGGCTGTCATGGATGCACACACGTGTGTGCCCTATATAGCCTTTTCTACACGATAGAGGCACTTCGTACGCAACACCACGTTTTCAACCAACAAACTGTGTGGCATGCTTTTAAGCGCAGCGGCTGCTCTTTTTTTTGCTGTTCACAGCGGTACAAATTAGTGCACGTTAGTTTCCAGATATTTATACAACGGGCGATTGCTCCACCGCTGCAAGCAAGATGAAGTTAGTGGACGACGTCGAGACGCCCCGATGACGCGATGCGCGCTCTTAAAGCACAGCCTGGCTCGGCAAACACAGCGCAAGCGGGCTGCTTCGCACATCCGACGGTAGGCATCTCTAATAGTACCGACGGGCACGTGCTCCCGAGTTCATACTAAGCGAGCTCACCGCTGTACCATCTGCGTCTCCCCGCTGCACTCGTGGGAACCGCATTTATGCGGGACTTGCTAGCTGTGCGCACTTTCACGGCTGGATTCGCACTACACACGTGTTTGTTGTGTGCTTACTCTTCAACTGCACACTCGCGAACAGGCCACATGACGTGCATGAGGCTGGCCTGCTCGTCACGCCTCACTGCAATGTGATCATCACCTACAATAAACAGGTGCTGGGTCCGTAGACCCGCAAGACCCTGTGCACTTACCAAAGTTTCCAGCCACACATTACCGCCACTACACCGGCGACGATGCTAATCCTTTGTAAAAGCCTTGTGAAATATAGTCAAATTTAGACGTACATTTCGTTTCCGTACAGAACAGTGCCTCAGAACACAGGGTACATCATAGGGTACAAAACACAGGGTACACAACGGGCACTGCGACATTCGACCGGCTACCTTCACCTTCTTCTGTCAATAAGCCACAAACAAGAGTACCAAAACACCTGGTAGCCGGTTAGAGTGCGCACACTTCTCATTCTGCTCGCGAGTGCGAATGAGAGCGCTCGGCTTACGACCCGTGCACAAACGCATTGCTTTCCCACCGTTCGGCCTCCCCAATGATGCGTAGGGCATGGCGTCCTCTTTCGCGCCCAACGCTCACCTCATGTGGCAAATCATGGCCTCCGCGATAGGATGCCGACGGCGCGAGGCCATGAGCGAAAAAGCGCCGGTGCAGGACGCCGAAAACGCACTGAGTTACTTTGAATACAAAATAGGCCACGAGTCTCCAAAAATGTTGGTTACAATAGAAACGTGCACATCCTACCTTCAACCTCCCCGCAGAGGCACAACCCCGTTGTTTTAAAGGCGCCACTCTCCGGCGATCGCTGCATTTAGGCCTCGGGGTATTGTGTTCGCGCGCTCCGTCGGCTCGATGGTCGTTCACTCGGACGAGACGTTGCATGCAACGTGCGTTGGACGTAAATCCAGGTTTGTTCCACAATGTTAACAACCAGTATCGGTTGGCGAAAGGCACCTCGCATCCATTCGTGAGGCCTCAATTTCCCATCGACAAAAAAAAATTCGACGACGCTAGAACTCAGACAACACCAACTGGCAGCGTTTTTGTAAGGGTGCGTACAGGAGGAAGAAGTGGAGGAGGAAGATGAGAAGGAGTGGGAGTTTTCTTACTCCCGTTAGGAAAAAGGTTGTATTCGCAGCGTTTTAGGAGGGGGTACAATCGTGGTAAATGCGCTTATTTACGATGGCTCGTGACCACCGGTGTAAACTTTTCAGTTTTAACGCCGTCATACTACTGAACGTGGCAGTAGGCCGCATGCGGTGAGAAGTTTGAAAGGCGTACTTCAGACAAAAAAGCTCCCATTCAGGCTCATTTGTCTTCTGTTTGTAGCAATGATAACATATTTACTCCCGTTTATAGCATAAATGAAGCTGTTTCCTCTTTCGACCAGTAACTATAAAACAATGACTATTAATGGACTACGCACCCGTTTATGCATTTCTGCTGCAGTTTAAACGCATTACATATATAGTGCTCCTCCGCGACTTTTCACCCTTGCCTTAAGATTTTTTTTCTTTTGGTGTTCGAGGAGTAGTGACACGAAATTTCAAAGCTGAGATAACTATGTGTAATGCTTCCTTTTCATCTGGAGATATTTCCCAGCATTTTTAAACCGTACCGGTCAGTATAACATATTTTAAATCAATTTTAATCTCTGTCAAAACGAGAAAGCCCAGAGCGGGCCACCATGACATCATCTGCTACTTGCCGCAAACTACTGACGTCGGGGCTCCCGTGACGTGACCGACGCGCTGGTGGCGGTTGGCGCACGCTGCTACACCGTGTGTACACGTCATGGTTTTAGGACTGACGTCATGCTGCCCGGGCCCGCTGGGTTGGTGAAGACGTCAACCCGGCTAGACTGCCAGCGCGTGCGCGCTGCCGTTCTAGCTCGGCTGTGTTAGACACAACTAGTTTCTTTCAATATACATTAGAGAGAACTCTGACACTAGCGTCTATGCGGCTCACATGCAGACCGTCTGTGTCGTCATGAACCGCCATTATATCATGCGCTTGCCTTAGTTTCAGCATTGGCTTTGATCGAAACGTTCGAGTGAACGTTAATATATAAACAAAGTGCCACAAAAACGCTAAAAATAGTGTTCAAATATATAAGTGACACATAAAACTGGCTGTATTAAATCTAACGAAAAAGAAAGTAAAGCTCATTTTTGCAGGAACAAATTGTGCCTTCTATTCTGAAGCCAACCCGGTAGTTAGGAACACTGTTAACATTTGGGGGGTAAACTCATTCGAGACTCCTATTTCATTATTTTATCATTATTTTAGGTAATAAGTTCTTTGAAGAGTTTTTGAAGTTTTTTTAGCATTGCTATGAAAACATCGGCTTCGTGGTGAACCGGTGCATCGACCGTCAGCTACAGTTTAACAAAACGTGCCGCTGAACATGTTGGTTTATACTTGACGAAAACACAAAACGTGGCGTTAAACAGTCCTTGACCAGAACAAGACAGAAGGGATACGGGCGCCCGTATCTGCCGTATGTTGCCTTCTTCGAAGTATGTTTTGTTTCTTTTTTTTGTAAGCTACAAATTTTGCGGCGGCATAGTACCCGCTCAGTCATACGTCTTTCGACTGCGGCTCGACCAACCTGAGGTACGATCACGCACTGCCTGCTGTTTAATCGAAGACGGCTACCACAGATCAGGGAGGACTTCGGCTTCCGCGTAGCTCGTAGACGTAATAATGCACAGTGAAGAAAGCAAATCCCAAAAACCGGTTAAAAATCCTACGGTCATGCCAAGCCCAAGCCAAAAGCGGGGTCTTTCCATTTGCCGCCCCACGACGACATGGCTTCCCAGGCGCAGTTTCCTCTGTACTATACGTACTAAGAAGCTGTATGTCCTGAGCGGCAGTGAGGCGAAAAGAATCGTGGCGTCAGATGCTGCTCCAGTCATGGCTGCCACTCGACGTTCGTTTTTTCAAAACCGAAACTGACACGAATAAACGACGTCGTAAATGATCATTCACGCTGCGATCGACCGTCTATCGTTCCATTCTATGCTTAGTGGGCTAAAAGGCACCCATAGCAGCGAAAAAACGTAACAGGAACATTTCGTGCTGGTACTCCTTTAATGGCACAAATTAAACGGGTTCAATTCACATTTGATTTTTACATTATTTTATTTTATTTCATTTCTTTGTATTTTGTTACAAAATTTTTTCGCAAAAGTCACGTATCACCATCACCGTCTGAGCTCTAAATGTGCCACCTTTGCGAGTTATCCCCAATCCTGCATGTAGAGGGCGTCGCAAACTTGGTTTTTTCTCAATAGTTAGTGTCACTCTAGTTTGCAGGGGTCGTTCTAAATGGCGTGAGTGTGGCACCTCAAAATTTGGCCAGTGTTGATTTTATTGTACTTCCACTTTTTGTGTTGAAATTTCTTTCGGCAAATAATCAATGTTTGATTGGTTGTAGGATTTCATACCCAGCTTTCTCGCTCAAAATTCCGACCTCTATGCAACCTAGGGAAACCACTTGAGGAAGGTGATATTTGGCAGAAAGCAAGAACTCAACGTGCAGATAAAAACACCAGAAGAAGTTTCCAGGATTCTGAATATTTTATGTGCAATTCGCTGTCAAATCTTTCTCCCCATGCATTTCTATAGGATAGATTCCATGGCTCAGGAACCTAGCCGCAAAACGTGCCAGACTTGAAACACTGCGCAAAGCAAGTTCTCACCCCCAATATTAGCAGCGCAAAATACCTGCAAAGTAATCACTGTTGAAAGGACTGCCATGAGAGGGAAAGCTGCACATGTAACGGGGCTACTCGACGCAGGCGATGAGGCGCGCCATAGTGGTGAGTTCCGGAACAATTTTATCCGCCTGGGGATCTTTAACGTGCGCCGACAACTCTTACGCAGGAATTTTTGCTTTCCGCCTCCATCAGAAAAGCGGCCGCCCATGCCGGGAATCGAACACGTGTCCTCGTGCTCATCAGAACAACGTCCTAGCCACCGCGGCGGATAAATAATAAAGATTTACACTCATTACTATTCGCTAACTTCGCTGATAATGCATTCAATGGCAATACAGGATGTCGCCCTGTTGGAGCTTTTTTTGTACTCGGCAAAGAATGTTCATGCACATTTAGGGTAGGCGCGCTCCATGCCTTTATATTTCCTCACGAGTGTGCTCTGGATTCTTACAATAGCCAACAGGTCACCGGAAAAATAAGTTATTATAAACAGCGTTAATCTCTTCCATCTAGTTAGCCGCTTTTTCCCCGTGCAACCGTTTTTCACTGAATGCACGACTGGTAAAAATAAAAAAGCATTTTTATTTTCGCCAGTACTGCATTGATAGCACTGATATTTATTGATTATAATATGGCAGGGGAAACGAAATGAGATTGCGACAACAAACAGGTCAATAACAAGGAAGGCAGGAACAGCAGGAACGACAAAGGAACAAGACACCTGCTGCCCAAGGTCACTTTCTTTGCTCATTCCAAGGACCAAGATAACACATTTCAAGCCAATGTACACCTGGCCTTGAAAAGGGGCACCCCTTAGTCACGTTTGTTATCTCAGCCGGTCATGCACGTGCCGGAACCTCTCTCCCTCTTTTTATCTTAAGGGAAAGGATGCGAGGAGGGTGGGTGCACGTGTCAGAGCACGGACGCTGCATTCAGTCTGCTCTGAGCTTCGCATCGAGTAGGCTGTGTGGCGTTTCACGCCGCGCTGGTTGAGTATACGTCTGTGTCGTTCCCAGTCATGGAAGCAAATGTTTACCCTATTATCTTTGCAGCCAGGAAGAAAATCGCGGTCCTGGATAAGAGGCGTCGGAAGTGCCGTCGGGACCCGGGGCTTCTACGGCGCCTGCAGCTGGAGAACCTAATCGTGCACTGCTTCATGTCCCGCCGCAACCACCGCGAAGACGCGCCTTCTGACAGAACCAGTGACCAGAACGACGAGCCTGCCCTCCCGCTGAATGATATTTCAAGACGGAAACGTCCCGGAGGCCATGTCGACGGTAGGTGCTAAACCCCACCTCGCCAATTTTCTCGTGTGTCTGTTAGGGTCTCTTTTTATGCTCTTTAACATGGGGTGCTCTGTTTTGCAGCTTTTTAAGTATAGAATGCGCTCATACAATGCATTCTCCTTATTTGAGTGACGGTTTCACTATATTCGTGCAAAGTTTCGAGAACTTTCCATTTAGCCTAGGAAAGGTTCGGACGGGGACAATGCTTGTACCTTCATGCTGATATTTTCTCTACATCTCTTCTGGACGATGAGTACCTTTATGTCCAACACAATAGCTTAGCAAGCACAGTTTGCTCGCTTTCAATTAGTCTTTTCAAATTCCTCGTAAACTCGTTTTATTCATTTGTTTTTTTTTTCAACATTCTCCATGCGTAGTCGACCAGGGACCATCCAAGCGGCCACGACTGCTTTGTCCGCCTGATGCAGACCTTGCCGACAAAGACACTCCCGGAACCCACGAGAACTGCGAACAGAACGTCCCAGCCGCGTAAACTATGGACGACCAGCATCCTGTCGGAGGATATGCCTGCCCAGATCCTGATTTCGACGACTTGGGGGAGGAGCCTGTCCTGCCCCCTATTTTTGCTTTCCTGGATGACTAGAACCCCCGCGGCACCAAGAGTTATTTATTTGTACAAATGGTAGTTCCATATGCGGTTGCTGTGCCCCACGCTGTAGCATGGCAGCAATGGCCAATCTTGAGGAAGGTTGCTGCAGCTTTAAGGCCACTTGCGACTGTTTAGCAACAAAAGCAGCACTTTTGTTTTGGAAATCTTTTTCCGTATTGCAAGTGCTTTTTCTGTACCCAAAAAATGACCGTTTACAAAATGTATGTACACGATAATTGTCTTCAGCGAAATGCACACACTTAGTCTTCGTAGCACTCAATATGCATCATAATTTATTAAATTAACTAGAAACATCACCAGAGTGTAAATATTTACTGGCCTCAAATATTAACGCCAATTATTAAAACATTCAAACAAGAAGACAAAACGATTGTAGCATATTCATAACAACCTAACACAAGTGATGCTAGCAAAGTTACTCGTTATAATACGGCATATGTAGTACTCTGGTTCACGGACGTGAAACAAAAGATCAGAAGTTGCTTAATAACTTTTTTTCATCTCATCCATCGCCTTCATTCAATTCGGACGCAATAAAAGACCTGGACACACAAATAAACCACAATAAAAAAGTAGAAAAAATGGGCAGCTCTGTACCGCATTTTACCTGCGCCAAGTGCGCCGGTTACAACGTCAACCGTAGATATGTTACAGTAGTGCCACAATTAAATATTTGTTGGCAAATAAAGTTTTTTTTTGTAATTGCGACCAAAGAAACAGTATGACCCAACCAAAAGAAAACGCGGGCCATGATTCTCACACAATTAAGAGACAATAAACCACGAACGCCAGAAAATTCGCCCAAAACACCAACTTCGCTTTGCATGATTGCGCATAAAAATGCCACATTGGGTGTGTGGGCACACTTATCGGTTCGAGGATTGAGGAAGTACATTACGTATCTGAAAATTGTAAACCTAACGACAAAATCAAGGAATCCCCCAGGCCTATGTAGTCCATGGGGCTGTGATGCCGGCGCCTACCCCCTTCATGCATGCAGGTCGGGTCGCAGCCAATCAGAACTTTAAACTGGCGCATTCCTGTGTCGACAACGATTATGGGCAAAGAAATTACCGAGTGCTTTCTCAACGAGAAACCAAAAAGCAGTCAAAATGTATGCTCCATGGAGCATAAACGATATGATTCCATGTATACATGGAGCGGAGGATGGCCTTAACTTTGGATAAAAGCAGCAAAAGTGTGGCAAACTTTGCAGCGATCATTGATGTTTCACAAACGCGATGGATGTATACTATTGGCGTAAGCTTCCTCTTACATTAAGTATGCTTTTTAAATGCCACAACTCAAATATGTCGCGGCCACCCCGCTGGGAATCCAACTCGTGTTCTTATGCTCAGCAAGCAAAGCCACAGCTACGGAGCAACCGCAGCGGGTGATTCTAGGTGCGTTCGCGTGGCTTTATTAATGAGAAAAATCAATGCTAAAGTGCTGTCCTCCTCTCTTCGATCCTCGAAGCCCAGTTTTTTTTACGCTTATTCGAGGATGGCTTAGCTTCACTGCGCTACTGCGGGGTTCGCCGACCGTCCGACACAGTCAGTGGGCGGCCGCCGGCGGGTCGTGGTCGCAATTCGTTCGCTCAGTTAAAACTAAGCCACGCACGATTTCTGCCAGGGAGAAGGTGCAGTTAGCTTTTTATTTGGTAGACTGTAGGAATCTCAGTAAAGTCCATGAAATGTAAATGGTTTCACATAAGCGTAGATGCGACCCTTCGCTGGCCGGTACGCTAGTGGAATATTTTTGCCCAGTAAATGCTAGAGAGGAGTCAGTCAACCTGTCTAGTCTAAAGGTGTGGTAATTATGCAGACCAAATTTTTGGTTGCTAATAAGCCAGGTTTCCTGTAGCAAACTTACGTCTGGGGAAAATTGGTAGCACACACAAGGTAAATCCGCAAAGCCAGCTGAAACAGAGCGACAAATTCTATTGTACAACTTTTAGAACCCCTATGAATTAGAGAGACCGGCTGCCGCAGCTGCAGCCTGTAATATCTGTTCCTTGGGCTTGGAAACAGATCTACCTTTCTTGAATTTTCCTTTTGGCTACACTTCCAGGGCTTCAGTACTAGGTGATCCGGAACGTTTACTGGACTGATGTACATACTCCACGGGCCAAACCTTCAGCTTCATGTCCGAGTCTGAAGAGGGCGAAAGGGGGGATTCTCTGTGTCGACTTTAGGACCACGAAGAGAGGAAGTACAAGCTTCAGCGCAAGTAAGAACTTCCGATCCACGCAGACAAGTAGTGAGAGTAGGCGAGACTAACAGAGGCCGAGGAAGGATTTCATGCTGAGAGCAGTGGCCTGTCAGGGGCGCTGGAAACTTGTGGAATCACTTGCGGAGAAGAGGTACACAAAAACAGAGTGGGGTGCAAATATGGCGGCAGCTGCGTCACCACTGTGCGAGACACGTACTCGATTACGCCGGAAGTTAACTGGGTGATTACTGAAGACACACCCTTCTCAACAGCCGATGCACAACGGAAGCAAAAGCTGGGTCAGCTAAGGAAGGCTGTTGGAGCCTGGCAACGGCTATTTCCGCCGCTGCAACAATGGTACTCACTACGGCTGGATCAACCAATGATTGAGGGTGTTTGGCCATAACTCCGTCATAACCATGTGTCCTTTCTTTACCAATGGCAACAGCATCTCCCCGCGAGCAGCGACGCTCACCCATCACCTCAACAACTTGAACTTCTTGAGCTCTAGCAGGGCAATTTGAATATTCAGCTGGGTGTGCCGCTCCAGATAAACAACATTTGGCGTCTTGGGCAGTGCATATTTCAACACAATGGCTCTCCCCTCATGCACGACACCGAGAAGTCGATTTGCATTCCTTGGATATGTGGCCAAAACGCCAACAGCTGTGGCACTGAAGGGGCCGGGGAGAGAGAGGTTCCACGCGGCAAATGAGTGGCCAAACTTTATACTCCGATGGACGTGTGGTCCCAAGAAATGAAACTATCACAGATTCTGTTGGCACACTGTTTTTCTCCACAACACGGCTGCAACGGTAAACTCAGGTGACTCCCGCTACCGAAAACTGCTCAAGTACCTCCTCAGGTGTCATCTCAACATCAACACCTCGAACGATGCCCTTCACGCAAGCAACATGTGGGGGATAAATGCACTCACCTGAAGAGAGCCAAAAATTGTGCATTTCAAGAGGTCAGCGACACAGGTCTCGTCTGACGATAGGCACAAGACGCCACCTTTGCCAAACGGGCGAACCTCCATAATATGACTGAACTTCACAGTAGTCGCTCGAAGTGGCGCCTGTGCAGCCCGCGGGTTCTTCAGTCGCATGAATCCGCCAGTCACTGGCAGCACGGCCACAGGGACGCTCCCCACCCCACTGCGCTTTAGGGATTCCAATGGAACGTCCCAGAGGCCGCCCAGGGGAGGCCGCCCAGGGGAGCTCTCCCAGCCATGGGACTCAAAAAACATCCAGGCGCAGAAATCAGCAACCTGGAAGAAAAGAAAAGACCCAGAGAATGACGGGAAACAACCGCTAAACCGCCAGAAGGTTGGCCGATCACCTAGACCAGAAAAGCAAAAAAGCCGCCCGCCCGCATCTTCCCACGGGGGGAAATCGAGTAAATGCGTCGCATAGGGGTGGTTGTGACGCTGCTGTTGCATTGTGCCGCACTACTTGTTGACGGTACTGTTGCTTTCATCGCTTATACTTCATCTGGAGCCAAACGAAAGACAAGCAAAGACGCACTTGATTGAAGTTTGTTCGAACGCCCGCTCCGCCGCTTATATACACTGCGCGCGCTGTCGAGGGAGAGGAGTAGGGGTAGAGACGCGCATGCGCGCACTTCCGTACACAAGCGCGCGATCTTTCCACTCCCCCCACCACGCTGTTGCCACGCAGCTGTCACGCCGCAAGCACGCCGCTATCACGTGTACACCTGCCGCTGTTGCTGCTGAGCGCGACGGAGCGCGCGGGGTAACTACTGCGCATGCGTGCGCAGACGCGTTCCCCCCGCACCACCGCAGCTGTTGTTGAGAGCAACGAGGCGCACGGGGTAGCTACGGCGAATGCGTGCGCACAGACGCGCTCCTCCCGCACCGCCGCAGCTGTTGCTGAGAGCGAGGAGGGTACGGGGGAGAGACGCGCACCTGCGGAGTGAGCGTGTGGATGGCGCCGCCATCAACGACGGAGGACCAGGCGAGCCTAAGAAATGCTCCGCATTTAAAAACCAAGAAGCCTAGAAGTAAGCGACTACGCTGACTGACACGTTGTCCACGTCTGCTTCGCGCCACGTTTTTTTATTTCGTTGAGAAAAATCAGCGTAAAGAATAAAACATGTCAGCACTCTGGCACGTGCCTAAGTTGTTGTGCTTCGTCCACTCTGATGCCCATAGACGGCTAAAAAGGGTGAGGGGTGAAAAAAAATCGCGCCAATCCACCCCGTGAATGTGGTTGGAAAGCAAAGCTCTAAACGGCACCCATAACGATTACCCATGCGACGTCATTTAAATTTAAACTCACATCGCTCTACAAATAGTAAAACCAGAGAGAAGTGAAATGCACTTAACCACACCATTTATTACTTCAAAGAGATATTCTTGGTAAGGTTAAATCAATGCATGATGCATGAACGGTGTTTGGTTGAGTTGTATTGGTGTAGCACAAGAGTGGAAACTTTTTTTATAAAAGTAAACTAAGCTCCAACCCGGTGTTAGACGATCTGACTTCTCCGTCTCTGAGCCGCGGACGGAGGCGACGAGATTTGCGGCAGAGAAGGAGGAGGAGGAGGAAGAAATACTTCTGTTCAGATTCCTGAAAGGCCTGGAGTGCAGCCCTGGGGAGTGATTCCTTCTTCTGTGGGGCCCATATGCAGTCCGCGCGGCGTGTGTTCTGTCCACCACTGAAGCTGGGTAGGTAGAGAGGGCCTGGACAGCAGCATCTCCCATTGCTCTTGTTGGGTAGTTGAGGGAAAGAGAGGAGGGTGCTCAGGGCTAACCCCGATTACGGGGCGGAGTTTTCCTACTTCTGAGCAAAATTTACATTCAGCGTCGTAGCGATTCGGATGCATTAAGTGAAGACGCGTAGGCTCTGGGAATCAGCCCGGATTGCATCAGCCGTAGGGTAGTTTGTTGTTCTCTGGAAAGGTCAGGGTAAGGCGAAGGTACGGTCTGACTCAGAAGGCGATAATCCAAGGTTATCTCCCTGAACGTGACAAGCGGGTGACTGTCCTCGTGCAGTTCCATAGCACGGGAGGTAAAGGCGCAGGCTTGTTGGGTGGATATATTTGTTGCCCTCCATTGAAGCGTGAGAGGGTGTCCAGATGAGCTGAATGGAACCGTTTGGGGAGTGGTTTTTTAGCACGCGCAGTGCAGGTCAGAACACCCAACCCGACTGGTAATTCCAGTAGGCTTGCTGGGAATCGGTGACTACCCTCCGAACCCCTGGTTGAGTGAGAGCCAAGGTGATGGCTGCCTCTTCTGCTGCCGTCATTTCTTGGGTCCTAAGCGAGGTACACGCAAGAAGGTTGGTTCTGGAGGTAGGCACGATGATGGCGTATTGCTGCCCTTGATGTTTGGAGGCGTCTGTGTAGATAACTTCATGATCCCCACCGGGGGTGGTGTTTAGCGCTTGAGCCCGTGCGTTTCGGTGACCCTCGTCATGTGAGGGGTTCATATTTCTAAGCAAAGGGAGCATCTTTAGTTTTTGCCGCCAAGAGTCGGGGAGTACGTCAAGCGGAGTGACATTCTGGGCTGCCCAGCCAATCTGGTGAAGCATGCGGTTACCCACCGCAGTTCTGAGTCGGACCTTCTGGTTAGAAAGATGGCCATCTATCAGCTCCTCCACCGTGTTGTGGAGCCCCGTGCTAAGCAGCCTCTGTGTGGACGCACTCATAAGAAGACCAATGGCCTGCTCAACCGCCTTTCTAATCATTATATAAAGCATCTCTATGTCTTCCTTGTCGAGAAGAAGTCAGGGGGTTGACGTAAGTGATTCTCGAGAGGACAAAAGCTTCAATTAATCGAAAGGTACCGGATTCCTTTAGGCCTCGCTTCTTGGTGGTAACTCGCCTGATCATGTGTACGATTTGATTATTGCTGTTTTTGAGGCGCTGCAAGGAGATGTCGCTCTTGGTGTTAGCCTCGAGATGTAGGCCCAGTATCTTGATGCTGGGGCTTCGAGCATCAAGGAGTATTTGATGGCCTTGATAGCCTGGGAATCAAGGAGTATTTGAATGTATTCCTTGATTTGACGTGAGGGCGGACGACAAGGAGCTGTGATTTTTACGTGAACACTGGAGGCCACAGGCTTTAGCACATTGGCGTACTAGAAGTGAGATGCCATGCATTGGTCTGAGCTTCCTTTAATTTTGTAACTCTTAGCACATGCGCAAGGTGTGCACAGGGCCGCTAGACGGGCGTGAGTGGTCGCTTGACGCTTACACGTGGTATTCTGCGAGAACGCAGGGGGTAAACCCGTAGATGTGCTTGGTGAGTACACCACCTGTCTTCCCCGTCGTTGCTTGGGCTCGTAGCTAAATCGGTAAGACAACGGGCTCTCGCCTTCTTAGTCTATTAGTTCCAGGTTCGATTCCCGGTGGTGCCAGTAAATTCTTTTATTTGTTCGCTGGAGTTTTCTGGTGACACCAACGGTCGCGAAAGAACCCTTGGGGGGTAGAGGTAAAAAGCTTTGCTTTAAAACGCACAAGCTTTGAATAGATGACAGCGAATAAACGGCATCAGGAAAGACGCCTACACAGAGCATTACAGTGGATAGCTGGCTTGTTGTGAACCCGAGTGCGTGTGGCCGCCGGTACTGTCAGAACAGCCTACCGCGCCCCGCGCAAACCATCACGCACGCGCTGTGCGTGCAAAGCGAAGATATGCTTTCAACGCCCGTTCAGCGTCATCGGAGCGTCTGCGCGTCGTCTGGCATATTCATCGCGCTTGTAGTGGTGCAGCTATCAGCCACTCTATGATAGAGTGGCTGATAGACAAAAATCCACACGCAAATATACCTCAGTAAGTGGTAATCAGTATTTTAACTCCAATGCAATGATTTCGACGCAGCAGCGTAACTCACCCCTTGCTTCAAAAAGACTCATTCAAGAGGTCATGCAGATTTTATCAGCTCTATTTTTTCAAGTGCTAACAAAAAGCCTTTTAAATGCTCATAGAAGCGTGCAATTTAAGGCTTACAATTCAAGCATGGAAGTTTTAGATACAGGACTGCATTGTTCTCAGTAACGGGGCATCTCCACATCCCCGACAATGATTGCATCTATACGAGATGGCATGGAATGGTAGAGGGCCGAAACAACAGCCTGATCGCCCCTTAGTCACTCTCACTCATCACTAATTGCCGCCCACATCTGGTCTGGTGTGGCCGCATGAATTCGCTTGCGAACCATGGCAGCTTTCAGACGGCCCCACACATTTTTGATTATGTTAAGTACCACTCCTTTTGGGCACCATTCTAACAACGGTATTTGTTACTGCGCCAAGTAATCTTTCATCGCCCTAAAGGAACAAACCGGTGAAATGTCCTGCTGGAATAACTAATTGCCATTGGGGAACAAGCCTTGAGCATAAGGTGTCAGAACACCATCAAGGATGTTGCAACACTGCACGGACGTCATTGTGCCTATAATACGGTAATGAACACCAAAACCAAGTGGGGCCATTGGGCCCCATATGCTGAAGCTTGCTCTACCGCTGGCCGAGACACGTTGCGCGTTGTCTGGATCATTACTGCATGATAAAAATAAAATAAATAAAAAAGGGCCCATCTCCCCACGAGGGGGACTCGTGTAAATGCGTCGCATAGGGGGTGGGTGTATTGTGTTAACGTTTAGTGTTTGGGGACTTGGTGGTAGTGAATGCGTTGTATCAGCAGCTTCTTGATGTAGTTTGAATGAGTCAAGGATATAAGGCGCGTTCGTAGCCTTTCATTCTGTGTAGGTTTTTTGGCGCAGTGGGAAGAGCACTATGTACCTCGCGTTCCGCCCACAGGTAGTGAATGCGTTGTATCAGCACCTTCTTGACGTAGTTTGAATAAGTCAAGGATATCAGGCCCGTTCGTAACCTTCTATTCTGTATCGGCTTTGTGGCGCAGTGGTAGAGCACCATGTACCTTGCGTTCCGCCCGCAGGGTCGTGGGATCAAAACTAGGCGCCGGTAAGTATTATTTTTTATATAGTGTAGGGGGAGGGGTGCTGACCTGTTGTTGAAAGCGAGGAGGGTAGCATGATGCGGGAGAGGAGGAGTGGGGTAGAGGGCGCACCTAGAATGGCTGTTGCGGACGCCGAGGCACGCCAACGCCGACAACGCCGGGTGACATCGTGAGTTAAAGAAATGCTCTGCATTTAAAAGTCAAAACCTCGTACACGACAATGAAGGAATGAGTAAATATGCCTTACCGAAACGTGCACTCTTTGGTCTTGTCGAGAGCAGAACCTGAACTCATCGAAAAAAATCACTCTGCCCCAGTCCTCCGTATTCCAGCAGGCTTTTTGTGTTGCGATGTGGTGCCTGGCGTTCTTGTTTGAAACTGAGTAGTGGTTCATGCGCCGCAATACGACTACAAAGGCCTGCGCTTCGGAGCCGATGGCGAACAGTAGTGTCGGAAACATCCAGGTCCAGCGTCGGCTGGATGGCTCCCGCTGATTGAAAACGGTCCTGCACTGCTGCGGAAACGATGCAGGCATCTTCGTCCTCAGTGGTTACTCAAGGCGGAGGCACCCTGGGTACATCGCGGGAGCGAACTTCGTACTCAAGGGCTTGAATTATTCTGTTCACAGTTTTAAAGGGCATCTCTACAAATGAACCAATATACCGTGGCGAATACCCGCTCTTTGCGAGCCAAACAATCTCGTGTCGTTGATCATCAGGTACTCGTACCATGACCATCTGCAGCAATCTGGCACACTGTAGCAATACGGCTGAACTTTGTTACTATCCCACACGGTGGACACACTGGGAACCCGTTATCTGCGGATGAAATGATATGCCAACAAACGCAACACGCATGTGACAGACTCCCAGTTGCTAGACGCCTGGAATCATATTGCCAGAGAAACTGAAGACGCGCATGCGCACAATGTTTATCAGGAATAAGTTGGTCATTTGAAGGTGGCTCAGGCGCTAGGACGTTAATTCAGTTTACGGAAGAAAACTATCTTTGTTTGCAATTTTATATTTGGGCGTTTTCATGCAAGAATATAGGAATCGCGGATCAAAGCGAGATACCATTAGCAGCTGAGACGCAAAATAGCAGACGACGAGCAGACGTTCCAATGACGCGATTCGCGCGCGCTGAAAGCATAGTTTCGTTCGGCATATACAGCGCATGCGTGATGGTTCGGATGGGGCACGGTAGGCTGATCTGATAGTACCGGCGGCCACGCGCGTGTTCATCCTAAGTGAGCTCACCACTGGATTACCTACTTGGCCTTGTGCCGGACGTGTTAGTGCACTACATTCTCACAAACACGGAAAGTGTGGACGTGCGCGCTCACTCTCGTCCAGATCGGCACAAGTGAAGTGCAACTTTACCTCGGCTGCTCGTGTAGCGCCAGCGCTATTGCCATGCCTGTGGACATCAGCGAAGCCCTTTCCTCCGCCCAGATGAAGATCGACAAGCTGCGTCAGGGCAGAAGGGACCGAAGCATTGGCCAACGCCTGCTCCTGCAGAACTTTCTGCGCAAATGCTCACGGTTCCCGACTGGTTTTCACGACTACCGACACTGCCGGGCAGCATACTTGGTTGGATGTGGAAGCAGTGACCACAGGATGGCAAATGTGCAAGTCGACGAGACTGCAACATCCGTAAGCGGGACGACCCCGCACAAACGGAAGCGGGACGAGCCAGAAGGTACGTGTACGAGAGATATTCGGATCCGGGTGCACACAGAACTCCACAAACATAGCTGGCTATAACTTAGCCTTAGGGCTAGAAACGCCCCGTAAAACAACTGTCCGTACGGGCGGGGTCTTCTTGATATCCTGCTC
The DNA here is from genome assembly GCF_048455015.1 of Haemaphysalis longicornis. Classification (NCBI taxonomy): domain Eukaryota; kingdom Metazoa; phylum Arthropoda; class Arachnida; order Ixodida; family Ixodidae; genus Haemaphysalis; species Haemaphysalis longicornis. The sequence continues at coordinate 164,634,542 of NW_027526422.1, forward strand.
GATGTGTGCGCCACTGTTAACAGTGTACGCCTAACCTTTCTGCAAATCCGGTTGAGGTCGTATGTTACGCATTGGTGCGACCATGTTACCAGAATTGCCGGTATGGGCGCAGTGGTCTCGTAGGAACGGTCCCAAGCCCTCTCGCTAAGATAGGGAGCCAACCGCCGCTGATGTTCAGTTGGAAAGACGCCTCAATATTCTCGCGAGTGCAATGGCCAATCAGCTCCAAAAATGTACAAGTTGTCCCTCTCTCGCTCTTTCTAAAATAGAGCTTGCATATCTTGCTCGCGCATGACAGCTTTGTGTATCGCTCGGCGTGGTAGTCAGTTTTTACTAGCTTTCTCTCTTTTCATTCTTGTTTGTGTTTTCCGTGATTTACACTAAAATTATGGCTGTTTTTCTTCATCAAAATCTTCAGTTGCCGGTCAGCGCCGTGTTGGCGTTTTTCCTTCTCTGTCTTCGTCTATGACGCGCTATTATCACCATGAACATTCACCGACATGTCCAGTTCGCAGCACTCGTAAATGATATGTGTAGATTTGTATTCTGCGCAGGGTTTGCGATTCTTCCACGTTCAGATTCCAGTGTGACGCGGGGAACGATTGTGTTCCTAGACGCTGGATTACGAGACGTTCCTAATACTTTGGGGAAAAGGAAGTGTGGCACTCGTTGTCAAAGAGTAGCATGGCATGCGAGTTTCCGTGGATTTTTGTCGGTGGCGCCGTTCCATTCCGAACCATTTTGTCCTTGTGTTGGTAGGGTGTGAACTTTCATCATTGTGGATAGAACACCTCCCATCAAGCGTTTAGCAATTATGTCTGTAGCCAATATACTAATGACGTTTTGAGCATCTGGAACAATTTCTAAGCATATATTTTGTATTTCCGCTAGGCGGCTATCGCAACAAAGATTTCCGATTTTCCGTTCTTTTGCGTAAGAGGGTGATAAAGTCCCAGCGATTGCATTGCTAGTCCACTACAACAATTGTTTCCTTCGTTCATTCAATCAGTGTTCTTTCTGTTTTAGAGCTTTTCTCATCGGAAGCCGAAGGACACGGGTTCGATTCCTGGCCGCGGCGGCGTATTTTCTGATCAACGCGAAAAGCGAAAACGCCAATGTATTCCAGATTTCGACGCACGTTAAAGCTCTCCAGGTGGTCAAAATTAATCCGAAGCCCTCCACTACGGTGCGTTTCATCACCTATCTAGCGTCGGCTGGTAAAACCTCACAATGAATCAATAAATTCCTCAGCGAAATTTAATAATTCTTTGTTTGCACATGGGTACAAAAGCCGCCCTTCAAATCTACGCAACGTTCAAAATGAGTCACAGACACAGCAACTCTGCTTCGTAAACACATAAGACAAAAAAGCGAGGTTAAACAATGCCTTACCTCTACTTCACGACAGCGTTTCTTCGTACGGTAGATAAATCAAAGGTCGTCATAGCAGCAAAGGATCCCAAGCTTAAGGCGCGAAGCCCGCGCAGGCCGCGAATGCATGCCCTCGGGTCAATTGCGCGCGCATCGCTAGCAACACAGTGCACAAAGGTATCGGCGTCTGTGCCGCCGCAGCCGTAATGTTCGTCCAGAAGAAAAACTAGTTCACAAACACACGCGCGCACAAACGAACAAATATACGGCTTGCTCGCGGTTTCGTGATCTAACGCTGACGCACACGCTTGCAAGCAGTTAGCGAGCACGCGTCGTACTGTGTCGAATCAAGCATGACGATAAGTGCAGGTCTAACTTCCCATGTTGCATGACGCGTCTGTTTCAAAGTCCATTTCATGCGTAGCACATTGTTTACAAATCGCAGCCGTGTATTCCGCGCTGGTTGGACCTCACGGTGTGGCGGGATCAGTCAGTCGACACAGGCGGGTACACCGCCTGTGTCGGTTTTCACAGTAGACGTGACAGATTGTTGCGATCGCCATCGATGTCTTAAAGGGACACTGAAGTGAATTTGTCAAGATGCTTGCACTGCGTAAACTGGCTCAAATTAACACACTTTGCATTGTTTATCTGGTCGATAAGTCGGTAATTATTTTATAAAGCCCGAAAGAAGAAAAAAATCCTCCGTCGCATGCCCCCGCGCGAGGGACACGAGTAAATCCAGAGCATTACGGAGGGTTCCTGTAGCCGTAGGCGACGCACATCGAAGGAACGACGCCGCGGACCAACGAGTCCTTGCACGACGCGCACACCGCGAACGCCCGGAACCATTCCAGCGAAGCGGCGTCCGCGTCGTCGATGTCGCTCACCACAGGGATGACGCGCGCCATCCCGGCGTTGTTGTTGCCGGTGCCCTTGCCGCCGCCGCCGTTGACGACGAAGCCGTCGAAGCCACCCTTATCGTTGACGCCGTCGTTGACGCTGGCGTTATCGGTGCCGCCGCCGTTCTTGTTGCCGTCGACGACGAACGCGCTAAAAAAGAACCCGCAAGGCGTTCGTCTGCTGCGCCGCGTTAGGCATGTTCCCGACCGTGGTGAAGTTGTTGTCGAACCACAGCCGGTCGCACATGTCGCCGCTGTGCCAGAAGCTCCGGTCCAGGAACTCGCGCTTGAAGCGGGCGTCGGCACCCCCAAACTCCCGGTGACGTGCCTGCGCAGCCCGCTGGCGTTCGCGGACGGCCTCCGGGGCAGCGTCTCGACGACGACGCTCGGCAACCGCTTCTCGTGCGCGTACCGCGGAATCTGCGGCCCGACGCTGACGTGTCGCAGCTGCGTGTCGCGCACGAATCGAAGGGTCCGTGGCCCGATGCTGACGAGGAGACGCTGCTTCTTCCTGACAAAGGCCTGGATCTGCTGCTCGACGTTGACGCTTGGCCGCGGCTTCTCGTTCAAGAAGGTCGGCATCGGCGGCACGCTTACGACGCTTGCGTTCGGCGTCGGCAGCGCGCCCACTCGCCGCCTTGTCTTGTCTTCTGCCGACGTCGACGAAGACGATAATACGATGTCTTGCACTGGTTCCGCGACGCTGATGTTGGATTGCGTCGCGGTTCTAGTTGAAGTTCTTGCTTCCATCGCTTATCAACTACGACCGCCGACGCACCCAAGAGAAGAAAGCGCAGGAGTTGACTGGAGTGGAGCTCGCGCCAACCCGCTTTATAGGGGGTGGTTGTATTGCGATAACGTTTAGTGTTTGGGGGGTTGCTGCTATCACGTGTACACCACACAGCTATCACGCCGCTAGCACACCGCTGAGTCGCCAACGCACGCCGCTGACGACGTAGTTTGAATGAGTCAAGGATATAAAGCGCGTTCGTAGCCTTTGATTCGGTGTCGTTTTGTGGCGCAGTGGGTAGAGCACCATGTACCTTGCGTTGTCAAGAGGATGGCGCCAACTTGAACTTTGCTTGTGCATGTTGTAGGGTCATGCAGTCGGAAAGGTTGCTCAGAGTAGTCAACTACCACAATTGGGCCCTCGTGCATCAAGGAGTGGGTGTATACTGTGGTCTGATGATATTGAAACTTGAACCAAAAAAACTTAAGCCTTTCATACCGCACCTTCTTGGGAAGGATTGATTGGTCGATTAATTAATTAATTAATTAATAATCGATCGATCAATTGATTGATTGATTTTAGGGTTTAACGCGCGGTCGCAACGCAGGTGTTGACGCGCGCTGTAGTGGAGAGCTCCGGAATATTTTTGACCACCTAGGGATCTTTACGTGCGTCAAAATCTTGTACACAGGGACGTTTTGCTTTTCACCTCCATCAGAAAAGCGGCCGCTGTGATCGGGTATAGAAGCCGCGTCGTCGTTCTCAGCAGCGCAAAACCTTTGCCACTGAGCCACCACGGCGTGTTTGTGTAGGATTGCATTTATGTTTTTGGTAGAGGAGAGTTTTTATGTGTAGTCGCTGGATAGGTGCCATGTCTATCAGGGCGAGCATAAGTTTCCTTACAAAGGCGGAGGGGGTGGGTTCCTGCCTTTTTTTTCTGTCGGGGGGTGCTGGTTTCTTTCCAAGGGGGGTACGATGGCCCTACCCGATTTTGTTTTTAGATCCGCTTTCTGGGCACAAGAAGAGTGGTTTCTTCAATTTCTTGAAATGCGTGGGAAAACCCAACTTGAGATCCTATTCATCGTCATTATCACCAACATCCTGTTGTCCTGCGCTTCCCGTGTCCATTCTTTAATGCGAATATTGTTATTTTATCCTTCCATCAGGTAAATGGCCGTCCCCTTCTTTTAGACTCCTTTATGCAAGTGCATTGTCTTGTCCTGGTGGTCCGCCCTTGGTTAGTTCATCTCACGGTCAAAATTCCGAGGACGATAACTATAGCCTATATGCTGTCCTTATGAGGGTTTTTAGATGCGACGCATCTCTTGCTCTAGGGTATGTCCCTCCGTTGTCGCGGCGTCAGCACGCTCACTGAACATGTGCCACTCTCCTCCGTTCCTCTCTCCGACAGCTGTGCGCAGCGCTCTCACTTTGCCTCATTATCATAACAGCTGGTGTGCGCGCGCGTCGCCTACGTTCGCGTCTGCTCCGGCGCGCAAGCGTGCGAATGCGCGCGACTCTCCCCCCGGCTCCTCTGCTTTCAAAAGCGGGAATATAAGCGGGGAGCTCACGGCGCCGGATCAGTGAATCGCTCGCTCTCGCCCTTGACTTGACTTTGCTTGACGATACCTCCGTGCTTGACTTGAAGTAGATCTTCCAATGAAGACGTGATGGAAGCGACAGTCCCTTCAGCGAGTGGACTGACGCAATTCAATACCAGCGTCAGTCCAAACGCTCAAGGCAACGTTACTTCTCCAACTTAAGCAGAAGACAATGCTGCGAAGCATGAGAACACCCGCATGTGATGGAAATGCGTCATACGCGTTCACAACACGATTCACGCTATTTAGAGAATCAACCCAATGGAAAGGCCAATTAAACCTTCCCGATGCGTCACTTCACATCAGGGTTCCCTCGCGGGAAGATGGGCGTACTTTTGTTTTCGCTTTCTTTGGTGCGGGTACACTTGTGGTTTAGTTGGCTCTGCAATATTCTCGTCATGATCATTGGTTGCACACGTCTTACATTTTCTTTTTTTCTCTTTCTTGCTCTTCTCGGTTAAACGTTTCATTTGTGGGCAATATTTGGTTAAAGATTTCCTGTTTTTGGCAATTGTGAGTTTGCAACAACACGCATGCCTAGAACCCCGCCGAGCATTCTTTTGTGGCTGTTCTCTGGAGGAATATTCTTACCTATTTTGAGGAGGATCTTCAACTTGGCCGCGTGGAGCCATCTGTCGTTCAAGAAACCAAGCTTGCCGCGGAGACATAACAGTGGGACTATTGAAAAGTGTTTTGAAAATGTATGTTATTACACGGTTTATAGTGAGCTTTATTTTAGCTATTCTCGGCTTATAATATATGCTTTTTTTAATGTTGAGGGACCTGCGTTAATCTTTTGTCACCCGTTTTTGTTAGGTCACCCACTGTTGGTTCCCGCGTAAGTCCCGGTAGAAAACACAGCGCGGTGGCTCAGTAGGTAAGGCGTTGCGCTGGTGAGCCCCTGGACGCTAGTGAGATTCGCGGCTGCGGCGGCCGCTTTTCTGATTTAAGCAGAAAAAAACACCATTGTGTCGAGACTTCGGCGCACGTTAGAGCCTAAAGTGGTCAAAATTCTTTCGGAGGCTTCCCCTATGTCATGAATCGCAGCCCATGGGTAGCTCCGGTGCATGAAGTACCGGAAAATTATATTTTTGATCTCTTGGTGGAAACACGCTTTGGTTTGGTGGCGTAAGGTGCGGGCATGACTGGAGACCGTGTCTGTCGTGCATGCTACCACTGACTGGCATATAACTAACGTCGCCACACAGACGAGGCGCCTGGTAAAAATGCGGGTGCTTTCTTTCGTAACTGACGTTGTATCGTTGTCCTCTTTTCCTAACTTCTGTTGCCGTAGCGCCACAATACAGGTTCAGCGGAGCCATCAAATTTGGCTGCCTCATTTGTAGCTTCCGGGAGGAAGCATTGACATATTTCCGAAAACGCCTGATGAGCACGGCTGATAGCGGATGGCTAGGAGCCTCGGGGAAATCGAAAAAGAAGCGTAATAACGCTATCGCGTTAAAATCTAGGGACCTCATACAGACATCTGGCGCATAAAGAAACGCTAACTTTTGCGCACTGCATGCCACGAATGGGACTCCGTTTTCTAAATTGGTGAATTCCATTTCGGTTGTGTTTTAAGAAGTATTACAACAGATGAAAGGAGCAGCTGGTTTTGATATATAGCGCTTAATAATGTTCCCTCACCTTTCTCGACATTATCCAACTTATTAAACTAACCAGTTTAAATTGATACATGGGAATCACTAAGCTCACATGCCGAATTGGTTCGGTGTCTGCGCTTGTGTCACGCGGTGGTTCAGCCCCGAACTAACACATCAGGATGGCTAGGTTTTCTTTCCGCCCACGCACGACCGCCGCACTATCCCGGCCTTGGCCGACGCTGCTGCGTTCGGGACGGCGCCCCCACAAATTCCAATTAACGGCTGGCAGAATATCTCGTTTCACTCTTCGTAGCGCCATACGTTTGAATTCAAGTGACCTTGCATGTACAATTGCTGTGGGCATCGTTTCCAGCTTTTGTTTCCAACCACGTTCACAGCTTCGATTGGAGCAATTTTTTTAATAAATTGTCATCGACCGATACGCCGCTTCCGCAGCACCTGTTGCTCAATAATTACAACAGCAGAAATATTCCACACCAAGATCACTTACATTATTTATCTTCAGCAAGCTCGCTTCTCTGCTTCTAATGTTTTTCACTAAAGGTATTTTTTTCCTTTTATTTACTTTATTCTCCTCCGCCTGTAAAAGTGATGGCTTCACGCCAGGTAATTACTGGACCCTATCTTCCTTCTCCCAGCCATATTTACCACTTGTTTCTATATTCTTCTGCGTCACCGACACTGCGGCGACCGTCGCATTTCCTCTTCTTTTCGTAGCGTCGTTCCTCGTTCCAATGCGCGGCCTGCTACGATAGTAGATAGTTTAAGCATAGCGGCTAACGAACACTTCACTAGCGGCGGCGGGTATCCTGAACCGCCTGCTCATGTGTGCCCCGGCAATGGCAGGCCAGAGGAAACCTTCACCGGAAGCAGTGCTTGGCACGCCGACGGGAGGCACCCGCACCGGAACGAATGACCACTTGCGTATTGGGTTCCCGGCACCCGCTGGCGCTAGCATAACATGCGGTAACCGCTATGCAAAAACTCGGTAGCATTAGTTTTTGTATGGCTGGCCAAGTACGTCACAAACACGTAACAATAGCGCCTTTAATGAGAATCTGACGTTCCCTGTCCTTTCGGTGGCTTAATTCCCGGCGTACTCGGTTTCTTTCACGCGCGTCCACTCAATGCGTCAGAGGGTCTTCCCCCCTGATTCAACAAATCCATTTTGCCGGTTCGTAATCTGCTCTAATCGAACAGATAACTATTCATTCACTACTAATAAATGTTTTGGTTCCTTGTTTTTACTTAAACAGATGATCCCTGTTCCTACAAGCTGCCCCGACGTCTCCTTTTTCCAGGCCAGAGACCCACCCAAGATGATGCGCCAGGCTGTAGAAATCATGTTGCCGATGCTGAACGGAGAGGATGTCCAGATTACGTTATCAAGGGAGCACAATTGAATACGTTCCAGTTGACCGACCCACCAGGCTACTCAGGCCTTCCTTCTTTCCTGTCCGTCTTCAAGCCCTACCTGCCAATTGGTCAGCACAGGGCCCAAAAATCTCTAGAAGGCGCGCAGGAGTCGCAATTACCAGCTTCGCAGTCGAGTGATTAAATTGTTCAAAAAGCTCATTCTCATTTCTTATTTGTTTTGCAAGACATCGTCAAAAGATAGGTGATTAAACCTCGAACCTTTCTCCTACACAAGCTCAGTGAGAGTTGAAGTCCTAAATCCAAATTGCATTGGCGACATCGGAAGGGTGCAATTTGGTGGACGTCAGCTTCATAACGCGAGGAACACAACTTTTGATCCGAAGAGGAGAAGCGTTTTTTTTTCTTGAGGGGCCGTTTGCGTAAGTTTCCTTTTCTCAAGTGCGTGCCGCCAAACGACGGCACAAATGAAACATAAAACGTTATCCTTCAATATACTACAATTCTGCCTTCGTACTCATTTCTAGTGCACTGCTACTTTCACGAGCACGCTTCTACTTCCGGCCGGATGAACAGATGGCTCGTCCTGAACCCCGGGCTGAATAGGAAAACGGGGGCAAAATGTTCCTGCGGCAGGTCTCAGATACGGAATTGTGGCGTTAAGAGGGCGTGTGTTTTATAGTTAGTACTTGAGCAGAAAAAGGCCTGCGCCAACTACCACTGGGGCTTACACGGCTCGGGTCCTCACATGTGACCCCACGGGCGCTAAAACTTAAATTTCTGTCCGAATCCACACTCTGCCTACGGGGAAATGTATTGCTTAGAGGTTTAGTCCACCGGGGCCTTTCTCCCGCCCTGCTGCAAACTTTTCGGTTTATGCGTTGCGTTGGTGCGTCAGACCTACAATAAATCAATAATAATTAACCGGCAAATTTGCGGCGGGGCCTTTCTCCGTCCCCGCTGCAAATTTTTTGGTTTATCGTGAATGATTGATTGTAGGTCTGACTCGCCGACGTAACGCAGGCGATTAGGCGCGCCGTAGTGGAGGGCTCCGGATTCATTTTTACCATGAATCTCGTACACACGGAGGTTTTTTGATCTGCGCCTCAATCAGAAAATCCTTTCGGTTTATCCTGCAGGCGTCTGTTTACATGCACAGAGTCACGTCAGCGACGAATCTCCCGTCCTCATTCAGAGATAGTGTCAAAATACTCCAGAGCTGTCGACCTAATGTATATACCGTGTTGAAATCAGCTGTTATAATGAATTGGAAGCTATAAAGGTTCTACCATAACGCCTGTATTATTTATACGGCATGATTGGATAGTTCTAAGGGAAGTTGTAAACTTTACCGAATTCCTGTCGGCTGTCTATTCAAGGCTATGCAGAGTCTTTGTCAAAATTGTGTGGGCCACGGCGACCGTGGCCGGAGCAGCCGCGCTGCCGAGCAAGGGCGCTGCGCTTGCCGCTTTCGGCTGGTTATGCGGCCAAAGAGGGTGAGGGGAACTTTCGCGATTCCTTTCGTAGTATGGCTAGCGCGATAAGGGTAGCGGGGCCGGTTTCTCAGAGCAGGCGCACTTCGCTTCGGCGCAGGCACTTGTCGCTCCGGACACACTACAAAAGAAAGAGCAAATGTTTCCGTCGCTCTCTTTAGCTGCGCAACCAGACGACCGCGGCAGACGCCGCGACACTGCTCGGCCGCGCGCCTGCTCCGGCCACGGTAGCCGTGGCCCGCAAAATTTTGACAAAGAGTGTACGTAGTGAATATGGTTACAGAAAACCGGTGAAACTGTTGTTTTATCGAAGCTATCCCAAAAATTCCCCGCATTTCCCCAAGGGGAAGAATGTGAAAGTGCGAATGCACGAGTTGAATTTGCGCGGTTCGGTAATGTTCGCGAAAGAGAGATCACACACACACACACAACTACAAAGAAAGAAAGATGCATTTATTCACAGACACCTATTTGTGTTGTCGTTGTACTTGATTGCTAGAGCGGATCTCAGCTTTGAAATTTCGGGTCAGTGCTCCTTTAAGCGGATGCATTAGCCCTTCTCACGCCCGATTCTTGGCCAATCCCCCACGTGGGTATGTGCCATGTCAGCGGCCAGGCAGCGCGCGCCCATCTCCCCCCGTTGCCAAGGAAGACCAGGAGATTCCTGGCCAATTCCCCACGTGGGTATGCTATGCGGACATCGCCGGTGGACGCAGGTTCAGGGTCGCTTAAGAAGTGCATTCGCACTTAAAACATTTTAAATACGAATTATTTTCGACTAAATTCTAACGAAGTAACGCGTATGTGACCTGATTCGCTCAATATCGCACGTTGGGACACCGCAGCCAAATTTTGCCCTTTTTATTTATTGCATGCTTTCATGCCTTGGAAGTTTCTCGATTCGAAAAATTTTGGTTCTTTTTATTGTTACATTGATTTTATTTTTCGATTGGTTTTAGTTTTTTTATTTCACGGGAGGATGCAGGGTACCGTAATTTTTCAGTTTTGGTCGTTTATTTGTGTTATTGCAAACAATGCCTTTTGCGGTGCTCTTTTTGTTATCCATTGATGGGGATCAATTAAATAGACGATCTAGTATTTCGTAATTCCTTTAGATTATATATGTCATTTTGTACTTTATTTACGCTTAAATCACTGAGTATACGCAGCACCCCCATGTTATTTCATTTTTTTTTGTGGTGTATTTATCTTTACTTGCAGTATTAAATGTTGTCTGATTTGTCTATCCATAGCCAACTAGGCAAGTTCTCGTTTCTAAGTATTACATTTTGGAATTCGTTCTTCCCATTATGTACATTCACCCTACAAAAGGAAATAAAAGTTCGTAAGTTACAATGACTGATCACGTAACCGATCTAATCAAATCCGTTGTTCGAGTTGGTGTACGATACAAAGATGCCTGCGCTTTAAATGCGTTATATTCTGCTACACTTCCAGATATAGAGCTTAAACTTCGCCAGCGTTGCATCGTGTAACATCTCTCTCCTGAGGAAGCTGTTCGCTAGTCCAGAAACGACAGATCCGGGTCCGTCACTGGTTCGTCCTGCGGCAACCCGTAGTCATCTGTGGATGTCGGGAACGGTGCCCCCGTGACCGGGTAGCTGTCGTCGTCTTCATCGTCGCAGGAAGGCTCTTCCGTCTTTTCGGCTTCATCTTCGGCAGCAGGGTAACGGGTCGTCAAGCACAGAAGGCGGCGTCTCTTGGGAGGGTTTGCAGCATCTGCGAGATAAAAGAAAAAAAAAATCCCTCGTAAAACAACTTGCAACATACCACGAACAATGTCAGCCTACGTCGTAAAGCACTCGAAGCTACTCAATGCGGTTAGCGAGAGAACGCAAGAGCATGTGAAAGCAGCAAAGTCGCCCTGGCGCAGCACTTACCATTGTCGGGGTCTCCAGAGCGCTTCCGTGGTGAAGTGCTTTCAAGCTGCACTGCAGGCACGTTTTCCACTTTGACGGAATCCCCATCGCTGCTTCCAGTGGGCGCATCACAGCAGCCACTCCTGGCTGGCCGGGCCCAGTCCCTCCACAGGTTCCGCAACAGCAGGCGCCGACGAATCCCCGGGTCTCGACGGCTGCCATCCAGGGCCTGGATCTTCTCCCTGGCTGCACAGAAAAGAGACTCAGCATTCGCTTCCATCACAAGGAACGATACAGAGGGATACTCAACCGCAAACAGGGCAGCGAAAAAAAACACCGCTGACACGACAGCTAGAAGAGAAACGACTGAACTCACTGAGTGACTTGCTTCTTTGGCTTTTTCACCTTATCTCATCCCCTTTCCACTAAGAGAAACGTGATTGGTGGGGCATAGCTTATTGCCCCCGCCTTTACTTAGAAAACACCCAGTCGGGCGACAAAAGCGTCACGCCTTTATGACAAAGCTTCTTGTTCCGGGAACAAACCCAGGGAACACCTGGTACCGTCCCTCCTACCTTGAAGGGAGCGCTCGTTCCGTCAAGGTCAACCACGCGCACGTGCAGTTGTCCGCGCCCGGGATAGCGCCTCTGACCACCAATCCACAAATAAATAAAAAATGAAGACAGGGTATACACTGGGCAAATATGTACTCAGGACTTCTATTGTTCAAGACAACTGGCGCGAGTAATAAACCATCTGTTTAAAATTAGCTTCGCGCCCAGTGTTTTACTTTTAAAATGTGTTCCGCATCGAGCTACAGGTTTTTACTTCTGTAATAATTTAAATGGTTGTGACTGTGCGTTTTCTATATTTTTATTCGTGCACGGTGAATAAGCCTTGCAAAGCCACACGCAGGACGGCACGGTCAAAAGCCTCCATTTGCATTTTTTCGTGCGTTTCGGCTGCCGTTCCAGCTGCCTCGATAATCTCTCGGGTAAGTGCATAAGAAGACAGGTGTTGCTTAGAATAACCTATTGTTGCGTGAGTTGGTGCATCTTCGTGAACAAACATGGGCTTTGCGCGAGAAAGGCAACACATACGGCAAAGACAGAACAAGCGCAAGCGAAAGTCCATCTTGTATGTGCTGTGTGTTTCGCGCAAAGCCCGCGTTTATTCACCAAGATGCACCAACTGGCCCAACAATAAGTTCTTCTAAACAAAACCAGTCTTGATGTCAGACGTCATTGTCACGCACTTATCAGAGAGATTATCCAGGCAGGCGTAATGGGAAGCAAAGGGGATAATTGCATTGGTGTACCGTCCATTCTATTGTCAAAAAACGAGATTGCTCGTTTGGGCCATCAATTGGGAATATTCCCATGACTGATCGTTTCGTCTTTTTTCCTTGTTTCGATGTCTGCCGACACTGGGTTTTAATCGGGTTTGTGCACATGGCCGTTTTGCAGTTATGGTTTCGGTATTGACGTTGTGATAAAATGTAGATATAGATATTCATGAGTGTTTTTTTTTTCTTTTCATTAAAACTCGTTTGGAGTGAGCGCTTGTTTATTGTCCCTCTTGTTGACGTTACTGGTCTGCTTTCGGGTGTAAAGCACAAGAACGTTTTTACTTAACGTAAAGTGTGTCCACGAGTACTCCGGTGATCGCACTTAGCGGGAACACAGGAATGCGTGGCTGCAGCTACTGACAGAACATGCTAACAGCGCCGCGCAGAAACAGTGCGTATGCGCTTAGTGGTATCAGGCCCACTACAGAGCTCATCCCGCGCAAGCCGCCATCAGGATGCCAGCGTGTCGTCTACTGCCTGGCGCATAAAAATGCATGCAGCCGAAGTATTAGCCGTGAGCCAGCACAAATATTTTGCCTGTTTTTTTTTTAAATGCAGAGCATTTCTTTAACTCACGATGTCACCCGTTCTAGGCGTCCGTAGTAGTCCGCATCGCTCGCAGGTGCGCTCTCTCGGCACGATCGTGGCGTGATAAAGGCGGGTGTCGGCGAGGCTGGAACGCACTCATCGCCGCGCTCTCTCCTCAGCCCCGCTCCTCCTCGCCTACTCTCCGCTCGCATCGCGCGCTCTCTCCGCGGTGGGTTCGCGCCCAACAGGTGAGGCGCGCGCGTCGCGGGATCAACAACATCTGTGGCGTGATCGTGACGTCAACATCGCGCGTGCGTGGCACGATCGTGGCGTGATAAAGGCGGGTGTCGGCGAGGCTGGAACGCACTCATCACCGCGCTCTCTCGTCAGCAGTTGCCACAAGTGCAACAACATTAACGTAACGCAATTTACTAAACTTCGTGCGCCCCCGGAAATGCTCTGCATTTGATCGTGCCCATCGCGAGGGGGATGTTTCTTCCGTCAGAAAAAAGGCTACCGCTGGCGGGAATCGAACCCGCGTCCTCGGGCACAGCAGCGCAACGCCTTTTTACTCTAATTTCGCAAGGCACATGCTAGCACCTACAATGGGAGAGGCACCAACAAAACACTTTTTTCTTTCGTAGTTTGGCTGCATATTCTCTCTTTCTCGCGTGAGTTGAGACGTGGGGGCGCCACCTGCTCCGGCAACCGGAAAGCGCCCTTTCGGGTTTCCGGTACGGGCGAAGCGCTTGCTTCGGAGTGCTTTGTTGTGGCCGTGTCAATCCCGTTCGATGATTTTTTTTGTTCGATTGTGTTGCTTTAGAAGAATATATGGGTGACCCAGCGCAACTACCGCGCCTAGGCCCCTGCTGTGTAGTCCCTGGGTGCAGCAAGCGTTCAGGGGCGAACCTGCTGTCCGCGATTCGGTCGTTTCGGTTCCCGAAAGATCCGTCACGGAGAGCCGCTTGGGTGCAGGCGGTTCGACGGGACAAGTGGCTGCCGAACGACAGGAGTGTAATCTGCTCCACACACTTTATCACAGGTAAGACACCCGGATTTGTTGTGCCTATGGGCTGGCGCCTCGTAGGCGTTGTGAAATCTCTCCCCCGACCCGAGACTGTTTAGTGCGCTTCGGGACCTTCCGCCTCGCGGCCCGAAAACGTGCGTCGTGGTATGCGCACCACCGCTCTCCTGAAGCTCGGCGTCAGGCGTCGTGAATTCGGCGTACTCGCTCGCCAACGCGCCCCGGCAGCGTGCGCGTCGACCGGGTGCTGGTGGAGTTGTGCTGGTGTAGGCAAGAGAATAGGACGCAGGAGGTGTAGTTAAACACATGAAAATTTACAAAGTGCAGGGGGAGAAAATAGTATGCAAGGGCAGGAAACGGTGAGAGAGTTCGGGCCGCGCGCCGGCGAGCGAGTGCGGCAATGTCACGACGCCAGCATTTGTTGCCGAGCGTCATGAGTACGGCGCGCACATATCACGTCGCCCTTTAACTTAGAGTTCACGGAGAGTTCATAGAAGCATAGGGTTCACGTACGTGGAAATTTAAGGTGAAATGCGCGCATGTGGCTCGCAGGGAATTGAGTCTTGGGGTGGGGAGGGGGGGGGGGGCGGGGATTTCACAACGCCTTCGATGCGCCTGCTTTTTTATGTTTTGGATATTAAAAAGAAGGGTGTCCCGATAACTTATTCGAAACGGTCTTGCGGATTTTGGAGCAGTTTTACACGCCAATTGGTGTTGCTTTGAGCGTTTAGAATCCATGTGTAGCGAGAGGCGACAGCGAACGAAAAAACGAAGCCCGTGGTCGCGAGGATCGAACGTGACTTGCGCGCGCGAGCTGAAGATTGATGGGCCACTGGCAAACCAGACTGCATCTCACGATCACATCTTTTTGTACTTTTTGTTAGGCAGTATAATAAGAAAATTGAACTCCCTCATTGCTACATACTTCCGCCCAGAACCAGTTTGCGGATATACATCAATAAATACCACGCAGCTGTCTGGCCGTAGAGAACTGACGAGATCATATTTCCTATTTTTAAACTTCATTAAAACGTCTTTTATCTGCAAAACAAGCAAACCGGATAATTCTGTCTAATTTTTTTTTTGCCTACCGCGTCGTAAAGTGTGGGCAGCTGCAAATTTTTTTAACGAGAACGTGTTTATTTTGCTTCATGTGACACTCTCAGGAGCAACTGTTACAGCATTTTTTTATATTGCAGGCTGTCCATCCCAGGACCCTACACATCCCGACTATGTGCCCTCGATTTTCCCTTTCAAGGCTCCAAAACATGTAGCAAAGAAGGTTGCTCGTCACGGTCGACTTCAGGAACGTCTGAAGCGACAGAACAAACACGCCCAGTCAAAAGACAGAGCTATTGCTACCAAGGAGTCAGAGTGCAGCCATGAGAAACTTCCCTGCGCAGAAGAGTCAGCAACAGCTGATTCAGGTACGAACACCGAAGTGACAGGTAGTCAACTTGAGACTCTGCTGCAAGAAAATGAGAGCCTCAAGAAGGAAGTGTGTGACCTGAAGAAAGAGCTCACAAAGACGACAGAAACATTGAGGGGCTTCAAAGCTTGTAATGAAAATCTTCAAAGAAGCCTCGAAAGCAACACCCCCACGAAAGATGCTTTGAGAGATGATCTTCGTGTAAAATTCTACACCGGACTTGTGTCACGGAACATGTTCTATTCTCTCCTAAGCTTTGTCTTGTCGTTCTGGAAGCCCGACACACAGACATTTCTCGAGCCAGAGGAGCAGCTTGTCATGGTTCTGATGAGATTGCGACTTGGGCTGCTTACCGAGGACCTGGCATGTCGTTTCCGAATTCCATCATCAAGCGTGAGTGTGATCTTTCACAGATGGTTGGACATACTATCATCCAGTCTGGGCAAGCTCTTGATTTGGCCATCACGAAAAGCTATCCGCCGCAACCTTCCTGATGTATTCTGTGACCCGGTTTTTAAGAACGTTCGATGCACAGTTGACTGTTCTGAAATCTTTATCCACAAGCCATCATTCATGTCGGCAAGGAGCCAAACCTTCTCCCAGTACAAGCACCACAACACGGCCAAGTTTTTAGTAGCTGTGTCTCCAGCAGGTGCAATCACATTCATTTCCAAAGCGTGGGGTGGGCGTGTCTCTGACAAAGAGCTCACTGCGAAATGCGGACTGCTGGACAAGATTGATGAGGGCGACGTCATCTTGGCTGACAGAGGATTCAAGTGTGAGGAACTCCTTGCAGCCAAGGGTGCCTCAGTGCTGATGCCGTCCTTCACCAAGGGGAAGAAACAGCTGTCAGGCAAAGAAGTGGCCCTGTCAAGGAAGCTTTCCCGGGCTCGGATCCACGTGGAACGCACCATTCAGAGGCTGAAAACCTTCCGCATCTTTCAAATGATCCTCCCCATCTCGTACGTAAAGAAGGCTGGGGATGTAGGGCTCAGCACTATCGACAAGACCTTGATTGTGTGCTCCGCACTGCTGAACCTGCAAACCCCCGTCATCGCTGGAGTGGGCCAGAACGGCTGACAATTCTGGAACGCCGTGGCTTCCAGTGTGTGTAAGCGGACAAAGCTTTCTGTGATCTATTTCGAAGAGATAATTCCTTATGGTTCCTGTTTTTCACCTTTTATTGTTATTATATACGACTTCCATTATGAAATTACAGTGAATGTGCAAGCGAGCTGGTGGTAGTTAATCATAATGTTCAAAACCTGAGACTGAGGCAATAACGGAAGAGAACATTATGGAAGGTTTCTTAGACGGCAGATGGGTCCATATTAAAGGGACATGACTAGTTCTGGCCGAAGCGGGCTGAGCACTACGACCTCAAAATGACACGTCATGAACCCCAACCTGTTTTTTTTTATATTCCACAAGAGAGTGAGCAGTCTCCGTGCAAACTTTTCTTCCTTGCTGCTGAGCTTTCTTTTGCATAATATGTTTTAAGGCCAGAAGCTAAGAGTCAACCAGTATGTCCTGCACTCCAGTGTCTCATGTTTACTTGTTATACATCTTGTTTTGTGTACTGTGGTCTGAAGATTGAAATCACTCAGCATATCTAGTGGTTCTCAGTGCGTCTTGCATTGTTCAAATTTGGCTTTTCCACAATGAAAGAGTATTGACGTGAATAATGATTCATAACAAACCAATTCAGGTGATCAAAAAACTGCCTGTCATATGTTCCTACATTACTGGCATGCAAGCAAATCTCAGGGCACATACAATTTTAGCAGCTTACATTCAATGGCTACGAAATTCGTGCCAAAGCTGCTTTTGAGTGAGCAGAAAAAGCTTTACTGTCTTGCGTAACATACTGTAGTACAAGATTTCTTGGACAAGCATATATTTCAGGTTCGACATCACAGGCACATTAACAGTGGCAAAGCATTTTAGGCGATAGCATAAGGAGCTCGCGTAGCAGGAAAGCGGTGGCAGTGTACAAGTGAAGTTCCAATTGGTCGACAGGGTCATGACACACACCTGCTCCAACTGTTATACCACAAGCAAGGCGGCACCATCTAGTAGCGTAGAGGGCAACCAGGAAAGCCCCGACTGTCTCTGGCTGCTTTCTCTGCCACAGACGGTGGTACATGTGCAATTACTAATGCTCTTAATTCCAAACCGTTCTCCAAGTTTGGTGGCTTGCTTTCGAATCACCGGTGACTTCAAGGCTCCTCATAAAGCAGAAATGCAGAGTCCACCAATGCAAACTGCAGTTATCACCTGTATCTTTGTTACAGTGCTCCACGTTAAAGGAAGAAGAGCAAAGTCAAGCTCAGAAATCACTCGTGATAGGAAACAATGGCAGAGATAAATCAAAATAACTGTTAGCCATTCCTATCACGTTTGGTGAATTGTGGGCATGGGCAAATAGCAGATTTTGGGTTTGAGGTGAAACGAATAATGATTTTCTCGAATAATTTCAAATCAAATAGTACAACAAACACCACAAGACTATCTATTAGAAGTACTGCAATTGTTAATTTCAAGTTTTTCTGCAGTACCTGTGCATTTGTATGTTCTAGTACTTTTGTTTCTTTAAGTACCAGATATGTACTGGTACCCCAGTTCCAAACGTGTACTGAGGTCGAGAACACGACATGGTTGAAATGGTTGGGAGCTTGCGGCACCTGGCTGGAAATCCAAGCCAAATTATTGAGAGAGGTAAAGTAATTCAACATTGTTGAATACTTAAAATCGATTCGGAGCGAATGCTGAATACAACAAAATTTGATAGGGCATTCGTAGTAACCAAATATCCGCCCATCTCTAGTAAATTGCCATATTGCCATTCTTTCTTTTACACACACCTACTTTTTGTGATAAGGTTGCAAGTTTGTTTGCGTCTGTCAGCTCGCTCTGTCAGCTTCACGTGGACAAGTATTGACATCAACACCAGTTCAGATGTAAGCCACCAGTCAAGCATCCATAAAAAAAGTGTTTGCATGCACGTATTGAAACCTGCGGGGCTATGCGTGTGTTTCAAAGGACCAAACATTTACACACTCACCAAAGAGACAAACAAAGAAATCTAGAAACCTAACTAAACTGTGACAAGGGATGGCACAAAGTGTGCACTAAGCATGAATGTTTTGGGGTAAGTTACCAGCAGTATAGGACAAAAAAACATTTAGAGCACGTCTTCCCTCGGGCATGACAGTGAAAAAGTTCTGTTAAAATGAGGCAACACTGAACAAGTCGATGACCGGTGGTCTGTTGGTATGGCCAAAAACAAAATGCTAGCCTACACACATCATTCATAATGAGATCACTGCAGTGTAAAAAGACAGAACTATTCCTTATCTTCCCCGATGCAGTCCTGACAATCTGAACAGACCCAAACCTTGGGCCTCCGTTTTAACCCCAAGCACTTTAAATGAGCTACTGCTCCGCATGCACTGCACTGCACTACAGCACCAGCTTTTGCTTCTTTACAGACGCAGGACCTCTTTGCAGTTTCGAGCTTCTTCTGCAAATCCTTAGAGTGAAGCTCTGGAAACACATGGCTAAAAAAAAAATGTCTGCCTTTGCAACTGCTGCACTCCAGAAAATAGCGTTGAAACATATAGTCTCAACATTAATGTCGGCACCAGTGTACACCACAAAAAAGGCTCTCTCTACACCACTCAGCGCCATCTCTGCCTGTACTTGAGCATAATAGTGGTGAGTGGTGTGAAGCTGCAGCTCCTTTGTTAAATAAGATGGCAGCTTAGTAGCAGGGTCTCGCAGCTTCTTGCCCTTGCACGTTGAGGGGCACTTGATCTCTAACACTGCTTTAGCACAGCACGAACATGTAACGAGACCGTCAGGTGAGGCTCCCAGGAAGGGCTTCTCAGGACAGACAAAGAGGCCTGTTTTCTCTACTTTAAAGTTCATGTGATTTTGTTCCTCGGATACGACGAATGACCTCCGAGCATCACCCTCAGTCTCATTTCCATGTCTTAGACTTGCTACGTCAGGAGCCTTGACATAGCCCATAACCTCCGACACAATGCCTTCCTGTCCAGTACGGGATGAAAGGACCCTCCCAAGGATTGAGGCAGTTATCCTTCCTTGTCTTTGCTCGAACCAGGCTTTACACTGGGCCTGACCTCGCGTGCCCACTTCGATCTGCCCACACTGCAGGGTAGTCAGTTGCAAACCCCGTGCCGACACTTCATCATGAGGGGCATACATTTCTACAACGGAGTTCGGAAACGTGGCACTGGCGGCTGGGAGATCTCCGTCGGCTGGGAGATCTCCGTCTGAGTCGCTGCAGGTATCCGTATCCTCGCTGTCCGTCACCGAAGAGAGCAGCAGGGTGCTTGGAGCTATTTCCTGAGAAAAAAAAAACCCTTTAACGCACACTGCTTTCACAACTACTATTGTGGACAAGCAGCTACACAATGGGCAGTCATAAAGCTAATTAATTGGTAACAACTTCTGTTGCGGGACAAGTGTACGTCTCCTTAGACTCTGCTCTCAAAACGTCAATTACTATTACCCAGCTTCAACAATGTTTGGGGAAGAACATCTGTCCTTTAGATTGCCTCCACTAGCGCAAAGGCTAGGCTGAACACCAGTGGCGTACAACGAGAGCACAAGGCACGTCACATGATTGCCTGTTATGGCTGTGAGCGTCAGGATCCATTCCACATAGCATTGACCGAAATGGAAAAATTGTTGCACCAGGCATGAAAGCAAGATTTGGTATTGGGGGGACCTACCGACATCTCAGAGTCACAAGCAAAGCGCCATTTTCCTTTTCCGAAAACGACAGCAGTACAGTAAAATCTCGTTAATTCGAACTCACGCCCCGGTCCCGGCACAGCCCTGTATATTTCAATGGGGGAAAACTCCTGATAATTCGAACACATTGGCGTCTAGAACAGTTAATTCGAACTATGATCCCCTGATTTCCATCGCTCCTGGAAGAAAATGTCGGCCCAGAGTGACTACAATGTGTTGCAAATACAAACCAAACCAAATTTACTAAGACTCAAAAGAACAAAACAGAAAAACAACAGCGTGGCGTGCACTACGCTCCTGCAACAGTGTATTTCGCTTCTACAGAGGGCACTGAGCACCCGGTGCCAGTGCTCCGGCGCATGCCATTATTACTTACAAAACTTAATTTACGAAATTATCTGCCACAAACGTGTCATAATGCCGAATTCACGATAATGAGTCCAGGGGTGGCTTCTTTGGTTCTGCCTGCGCAGTGGGGCGTGATGTCCATTCATCAATTCTAGTGCCCTCCCACTAATTCGAACTCCGCTTAATTTGAACAATTTTATGGTCCCCTTCGAGTTCCAATTAACGAGCTTTTACTGTAGTAGTAGGGGCACGCCGACGACAAAATGCTATGAATGGGAAGAAAAAGGGACCGAGCAAAAATATTTCAGGGTGTTCCTTCGCTATGAGCCTGCAGGAGCACTCTCGTTAACATTCCGCAATCGACTGTTGTCAACCGCCCGCATTTGAATTGCACACAGATGGACTGCACTGATGTAATTTGGTCATCCATACCAGTAGCATAGTGGCCGCCAGTGTATTTTTATGATTGTAATTTTACACTATCAAGTCGGCAGACAACAACAGTACTGCAGAGTGACCTAATGAGAGCCATGCACATCTTCATGAGCAACTTATTATGAACAGCAGGGGGCGACAGGTCACCATAAAACTGATCGTAATGCGCACATGCGTTGCTCCTTTTTCCAGCTATTAATTAACTATATTGTTACTTTCATTAAACTACTGAGCTCGACAGGCTGTGAAATTAATGCCGTCTGACCAGCATGACTCATGATCACTAAAAATCGTTTTGAAATTAGAGCTTATTGCTAGCATGAATGCTGTGCTGTCATCCACAGCCCTTCTGTTCGTGAATTGGCCATAAGGACAGCAGATGATTCTGCGGGGCACGCATAAGCTTCCAAATGACAGCGTAAACAGGTAAAAGATAAAAGTAAGAGTCGCAGGTAGCAGACAAGATCATTGGAATGAGGCACACAAGACAATCCACTACACGAATGTTTGCCTCCTGTGGAGTGTGGCTACAAGCTTTGCACTGTGAATCTGAGCTTGAGGTGGCCGCACTATGTTTCTTGCCAAGTTATGCCAAAACAGTTCCTGAATGAATCTAATTCTGCTCCCAGCCAACCAAAGCTTTTCGTGCATGCACCCATTGCCAGAACATGTTTGGATATTGGCATGTATAATATACAGACACAGCAATATTGATCACCTGGGTGATTGAGCCTACTTAAAAACAAGGTTTCAATAGATACAAGGTACTCACGTAATTTTGCAATTAAGTGCAATAGTGACATTTGTAAATCTTTGAAATGTTGATTTGTATTATTACTAGCAGTGATAATAAAATACAAACTTTCAGCCGTCTTTTCTGCCTTACTTCACCAAGTATGGTTTACGCACG